>NW_028262335.1:6765000-7380000 GCF_047370975.1 Nipponia nippon
TCAGAGCTTGAAAGGCTCAAGTCACAGCACCCTACTTCACCCAGCACACGAGCCTGCTCCCCCAGGACGGGCCCGCCGAGACATCTGCTACACTTGTACTCGGGGTGTAACAACTTCGGCTCATCTTACATCTACTACAATTTGATAATCTCGTGATTCAGCACCAAATGTCTTCCCTTACGAGTAGGAACAGTGGTACAGCTCATAAGAAACTACTATCAAGTGAATTTAATAGAAAATCAAATACTTTAATGAAATTAGGGAGCATGAGAGTAACAGCTCAGATATACCACTAGAACTGATACTACTGGGCTGTGGGGGTTTTGCTTTTTTTTTTTTAATGCTCTGTTCTTCAACAAGCATGCAGATCGACAAACTACTAACTCTTCAGAGTGTCAAAGATCCTGAGTAAAGAATTTCAAACCACTTAAAATGTATATATAGGAAATGTCTTATGAGCTGGTGGCCTGCACACAGCATTGCACAGATAAAAATATACTACTCTCAATACACAGAGCTAAATACTTTCACATTTATCAGAATTTTCTACACAAGTCTTTTGATAGAATTCAAGTTTTGAATTTTCTGTATATATCTTCCACCTGTATTAAACAAATGCGTATTTACATTGTGGATAAAGTGTAAAGGCTAGTAAGGCCATATTCCCATACTGTACTGTAACACTGCAAAATATATATACACATATATAACCTAATATAGGCAACAGTCCTAAAAAAGTCACCTTACATTTGTACAACATAATTGAGTCAGTATGAAAAGACAGCTTTGTTAGCACCAAGCCACTCCAATGGTTTTTATGAACTGTCTTGAGCCTTCTAGTTCCACAGGGAAGGACTGTTCAGCACAGCATTCCAACTACTGAGCAATGGAGGTCCTGCTTGCAGAACTGGAAGTCCCAAATAACACCCCACTGCACTACGGTACGCAAATTACTAAAGAGCGGGCATAGGAGCATCCAGAGACAAGCTCTGCAGTGTTATGAGGTGACACTCCAGCAGAACAGTCCCCAAGACATTTAGCAGATTAAGTCTTTCACATCCTCCTGTCTCGTTAGTGTCTTTCCTTTGGATTCATGACAGTAAATACGGAATTGCCAGCAGAATAGACATTACTCAAGCTAGGTGGTTTACAAGCCAGGTTAAGCCTATGCTGCAAAGACCAAACGGGGAAGAGCTCCACTGCTTAAATTCCAAAGGAAAGAACTTTTTGCTTTATTCATCGCCTGTGCCTACTGTGGCCAGGATGGTCTCGGTCATAGCGATGACTTGCTCGCTCATAGGAGCGGGAACGCTCATGCCTGTGATTTCTATAGTAGTGACTCTTCTTCTTGTACTTCCCCGAATGGTCAGAGCGCTCCCGCGATCGGCTCCTGGAACGTGATGAACTCCTGCTGCGTGATTTCCGCGGTTTGTGTGTGGAGTATTTGTAGTCTTTTGATTTCTTGTAACTTCTCACCTTGGAACCTTTGTAGCTAGAACTGTGGTTGAACTGTCTTGGAGGAGAGTCGCTGCGGCTCCTAGAACGGCTGTGGGATTTGGAACCGCTTGATGTGGAGTAACTTTCACTTTTCCTACAGAAGGAAAGCATATGATTTTCTCAATATTAAATAGAATTACTCTACACTACTATTAGCACCTATATGTAGTCACAATACAGACACACTTGAAGTACCAGATAGACAAATGCTTCTCACATAGAGCCAAGGCGTGCAGGCACGGTTTGAGATCAGGCACTTGGTTCTGTATTCTGTTGTTCAGTATCGCATGAAAACTAATCCTGTGTTCCAGATGTGATCACATCTGGTTACTGTAGAAATACTGATTTGAGTATTTACTTATTATAAAACTCAAATCCATTTTGAGTACAGTAGTCACGTTTGTTTTAGATTTTTTCCTTCACTACTTAGAAAACATGCGTGAATAGCTAAGAGTAACTGCCAGATTCCAAGTGCTGCCAACAATAAGACAAAAGGTAAAATCACTTCTCCTGCTTCAGTTATAGTAATACTGTCACCAAAACGCCCGATTTTGGAGTTAATGTTCCTTTCTGTCTCTTTGATTACCCCTCTATGGGTAGCACGGTTATGTGCTGGACTTCAAAGTCAAGGGCAGTACAGAAAGCAGGTTTTAAAGATGTTGAATTAAATTCAGATAATTACTAAGATGCAATTTTGAATTCAAATTTTAAGGAGAATTTTTATCAGCAGATTTTAGCTTTGGTCTTTTCCACATACACATTAATACAAAGCCATACTTGGATCAGTACCCAAATCCAACAGGATACAGACTGCTGAATAAGTAGTCAAACTTGCCTTGACTGAGGGGCATGAATCTCTACTACCCTCAACTACATACAACACCGGATCATTTTGCGTTTCATAAATTAAGGTTCTGCAGGAGTGACTGCCAGTGAGACTAAGGCTGGAGTTAAGAGTTCATCTACTGCAGGAAATGCTTTAACTACTCCAGTACAGTTCAGTATAAATATAAAGGTTGTGACCACAAACACCCAGCTCTAAATATAAAAAACCCACAAGAACAAACCAACCCTGCTGCTTGGTGGGCCATATGTCGCCAATAAACAGGCTGACATTCAAAAATGTCCCAATAGGCTTACACTCTCTTTTCGATCTATTTGGGACAGGTATGGCAAGGTCAGACACTGCAACTCCCTTGACCTGCGAGCCAAGGCAGCACAACTCTTAGCCATCATGTTTCTGGAGCTTTAACTAGCAGCACATACTGCGATGTTATTTCACAGCCTCTCATTAAGAAACTACCAAAGCTCACTCTGTGAAATTGTCATCTGGGACCTTCTCGCAGCACGCCCTTCTTTTACATAGTACATACCTGTGCTTAGGGGATGCGGATCTGGACGGAGATCTTGAATAACTTTGATCTCGACTTCCGCTTCGACTTCTGCTTTCTCTTCCTTTCTGAACACTGCAAGAGACAATAAACAGTAAGTGATTTTGCTTAAAGCAGTAATGAGAGAAAATAAGCTTCTTCATTATGAAAGCCTCACCCGTTTACTGGGCTATTTGAACTCATTCTTTTTGCTCCCTCTGTTTTCCTTTTAGCGTTCTTCATTGCCTGAACAGGTAGTGGTGAAGGTTTATTTCCTTTAACCTCTTTTGGAGACTCTAGAAAAACAAGCCTTTGTTACTTTATTTTGAAAGTATGGGTAGTGACTGAAAGAAGGACTGAAGCCTCCCCTCGCCCCGTTTCATCATCTTTGTAATGAGTACTGTATACACGCAGCTTGCACCTATGTGCACACGTGCACGCGCACACAACCGCCCACAAAAAGTGAATCTGAAGAAGTTCCCAGAAGGCAGAAGGTAATCTGAAACATTTCTGCTAAAATATTGAAGTAAAACCGGGGAGTTAACTGCAATAGCAACACATCGCTTTCAGAGCCACTTCAAGAAGGCCGAACAGCAACTTCCTTTTCTTGCCAATTATTCAGTATCTTTTTAAAGGTAAACTGAGGAGGAAGATGGTAAGCGTTACCTTCTAGGCAAGACGTGCGCCAGACTGGAAGCTTCAGACCAAGTATACAGGAAAATACTCCCCACCCGTCACCCAAAAATACTACTCCTGCCAGAGTTCCTAATCACACCTATGCTTTAATATTGCTTTAGCATCATACGCCAATTGCAAGTATTTGTTCAAGTTTATTGCAAAACCACATAAAAGCAACTCCCTGTACTATGCAACTTTAAACTAGCCTTAATTTTAGACTGATTTGATTTTAGCCTTGATCTGTTTCAAGAAATTACAAAGTTACAATGCTATTCAAAGTCTGCCATTGGAATAGTTGCTAGAAGTCAGCTTAAAAAAACCAAACAAAAACTAAACCACACTGTATATGCATCCCAAAAGGGTAAATATACATTTAAGATGAGAAAGAGTTATTAGAAACAAGTTATCCACTACTTGCCATTTTTCGGGATAGGGGAAAATCCTGATGTGTTATCCAAACTCGGGGCTCCCTCAGGTACTAGACCTTTCGCTTGTGCTTTTGCCTCTTCGATAGCTAATTTCTTCTTTTCTACTTTACTTTCCAGATCAGATAAATCAACCTGTGAACACAGGAGCACCGCTTATGAAAAAAACTTAGTAAACTAGACCTTGTGCTTACTCACTTATGGGGTGAGGGGAGGAATCTAAAGAGACCCAGACACTGTGACTACTATCCTGTTCCACCTCATATACCAGGCTCGCAGCTGGTTTCAAATGGGACAAGGTTTTTCCAACTCACGTTCTAAGTGGCAGCCTTTAATGAAGGCTCACAATATGAAAAAGCAGCAAACCTTTTTCCGAGTATAGAGCTGCAAAATTTTTAAGCAGATTTCTTGAATTTCTTCCTCTGTTGCTCCAAAGAGTAAAAACCAGTGTGGACGATTAGGAAGTGGAATCTGAAAGGGAGGGGAAGACACGCTCAGTTTTCTGCTTCTATTAAAAGAACTAACAAACTTGAAATTAACGGAACTGTATGATCACCTCCAGTGTCCTAGCTGCGAGGTAAATACATGCACAGGCAATGCTTTCTGGCTGGAATCTTACAAAGACATCTGTTCTCAGGCTATCATTCATGTAATTCCTGAAAGACAAGATATCGGCAAAGTCGCAGGGCACTGCAAAGTTGTTCGTGTTTTTTGGGTTTTTGTTTTGGTTTTACTTCTACAAGGACTATTTCTTTCTGCATTCAGTTATTAGACTTAACATTATACTCCTGTAAATCTAAAGAAAAGTTGTATAATTTTACTAAAAAAAAATAATAAAAAAAATCCCTCAAGGGGAGGGATGTGTGACAGAAATTAAGTCTGATTGACTGACTGGCTGCTGAAAATTCAGTTGTGAAACGAGAACCAATTTTAACTTCACTTTTCCTTCTGGATCTCTACTGGCCTGCTCTCATGCAATAAAATTATTTTCATCAAGACAACACACAACATAATCTGAAGTACTCAGTTATAGACTCTCAGGTTCACATGTTTCTCTGCAATAGGGCTGAACCCAGATGGTTTGCTGAAAGCTGCAGCTCCCATAGTCGTTCTCCCATGAAAATGCAGTCCAATTCAGCACGCGTCAACTTCCACTGGAGATTTAGGGGGTTCCTTTTCCTTCAGAAGCATTATTTTCCATCCAGAACAGAATTCTTTTTGATGCAAAAAGCAGCCATAGAAGAAATCAGGGTGTTTGGGAACATCAATTCAGGAGAGTACTCAGTATTCAGGCAGATCTCCTCTTTGGCACATGAAATACGGTTTCCAAATTGTCCCATTTCAGTAAGGTTGCTTAAAATGAATATTCACAGAATGAGAAAACTGTAAAATATTGCATATATTCCAGTCAGTGCACTTAAGCATTATTCTTCTAAATCTTAAATACACAAAGTAACTTCCTCTGAATCTGTCAGCTGATGTGCTTAAAAAGATCTAGATTTTTACGTCAAGCAAAGTATCAGATGGGGAAAAGCTAAAACCAAACATAACAGAAAGTCCTCAAAATCATATGCTTTCTGAAAGTAGTAATTAACCATGCGGGTGCCCAGTATACAAGGATTCACTAACCCCCAAGACATCCAAAGCAGAGACCACAGTCCAAACACTTGTAACCAGTTTACACAGGACAGACAAAAGGAACTTGAACCCCAAGAGTATCAACCTCCCACCTGCCCCAGCTGTCTTACATTCTTGCTTATACGAAGAGCAACTGCTACCCCAGAGAAGCAAAGCTAAACATCAGCTCATCGTTCTGGAAGAAGGAACTTCAAAACCTACTTTTCTTATCCCACTACAAAGAGAGCACAAACCTTCTGGCAAAAGAAGTGGTAAGGAAAAGTGGTACTTCAAACATCTGGAAGTCATACAGCCTTTTCCTAATTTGCCAAATTGAAAAACATGCCTGCTTCCAGGTTTGGCCTCTGCGTATTTTCCCTGTGGGCTCAGAATCAGACACAGGAGGAAATGAATCCTTGTCACAATATTTTAAGAAAAAGGTAATGTTGTAAAAAATGCACATTTCAAAAAACAATTATACTGGATATCCACCAGTTTGCAGGTACTGGAAGCAACAAGCATCAGTACACAAATATGTTATTTTAAACATCTGAACCACTTCTCAGTTGGGGTAATTTCATCCCTCCTCTCATAACAAGTAGAAAACTGGTAATGAGTAGTCCGTAACTCACATCTGAGTACTTCGTGCAGCGGTACCGGGAAATCTGGCAGTGGGAAGTTTCTCTAAGTCCTAAGTATTGCATTTGACTCCAAGCTTCACACATCTACTCAAATGTTTTCTAACTACTTTACAAATGGAAGCTAGATTTCAGGTTTTGTTGTGTTAATTCATTCCCGTAAGACTTAAATCCCACTTTAATTCGCTTTATCGCTTAAGAATACATCATTTTAACAGTTATAGAAATAGAACATTAAAAATCTTGCAGAACTTCAACAATCAGGTTATAAAATATACAACAGTCAAAATGCACAATAAAAATAAAAGTCAAAAAGTATAAGCACAAGAAGCAGTTGGCCAGTTACTATACTAGCATGTATATACCACCTGTCTAGAGTCAGCCTTCTCTTTGTAGAGCCTGCTTTGGTTTGACTGAAGACGGCAGCTATCCCTGCACCATAGCGCTTGGGCAGCAGAGGAGAAGTCTTAGTCACTTACCCTCAGAGGCTACCCTTTGATTAAAAGAGTACAGAAAAGAAAAGTCAAAACTGGTTCTCTACACACAGGTCACAGTACCAGACAGTTCAGTCAGCAGAAATATGATCTTTGGATTCACTAAAGGTTTTTAAACCACAGTATTGTTAAAAAGCATTACTGTTTAAAAGCATTATCTATTTGTTAAGTTTAAGACCTGGAATTTTACATAAGCTTCCCATCCCCAAGCAAATCTTTACTGTAATGAGAGCGACAAGGCAGAGGACATTTCTTGGCAAACATGAAAACACTGAGTTTATCCAGTCTTAGAAGCTGACATCTTGCATTATCTATATAGATAAAAGAAATTTATCTGTGCCGAGTTTTTGATACACCTGTAATCAAGCTCAAGCCCTGGGAAAAGCCATTTCCCAGCACTGGTAACAGACTTCAACTACACATAATTTTCTCTGAAGAACAAAAACCAAGAAAACCCTATAACCCACTCAACATTTTCCCTTCAGCTGAAAAGTGAAAGCAGAGAGGAGGGAAGTGAGAAGTCAGGGTGGAAAGCTACCTTACCATTAAAACAGTGCCTCTAATCTAAGAGGCCGATCAACATTTGGGGAGTAGTTTGGGGCACACCAAGAAACACTGGAGCTGTCTGGTGTGGCCCACAATCATTTCTGAGCAATGTTGCCCAGAGTGCCTCAAGTGACATATTTCTGCTACTGCCCCTGCTGGTCTCTTAAAACAAAGAAAATCAACTTACCATGAAGTCTGGACCAGGTGTTGGTTACGTTCACATTCTAATACCTGAAGGTACATAACGATTATCTGGAAGATATGGGTTATCGAGTTATTAACAAGAATCTTGAGAGCCACCTATTTATTTCAGAGGGACATCCATGAGGCATCTGTTATTCTCTTTCAAGTTCTAAAACACTCTGCATGAGAGAGCGTTTGCAACATCCCCAGCGTTTATCCACACAGCTGCTGCTCTCCAATGCAGAAGTCTGTATGAGTTGACACTCAACCAGATCTGACCTTCCTAGCTCTCCATCTTCTGAGCTCAGTCATCAGGCTATTCATCTAGATGTCTTCAACTGTTTTCAAGCTAGGTATGTTCTCCTATACAATTCACGATTCCTTTTTAGCTGTAACTCGGGAGAAAATATTGCTAGCTGCAAT
Organism: Nipponia nippon; assembly: GCF_047370975.1. Classification (NCBI taxonomy): domain Eukaryota; kingdom Metazoa; phylum Chordata; class Aves; order Pelecaniformes; family Threskiornithidae; genus Nipponia; species Nipponia nippon. Next base: position 6,772,872 of record NW_028262335.1, read on the forward strand.
AAGCAGTAACAGAAGTATAACAGTATTTGCAGAGAACAGATCTAACATGTTGTGGTCACTGGCTTATTCAGTTCTAGTTGTTTTTTTTTCCTTGGGTTTGAAAGGAAAACAAGGATGCAGATAAAAAGACCACTCTGACAGCAAAAATGTGTACCAATTAACAAACAAGTACAATTGTCCTCTGGGGTACTGATAACATGAGTGAGTTCTGAAAGTCCAGCAGGCTTAAAAAGACCTTACGACAGCAGTGTTTTTAGAAGAAGAAAGAGCAAGATCCCAATTTCTGCTGGCACAGAAAGAGGAGGTTCTTTTACCACACTTAGCTACTTAAGGCATAATGCTAATGGTACTAAAGCACCAACTTAAACATTTGCAGTAGTTACATCCTCCAAGTATCATCCTAGTCTGATACGTGATACTCAAATATTGGGAATTGTCTCATTTCTAGTCAAACCCTTCACACCCGAGTGCACTTTTCAGAACAGAAGAAACACTGCTAACTAGCTCATACGGGTTTAATAACCTCAGCCTGTTTCCACAAGGAGTGATCATGACACACAGTGTTCCTGATGACAGGATATCACCACCCTAGGTCTCCAAATTCCTTTCTGCTTAAGAATCTATGTTCGGCTGATGTTTTCTAACACCAAAGCTACCTACTTATATAAAGGAATACTTAGCATCTGTATCCACCTCCAGTCGTCATTCAGCAGTGACACAAGACCAACTAGTAAGAATCTCTTAAATGAAAAAGAAGACATTGGGATCATAAGCAGCTAGCTTTACTGAGTTAACCAGCGTTATCATGTACAAACCATACAGCTTCCATGCAGTTAAGCAGTCTACTCAAAGCATTTATAGCCTATGAAACACTGATTATAAAGTTAACTTATACAGTACAAACCTTATGAGGGTGCTTTACGTGAACACAAAATCCCAACTCCTTTAACACTCTTCTTTCTGCCTTAATAATTTGATTCTTCAAGTTCACATATTCTTGATCCAGTATTAGAGGCACAGGTTTTCTGCAAGACAATTTCAAATCGTGAAGATAATCTTAACCTCAAGGAGTACTCATATGCAGGTTAAATTGCATTTGTGTAAAAATAAGAGACATCACTATTTATAACACCAAAAATATTTACTTAATAAAGTGTGTCAACTCACTTTTCTCCTTCATGAGATCTCTTCAAGATGTTCCCTGATTTATGAAACAGGGAATGATACTATCATCGGCCCATGAAGTTTCGTAATTAATATACAATGTAAATACTGCTGATTATTTCAAAGGCTAAGCTTACTTTTTTTCCCGTAGATGTCTAAGGCGATGGAACACGTTAATTACATCCCTTATGCGTCTTGGTGCTTCTTCAATTTTGGATGCCAGATGAACACAGGCCATTGACACATGCTGAAATATAAGTATTGCAAGACACTGATGTTTTGCTCAAATCAGGAACCGATCGCCTCCAACAGCTTAAGGAGGGATAACAAGAGAAAATGGTGGTAAAACAAGGAAATACTAAAAATTTGACAAAATCAGTACTATGCAGTTTTGTAAAATCATGTTGATCAGTAAGTAAAATCTACAGGCTAGTTACCAACACTCTGATCACACCTAAGTTCACAATGCGCCAAAATAGATCAAAGATTAAATAACATTTGTAGCCATGTACATCTTTTAATATTTTCTTACCTCCATGGAATGCTTCACAAAAGACTTGGTATAAAAAAAACGTTGAAATAGCACCTGTCCTGTAGCCATAGCCACCTAAAAAGGAAGTAACCACAACAGGTATTAACAAAACGACTACCAATTCCAAAAAGAAGTTACCTAGAATGACTTCAACAGATTTAAGACCCAGAGGACTAGCTAAGCTATATTTAAGTACGGGAGTAAGTTCAGTGGTATCTAATGAAAACTAGCACCCCTACCTCAGTAGCAAATTAGAGTTGCCCAAAATGTTATCAGTATCACAAACGCTGTCTGTAAGTCAAATACATATGTTAAATCGCAAACTTATTTTACGAAGAATGAAAACATGCTCCAAATTAAATAAAAAAAACCCAACACAAACACTAGAACCCAATAAAACTGGAAGTTATGACAATACGCCAGAAAAATTCTACTTTTTCGGCACGAAAGGAGGGGGGAATCTAATCATATTATGATTTGCATATACTCATAATACAATTTGAGCAGCTGAGACTCGGTAGCTAGAAGATGCCTAGGAAATTTTACACTCGGAGAGCAACGAGACTGGTTGCGGTTGGACTTTGCCAGGAAACAAACCCTTCCCGTGGTCACTACAATTCTAAGGAGGCTAAGAAGTCTTTCTTTCCGCAAGCCCCCATCTTAGAGAAGGCTCTGCGGGAGCCCCCGCCCTGCCCGGGCCGGCCCGGGGAGGCGGCGGGGGCGGCGCAGGAAGGCGGTTACATCACCCGCTTCCTGCGCCCGGCCGGGCGGGGAAGGCCGCAGGCCCCGCGGGGAGGCCCGGCGGCTCTGGCCGCCCAAACCCCAGCCAAAAGGGGCAGCGCCCCAGCCCTCCCCGCACCCCTAACAGCGGATGGCGGCCTAGAGACCAAGCGGCGGCCGCGCCGGCGGGCCGAGGCCTAGCGAACAAAGCTCTCCCCTGTCAGGGAGCGAAGACGCCCGGCCCCACACCCGCCCCGGCCTTCTCCCCCAGCGAGAGGCCTCCCCAGCCCGACCTGCGGGAGACGCAGCAGGATGCCGGCCGCCTGGATGAGCTCGCAGCCGGTGACGCGCAGCTCGGTCTCGGTGTCGGGGTCGAGGCCGCTGCTCATGGACGGGGTGAAGCGCAGCGTGTGTTCGGGCAGCAGGCAGTTCTCCAGCGTGATCAGCACCCCCGAGTACAGCCGGTCCCCGATCAGCACCGCCCCGGGGCCCGGCACCGGCGCGCCGCTCCCCGCCGAGGCGGATCCCACCGCCGTAGCGCCGGCAGCCTGAGGCCCCGCCGGGCCGCCACCTCCTACCGCTACCACAGCCGCCGCGCTGCCCGACCCCGCCGCCATTTTGTGGTGGTGCCGCCGCCTCGCCTGGCTGAGCTCTCCCTCCCCGCCGGGCGGCGCCTCTGCCCCAGCGCCCCCCCCGCCCCTTTCCACCTCCGGTCGACGCCTATTGGTGGAGAGCAGCGAAGCGGCGGTCGCCGATTGGTCCGGCCGCCGCGACGTCTGACGCTGTCCCCGGGCTGAACGCAGCGGCGTGACGCACGCGTCGGGAATTTGAACAGGGCGGGGGAGCGCCCCCCCCCCCCACCCCCGACCGTTGCCAGGCCAGTCAGCGCCGAGCCCCCCCCCCCGGGCAGGGTTTTTCCCTCTCCAGCGCCATAAGTCACCACTGAAAATTGTTTTTTCCAGTAGCAATTACCAAAAAAAAAAACCTTTATTAATTCCTTAACAGAACGGAAAGCGTATGCACGCTGTGTGTGTTGTTAACAGTGGAACTTCCACAGGCCTGACTTACGCCGCTTACTGGGAACCGCGGTGTCTAACTCAACACATTTCAATTACAACAATACAGGGGAAAAAGTCATCAAGGCACAAGCTTCGTACCCGGACCCACCCCGTCCTCCTTCTGGAACCATCCTTAGAGGATTTTGTTCCACAGCTAAGATCTTAGCAGCAGTCAATGAGCGAGTTTACTCCGCAATACAAGTTCCTGTTTGTAACGCGTATCTGCAGACTCTTTTAATATCAATAGTGGTGTACAATACGTGAAAATATTCCCTCTGGTTCTTTTCCATCTCCCAGGGCAGCAAGGAAGCCTTCTTGTCTCCTCCTCTGGGCTAAGGCAGCTAGGGACTTGAACGTCTTCGGCTCATAAATAGCCAAATCAGCAATCATTTTCCTATTCAGCTCTACCTGGGACTAAATGCAAGAAAATTTGTTGGTTAAGTACTGTAATTTTTAGGAACACTGCAATGCTTAATGATTACCTGAGGTCTTAAGGCAAATTACCTTTTTTCTGTACTGTACAATATTGGAACTATTAGTCACAGAACTGTCAGACATGACTTCTTGGCCATGGATGTCTCATCAAGCCACTGTGTAAAATTAGTTTATTGATTTTCTCAAAGTCTGGTAGAAACCAAGAACTGAAGAAGAACGTCTTAGTTCATGGAAGGCCACATGTTACAGGCTAATCCATGGCATTTGTTTCAGTTCTGAGACATACTCAAGTTTACTTGTTGTGCTAGAAGCTGCTTGGTATCTTAAAATGTGTCCTGGAGTGGAGAAAGAAAGACTGCAGCATCAAATACTCTTAACAAAGCTAGATATTGAACGGTTAACTGCATATTCTAAGAGGGAGGTATGATATAAAACAGTTTGCTTCTTTTGGATCTTTTAACAGAGAACCTTACAAAAATACATTGCTCTGAGACAAGAATCAAAGGGACAGGCATGGGGGGGGGGGGAAGAAAAAAAAGAAAAATGAGTTAGCGTTTAGGCAGTGCTTGATTCTTTTGGTACAGTATGACAAGAGTAACCAGGGGAATGAGTGTATAAATTTCAGAAACTGTATTACTTTACAGGAAACACATCAGAAAACCTAGCAAGTTATCTATTTATTTGAAACATAGATAAAATGTTTTGAAATATGCTATAAATTCATGTGTAGTTCCACTTTAAGAAACAGAAACACTGCCCTTTTATTACAATCACAGCCAAGAGGAACAAGCTTTAATTTCACAGTTCCAGTATCAACAAATTAAAACCAGTTCCCCAGCATGTTTAAGAACAAGGGACAATGGCACCAACTCCCTGCATTGTCCGTGCTCACCGAAACACACAGCTAGTAGTGAAAAGAGCAGAGATTTCTTAGGGTTGTTTCTGCTAATCCAAGCTTTGTATCTTTAAATTTCTTGAAGTAAAGGCAGCTGTCACTTAATGCCCACAGCAGCAGCAAGTGTAAAAAGCATTTTACAAGTCTCGTTCTTGAAGTAAAAGTTCTGGGGACAGAACAAGGTGTAGAGCAACAATGTTCATCAGGATAAAAGAGGATTATGCACATAAGGAAGAGAAACAGGTTTAGGGCAGAACTTAGTTCCTGAAGTGAACGAAACTCCTTTCATAAGCAGAAGGCCTTTCATCACTAGAACCAGGAAGCAGGACAATGTTGGCAGAAGTTCAGTCTAACAGAAGGAGCTTTTCAATCCCTCCACCGTGCCCTATGCCGCTATCGCCTGCTCACGCTCCAATTTGGAAGTCCCCACCATTATTCTTCAAAGATTGGCAAGTGGAGGCTGCAGCTTTAATTCCTTGCAGTTGCATTCTTAGACAGTAACCAGCAACCCTTTGATATGTTTTGTCATCTACTTGAAAGATTTCAGAATTTTAAGAAATTAATTTGCCTGGCACTTCAGAAGACCTCTATCAGACATTTTCTCCAATTTGTTGTTTCAAAGTAGTTATTCTTCAAGCACCATCCTTACCTTAAGCAGATTGCTTATGAAAGCTGGGTATTTCAAACCATGTTCAAGAGAAGCTGCTTCAATCCTAGTGATCCAGAGCTAGAAGTGTAAAAATGAACATCTTGGGTGATAAAATACTTTAAAAGTAAACCTTTTATCATGCTGATCTGCTCACACTTAGTAAATAGAACATTTTCAGACCTACAGTCTTCTCAGTGCAACATATACATGTATGAAGTTCAGAACGTGAGCTGTTTCAGACCACAGAGGGACTATGCTTTAAACTCATATTTTTCACCCCCTGGTAAAACACTTTGAGAGAACCCCCCAGTAAGGGAAATAGCTATTTCAGTTCTGCTCTTCTCCCATTTTAGTGTCTACATCTAACATTTTGCTCTTTACCGCTCTTAAGAATCTCTTCTTCTCTCTCCTGGCCTTTGTAGACTTCACAAAAGCTCTCCGAACACTTCGTACAGCCAGCCTATAGCAGCGGTTCTTCCTTCCACGAAAATGCTGAAACAAAAACAAGATGTTCTTGTTCAGTTATATTTAAGCTGTTAAACCCTTCAGTAATACTAATACATGCTCATTTGCAATTCACAACTCTTCGTAACAAGGATCACAAAATACTTCACAAACATCAGCTAAGCCTTCAGTTGGCGTATAATGAAAGTATTTGTTCCTTGTTTTATAGCATAGGAAATCTGAAGCTGAAAAGTTGGAGCAGGCTGAAAAATTTCAGTCTAGCAGGAGGGAGCCAAAACCAGACCTCATTTCAGGCTGTGGTGCCGGGGGGGAAGGCAACCACAAAATCATCTTGAGGGCTTTCAGCCAGCCCCATAACTCACACGTTTATTCTCATTCGTGAGCTGCCCTCTCAGTTTTGTCAGTACGAATACAGGGATGGGACAGGAGCCTCTGTCCTGTCAAAAACATTGCAGTTGCCCAAACAGAAAGCATAACGAAAGAAGTTTACTGGAGTCACTGACATCCATCTAACACGAAGCAGGAAGAAGTTGCCAGTGCTGCACAGTCAGAGAAATAAATAATTACTACTGGTACTGTGGGCAGCTTAGGCACTACAAGACCAAGATACCATCACTTACTTCAACATTTTCCATCTCAATGCTACAGCAAGATGCAGTAAAAAGAAAAAATCTAAAAAATCTACTACCTCCCAGCACGCAAACAGTCTGACCTTGAAAAAGGTTCTTCCCGAGCCTAGGTACAATAGTTTGAACTCCAGGTGAAATCATGCTGTGAAGCGGTCTCTTTCACCTTTTAAAATGCACTTGAAGAGCAAGGTTAATTTTTTTTCCCTTTTTTCCCTTTTTTCCCTTTTTTTCCCTTTTTTCTCCTTTGCCCAGTTAAAAAAAAAAAAAACAAAACCAACAAAACCCGACAACCAACACCAGCCTACGGCGTGCTGTATTTACAGCCTGCTCTTCCCGTGGTGCTTGTATTCCTTCTGCCACAGGGCTCTGACTTTTGTTCATACCCATCCACAGCCTCCGGCTTTAATCAAACACAGGCGAATTTAGAGAAAATACTAAATGGGCGTCAGCCAGCTTCACGGACCCTCGACGTCTGCAGGAGGCGGCAGCACCCCACCGCTGGCTGCCCGAGGCCGCTCTGACAGCCGGGGCGGGCGGCAGGCCGCGGGCTCCCCGGGCCCGGGAGGGCGCCGGGAGGCCGCGGGGAGCCGGCGGCGGCCGGGGCCGGCGGGGAGGCGGCGGGGACACTCGCTCGCTCACTCACCCGCGCATACTTGAGCACCTCCTGCACCCTCCAGAAGCGGTCGGTGAGGCGGCTGCGGAGCCAGCGGGCAGCGCTCAGCACCACCATCGCCGCCGCCGCTTCCCGGCGCCCGCCGCCTTCCGGGGCGGGGAGAAGGGGCCCGGCCGCGGCCCTTCCGCCCGCCCCGGCTCCCCCTCCGCTTTTCGGTTGTTGCTCACCTCGGCAGTTCTGTAGTGCTGTGGATCTAGAGGATCTAGTGGATGCTCAGGGATGAACTGCAGTAGTCTGTCTTTGGTAGTGCTTGGTAACGACCGCAGACTTTACAATGAGGTATACAGGCTCTGAAAACATTGTTTTCTGCCTGTAGCATGATGCCTAATGCTTTTCACCCAGAGACTGAATGAATTACGGTCACTGCTAATAATTCCTTGTGGTTAACAGGAAATAACAGCCTTTTCTCCTGTTACCAAACTCCTTTCAGAAATGCTGTCAGCATTCCATTCTACAGTAAGAATCTACAGGTTTACCGCTTTCAGTTGTTTTTTATTTTTGCTTATTGCTGGCTAAGCTTTTCTCCAGTCAAAGATCATGGAATCGGTTAGGCTGGAAAAGACCTTTAAGATCATCAAGTCCCAGTGACTTGGGTGTCAGCTGTTGAGAGCTTTCGAAGGTAAATGCAACTGCCACAGACCAAATGGTACTCGACGAGCACCGTTACTGCGATACTGCTGGTACACTGCAGCCCTATCGATCATCACTGACCTGTCTGCAGTCTAACACACTCTTAGATGATCACCTGCTCTTAGTATGCAAAGGCTCAACCTTTAATTCTTTAGTTTGCTCAGTAAAGTGCTTTCAGTGAAATAGTAATCCATGTGTCCACAGAGACGTGAGGAGGGAGCAGCTTTGCCGTTTTGAATTCTCCTTTGTCCTGCGAGGTACTGGAGTCGTTTGTGAAGCTGTGCGAAGGCTGGGCCTCCTTTGCAGCCGCTGTTCAGTACCCATCCCTGCACCACCGGACTACACTGCTAGCGGTGCTCAAACTAGCAATGCTAAAGCAGCCTGAAAAGTTTTTGTGTTGTTTTCAGTGACTGGAAGAATTCCGTACTTGGTAGCATGTCTTGCCGTATCCTGTGTGCAAGAGATTGTGAGATGTAAAATGAAAATTTATGAACGGTAACAAACCACAAGATGGTGCTGTCATTATAGACAGCAGAAGCATTATATCTTAGCAACAAGAAATCTCTGCCCTCAGAGAACTAATGAATTTGTCTGACCATCTTTAATCATTACCAGTTTCAGCCTCTCAAAGCAGTGATGCTCCTGTTTGTTAGAAATCGCTCCATAACTTGCACCATCATCAAGACACCTTTCCCACTTATGGGCAGGTACTTGTTAAGGATGTGGAGATTTCACAAAATGAGAGGCTTGGGGAATCTTTCTTACTGTCACTGGGGTTTGTTTGACACGAAGGTCACTTGGTTATTAGAAGAATCATTAGAATGTGTGATTTTTTCCAAAGGAAAATGAATCTAAAGAATGCAATTTTCAGACCTCCCACAGGTTAAAATGCATTATCATTATAGCAAAAGAACTTTGGAAAGTTTCACTGGATTTCACAAAGCTTTTTAGAATTTATGGCACTTTTATGACTACTTAAGCAGCTTTGTTTTTTACCACACCACCATGCCCTCACCGACAGATGGTAAAACCCCTTTGTATTTACAAAGGAATAAAAGTGGCCCAAGGACAATCGCTGTGGTGATGGGGTGCAGCTTGTTAGAACACCTACTGATTCAAGCTCCTCTGGTGCTTGCCAGAGCCATTTCTGGCTCCTACACCCGTCCTGCAGCGAGCTCCAGAGTCCCAAAATGCAAATGATCCAGGGGCTTGGCATGGTGGAAGGCGGCAGCATGGAGCGAGAGACCCGGTCTGGGACTGTAGAGAGGAGATGGGATGCAAGCAGAAGTGCTTTTGAAATCCATTTTAAATGTCTGGATTAGTTAGTACACCTTTCAAAAATATTTCAATGCTCAACATTCAAAAATGAAAAAGCAGAGGAACATCTTCATAATTCAGAGACAGTTGTCTGTTGTTTTTTGACTTATAATGCAGAGCTGTGGTAAATGAATTTATAATCAGTTTAAAGAAGTAATTTTCAGAGATATTTTTCAGTTTGAAAAACAAGGAAAACCATTATTCCCTGTGCTGAGAGCGTGCAGTTCACCGTGGCGCCCAAGATGTTCTTTAGCACTCGAGCTAGGTGGGGTACCTAAACACAAGGATAATCTTTCAATGGAAGGAAATAGGATTCCTCGGGGCAGTATTCCACAGTGAAATTCAGCTTATGTCATGGCTCCTTCAACCCCTTCTACTCAGTTCTGTGCCCCTGGTTTCACTTCTCCCCAGCGAGGCAGGCTCAGGTGGCCCAGGACTCCCCTCTGCGGCTGGGGAACTGGCAGGCTGGCTGCGGACAAAGAGCTTCAGCGCTTTGGTCGCTCTGGTACCAGAAACTCTTGGTCCCTGCTGCCCAAAGGAGAGTAATTGCTTTCTGGATTTCACATTTCTGTTCCCTGCCCTGCTCCTTCAAGGGCAGCTGAGTTCAATACAAACAGATGTTGACTTTAATCTGTGCTACAAATTAATGTCTTATTTACCAGCATATTCTTTCTGGAACAAATCAGGATACAGGCTGCTGGCAGTGCTGGCAGTCTGAGAGTCTATTTTTAACCTTCTTCCCCTCACTTGGCACGTCAACTTTTTTTTTTTCTTCACTGTGAGAGAACTCAACAGTAAGAATAAATAATAACAAACAAAACAGATTAATTAAATCCAGTGTCACCTTCAGTGCTAGAGCTACAGGAAATAAAATTACTTGAGAGAAATCTAGTTTGAGTCATTAGCACCAGTCCCTGGTGAGGAACAGTGCAGCTTCCCTCTACTTTGGGTGGAGAATGGGTCTCTGTAGCTCCGGAGTGATGCTCCCTCCTTCCCCTCTTGCTCCCTGGGGGTGAGAGGCTTTTCCCTCCAGTCAGGAACGCCCAAGCAACGGCACATACCCAGCCCAACCAAACCCCACCATCGCCGGGGAACAGCCACCGTTTCTCCATTTGGGATGAATGTCAGGCGAAACTAAGAGCCCTCACTCGAAACAGAGGCAAATACAGGGCACGAGAGGCAAAGCAATTTTCTTTGCCGTTGTCTGGCTGTTGTGTCTAGGGGAGATGCAGAAGACATTCCAAAGAAAATGTGCTTCAGGGAAGAAGTGAGAAAGACACAGCTGGAGCAAGCCCTGAGAGCAGGGCTTCCAGAGAGTCCTTTTGGGCAGAGTGCTTGCTGGAAAGGGGCTAGCCTTCTAGGCAAAAAACCACCTCCTGTTATTTGTTCCTTGTCACATTTAAGAAAAGTTACTTTTGTGCCACTTGGTAAATAAAGAGGATTATATTGGAGATACTGGCTCCCCCTTTTATTTTCTCCTTCCCAAAACATCATGAAGAACCTGGAATTTTGCATAAATAATAAACCTTCCATCATCGCTGCCACAGTTAGGTCTGAAAAGGTTTTTCACAACTCAAAGCGGGATGGTGAGAGCGCTGCAGCTCAAAAACTAAGAGCCTCAAGAATGAAGTGTGTGCACGTGGATGTGAACACCCTTGATTTATATACATTACTTTCACAGCAAAGCCATTAATTCTGAGAATTGCGGAATACTAGCCTGGCTTTGTAACTTTCCCAGGCTCGTAAGCAGATGACTGCACTGGGATAAGATATTGAGATATCTGCTCCCACACCTCCCTGTGCCTTCCACTCTACAGCCTGGTTCCCCGGGGAGCTGGCTGACAATAGCAGTGACATGTGTGTTTCCAGCAAAAAACCCTTTTGATTAGTTCATCAGGTTTGGTTCTTAAAAAGAGGTGGGAACCAAGGGCTAGGGAAGAGATGACCCATCTTCACAACTACAAGCAAACTTTCCCTTTCCAGCACAATCTGGGGTGTTAGGGCCCTCAGGGCATCAATACGCAGTAATCGCCCTGGTAAGCCTCAGCTGAGGCTTCCACCCACACCCTCTGCCGGGGGCCATTTAAGCTCAGGCCTGGGAATTTCATTTCTGCCTGAGCTGCTGTGGTAGGTGTACCTGTTTCTGGGGCTAGCTAGGTTACTGCCGAGGCTGGTCATGGACTCTGACCTGTAGACTGACTTCCCAGCTTGACCTTGGACCTGCCTTGGAATGGTAAGCTTGCCTGAAGATCTGGACTCTTAGCTGAATCTGACCACCATCTCCAAGTCTACTGTTTTCACCGAGCTTGGGTGCTGCGGGATGGAGCCTTGGCTGGCAATGCTCTGCCCTGCTGGCTGTGCTATTGCACTTGGCTCCCTGTCCCTTAGGGAGCAGCAAGAACTTAATTATTGCCCAGCTTCCAGCAGTCTCCTGTGGCTGAAGCTTTGTGTTTTTCTGATGGGCTTTGAGATGTGTCAATGGCAAGCACAGAAAAAAGTGCCCCATGGAGTTATCAGTTATTTCTGCTGTTAGTAAGAGTGATACACCTGACTTGTGATCTGGTATGGATTAGCTAGATGGATTTTTACTGCTGGATACTGATAGAGCTGAAGCTTGTGAGACCCTTTTGGATGTCTAAGAGGCTCTACAGGAAGAGTTATAGGAAAAAAACCTGAAGCACTAAGTGTGGATCAACTAATAATTTTCATAGCTAGGGAATTGCATAACAAGTATGGACATTGTTAAGCTGTTTAAAATCTACTTATTTTGTTTCAAAAGTCTTCTTTCTCACTGGTATCACTTGTTACACCTTTGAAATCTGTACCCTCACACAGCTCTTTAACTCCCTTCAATTTTAAAGCCTCTGTTTGGATATCGATTACATGTGGCAGGTTGCAAATGGTCTCAATTTGTCTCGCTGCTTTCTTTCCACAAGTAGTGTGTCACACTCTGCCAGCCTGGGGTGAGAAGGTACTGTCAGCAGCAAGGGAACAGAATTTGTTCAATTATATTCTATTTCAATTCGAAAGCAATCCTTCTGGCTACCTGGGCCTGTATCTTTGTAGGGTGATACTCTGTGTTCTTTCTGCAGTCAGGAGAATGACTCCTATGACACATATATGCCTTCTCATTGAAATAGTGGCCTGTGACTTAGAAATCTACATCCAAATTTTAGCTTTGAAAGAAGCCTGGGGAACCCTTTTAACTCTACATACGTTCCCTGTTTCTAAAACTTGCATGATAAGATGCGATGTGCACTTAGCCGACGTGGATGGAGTGCCTGGCACAATGGAGCCTACCTTCAACTAAAAGCAACACCAGCAATTTTTAACACAAACATTTAGTGAAGGAAAACGAGCGCTCCTCTGCATTATAAAATCATTTCATGTTTAGCATTATGCGAACCTTGTTTTTCTAATAACCTTTTTCTAGGGTGGAATTTTCTGAGAGAAATAGCATCAGGTGGAACACAGGACTCCTGGATTCTTTCCCTGGCTTGTGCCATAGGTGAGCTGGGCCTTCTGGTTAGACCTGTGCTACCTCGGTTTTCTCCCTCCTGCAGTACTATCGCCATGCATATATGAATGTATCTAAAAGGCTACATAAATGTGCAGATAACACTGAAATTCTTAAATAATAGTGATCGTATGAGGCAGATGAAATAATTGATAATTGCTGTGCCTTCAGTGCAAGAATATCAATATGTTTTGCGAACAATAAGTGATGACTGCAGAGAACAGAAGATTTCTGAGGTATATAGTGATTATTGTTAGTTACTCTAATGTTTTCTTAATCTAGAGAGAAACTGTAGACAATTAATCAGAGGCAGAATAATTAAAACTTAAAAGGGACCATCTTGACCTGGAAATGTATGTTTTGAGTGTGGCTCTTGGGTGCTGTGTGCTAAATCATTTGAGTAGCGAGAGAGATGTCAAGGATTGGCTAGCACAGAAAGCAGCTTCAGAATCTACTTTGTAAACAGAGCAGCGCTGCGAAGCTCCGAGTCTGCTCGGAAAGGAAGACACTGCCTGTATTGGAGCGCCTGTGACTGCAGGCAGCTGAGAGCAGTGAAACCACGCGCCGCTCCAGTCTCTGCTTCCAGCTCTGCAAGGTGTGGGCAAGGACTCCAGCGAGGCAGAGTGGAGAAACAGCTGCTGTTTATCTTCACTGGTCACTTCATTTGGGTGGGAGCTGAGCAGGAATATTTGCTTGGGTCCAGGGTGAAGAGTGTGGAAAAATGATCTGAAGTCAAGGAACTGCCTGAAAGTGCTGAAGCCTGGTATTCTTAGGAGGATGCTAAAGCTAGGCACTCTCTGGAACCAAACAATCTATCAAAGCTAAGACAGCAACTGTTTGGGACCTCTTGGGATCATAATCCCAGGAAGAACAACAAGAAATTCAGGAGTGCCATGGATTCAAAAGCAAAATAATAGCTATTGCCAAACTTCCAGCAGCCACACCTACTTCAAAACTGAGGCTGGGACACTGCTGGAAAACATTTTTAAAGGAAATAACCTGTGCTGGCCAGGTCCTGGGAAAGCAGGTGGCCAAAAGAAGCCTCTCTTTCCTTGCTCCATTATGCTCTCTGGTTAAGTGTTCTTGTCAACGTGTGGAAGAGGAAGGAAAAGCCTCTGCAAATTACTTCCCAGGTCTGTTGCCAAAAGCAAAGAAACCATTTTGGATAAGAGTGTGGGTTGATTGGCAATCTTCTTGAAGAATGTCTGGCCAGGACACTGAGGACTTTGGAGCAGAAAACCTCTCAGAAAAGTCTCAGATGATTCCTAGCCTCCCGCCATATGACATGGATGACCAGCTCCTTCCCAGGGAGCCACGGAGTGCCTGGTGCTGCTTGGCGTGGACCCTGGTGGTAGTCACCATGAACTCCGTGGTCTTTTTCATTAATTTGCTCTTGATGTTCGTTATCCTCACCGTTGTGCTGCTTCCTACCATTGTGGTGGTTTACTTTGGCTTCCAATGCCACTCTCGGGTGAGTAAGCCTTGCTCCATTTGGCTGCTAACAGCCACCTCTAAGGCAGGGCCATCCATAAGGGTTTTATTTTAGCCCATGGGGAACAGTGGCTGTAAAGGCAAGGCTGGACTCCCCAAGCTTTGGCTTTGTCTTCATAAGGGTGTGTATGTGTATAGATTTTTTCGTGGTGGGCCGGGATGTGTATAGACCGGGCTGACAAGAACAGTTTATGGTGGTTCATGCTGTGGGCCCTTGGTTGTCCAAGGGAGCGATCTCTCCTGCTCGGGGCCTGTGACACAGCTATTAGCAAGGCTGGCGGGTGCATTTGTCTAGGGAAGTACAGGCTTTATGATTTCTGGACTAATTTAAAGTCGTCAGTTGGCACCCACACATTCAGTGTCATAGGTTAGCACAGAAGGGCTCATTGGAGGGGCAGGACGCTGCTTGTGCCTGCCCAGCTCCTTGGGGATGGAGACAGCATGGGACCCCTTGGTCCTGATCCCCTGTGCACTGCGCTTTGTATAGTTGTTTAAATGTAAAGTGATCAGAGGTAAATCTACAGCATTTCACAACAAGCCTGCATGAGATGGCAATCTTGTGGGCACATCTGAGTGCTGGCAGGAATGAGCTATACGCACGTTTTTACCCCTCCCTTCTTCCAGTATTGTGGGAAAGGGAAGCTTGATGGAGCAATGAAGCTGTGTTCCTGGGGAAGTACCAAGCAGCTGTGACGGGTCGGGTGGATGCGCTCCCCGGCTTGACAGCGCTGCTGTTTGCATCATCATGTCACAATATTTCTCTCTTCTGTGACCTCTGTTACTGAGAGCTGCCAACCTGAACTCCTCCGGAATTCACACACGGGCTCCGATAGGGTTTGTTACTCTCCGTTTAAGTAAGCTCTCTACAGCGTTTGTCATATTTGATCTGCCTAATGACTAATCATAGAACTGTGAAGTCTGACAGAATATATAATCCCCTTATCCCAATCTAGCATTCAGATGTGTTCCCAAATGTGCTGTAGAGTTTCTCACACCAAGCCTACTTTGTCAGCAAGGGCTCTGGCCTCTGTGCCTGTCTGTTTCGGGTGGTTGCTGTCCTCTGGATTTCATTACTTATGAATTTCTCCTTTGCATATTTCTGTAAATATTTTTAGAATCACTTGACTAAGTGTGGGTGTGAAAAACCCGTTCTCCTCTTTTCCTCACAGGCAGTGACTCAGTATGATGGGCTCAGTACAACTTCTCTTGCCCAGTGCCCTAAGTTAGGAGAGCTCTTTTACTCCCTCCTTTAGGGGGAAAACCCCACACCCTGTAGTACCTTCTCCCAGCAGGGAGAATTGACTCAAAATACAGCTGCTATTGGTCTCCCCCTTCCACAGTCTGGACTAAAGGGAAGATGATGTAAATCTTCTCAAACTGATGTATTTACCAGAGAAATAGTGAAAGAAGAAAGTTTTCTCCCTTTTTAATGAAATCTGTGCATCCTATCGAATCACCCAAGTCCTTGGGACCTCTGAGTGAGCATAGGTGGTAGGAAAGGATCCAACTGTGGGGCAGAGGTCAGCCATTTGCCCAGTTTAACCCAGTAAGGCTCTGCTGACTTCTGTGGAGCTGTGCATGGATATAGCCATGGAGGTCTCATTCCACAGTAGAAGGAGGAGACGGGATGTGCTGTAACTCTCCAGTAAAGCCATTGCATTGTATTATTCAGCTGGCATCGCAGTGACACGGGTTGTCAGCACACAGCTCCCTGTCCCAAAGCTCCCTGACAAAGGGACTGTGCTATTATTGTTTTCTCAGTACTGATGTATTTGCTGGTCTGAGGAGTTTCGCTTTGATTTTTTTTTATTGCCCTGAAATTATGACAACTCATAGCTGCTGTTATTGAAAAGCTTTTCCTGATCCTGCAAACTAATGAACAGGGAGACATCTGTCATGGTAACTGTTTTGTAGAACAGGGCAGACACAAGTGCTGCTGCTCATCAGAGTGAAGTGCAATTCATAGAGAAATCATGTACCTCTGGGCCAGGCAATTCCCACTGTGGCTCTGACACCTTCTGGAAATGTTTTGCTATGGGATGTGAATGTGTGTGATGCCCAACAGGGTAAAGTGGGAGGCTCTGGAGGGCCTACAGAGAGCAAAAGTGGCTCAGAGGGGTCCTGATCTACCTGAATGGTCATGCAACCCTTCAGTGTGGGTTGCAACGCTTTCCTTTTGCAGTCCACGGCTGCTAGGATTTTTGCATACAAAAGGGCAGGTGTGGAAATGACTTTTATTTTATTGGAGAGTGAGTCTTCACAAGAAATAACCTAATAAATTTTCCTTGGGAGAAAGCGCAGTGTGGGCCATTGCCTTGGTAAAATGGCTGGTCTGTCTCCACAAGTGCAGTGTGGATGCAGATTCTGCAGGACATGAGGCCTTTTAGGGTAGGTTTAATAGGAGATTGCTTGTAAAGCCCATAAGTCAACTTTTCCTATGATCTGAAACTGGTCTTTGAAAGGCATAAATATGGACTTCAAATTGGACCCAAAATGGGAAAAAGTATGAGGACTGCCTCCTGGAATTACCCCTTCCAGCTTCACCCTGTTCAACCCTCTACCCTGGAAAACCTCAAGTTCTCCTTTGCGCACGCAGTGTTCTCCAGTCGAAGGCTTTGAGGAGATGCAAAAGGTTTTTGAGTACAGCCAAGTACATCAGAAGTGAAAGCAACCGTGTTGCTGTTAGCTGTATGGAGTCTTTTAACACAGACTTTTCTCTAATAGGCATAGAGAGGGATTGCGGCAGTATGGCTTGACAAGAGCCTTCATCTTTGGGCTACTGCTTTTCAATGCCTTCCTAGCAGACAGAGGCCAATTTCTGCACTGCAGATCCATTAGATGGATTTTTTTTTATTATGATGGGTTGTGTTTCTTGTACTGCTGAAATAAAATGAAAAAAAGGAAAGGAAGCTAGGGGACATGGGAGCTGCCTGTAGCATTTGTTAATGCAGGACAACCGAGTGGCTTGCCCCAGAGCTCCTGCTGCCGGGATGAAAGGAGTGCTTTAAATACCACTCAGCAAGGACCAGTTAGTGTGCTGGATGCTTTGCAGCAACAGGGGGTGAACGGGCTTTCCTGGCAGATTTTGCAGTGCAAAGAGATGCTAGGGGATAAATGAGTACAGGGCGTACACAGAAGACTGAACACAAAGGGATCTGTTCCAGGGCAGGAGCCCGCAGAGCCTCCAGCCAGCGGGCAGCTATGGAAGGACCAACCTCTGTCTGCAGAACCTGACATCTTGCTGTATTTTATTTACTTTGATATAATTTCCAGTGTGTTGTGCCACCCACATCGATGTAGCAGCAGGAGACCTTTTTATTTGGTTTCTGCTTATCAAATGCTAAGCTGGACTATTCTGGTGACTTAATAAAGCTCAGTGTTTCCTGCCTCAGGATCAGTGTGCAGTGCTCTTGTCTCACAGTGCTGCCAGCATAATTGAAAGCTTGATTAAAATGTGTCATCAGTCACATAGTGTAGCCTGAAGATTGCTGAGCTCAGCTCAGAGAGAGGGAAGAGGTGTGTCTTTCTGTGAAAGCACTGGAAATGCAAGGGTATTTGGTCACTGCTCCGATCCACACCAGGTCTGTGACAAGCTCTGTCTCGCTCTTCCCTCAGGTGCTGCACTCAGCTGCCCGCTACTGCAAAAGCGTCTTGGATGACAACAGCTCTTCTGCCCTCATCATCCTCGGCTTCGTCATCATGTCCCCTCTCATTGTGGTGGCCATGGCTATCTACTGCAGCCTGGCAAAGCGCCTCCGTCTCTTCATGTGCTTCCAGCCATACAGCAGGGCTGTGTACAAGGGGGTGAAGTGGCGCTGGTACGAGGAGGGAGGCCTGTGCAGCTGTGTCAAGGGGTGCAACACTCAAGTCAAGGCCTGGGTATGAGTTTGCAGCACCAGGCAGCCTTTGGTGAGGCATCCAGCCAGGAGGAAGCAGCTGTGGCTTTCCCAAGTGTGGGATTGCCGGTGTTCCTAACCTCTTGCAAAGGCGTCTGTAGGTCACTGCCCCTGCGATGTTTGGGATCCACCTCTTTCCTATACATCAGATATTCTTCCCCCACTTAGCAATCCCCCTTTCCCATGTCTATAGCAGTGCTTATGGTCCTTTTGCTGTTCCCGAGTCAGGTCACTGGGTTGGCTGTGGAAACAAATGCTGATCTTTGGGTCTCTTCCCTGCCAGCTGCTGATCTGAAATATGCTTGTCTGGTAATGGCTGATGGTTATTAACCAGCAAATAGTTCCTCGTCCTTTATGCTGTGGTGAGGTTGTCTTGTCTGGGGCTAAATCTGGCTAAGGGTTCAGGTATGTTTTGGGATTCCTGGCAGGAGGAGCTGAAGACGTGTGGTGGCTGCCGAGCACTACAAGTTCTCCCAGATCTGGGCTAAGAGCTCACGCCTGCAAGGCACAGTGTATAATGTCTTGTTTTCTGAGGGTCACAATACCTAGATTTAGGGTTAGTGGTGCAGTTTAAGAGTGGAGAACTAGGAAAGGGTCAAACTGCTGAATGCTGTGAATCTTTCTGTGCTCCAGTAAGGCTGGATATCTGGAGAACCTAGGAGCCACTTCAGCACTGGCACTGCGTTGTATTCAAGGACTGAATGGGCCACAGATACTGACTGCCCCTCATGAAAATGCACGTATGGCAGGAAGATGGTGCCTGGGGAGCCTGCTGTGCTGAATGTGACCTGCAATACCCAGGGCGATGTGTGGGGCAATGGCGGCATGCTCCCTAGAGAGGGGCTGCGTGTCTGAAACCTGCTGAGCAGGGGAACCCAGCCTGCACTCCCTCCCGTGATTCTGCAGAACTCCCACAGGGCCTGAACTGATGCTTGGCTAAGTCAGCTGGATCTCCTGCTTGATTTCGGTGATCTCCGAAGTAATACCACAGATCCTCTGTTGTACGACATGCCATAAATTGCAACTGAGTGAAAAGCGCAGTGTATATGAGAAGGTATGGCAGGTAGGGAAAAGCATGGCAGCTTGGTGCATGATTCTCCTTTCAAATCCCTGTGGGTCTCTGTAGTGTCCAGTTCGTGAGGTCTGTGTGCTACTGACCACTGCAAGCTGTGTACCCCTGCTGGCTGTTGTTCCCCGTCTCCCAAATATAACCATTTCAAGTGTTATGTAGAAATAAAGATTACATCAAATCTCCGCTGAGGGAGTTTCTCTCTGTTCTGTCCCAAAGTACCAGCTGCTTCAAACAGCCATGTGGTGCCCATTGTACCACAGCACATCTCACTAAGTTAAAATGTAATTTCTCCTTTCTTTCTGAGGATTGATTTTTTCCAGTCTAGGTGGCCTGCAGAGCTCTAGTCCCACCCAG
This sequence comes from Nipponia nippon, assembly GCF_047370975.1. NCBI lineage: Eukaryota > Metazoa > Chordata > Aves > Pelecaniformes > Threskiornithidae > Nipponia > Nipponia nippon. Next base: position 6,792,369 of record NW_028262335.1, read on the forward strand.
AGAAATAATCAGTGGTGGCTACAGGTGCAAATGAATTGAATTGGCAGGAAACGCCCCATGCATGGGCAGTGGGATGCTCAGTCCAGCCACCAGAACAGATGAGAACACCACAGGGGCAGCTGGAGGTAAGTGTGGCACTGTTGCTGGACCCCTTGTTTTGAGAGACTGGAGCCATTGGTTTGGTCTTTGGGCACCACATTACCTTGTGATGGCCACAGTCTTAGCTTTGTACTGTGGCAAGCAGGCATCTCTGTGTGCAACAATTTGTGCTGCAAACGGATGGGCAGCAGCGTAATATCCACTTTGCTGGCTCCGTGTGTGTGCAACTGAGGCATTCTGCCAGGCTTCGCTGCTGTTTATCCCATCCTGGCAGCTGCATTAAACGAAAGCCTCAACAAACCTCCTCCACAGTGCTTCAGGTACAACCGATCTGATATTTTTCATTTACAGTTCTAGCCGTTGCTTAATGTTTCTGTGTACCAAAGAGGAACGAACAAGGTTATTCCATCCCAAACCTGAGTGGCTGAAGGAATGCAGAGTTTGCATTTTAATGCTTTTCCATTGCTTTAGGATTTTGCAGGGTGAAAGTGCTGACTAAATTGTTCTGATGCCATTCAGGAGAGCAAGAATGCATTAGCATTTGCTCAGGGCTGTTGTATGAGCATAATGGACTACCTGACTTGAAAAGGGAAATAAAAGTGCAGCAAGTGATTGCTTTGAGCTTCTTTCCTTTAAGCAACAGACTTCTGTCCTTCCATAAAAGGATGTCTATTCTGAAGCTCCAGGCTTTAATGATTACTGTTACATCTTTGGATGCTTTGAAGCAGTAAGAAATTTCTTTTCTGTAAATACTCTGAAGCTGACAGATTAAGTGGATGGCAAAGGCAGTACTTCCATGTTCCCACTTCACTGTGGGACACAGATAGCAGTGGATTAGCTGATTGTCTCCTAGCAAAACCAACATAAATCAAGATGAGGGTGACCCATGCCTCTGTATGGCTGCCTAGAGAATCTTGCAGAATATTGTACATGGTGTTTACAAATGCCACCCTCTAAAATGTCCCTGAAACACTAAATCTTCTGTCTCTGGCTTGTCCTTCATTAAAAACAAAGATTCAGGCTCAAATAAATGTGGCTGACTTTTGTGTCCTGCAGCTCATCTGCCAGATGTGCTCTCATCTGCCAGGGGCCACTTTCTGCTGCCATTGCCCCTCTGGGGTGGCAGGAGCGGGCTGGCTCTAAGCTGTGCTTTTCTATAAGGTGCTTTGACAGCAGGTTGCAGGGCATTTGCATCTGTACAGTGAAAAAATCCTGGGGGATAGCTGTATTCCCCCTGTGTTCTGCTTGCAGATGTGCTCTGAATATGGTGGGAAAGACAGACACACAGGAAGGAAAAATTCAGAGGAGGCAGCAGCAAGCTGGTCTGGATCCACAGGGCTAATAAAGCAGTCCTTCTTCAAGTGGTTCCTTTAATAGAGAGCCAATGTAGAGGCAGGAGCACATGATTGCCTCATGTTGTGCCTCAGCCCATAAGTGAAGCATCCATCAAATAAAAAATATTGCAATGGATCATACTGCCAACTGTGTCCGTTGCCATTCCCTTTTGATGTGGCCTTCTGTTCCCTCCCTACACCTCTGCTGTCAGGCTCTGCCTCATCTTGAAGAATTAAAAGGAGAGAGAGAGAGTCCTAAGTTTGACAGGACTGCGGAGAAACAGGAGAAAGTTCCATTTCATGGAAAGGAGATATTGTGCTACAGGACAATATGGTTTTGCTGCGAGGCAATGTTTGTTGACTGAGTACAGATATTTGATATGAGCTGCTGCTCCTTTTGCTCACCTGTCATTTAATCCAACTGCTTTTACAAGGCAAGTATTCCTAAACCTAGCTATGGTGCAAGTATTGTAGTGAAACATTCCTATTGCTGCCTCTGCAGAAGAAATTAAGAGTTTTTGGCAACAGCCTTTCTAATAAAATAAAAATTGATTTAATTTGGTATTTTACTTTACAGAGTTTTAATAACAAAAGGGAATTGAATCTACCTGAAAGCACTCTTCCTCTCTGCAGCACAACAGACCTCGTATCAGATAGTTCAGGCTGTCCCTCAAGGGTGTCCTGGCACGGACAGAGCACAGCAATGCATTGCAAACAGTGCCGTAGCTCTGATGGGGAACTGGTTTGATCCTAAATTTCCTGTAGAGAGTACAGAGACAGCCTTAATATCCTCAGCCCTGGATCAAATCCTGAGGACAGCTGTGCCAGCCTGCTTTCCGCAGGGCTGATGTGCCAGGCAGGGGCTGTGCCCACAGATGTTGGGGGAAAGGGTGCTACCAAGCGACGCCTGCCTCTTCTAAACTCTCACAGGCAGGGCTTTGTTCTGTGAGCTCCCACCCAGCGCAGAGTTCGGAGCATTGCCCTGCTTGGCAAGGTGCTGAAGGAGGACAGAAAGAAATAGATTTTAACTGGGTTTTTTTAAAGTCCAGCTACGTATGGATTTAATTTCCCTGCATCATCCTCTCCATGATTCAAAGCTAAGGCACTGACTTGGTACTGATGTACCTCAGAAAACACTAAAATATATTTCCACCCAGCAAGGCTTTGGTCAAGTACAGTGTTCGTTTGTGCTTCCCTGCCCCTCTGTCATCACTGAATGGTCCAGATCCAAAGCTGATGAAATCACTAGAAAGATGCCGTGTCTCAGTGGGTGTTTAATCCTGGCTTCATCCCTCCCACCAGGGCTGGAAGCAGCTGTTCTGGCAAAGGGGAAAACAGAAGAGACGCAGTCGCACGGCCACTCCTGTGTCATGCCTGGGAACGTGCAGGGGGCCAGGTGCTAACGCAGAGCTGGGCTCCTAAATCCGCACACGCACAAAAACGTACACAAGGGGGAATCGCGAAGCTGAGCAAAACATATGAGGCCTTTCACAGGCTGTCACCTGTCTCTTGTTAATAATGTGGCTAAAGGGTTCAGTAGGACTGTTGATGCCGCTTGTGTGCCTCCCTTTCACCCTTCCAGGTGGCTCCTCCAACACAGAAAGGTATTCTTGGTTACCAGTATTTCATTTATTATTCCTTTCACCCTTAATTTGTTATCAACTGCTCACACTGCCCCTAAATGGGTTTGCTGCATAGTCAGCTAGAGCACTTTTTAAAGTAGATGCATCTACTGTAATAGTGTATCTGGCTTTGCACGAGGGAGGCCACGAGGCTGGACCGCTCCCATGCACGCGACTGCAGGGACAGCAACCTCTCATGCCCCGGGATAGCCTCCGTGCCCTGGGAGAATGGGGACGATGGTGGAGTTGTCTGGAAAGAGCAGGATTGGTTTAAAGCACTAATTATACACATCTGTGGGTGGCATTGGGTTTCTTCTGGGGCTGAGAAGCAGACTCTTGAGGTCCCTTCCAGTCATACTCGTGTGATTTTCATGTTCCCTCTCTTTTTGCCTTTTTTTCTTTTTGATCATGCATCTGGTCTGATAAGAGACTACAAGGTTTTGAATCAGCCGTTGCTGAAGGGCACACAGCTCTCCTGCCCTGCCTTGCAGTGCTTAAGCCATTCACTGTCCTTAGGACAAGCTCCCCTCTTAGTTATAAGCATCAGCCTGAGAGTTGTTCTTCATCACCTGTGAATATGACCCAGCCGGCCTGGCAAGACATGAAAAACTCTTCAAGGCTATGAAAAATATCCAGAATGGCATGCTGAAAACATTACTCTGTGCTTTGCGAAATGAACCAACATTTGCAGGAGCATTTAATTTCTGCAGTGTGAATTCCTAGGATAGAAAATCACCCAGAAAGAACTGAAAGTGCTGACAGTTGGTGCCAAGCAGGCGATTTACCTTGAGCCATAGCAGGATATATTCTTAGTATGAATGATATGAGACAGCTTCTTTGAGCTAGATTTATGGAAGGTAGAATATGGAACAGAGCTGCAAGGGAGGGGATGAGTCCGAATTTGTAAAAGTTTCCCCCTCGCCAGGCAGTGCTGGTACACTCCGTCCAACTTGCCAGCACTGAGCCGACTACCTCACCCCTCTGCTTCCACGGGCAGACTCTGTCATGGGCCTCGGCATCACCGTGGATCAATGTTTATGGCAAGTTTATATACAGATGATATATGGATTTAATATGACAGAAGTGAACACTAACAGGTTTCCACAAGGGGAAGAGCCTCTCTCAACATACAGGCCTGTTAAGGAATTTCTGTGATTTGTACTGTGTGTAAGAGCTCGTGATGAATAAGCCCAGGCACTCCCGAAATAAAGAACAAATTCTTCTCTCACACAAGCATAGATCTGGCCTAGCATTACTGAAATCAGCGGAGGCGCCCTACATTTGCAGCAGGGTAAATGAGAGCACGCTTCAGCCCAAGGGAATGCAGAACCTGTACGAAGCACAGGGAAATTCTAAGCCAGTGGAAACCAGGAGCTGAATAACCAGTTCCCTGCCTCCCCGCATCTGCCAGTTGAAGCCTCCGAGTACAGCAAAAATTCTAGCTGAAATGTTTAGGCCATTTCCCCGTGCTTTCAGCCGGGTATTGGTACTCTGATGCCTTCAGTTATTGGAGCACTTAGGTGGGGGCAGTGCAAATAAGAACCATCTGTCAAGCTGAACTGAAATCAGGAAGATCTTTTATAGCCAAGGCCAACATAGCATTTATTGGAAGGATGCTAAATTCCTCCTTTGAGGGAGGTTAGCGGAAAGGCAGCTGGAACCTGCTGCATGTACCGTCAGAGGAAGCTGAATGCAGACTGCTGGACCCAGGGGTAAGGCTCCGGCTGCCTGGCTGCACCCCAGCTGTGCTATTGACGGAGTCAAACCGAGAACTGAGCATCCTACCTGCTCCCAAGGGCTGCTGTCAGCACTGGGAGCGGGGCAGGCGGGGAGACTGGTGGTGAGAATGATCCCAGTTACAGCCATGCAGCCTGTAGCGAAGAGAAGGGACTGGGGCTCTGGGTTTCTTCTTGGGGTGGTTCCTCCACCACCCAGGGCAGAGCAAGATGTGTTAAAAGGAACCAAATTCAACGCAAATTGCAAGTGCTGACAGCCGGAGGGGTTCTGGTTCTTCCTAAGAGTCAGAGTTACTAGTCTCTTGCAAGGGGCTGGTAGGAGATGGGCTAGTGCTGTCAGTCGCACCACAGGCAGTTTAATACTCCACGTGCTTAGTTTTCTGTGAATAACTCTCTAGGCTAATTTGGCAGGGATCTGCATGGTAATATAATTCCAGTGACATATGTGCTGGACAATTTCTTTTGCTCTCTATATTTGTGTTGCTCGCTGCTTAACTGTAACTTGAATGTCTTTGGGGAAATTTCCATTGTCCTCCTTCACCTCCCTTCTCTTTCACCGAGCTAACTAGCCGCCGATGATTGCTTCCAGCTCTGCTGGAAAATTTGGTTAGAATGAATGGAAGTGATTAAAGAAAGAATAATCAGGGAGTGCCTGCCAAGGGCTCCTTCGCTCCCTCAGCCGATCTTCCTAGTACATAGCTGCCTGCGGAGCGGGTCAGGCTGCAGCCCTGTCCTGGCAATGCGCCCCTGGGACCGAACCGCGAGCGCTGCTGCGCAGATGAAAGGGACAAAGGTGAGAATGAAAGCGGCCATTTAACCTGGGTTTCTGGTACACCAGTGCCTCCACCGACACCGAACCAGGCCCTCACAGCAAAAATGCCCACCGTTTCTCCCCACCCCAAGAACTTCTGAATGGCAGAAGGAAACAGAGAAACTGTATATGTTTTCAAGTGCGCTGTGTAGCTTTGTTAAAATGCTAATACCACTCTGAAGCCATCTGTCAAGCACGCATTGCCAAAGGGGTTGTTGCTTAAGAGTTGCAGAAGAATGTGAAAATAAACTTTATACAAAAAAAAAAATACCGATAGTAACACAAAAAGTCTGGAAGGGTACATCTGCTAGACATTAGACTACCTCCCAGGTCTCTTTGGGACCTAGAGACTGCAATTTAGAAAAACCCTACCAATTACCATAACTCATCTCTGTTCAGAGGTCTGCACATTAAAAACACAAACTGGAAAAGAAGTAGAAAAAAGAGGCTGTAGGAGTCTGTGATGACCAGAAATCAAGATGTCACTTTAAAACTGACAGACCAGAGAAAGAGAAGTACCTGGGCATCACCAACACCTAAGTGTTTCTGAAAAGCAAACCTTTTCTTCAGGGAATTAAGTGCAAGCAAATATTGCCCCAAGTAACTCGGTGCCTTTGTTTCCCTACTTGAGGAACAGTGTTAATGGCCAGGCTCCCAGGCAATGCCAGGGACTCCGGAGGTCTCTGCCGTGTCCTAGGATCTCGCCTGGCACCTCCACGCGCTAGAAGTTGTTGCCCATTTGTGTCCGCGTGGTACATTTGTTCCTCACAAGAAATTTGGAGGGGGAAAAATCACTTTGTTTCTCAAGGAGGAAGAAGGGGAATTATTTCCAAGGAAATCAGATTTATATCTGTTTATCTATCAGCTGATGGAGCTCTTGTGGATGGAGAAATTGTGCACCATTAGGTGTTGTCTGGGACTTCCTAAAGGATGCTTTGCCTAGCAGCTTCAGATTAGCTACTCCGTTCTGTGCCGCAAAACCTTCTGCTGAATATGTGCAGCAATACTCTAGAGGAGCGTGAGCTGCGGTTTTGTGAGCTGCTACACCAGATGTGGGGGCTGGGGGACAGGAGTGGGCCAGTCAGGACCATGGTGTTTCTTGGGTTCGTGTCTGGAAGTGCATAGCTGGATTGGCCTCTGGTTTTTTGGTCCCCCTTTAGCTGTCTGTCATCTTCCAGGATGGAAATCCCCCTAATTTCAGATATTGTTTGCAAATGCATGGTGTAGCTTACTCTGTGCCTGGAGGAGCAGCTGTTCTCTGGTGTGCCCAGGCCTCAAGATGGTGCTGTGGGGCTGAGGCTGGAACACGGGAGTGCGCGCTGGAGCATCCAGACTGGAGTGAGACCTTCTGATTTGGGACAGCTGGTCCTGGATGCTGTGCCCTTTGCTACCCGTGACTACAGCCAGCACCACGCGTGCCGGGAAGGCAATACACGATCGGTTTTATAGTGTTTTATGTCCAGACTGAGATCCCCCAAAGCCATGGGATTGGGTGGCAGTGGCATTGAGCGCACAGGCTGGATCAGTGTTTCAATTCGAGCCTTGGCTCAGCATTGCCATCTTGCAGGCTCTCCTTCCAACCATGCCCCTGGGCATTGATTCTGGGTTGGATCCCTTCGGATTAGGTGTCGTGGTTTAACCCAGCCGGCAACCAAGAACCACCCAGCCGCTGGCTCGCTCCCCCCCGGCGGGATGGGGGAGAGAATCGGAAGAGTAAAAGTGAGAAAACTCGTGGGTTGAGATAAAGACAGTTTAATAGGGAAAGCAAAACCTGCGCACGCAAGCAAAGCAAAGCAAGGAATTCATTCACCACTTCCCATGGGCAGGCAGGTGCTCAGCCACCCCCAGGAAAGCAGGGCTCCATCATGCGTAACAGTGACTTGGGAAGACAAACGCCATCACTCCGAACGTCCTCCCCTTCCTTCTTCTTCCCCCAGCTTTATATACTGGGCACGACGCCATAGGGTATGCAGTAGCCCTTGGGCCAGTCTGGGCCAGCCGTCCTGGCTGTGCCCCCCCAGCTTCTTCTGCACCGGGCAGGGCATGGGGAGCTGAAAAGTCCCTGACCAGTATAAACACTACTTAGCAGCAACTCAGGCATCAGGGTGTTATCAACATTATTCTCATCCTAAATCCAAACCACAGCACTACGCCAGCTACTAGAAGAAAATGAACTCCGTCCCAGCTGAAACTCGGACACTAGGCAAGGCTGCTTCTGGTTAACAGCATCTGTGACTGAAGTTTTGGCCAAATCTGGTCCTATTTAGCTGGTGAAGGCTGAAAAATGCAAAGAGGGAGGGAGTATATGATGGTATGATCCTATGATCTATTGCTGGAAACTGGTGTCATTTCACAAAAGAAAACTCAAGGGGATCAGTGTGTCCTGGCACAATGCACACATTTTCCGTAACTGCCAGTGACAGCTCCCAAGCCCATCATCCTTGCTTTCCCTTTGACCTTGGCCTAACCGCTTCCCGCAGCTGAGTACGAACTCAGCTCCCACATTGCTGAGCTGCTGACGGGAATAACCACTCTGCCTATCGGTGGCAGCGAGATCGTTAGGGGCTGCCATCGTTCCATGTGAAAGAGCAACACAGAGGCAGGCTGGGCACCGCTCCCGGGTTGTGCAGTGGCAACCCAAGCAAAGGCTCTGCACCCCATTCCCCAGGCCCTGACTGGAGCCTGCTCTCAGTGGGAAAAATAGGGACATTTATCGGACCAACAAAAGAGCCACTTTTCATGAGGAGAGCCATGAATTGTTCGGTGGATGCTCAGCGCTGCAAGGGTTGTTGCTGCTGTCACAGCTTTGCTTTGCATTTATCCTCTCTGCCAGTACATGAGTTCATGGAAATGCTGGCAGTTGATGTGGGCAAGCGGGACAGCCTGCAATGTGTCGGGACCAGACCATGCTGTGGGTGGGTGCACTTGAATGCCAGAAGCAATTCAATCCCAGCTTTCTAAGCCAGCTCCTCCCTAGCCACCCAGGCAAGGGGCATGAGTGACCGTGTAACCCGGACCGTGGCGGGGAGGACGAGGGACGCTCTCAGCGTCGACGCTAGTTACACCCAATGAAGTGCAATCGAAAGCTGTGCTCCAGGAGTGCTGGTTTGCTGGCAGTGCTGCCCAGGAGACCTGTCCTTGGATTCCTTCCCTGAACCCAGGCCTAACGACTCCCTTTCCTGAGCCAACGGCAAGCAGGATCAAAAGGATGTTTACTCAGGACATTCCCTGCATTCAGTAAGATGACTGAGAGCTACTGAAAGGGGCACTGGCCCTTAAAGAGCATCCCAACTCTGAGTTGTCTGTTGAGCCATGCCAGCTGGTGAGCATTTAAGGAATTGTACGCAGCTACCCCGCCAGACAGCATGCATTTTACAGAGGCGCTGGCTCTGTCTGTAACTCCGTGGCAGCAGGGACGTGGTGCTGAAGAGGAAGGTTAATTCCTCCTGCTCATCTGAAAGCACCGTTCTGCTCCTGCTCTTCAGCAGCAGGGTTAATAAACCAATGTGCTAAAATTACTCTTTTGTCAACACTTCTTTATCTGCATGGCACCGAGCAGGAGGCTGCTGAAGTATGTTAAAGCCTTCGTGAAGTGTTGCAATCCCAATAATATTGTTTATGACTCTTCTGCCCACCTGCGCAGGCTGGCAGCTGATGTGATTATCAGTGCAAGGGGATAATCACAGCTTCCCGGCCCCTGCACCTATCTTGTCTCTCTCCAGTGAGTGTAAAGGAGTGCGAACCTGCCTAAGGAAGATGGTTTTAGGTGACACCGTGAAAACTGCAAAGAAAAAGCTACTGGCCCAGCTTGGCAACTGAAAGAGCAGGTGGCCAAGAGCATGAAGGGAGCTGGCTCCGAGTCCCTTGTCTGCAGAAGAAAACATGGGAATGGAGTTGGCTCTAGTGGGTGTCACTATGGAAGCAATCTGCACTTGGGATCTGCTGTTCATAAAAGCCTTGCTGCTAGTGAGCCGCTTAGCAAATCCCCGGCATCTCCAGGGTGGGAGACTGAGCAGAATACAATTAAAGGTGTTGAGGATTTCCCGTAGGCACAGACCAGCTGTGGCCTCCCTTTAATAAATACCATTGAAGGTAACTTTTTGTGACAGATATTTGGGGAGGAGGCAGGGGAAACAGAATTGTTCTTTTTCTTTTCCTGTGGTGTTTCAGCATATGCTTGTCAGAATCTGGAAACCTGGGGCTTTGACCAGATCTACAAGTTATCTTACTGGTATTTAGAGGGGAGCTGAACAGCCATTCCCAGTCCTTTAGGTGCTGGAAAGTGTTTTGACATCCTGTGTCTGGCTGCTTTGTAAGACAGGACATCTCTGCGTGAAGCAATTTGTTCCACTGCCGGCACAACTGGTGGGCTCAGCTCCGTAAAGGTCAAGCAAACCGTACTGGGGAGGCCTGCTGGGTCAAGCCAGAAGATGCTGACGTGCTTCTGCCCCCTGAGACTGGGTGGGCAATGCTCCAGCAGGTATAAAGTAGACAGGATGTGTAGGGCTGGACCTGGTTTTCAATGGTTTGTGTGAACCTCAGGGAGAGATAAGAAGCAAGGCAAAAAAAAAAAAAAAAAAAAAAAAAATCCCAAACAAACCAGTCAGGAAAACAGTGGTGCTGTCTGGTTTGCTCCTCTGCTTTCAGATGCCGCCAGTTTCACTTCGTGCCGGCTTTCATTGTTTCCCAAGTACATAGTACAGAGCTAAGGAAACCAAGCCCTAGACCCTCAACAGATGAGCAGAAGTAAAAATAGGAACGAGGGGAGCAGACTTCCTCCCAGACATAAACCTCTTGTTGCTGGAAGCCGAGAATATCTGCTTTGTTCCTGAAAAGCCCTCCTGACTCCTTCACCAGCTTCTGCTGCCTGACCCAGGCTGGCTCAGCACCAGTTGCGATGCTGAGGCTGGGGTCTGCTCAGCACCTTTTGGGAAGCCCTGCTGAGCCAGTGTTCCAGAGCAGACCGTTCATAGCCTATTCCCACAGAGATTAGCAGAGTTACAGAAGTGTTTATTGCCCAGTTTGAAAGGCACTGTCCCTCTCTAGCAATTCGGTGCCACGTGCACGAGCATTAAACAGGGCTCCTCTGAGGCTGCGTATCCCATTCCCGCTGCGTGTGGATCTGTGCGTGTGGATGTACATGGAGAGCTCTTCAGGTAGCATGGCTAACCCTTCTGGATATGGTTTTGATATGACCCGTTTGTTTATCAGTAAAAATACAGTGCCTGGTCTGCAACAATATTTTACTGCACATGTGAGGAACAAGGGATTGTGAGAGGGCCGCATCGTGGGGGACCCAGAGGCAACTCCCTTGGGGCCACTGCAGCTGGTCAGTGGCTGAGCCTCGAGGGATTGCTGGTAAAAACGGAGAAATGCTTGCCATGACAAAGAACGTGGAGGCCCAGTTCAGCCCCTCCACACCAATCGCTTTAGGAAGCCCTCAGACCGCTGTCACCCAGCCTGTTCTTGAGGCCAGTGGGAGCAGGGAGAGTTTGGCCTTTTGGTTTCTGTTTTCGCTGGGGTGACCGTGGTCCCATGTTGGCTACCAGCCCTTACCTTCAAAGTCCCACCTTTTCAGCCACCCTGGGCCCCTTAGCCTTCCTAAATCCTCTGCAGAAGCTATGTCTGCTGCTGAGATGTAAACAGAGTCCCTCCACTCATGCAGCACTCGCTGTTTCGAAGGAAAAAGTGCTAGCTGAGTCCAGCTGCAGAATAAACATCATTATCTCCTGAAACGAGCTCAGCCACGCAGCACGTTCAGGGACTGGCATTTCTGCCAGAGAAGCAGGCTTTACCACAAGAGTACATGGGAAGGGGGGAAGAGATCCAACCAGTTTTCTGCAAACTGCTTTTGGATAGCTCTTATTTCTTCTTGGAGATGGCTTTCCTTTCTCACACTGCCTTTCCCCTCATGAGATCTTGACCCACGTACAGGGAGGGTGGAATTGTATCGGCTTTTGGGGCAGATGCTTTTACAAAGACTGCTTTTCTTGCAGGCACCAGCTGCACTTCACACTGCTGCTGGGCACGGGGTTGCCGTTCAATTTGCTTCCTGACTTGGTCAGAGCCAAATGCACCAGGCAAACACTCTGCTTGTGATGTTCTGGCATTTGGTTTCTAGTCACAACTGGACTCCAGATACTTAGAAATCCAGAGAAAAAAAAAGAAGCATAGAAAGAAAATAAATCAGTCAGACTTCTTCAGACCACAAGAGGTTTTTAGTTCAGGTTACAGGGAAAGAGTTCATTCAGCCTTCGGATTGACTTCTTATTAATAATGCAATACTCCCTATCCTACATAGATAGAGTGAGCAGGGGTAAGACAGAAACCCCTTTTGCCTTGTTGCAATTAAGGATGTCACGTAGTTGAATAAGGGCGTGGATAACTTTGGTATTTTTCTAGTGTGTTCGCAGTAGCTGGGCATGGCTCTGTGCCTGCCTGTCTACATGGGCTCGACCATTCCTGTCAGCACTTGGCAAATCGGGTTTCCTTGGGATTTGCAAAGGTCCCGTGGGTGGAACTCACCTCAACTGCTTGGTTTCTCTGATCAATGGCCTTTGGTTGATGGGGCTTTTTTGTGCTTGCCTTGGTCGTTTAGCTTCTTGCTGCTCCTTACAATAATTTCAGCCACGCAAGTGCGGTAGGGTCGTGGTTTAACCCCTGTCAGCTGCTAAGCACAACACAGCCGCTCGCTCACCCTTCCCACCCCCCCGCCCCGCTGGGATGGGAGAGAGAATCGGAAAAAAAGTAAAGCCCATGGGTTGAGATAAAGACGGTTTAATAGGACAGCAGAGGAAGAGAAAACAGTAATAATAATAATAATGACAAAGGAATATACAAAACAAGGGATGCACAATGAAATTGCTCACCACCTGCTGGCGGATGCCCAGCCCGTCCCCGAGCAGCGATCACTGCCCCCTGGCCAACCCCTCCCAGTTTATATACTGGGAATGATGTCATATGGTATGGCATAGCCCTTGGGCCAGTCTGGGCCAGCCGTCCTGGCTGTGCCCCCCCAGCTTCTTCTGCACCGGGCAGGGCATGGGGAGCTGGAAAGTCCCTGACCAGTATAAACACTACTTAGCAGCAACTCAGGCATCAGGGTGTTATCAACATTATTCTCATCCTAAATCCAAACCACAGCACTACGCCAGCTACTAGAAGAAAATTAACTCCATCCCAGCCAAAACCAGGACAGGGAGCCAAAGGGTGTGATGCACCTTTGGGGTTGTCTCATCAGGACAGCAGTGTTGGAGAACAGGTTGTTATTACCTGTGAGCTGGAAAAATACAGTTTGAGATTTCTTGAAGTACAAATGTTGTAGCAGCAGAATTCCCTCATTTCCACCAGAAATGGTACTTTGGGTCATGGCTGTCAATGATGGAAAGTTAACCCTCATCCCAGCACAACTGCCAGCTTTTCAATACAGGGGTTTGATGCAAAAAAGGATTATTTACATTGGATTTGCAGGCTTAAATAGAGGTCAAATCCCAAGGCAACAATATCGGTGCCCCCAATGGCCTCTCTTTATAGGCTGTTGGTGTTGGCAGCAGAAGGCACCTACACTGCAGTCTTGTCTGGAATCAGTACGCAGTATTTTGCAGCGTGCCGAGTGCTTCGCAATCAGCAAAAAATGCCGAGTGCTAGAGCAGCAGGTTCTCTTGCCACTGTGAATGTGAATTGGGAAAGAGGCTGCGGTGGACGCTGGCACTTCCGTGGCTATCTTTATGCACAGAACAACTCCATTTCCACTTCTCTACAGCAATAAAGATATATTCTGAACCATTTCACAGTAACTTGCAGACTCCCACTAATAATGGTTAGAAGGAAAACCTGGAGACCAGCAAGTTCCCATTCTTGTCCCAAGAAAGACTATAAGGATATACGAAAACAATCCGGCCTGAGGCTGACACAGACAACAGAGGTTGCTCTCCTGTGTAACTCTCTGTACCCCAGGGCAGCGGCTGTTCAGAACAGACACACCATCTCACTGTCAATCCTGCTGGATATGGCTGTTCAGCAAAACCCCATCAACATTTTGGAGACAAGAAGAATTCTCTCCAAAGCCAGGCCAAGTGTTTCTCTGGCACAAGACATTTTCATGAGGTCACCGTTGGAGTTCCTCCCACTGTCTAGATCATTCACAACCAGAAATGAAAAACGTTCTCTTTGGGCTTGAGACCCCTCATGTACCTTACCGTGGTCTACCACTGTCTTTGTGTTCCTGCTGGCATCCTCTTTAACATGGTTATGTCTGCTACAGAAGGATTTAGGATACTTACTGCAGCATCCACAACATAAGCTCAGTCTCCAGCTTTCATGCTCCTTCCAAAACTGCAACACAGGCAAGTCTTGTCATCACTGATTAACGAACAACTGTAACAAGAAAGAGTCCAGGAATCACTGCACTAAAACTGAGCGTCTGCTTTTCGATCTCAAATCCTGGAAAACATTTGATTCCAGTTATGGTCAGAGGTCTAAAATATAGGGGTGAAAAGACTGCATTTTTGCTGGGTTTTCCCGATAAAAAAGGCTGATGGAAACTGGGGCAAAGGGTGTCTCCTCACGTCTAGCCATAGACTAGTCTGAAGGCCCAGGAGAGAAGAGTGAAGAACTCCCAGAACTTCACTGCTGCTTTGGAGATTTGCAGGGAATTCTGTGCAAGGAGAGAAGGTCCTGGTAGCCTACAGGCATAAGGATGCAAGCAATAACATAAACAGCCTCGGGGGAAGACTGCAAACAAAAGGCCCTTTTTTTCACTTTCACAGTTCCATTCTGCATCTGTTTTTCTTGTTTACCCCTCTGTGACACCTCTCCATCATGCTTGATGCATGTCTCCGTTCCTGACAAGTTTGCAATGGCCTCTCAAGAACTTGTCGGTCACGGAGATGAGGAAGGAGACAGAGCACATGAAAAGCGAAGCCTGAACTGACTTCTGAGTGCCTTTCACGGGGACAGTATCAGGACAGCAATGTCCTTGGCAGGTGCCAGGAAGCGATGCAGAGGCAGCCGAAGCCCCATGTGTGGGAGAGCTCTGCTAAACAGGATCTGCCAGGCTTCCTCTGCATGGGAGACATGCAAGCGGGGCGAGGGATTAGGGCAGGCCCTGCGCTTAGAGCAGCCCGATTTGAACAAAGCTTCCCTGCCACTTCCCTTGAAGCACTAGCACCACTTGAGACTCCCAGCTGAACGTGCCTAAGGGTAATTACTTCCTCCCTTTTTTCTGCCCTGTAGCCCATCTATATATATGCAGCTTTGGTTAGCCTCATCTTTTGAGAACTAGGAGTGAAAATGGCTGTGGCAGTGGTAAGTATTACTTCATTTCTGACTTGGTTCAGTACTGCAGCTGGGAAGGGGAGGAAGAGCTGGAACTGCAAATTTTCACATTTTAAGTAAAGACCAGGGTTTGAGTATAAGCATGTATAGAGCTGTGGGTCTGTGTTAGAGTGTGTTTAGCTGTTTCTCATATGCTATTTCTCTGAATGTTTAGCTGCATTCCCAGTGACCCGTCACCTTTTTGGGGGGTTTCTAGGATCATTCTCTAGGAATTTGCTGCAGTGGCAGATTTCCAGAAAGCTAATCTGTTTTGAAACCCCACAATGGACTTCAATTCCTTTCCAACCTGAGTAATGCTTCTTATTTGATTGATTCCTCTTTCCTCTCCTGTAGAGAAGTGAGGAGTGTGGTCACAGATCCAGATGTCATAAATCTGTTACTTAATGCTACCTGATGCTACTTCATGCATCTGTTGAAACAGAGGTGGGTAAGAACTACCTTGTAAAGAAGGCTGACAGTGGCAGTCCTCAGGTAACTTGAGTAGATGATGGGGTAGAAGGCAAGGTGTATTTATTTGAAAAGGCTAAAGGAGTGAGTCACTGCTCACCCAGGGAGATTGCAAAGACAAGTACACTTATTTCAGGGTAATTTGGGGTGGCTCTGATCATATATTTACTGACTAATCTAGTGAGAAATACCTGCAGCATTTTTCTAGTTCTCCATGTCCCAGTTTCAAGGCATGGGAGATAGTGTTATCTAGTGGCAGAGCTTTAGGTCATTTGCTGTTAAAACTGACTGTATGCAAGATCTAATTATAGATATAAGGGGCGTGACTAGGGTGGGATAATCCTACCAATATGAAAAACTAAACTAGGAAGCCCTGGAAATATAAATAAATTACTGGCGTTGCTAACTGCAATGAGCAGCGAGCTTGGCAAAATACTCCACTGCCATGGATTGCAATCCCAGTTCTGGTTCTTCCAACCCACTTGATCTCCACGTGCTTATGTGATGTATGCCCAAGTGTTTACAAGCTTCCCGGAGTCATAAACTGGTGAACAACAACAATTATCCTCTGCCCTTAAATACGCATGCATAGACCGATGTACAGGACTGGTGGCTTATGGAGAGCTTTCCTGAAAAGCCCATGGTACAGCCCTCTGTGCTGACCAACTTTGCTGTGCGAAGCCAAAGAGCAGGGACCAGGCCTGGTTGTGAGATCTGAAACTCTGAAGATAGAGCCTGCTTGCCTGCTAAACAAGAGAAGCTTTGGTTAAATATTTGCAGAGAGAGAAAGCGTATGAAGTTTCTGTTGGTGGATGGCTGGATGGGACTCTGCATTCACATCGCCTGTCTCTTCTTTCTTGACTGAAGAAACAAATCCATCTCTGCAGAGGGAGCCTGTGCTTCCATGGAAGGGTGGAGAGCAGAGAGGATATTTCTGTCTAATAGTACCACTTATTTGCAGGGGAATATTTTTGCTCTTATTGTTCTCTCATCATTGGGTCAGGCATTACAGCACCCAGCTCTAGAACAAAAGTCTCTTATCCCCAAAATAGATGGGAATTGTTTTGATTGCTTTGCGTGCGTCAAGTCACCTCTTTCTTTACGGACTACTGGAATTGCAACTATTTCCCTAGTCTGACGTGGGAGGAGTATAAGGCTGGCAGGACTTGCAATAGGGAAAGGAGAGCTGTCAGGCTTAGCAGTTCCCAGCAGAACCCTCTGCTTCCTTCTGGCTTGTTTATGCAGCAGGATTTCTAATCTAGGACCCCGCGTCCCACCTGCCTTCTTTCAACTGTAAACAGCAACTTGCTGATGGTAGGAGGTCTTTTTTCCCCGCCTCCCCTCTCATTTTTAGATTTCGGCAAGTTTGTCCTGCCCTCTCAGATCTCAGTATGGCTCTTTCCAGTAATGAGTCAAGTTGAATAATACAGGCCTGTGTCCCCTCTATGCCACCCACACATTGACTGCCACATAGCATCAGGTGCAGTTAGGCTCCTGCCTACATCAAGTGGCCCGTGGCGGAATTGGTCCCTGACTCTGCTTGGAAATCCCAGCAGCCCTCCGCCACCCTTTTAATTTATAAAATGACTGACCTCAAGCCAAGTCTGTGATGGCAAAAAGGGACACGTGAGACTCTTGCCAGGGACGGACTGCGTACTGCTCTGCATGCTTTCCTTGCTGAGCTTGCAAGTGTCTTCCTTGGCTCCAGAAGCCTGCCTGGCTCTGCTCTTTCGTGCCAGAAAAGCTAGATTCCCACATGGAAAGACTGTGGGAGATGCTGATGGGGTAGGGGAAGGTGGTAGTCTGTGGTGTGGTTTTATGCTTGACTCTGCTGATGTCAGCCTGCGTGTGGTGTTGGCTTTAACGTGACAGAAGGCAGTACTTGTCTCCAGCATTTGCTATGTGGGGCAGCATGTTGATTGTCTCATCCTATCTGTGGCTTGTATGCACCAAAGCCTGGATCCAGCAAGTTCTAGAGATGTAGATGCCTTGTGAACATGTGGAAAATGAAGAATCAGTGCCTTGGAGGAGAAACTCGGATCCGACTCGGAGCTCATCCTATGCTATGCCCTGTGAAAAGGAGAGGCAGGGCATATGGGAGGTGAACGGTCATAAACCAAGGGCTTTCAGGGGCTGGTGCGGAGGCTGGAGAGAAAATCCCCACTCTGACACTACCCAGCACGGGGGGACAAGTTCCCAAGCGTTACGGGAGCACAGCGTGAGCTAGCCAAGGTCAGCTGGGCTGGAGGAGCCCTGCTGACAGCACAGGGAGTCATTCCCTTTCCTCCCACTCGCTCCCCAGCTGCCTTGCTGGATTCAGACAAAAAGAGTGATTGTTTTTTGTACTTGAAGCCTTGTTCCTGCTCAGATGTTTTTGCCTTATTACTGAGAGGGGGTGAAAAGCTTCAGATGAAACGTGAGCCCTCAGCAAAGCCTATCTTAGAGTCAGTCTAGTTCTAAACCCTGAAACTGAAGACAGTTCCTTTCTGGCAGCCTGGACCAGAGAAATGACCTCTACAGTGCAACTCTGGAAACCCCTGGCCCAGACTGCTCCAGTTGAGCTCCTCTGCTGCAGCCACACAAGTGCTGAACCTGTTCTGTCCCAGCATACCAGTTTTCAGACTAAGCTTGTTCTGAAACTAAGCTTCTCTAGTCTCAAAGGCTGCTGGTGTGAGGGTGAAAATAAGACCGGTACCTCTGCTCCCTTGCCCCCATCAGAGAAGGAGGCCTGCAGAGCTGGGAGTGGAGAGGCTCTGTCACCTGGGTATTGAGGCTGATGGAAAATCAGCTTCATTCTCTTCTGAATTCCAGGCTGTGAGCAGAGAGCAGAGCTTGGCCAGCACTCGTGCAGCTGCGCTTGAAGTGGGGGCCAGGCGGTCTCTCTCGATAGGAACTTAGAAGCCACGAACTGCTTCCCTTTCCTGTTGTGGCTGGATGCAGCTCTGATGGGTGCTCAGAGGCCCATTCATCAGTGTCCTTGCCTGCTTCCCCCCACCCGCTGAGCTAAGAGCTCAGCAGAGCCTGGCAAGAGTTAGACAAGCCTCTAAAAATAGAGCACACCTGAAATGCAGCCACTTTGCTGATAGGAACAGAAACTATCCTCTGCTGCTGTTTTCCTCTATTCCCTACCATGAATGGGTTACAGCACCAGGGCATGAGCTGGTGAGAGGGGACTGCTGCCCTGACGGCCTCTCCTTATGCAGCTGCTACTTGCCATGGAAACGTGAGCCAGCGATGGATGGAACAGTGCTGCTGTCCAAGTAAGCTGCTGTAAGTCATGACAGAGTTAACTCAGACCTTCAAAAAACACACAGCGGTCTGTCGGAGCCTGTAGAGCTGCATGGGGTATTAGGCTGTAAAACTGTCTTAACAATTACCGGTGCGATTCAAAGAAATTGGGTACAGAAGCTGAAATAAGCAAAATAGATGACAACCCAGCCTCCCTGGGGGAGAGAAGCTGATATCCTTTGGCTTGGTTGTTTCTTTACTGGCTCCTCCCTTAGGCACCCTGCAGACAAACAAGCCCAGGAAGACTGTCCAAATGCATGAGTCTCCTTTGCGTGTGTACAGAACGCTTTCTCTGCCACGTCTTGCTCTCCTGTGTGCGTGTGCCTGCAGATTCCTCCAAATTGTCTGCTCTCTCCCAGGCTGACATGTTAAGGGAGTACAGTTATTGAGTGAGGCTGAGGGCTTGCTGTTCAACGGGAAATAGCAGCTTATTGCATAGCTGGAAATTCCTCAGGAAACCTGATTTTAAGGAGGTTCTCCTAAATTTGGCTTTTCCCAGTTGTCTGGGCTTTCCTAACAGGATAGAAATAGGGGCTCAAAGTCCAGCAATAAGAAAAATGATGCACTCCAAAGAATAGCCTTTGGTTAAAAATTGACCACTGCATCCAGACCTCATTTGTGCTGCTTAGAAGTGGGTCTGATTTTCAGAGCTACTCTCGTTCCTGGAAAGCAAAGTGAGACTACAGTCTGGGTCCGGCTGGGGAAAATGCAGTAAAATCCTGACTTGTGAAGGAAATGAGGCAGGAATCTGAAATCTTAGAGAATCTCTGCTAGAGGCTCCCAGGTTCTGATGCCACATGCACAGCAGCGTCTGACCCAGTATGCTGGAAAGTCCTGTACAACCAGCTGCAAGTGTTGTTTGCACTTCAGTCAGTTCTCTGCCCAGTGTGTCCCATTGGCGAGGATGCTGGTTTGGATTGGACCAAAGGGCTGCAGTGCAGCCTGGCTTTGGGAAAAGAACAGACTTCACGTGAATATGAAGGGTGCTATATTCTCCAGGAATTAAATGTCGCATCTGGAATGAAAGGCACTTTCAGGGGAAACCCTTCAGTGTTTTCCTCCATGCTGACGCCAGGTGTTAGAGTGCTTTGGAGCAGGGCCTGCAGTGGGATGTTCTGGTTAAGCCCTCTCATGGCTGTTGCTCTGCACCCTGATATTAGGCTGACATTGCGCTTTCCTGCCAGATTCTGCAGCTCATGAGGGAATACAATAACTTCTCCCCCAGGAGTTTTCCCCTTTTTGTTTGTAAATGTCCATGGTTTCTCGGGGATAAACATAAAAGGTTCCCCTCCTCTTCAGAGCCATTAAGCTCATGTGCCCAGGTAAGTCCAAGGAAGCAGTATGAGCTGCATGGAGGAGCTGGTTCAGCAAGGATATAGGAATCTCTGCGGTCTGAATCAGCCACTCTTCCCATAAGTCCTCTGTGCGACCGGGCAGCTCTGAAGCTTGTAACGCAAGTTTTCCAGTCCTTGGAAAGAGATTCTGGTGCTAAGGACCCGGTGGGTCTCTGCTAGGGACTATCGTGGGCCCACCCAGGTTCGTACCCTCACTCCTTTGCAGTTCTTGGCACTGTGGAGTTAGCCCTTTACGTGTAACTTCTACCCACTTAATTACGGCAACCTTGTCATTGCAAAGGAGGGATTGAGAACACAGTTCTTGTAAAGGCTCAGGCTCCAGAAGTCAATTGGTTTTGCACATCTGTGTCCTCCTCCCCTAGCATTAATGTTGGGGTTGTGATCACCGCACAGACGGTGCGTATTTGGGGGGAATCTGTGGCTTTTGTACACGCAAGGATGGCTGAGCCTGGGCCTTGCCTATTTATTTGGAGGGTTAGCGTTTCCTATCCGGCTCTTCTTCCTGGTCCTGGGCTGAGCTGAAAGCACAGGGCTGCAGCAGTGAAGCAAAGAGCTCTCTTTCAGCTCTTGCTTGGCAGGGAAGTTGATGCATGTGGACAGCCACTAGCATCTCTGGCAGTGGGGTGGAGGATGCGTTATGACAACCCAACGGTTGTTAACTCAGCCGGCTGCGTGCAAACGAGGAGCCTCTGCAGTAACTGGGAGAGACAGGGCCAGAGATGTCAGCTATTTCTGACCTACCTGACAAAAGGAGAAATCCAGAAGCCCCTGAATGAGCAACGAGCCACTTACTTTGTCTTTTGCTGTTTCTCCTGGTTTACCCCTTCACCACTACGTATCTGTGCCTACCCTCGCTGTGAGCAGTTATGATAGGTGAAGGGAATTACAACAGTTCCAGGCAGGAGCAAGGAGCAAATGAAACCTCTGGGCCCGAGGTACCCTGAATTCAGATGGGTAAGTGAGTCTGGACTGTGGCAGAGCCGTCGGACCCGAGTGCTTCAGCTCTGCTTTGCACTGCTGGCATCCAGCCCTCCTGCTTTTCTCCCCTCTGTATCAGGTTGCTCTTTGACCTGCTCCTGGAACTCTGCAAATGATCTCATTTGTCCCTACAAATTTAAAACACATTAGAACCCAGAGGCAAGGTGAAAGCAAGAAGCTGGTTGAACTTTGTGCAATTTTGTGGGCTTGTGAACAAAACTGGCCCAGCTGCAGTTCAGAAAGTCGGGCTGCTGCACAGCTATGTCATCAACATGCCTGACTCAAAGCGCTGCTGCATACAGAGGGCTCTTTTTCCTAATATCATCCCTTTCAGCCCATAATGAAACTGTATGTATTAGCTCTCAACAACAGTCAAGCCTGGCTTTATGGCTGGCTCAAAAATAACAGTGCAAAGCCCCATACCAGTCCATTACTGCAGTTTTTGCTTAAAGGACTGTAAATGCCTTTACAAATGTGAAGGAAGCAGCAGCTGCTGTTAGTTCTGGGCCAGTTGTCCAGAAGACAACAGAGCATTATATCATTAAAATATGGCTTCCGTATGCCCTACAATATAATTATGTGATCTCTTGCCCTGATGTATGGATTACATTGGACGCAGCTAAATTTTCATAGAATCATAGCATGGCCTGAGTTGGAAGGTGCCCACAAGGATCATAGAGTCCAACTCCTGTCCCTGCACAGGACAACCCCAAAACTTGCACCATGTGTCTGAGGGTGTTGTCCAAATGCTTCTTGAACGTTGTCAGGCTTGGCGCCGTGACTCCCTCCCGGGGGAGCCTGTTCCAGTGCTCCACCGCCCTCTGGGTGAAGAACCTTTTCGTAATATCCAACCTAACCCTCCCTGGCATAGCTTCCTGCCCTTCCCTCGGGTCCTTCCACTGGTTGTCGGGGAGAAGAGATCAGCGCCTGCCCCTCCTCTTCCCCTTGTGAGGAAGCTGTAGACCACGATGAGGCCTCCCCTCAGACTCCTCTTCTCCAGGCTGAACAGACCAAGTGGCTTCAGCCGCTCCTCATACAGCTTCCCCTCTAAACCCTTCACCATCTTGGTGGCTCTCCTCTGGACGCTCTCTAGTAGCTTCACATCCTTTTTACTGCACACCGTACTCGAGGCCACGCCAGTGCAGAGTGGAGCGGGACAATCATCTCCCTCGACTGGCTAGCAATACAGTGCTTGATGCACCCCAGGACACGGTTGGCCCTCTTGGCTGCCAGGGCACACTGTTGGCTCATGGTCAACTTGCCATCGACCAGAATCCCCAGATCCTTCTCCGCAGGGCTGCTCTCCAGCCTTTCGTTCCCCAATCTGTATGTGCATCCAGTGTTGCCATGTCCCAGGTATAAAATCCAGCACTTGCCCTTGTTAAACTTCATACAGTTGGTGACTGCCCAGCTCTCTAATTTGTCCAGATCTCTCTGCAGGGCCTCTGTGCCCTTGAGAGTGTCAACGGCTCTTCCCAATTTTGTGTTGCCCAAACTTTGCTAAATCACACTTCTATAAATGTCTATTAAAATCACTTTTGCAAATATCTTTGACGGTGATTCTTTAAGCAACCTAACCACTCATTCGTGACAAAAACAGTGTTAAAGGAACAGTGCTCGCTATACATGCAGCATTTACGACCTGCCTTCTGGAACTGCCTTGCCAATGCTGTCATAAGCCCATTTTTGAGGCAGCTAGAGCACTTGGAGCATTCTGGTCCTGGACAGGTGACTGGACGGACAGAGGAGGGTCAAGTCCTGCACTTTCCCAGTCCCTCTGGACACTGGGCTTGCCCTGAAGACAGTCGTCTTGCTGCACTACTCTGTTATAGGATCTGAAGTCCTTCCCTACTTGCCTGAAACCTTGGAATCCAACCTCAGCTCCTGAATCCTGTGAGGAAAAGGGTGCAGAGGTGTTGCCTTCCATTGCTTCAGCATCCTCTGTAGGCTCCGTGTTGCACTTGGCAGTCTCATGATTTGCCCAAGTCTACTGGGTCTGGCTGGAATGGAGTTAAAGTTTATCTCAGCAGCCTGTAGGGTGCTGTGTTTTGGATTTGTCACTTAAACAGCACTGATAATGCACCAATGTTTTGGCTATTGCTGAGCCGTGCTTGCACAGTGTTGAGGCTTTCTCCTTCTATGCCCACTACCCCCTCCACTGAATAAGCTGGGAGCGTTGAAGAAGTTGGGAGGGATGCAGCTGGGACAGCTGGCCTGAATTGACAACAGGGATATGCCTGAACGTATGATGTACTGAGCAATAAAAGCTCAGGAAAAATGGGGAAGTGGAGGCTTCTGGGGTTATAGCATTTGTCTTTCCAAGTAGCTTTTACATGTGTTGAGGCCCTACTTTCCAGGCAGTGGCTAACCATCTGTTTGCTGATGGGAAGTAGTAAATAAGCTCCTTATTTTGCTTTGCTTGCGCATCTGGCTTTGCTTCACTTATTAAACTGTCCTTGCTTCGACCCATGTGTTTCTTGCTGCTGGTGGATGCTTAGCTGCTGGCTGGGGTCACACACACCCCACACCTAGCTATAAAACTTGCTTGCAGTCAAGATACTCTTTTCATCAAAATGTTCTTCGGCAGCTTGCTCATATGTTCCAGCACTGACAGCCACAACATCTCACTGAAAAGTGGAAAAAGTGGCCCTTTATAAATGAAAAGGCATTTCACTTATAAATGCTCCTCCACTCCCAAAATGCTGTGGTATGACTCAAACAAATGTGAGCCTTTTCAGTCGCTCCGTGATGCTCTTTCTAAATGCCATTGCAAAGAACTGGTGGGCTGCTACAGTTGTCCAGAATATTAGCAGAACCAAACCACAGATGAAAATGTGCACAAGAAAACTAGAAAGGGACCAGAGCAATTGGATTCAGCCCCAAGAGAGATGCCAAGTGCACAGCTGGTGCAACCTGGCACTAAGAAGCTGCAGCGAGCAGACGCTATTTACCTCGGCTCTGTCCCCAGGATTCTAACTCTGGCTCTGGCATCCTGCTCAGCTAACTGCTCCCTCCCCGCTTAGTTTATATAACTGATGCTAATTCTCAGGATAAATTGGCAACGGCATTAATTACTATTTCCTTTTGCTCTGACATTATTTCTCAGCAATAAAATTACCCGCAGATTCAATGCAGGTTTGAAATCACGGGAGATGGCAAGTATGGAGGCTCTGTGTGCTGAGGCTGGTTTGCTCTAGGAACTGCTTTGGGAAGCTGGAGTTCAAAGGAGCTGAAGGCTGCCTTGTGGCCTGTCAGAAGGACGAGGCTCCCTTCCTTTCTGGGCAGGTGTCCCGCTTCCACTGCCCCTTGTCTAGTGCTGATACAGTCTGCAATTCCTCGAGGCAGACTTCTGCGGAGAGACCAGGAGATGCCCAGGATGCGGAGCTGGAGAGGAACTGAGGCTGTTGGTCCAGCCCAGCCCAGCTCAGAAGGATCCTGGGGGCTGTAATTCACTTTGGTGTCCAAGAGCTGACGCTTTGCGACAAGTTGACTCCTTCAGAGCTCACCCAAGCACACGTTGTCCAGATTTCATAAAACCTGTGGAGCAAATGGTATGCTGCCTGGGAGCCAGAGGGAACAGAAGCCCCTAGCATGAGCAGGAAATTGCTTAGGGAACCTCATCCCTCTCTGTGCATTAGACATCTCGCATGCTTGTGTCTACCTGTGTGTTACTTCCATAAATTCCTTCATTTTGAAATAGGCTGCTGTATATGAGAGAGAAATCTAGGACGCTGTGTCCTGGCATGACACCATGCTGGAGGGGAAATAGCAAGAGAGCCCACCCGTGGCACTGTTTCTCAAGAAGTACTTTCTTATTGCTGGATGCTACCAGAGTATTTTTAAGAGGATCCTGATAACTCTGCAGCCAGTTCTTCAATATCAGGATGGGAAGCAGCCTTTCCCAGCATACTGACACTACTCTAATCTGGGTGGTTGCATTCTTCCAGAGTAGATCTGTCCTGCAAACGTTTTCACGTATCCTAAGCTTCAGTGTATCTGCAAGTAGTTGAAAAGCTACTGCCCTTCACCCCAGAAGTGGCTGTATTTTTGTGCTGGGTGTCTTTTTAGGATGCTTTGGGATGAAAGAGATCATCTTATAAGCTAGACCTGACCTCACTGTGGAGTCATTCCTAGTCACTGGGCAACTTTTGAGAAAAATAAAGCTGGTGAATGCAGGGAGTAAACATGTCTATTTTTGTAGTTTGACTTCCAAGTCAAACAAAAATAAGAGCTGACTTGAGGCTGGAGACTGCGTGACACACTGTTAACTGAGAACTGGCAACACAGGGCCTGATCCTCCCTGCTGTAAGTCAGAATGGCATTTCTGGAGTCAGTGGAGTTCAAGTTCGTGCCCTCCAGCCATGCAGCCTGTAGCTGTTTAAAAATTAAGTGTGACATAGCGGGGCAGTCAGGTGAGCCATGCGTGGTCAGTCTTTGGAGGAAAACCTGGAGCTGGCTGCGAACGTTGTTGGCGATTCAGTTGCTACCCGCATCCTCTGCGTGGGGATGGAGCCGATGTCTCAGCGTGAGCTGGCAGGGGCCTTGCCTCCCAGCCCAAGCCCCCGGTGCACGCAGTCAGGTTGGATTACTGGCACCTTGGGTAGTGCCCACCTGTGCTGGGCTGCACAAGCCTTCCCTGGAGTTCAAGGGGGAGCTTTTACCCGCATCGTTCTTCCAGTGCCGCAGAGCCGCTTTGCTTCCTTTCCAAATGGGGAATTTCCAAATTGCCATATATAGATAGCCCCTACAAACAAAAACTTTTATGTGAGCTGTAATAAGGCTGTGTTCCCAAAAGCCTGTTTGTTCCAGCTGTGGTGATTTGTCTCAGAAAGGATATTGCATCTCTTTAGAAACTGCTTATTGTTTACATCCCCAGAATGTCACGGCAGCTGCAGCGCAGCACCAAGGCCTCCCGTGCGCAGAGCCCTGGGCGTAGTCCTGCAGGTTTGTGCTGGACAAGCTGTGTGTGCACGTGTCTGAGACTCACTAATAGCACAACCGAAATACGGTAGATTGCTTGGTGGTGGTTTCCATTTGGGTTTTTTTGTTTGTTTTCCTTTTTACAATTGTTAATTGTTCCTGAGCTGTTCTGCGACTTGGCATAGTAAGATGACGGTAAGAAGATGATCATCCTGAGTGAATTGCAGTCAATTACAAGTGGGGAACATGAGCTTAGCAGTGACAGGGAGCCGAGCCTAAGCCGAGATCTGCAGCCCGATTCTGATCACGTTTAAACAGGAGCAAATCTGGAGCGATTCTGCTGGCTCCAGAGTGCAGGATGCAACTAGGAAAGAATCAGCACACGCATGCACTGGTCTTACTGGAAACAGGATCTGTCGATTACAGTAAAGTTTAAAAATAAAACAAAATTGTGTAAGATCTAATTATTTTCCAGGCTGTTTTTTCCTGCTTCCACCTATCTCAGCAGGACATGCAGGGACATAAAGGCTGAAATCTCTCCGGGCTGCAGGGTGTGAGACTGAACATTGATAAACTGACAAAAAAGGGAATTATTCTAAGATGAGCAGCCCTTCCGTCGGAAGAGTTCCTTGGGAAGTGAGTAATGGAAGGAAATGATCTCCATATACCCGCCAGCCCTTGTCAAGGGGCTCTGACCGTGCATCCGTGAGCCCTGGGAACCAGACGCACAGCATTTCTAGTCTTTGCCGTCATTTTCTCTGAACAGGTCACTGGGCAGTGGGGCAGAAGGACGACAGGACAGGAGCAGACAGATGTCTAGGTTAGTTGATGAGAAGCAGATGGTTTGCAATGGGGCAACGCTTGCTTCCTGCAGCCCATCCCTTCCAGGTCCCAGGTCTGGAATACAACCAGTGTCAGAATAGCAAGCAGGACATGCTCACCAGCAGAGAACAAGGATGCGACTGAACAAGTACTTCACTCAGCGGTGGTTTGGAAAGCCTTTTGCTTTCTTGGCTGCCATCATGGTCAATACACCAGCAACTGAATTGAATATGAATCTGTGCAACGAGAACCGATGAATTTGCTCAGATCAGTGAATCAGACCATGGTGTGATTTGCTTTGCTGTGTAGTTTTGCCCTGGAAGCTTGCTTGCCAAATGAGACCACAGACTGACAGCTTCACTGCCCGAGTACCTGCACTTCCTACTGACTTCATCATGAGCGCTGCTACATAAGCGCAATTCTGACAGGGGTAGGCCCAAACCACACTGAGTCAGGGGCAAAAGTCTGCTTCTTGATTTCAAGAGGCAATGGTCAAGCCCGCTGTGGTCAGATGTAACTTAGCAGCTAATATCTAGGCTTATTTCAGTGGGCTGTAATATTAGGAAACCCTGCTCTATGTGTCAGGGAAACGAGATAGCAACGGTATTTGGTCACCGTAGCTATTGTACCAGGATCCAGATGCCACCTTTGAGGGCATCTCACAAGTTACGTGCTGTTGGTATGAAAGCAGGGGCAGCTAATTCTCTCCAGTACCTGGGATAATGCTTATTCCAGCCTGCAGGAACCGGCGGGTGAGGCTGCCGCTCACATAGGGCTGTGCTGCGTGGGACGGAGGTATCACACAACCCGATGCTACAAAGCTCCTTCGCGATGCGGCTGGGTCCCACACTGGGAGGGGAAACACGAACAAGTGCCCAGGAGGTTCAACTAGCTGACTGCATCCATGGCTTCTCAGTTGGATCTGATTTCTTGGGCCTGGTCTGACTTTCTGTTTGGCTGATGAGTTTGGATACAACCTTTTTTTCCACCCTGCACAGCTCCTTGGCTCCTAACTCCTGTTCACTTTTTTTTTTTTTACAGTTCCCAGGAGAGAAAAAACAAATTGGAGGAAATATTGCTCGCCAGTTTCAGAAATCCCACAGGCTCCTAAACATTCCTCCTTTGCTTCTTTTTAGCCTGTCTTGTTGGTCACTCCCCATGTTAAGAGATGAGGATTGATTGGTCTCTTCGTAATTGGGTGTAACTTCCCAGCTTTTCTCTGCTAGTAACATCTTGGATCTGTCCAGAAGTAGCACATGTTAAAACCTCAAGTGAAAAAAGGTGGAGGGACTATTGTCACCTCTACCTGATGGGTAGGGGCCAAAAGCAGATACGTGGACAGCAGGACAGCCATGAGAAGGGGAACTAGGCTTGTCCCACGTTTTGTTCTGGCAAAAGTCTCCTGCGTACAGGGGGAATAGCGAGGACGCATGCCAGTGACGGTTGAACCGGGGGTCTGTTGTATGTGCTCTCTGCCAAACTCTTCTGCCCCTCCATCCAGTAAGATATTTGCCACAGGTCTGTCTTCAGGCACGCGAGTCCCCTTTGACTCAGAAGTCACAGACTTGAGAACGCATTTAACGCCGCACCGAAGGGAGATAACCAGCGGGCATGTAGCAGGCTGCTGCAGGTACCAGCCGCGCCAGAGGGCATCGCTTCGTGCCCCTGTCTACATGGCCGGCGCTCCCCGCCTCGGCAGCGGTTGCTTCCCGCAGGCTCTGCGTTTCTTGGGGGCTCCTGCACCAGCTCTTCTGCAGGGTAAAGCAGCGAGCCACAGCGGTGGCTCGTAGCCCTGGGCTTTGGGCACAGGGCAGGGACAGGCGCTGGGTAGCGCTAGGACCTGGGGGAATGCACAGCCTGCCTCCTCCCAGAAGATTAGCCAATATTCCCAGGGCAGGGCAGGCTCCCCAGCCTTTCTACTTTTTCTTTCCTCTATATACGTGTTTTTCCTCCTTCTAGTTCATTCCAGAGCAGAGCAGCTTTGGATTTCTCTGAGCTTTTTTTTTTCCCCCCCCTGGTAGTTGGCCTGCTGCCAGTGTCTTGCAGGGCCAAAGTTTTATCTATAGGGATATATTTTTCAAACCAGCCCAGCTGCATGCAGACTGCCTGCAATTGAATCCCCGCTCCTGGGGCAAGTTTAACTCGGGAAAGGAACAGCAGCAGGGGTGCTGTTTGTGCCTCTCCTCCAGCTATTCCTGTCAAGATGGATTTATGACTTTAAAAGGAGGGGGGGGGGAAGGAAAATTGCCTCCAGGAGCCAGAGCTTACACCACAGCCCAGCAAAACACATAAAGAAGCAGTCGGATCTCGAGGCATGAGCAGCATAGAAGTGGCACCCTGGGATCTGGTGGATCCTTGCACGTAATATGACTGATCTTAAGCCTTTCGTCTGCCTTCACAGAGCCGAGCTTCTGGATTTAAGGTAGTTTGCCCAGGACCAGACTTTGCTATGTTGGCCAAGACAGTGCTTTCTCTTGGTCTGTGGCTGCAGTTTGCTGTGGGACAGAACACACCTGAGAGAGGTGAGTGCCTGAAAAGGCAAGGCGTTCCCCTGCTGCTTTCCCCCATTTAATACCTCCTGGTCCTTAGAGCTTTTAATAAAACCCTTTCAGAATAAAAGCTGGATTTTTATTGCTGCTTTAGGTGTATAGTTATGCTTGTATGTTACTTTGCTGGCACAAGGGCAAACCAAACAAAAAACCTTTCTAAAATTGCCATATTAGAAAGAAATTGTATCTTGCTTATTTCCAGTAGCGGAAAGGAAACTGTTTCAGAGAATTGCAGAATTTAGTGCAATCATATGGAAAAAATCCTGACTCCTCACTGCTACCTATGTACTGAGGCACGCCGATTAAGAGAAGTAAAGAGTGATTGATACTATAGCTGTCGTCTTGTTCTCTTGCTAATCTCTGTAATTCAATCATTACATTTACTCTTTAAAATGCTTTCTCTTGGATACTGTTCAGGGAAAATGACTGTGGGTCGGTCTCGCAGAACGGACAGCGGGGAAAGGGGCGCGGAGGAGATGAATGTCTCGTGTCTGGTTCCCGCGCTGTAGTGCTGGGCAGGAGACGGAGCCCACACTGCGAGGGCTGAGCTGATGCAATGACTTGTGTTCTGCCTTGTGTTCACAAGTAGGAAAAGGTTCTGTTCTTTGACTGCAGGGCTTCTGCTGGCTGCATCTGGTTTTCACTGCACCTGGGAAGCGTAATCCAGTGTGAAAGGAGAAGTGAACCTCTGGTCTGTCCGGACAGGAGGTCCTCAGGCTCAGACAGCAGCCCAGACTGCTGGGGTCTGATTCTGCCTCTGGTACGCAGAGCAGACCGTGCCTATTGCTGAGATCCCCTTACAGGTTACTGGACTCTGTCCCCCAGTGACACAGGCCAGTTCAGGAATGGTACTGCTGCCTCTGGCATTGTCACAATGCTGGACGTCCACACAGGCAGCAGTTATTCCTATTGTCATACATTTCTGCTGCCATGGGAGTGCATGTGGCAGTTCCCCAGTCCAGGCTAAAAACAATGCTCAGACCTTCAGAGGATGTGAAAAAGCAAGCTGTGGCTTTCCAGAAGGACTGTGCTTTGCTCCAGAGGCAAAGTTGTGCCTGTTGTGTTACTGATGTGCTGACTTTGGCGTGCACGCTGCCAAGCACCCTTAGAGAAAATGAACCTGCTGGTCGGCGAGGCGCCCGTTCCCCAGCAGCTTTGATGTGGGGGCCTCCTGGGCTGCTCCCGGGTCCTCCCTAAAGCAACCTCAAGCAAACAGCCAGTCTGGCAGGGCTCCTGGGCTGGGCTAGCTCTTGTCTGGAGATGCTATGGTGGTGTGCCATGATCGCACAATGAGAGGTAGGGATGCATGCCATAACTCTGTTTCCTAGGGACTTGACAATGTGAATGATAGTGGCTTTATTCTTACCTGCTGTGGACAAAGTGAGGAAGCTACTGGGTGGCCAGCGGTGCTTCTAGATGCTTAGGAATGATTAGCTTTTTCAGGCAATGGCTATTGACTTAGTGCACCAAGGCACAAAGTCAAGGCAGAGCATCGCATGACCAGTTCCACCGCTTTCCTCTTTGGGTCCAGATTCAGATCTCTGCTGCATCAGTGTAAAGTACGACCATTTGATAGTTCGGGCTTTGATAAATGAAACTTAGGTTGTCATTACCTGGCTACTCCGGACCAGCATCAGCAGAAAATGATGGGGATGTTACGGTCCCTGTGGGTGCAGCAAGTGAAAAATAAAGATGCGGCCCATCCATACACACTTTGTAGAGGGCCCTGCACCGATCTCTGAAATACAGCTCAGTACCTGGCATAATTCCATGGTTTCAGGACTCTTGAGGCTCTAAATAAAACAGCAGAGATAGTGAAACTCCTGAAAAGATCATAAGAGATGGCAACCCAGCTTCCTTCCTGCCAGAGGAATTTGTCTGAAGGGCCATTTCTCAACCTACAGCCTGTAATCTGTGGCATGGACGAGCTGGAACCTGCATAGGCAGTTTGGGCTTTTCGTCACACAAGTATATTTTGCTTGGTGGGGCTCAGCTCCTTAAATAGGCGGGTGATCTAGCCGTCTCCCATGGCACAGGCCCCTCTCTGACATGGTTTTAAGTATAAAACACCTCCTGGCTGGCGCGGTGGGATACCTCTGTTTCTGGGAGAGGCGGTGCCTTTCTCCTCCTGCCTCTCACTGTCATCCCAAGGGGCCACAGGGAACCACAGACTGCGTTCTTCAGCCTCCAAACCTGGCTCCACTCGTAGTAGAACTTTTTTCCTTGCATGGCCAAACAGTGAGAAGGGAAGACAAACATGGAATTTCAAAGATAGTTAACCAAGACAGGACGTGATCTTTTTTGGCTGCTAAATCCTTTATGCTCTACAAGTTCCAAGTCCCTGTAAATCAGGCATGTGGCCTGTGTTCAGGTCCCAGCTGAGAGTGCAGGGAACTCTTGACGCGGATGTCTCCTGTCAGCATCCCAGTGTAAGACAGGGAAGTCTGACCAGCTGTTTTTCTCCTGGAAAAGCCGAGCATTTCAACAGGCAGCACTGGGACTCCACGGTGACATTTTGCTCCCATATCGATCCCTTCAGAACACTTCTTGGCATGACTGATCTGTGTCTACTGACCACGTATCAGCTATAGGGTGACAACAGGACACTGCCAGGTCTTCTCTGTTGTTCCCTAGATTTAAGTAGAGCACAGGAGCAGCAACGATACGAGGTCTGCGGAGTTATCCCTCAGCTCTTCAGAAGCAAAGGCCTGACAGTTCCGGAGGCAGGGAGGTGCTAATGGATGCCCCTTCTCTCAGAACCCACTGAAAGCGAAAAATCGTCATTTGGCATCTTGCCAAACAGCCGATCTCCTTTTGCTGTAAAGCAAGGAAACTGCTTGAAAACAGCAGCTGCTTGCGTAAGGCAGGGATTTACGGGTAACAAATCTCCGCAGCCTCACCTCTGGCATGGATGGCATGTTTGTATTGGGTGAAGGACAAAGAGCAGGAAGAAAGATGAAGGAATTGAAAACCTAAACCTGGAGGGAAGGATGATGGAGTGTCCAGTCACTTTATAAGCGTTGCCACACTCCTGATGTAGTGAGATCCTTTGTCTAGATTTTTTATGGATCCTTTCTGCTGACAAAATGTAAATGGGAGGAATTTGTTTCCATCTTATGCAGGGCTGTGTTAAGCAGAGGTAACTGTGGTGGTATTTGCCTGTAGGAAGGATTAGCCTTCTGCTCCACCTACAGACAGTCCCTTTAGCTCCAAAATATATGCCTGCCCACCAGTGTAACTCTTGCTTTTGTTAACCAATTGTTAACCAACGTTGTCAACCAATGCTTTCTACCCTCCAGGCAGAACATTTTGGTGTCAAGCTGTAGCTCTTCCTGCAGAGACTTCTAATTAACACAGTGATTTCCAGCAGTGTATGACGGGTCAAACCAGTGTTTCAAGGATGCCCAGGTCTCTTGATGCCCCAGAGCTGCAGGGTACAGTGAAGAGTGCAGTTTGAGGTGGGCATGGCTCTTGACTCTCCTTTGATGTTCTTCTCTTTTGAGCAGGTGTTCCATGCTGGGTTTCACCCACCTGTTCCCCCATGCAGGTAGTTCTGGCAGGAGTTGGATTTTGCTTCCATCTGCTCCCTGGTGGTGAATTCCGAATTCCCCTCCCAGCCTGCCGGTGCATGTGACCTTGTTTACCGCTTGTGAGCAATGTCCTTTGGCCATTGATCCCTGCCCTGTCAGGGTCAGAAGCTTTCACAGCTGTTGGTTGCAACATTTGGGAAACAAGCAACCTCCACAAAATGGTGAGGAGCAGAGGGGAGTAACAATAATTTCCCCTGGGAGGCGGCAATCACGTTGCCAAGGCCTCTCGCTATGGCTTGCCAGCCAAGTCAGTGGCTTGTACTTCTTCCAGTGGAGGGGAAAGCACGGAGCTGTGGCTACGTGTGTTCAACTTGCTTCATGCAGCCAGAAGCTGTAAACAAAGCCCTTGTTGCTCTGCCCTGCTGGCATGGGAGGCAGGGAGCTCCAGGAACCAGTGGCAGGGACCTGTAGGTCACAGGTTCAGCTCTGCTGTGGGATGTGGTGATGGAATTGCATGTTGCTGCGGGCAAGCAGGAAAGCTTACCGGACTTCACTTTTATTTTCTGCTGAGCTCTGAATGCCAAGTTGCTGGGGGGGGGTGTGCCTGCAACGCAGGGCTGAGTTGTGCTGGGTCACGCAGAACTGGCTGTAATCCATGTAGACTGCAGGTCCCATTCCTGCCTCCTCCTAGCATCTCTTGCTTAGTCACCTCCGAGCAATGTTAATGTTCTCCATTTCTGAAGGCTCCATCTCATTTCTCCTGTTGCTTCAGAAGATCTGCTATGCCTCTGCCATCTCAGCCAGCACCTACACAGGAGAGGGGGCCCTGTGATGCCTTGGTCTCTGTAGCAGCACAGTGGCTTGCAGGCAGCACGTTTATTTGCATGTTTACAGACCATGTGTCCAAGCACTCTGGCTTTCTCCCAGTGCACACCTATACTGTAACACATGCAATAAGCGTGGTCCTGATGCACACGTGTCACTTCTGTCCCCCATGCTGAGGCCATTCCCAGCACACCTGG
Source organism: Nipponia nippon (assembly GCF_047370975.1). NCBI lineage: Eukaryota > Metazoa > Chordata > Aves > Pelecaniformes > Threskiornithidae > Nipponia > Nipponia nippon. The sequence continues at coordinate 6,826,218 of NW_028262335.1, forward strand.
CGCTTGCTCCGCTGTACCTCCCCCTGACATTCCTGAGCACACCGACGTGATCGCTCCTGCCACGGGGCAGAGCCAGGCACTCATGCCCTAGTTGTACAGGCAAGCATCTGAATGGTGTGCAGTGAGGGAAATGAATAGCAGGGTAAAGACTGTCCAAATGAAGACTGGGCAGAGAGGATCAAGTCCCCCATGGCTCAAGCCTGAACCACTTCTCCGCCTTTTATTTTTCCACTTGAGCCCCTTGTGTTGTATGCTGACTGGCTGTGCTCTTGCTGGTTCATGATCTTTTCTGTGCTCAGGTCATTAGGTTTCACTGTCAGGACATGTAACAGACCCCTTGAACACACTCACTGTTCCCCTGCCCTGGTCCTTTCCCTCCTCTTGATTTTGCCATCTCCTATCTGCCTCTTGGAGTAGTGCCCCAGTGGGGGCTTAGCAACCCCCTGCTCGTCTCTGCCAGGCTCATTGCTAGCTCTGGGCCTGCCTTGACATGGCTTTCTGCAGGGGAAGAACTGTCTGCATGAGCTGTCTCCTTGGAGCAATTAATTTTACAGGAGCCTTTCCATTCAGCTGTCTACTGCCTTGTGGTTTTGGCTCCCACAGATGGCTCCAGCACTCGACCACGGTGTGCTGCACCAAGTCCATCCGTGCTCCAGAGCCCACATTGCTTGGCCACCCCACATTCCTGATCCCTTCACTGACAGAGGAGCCCAAGTGGGCAGGCAGGAATCTCTGGTCCAAGGCTTTTTCTCCCTTCTTGCATCTCAAAAGCTGTCAGAAAGCAGCGTGGTGGTTAAACGAATTCCGAATTCATTATTGATATTCTAGCTATTGTAAACCTCCCAAGCTCTAAGGGTGGGAGGAGTCCCCTATGTGTTTGTGCTTCCCAGACAGTGGTTTAATTGAAATGGTAAGAAAATGAGTCAAATGGAGCGGGACTCCAGCCCCACCCTCAGAAGCCTGACACATCGCATTCTTCTGCACAAATGGGTCTGTGCAGCCCCTTCGCAGACATCTTGTCCCCGAGCCCCGTTGAGGTGCTGCTCCTAAGACTGTCTGGGAAAGGAGGTCAAGATGTATTCAGAAGAGCAAGAAAACATCAAATTAGCCCAGCTTTTAAAAAGTGATCTAGGGAGGAGCTCCTCCACTCCAGACTTCCCTGCCAACAGTGGTGTAAATCAGGGAGCTTTCTGCCAGTCTTGTGTGGACTGTAGCCTTTGAACCGAGAGGCAGCCAGTTCTGAGAATCAGCCACCTCTCCTGGGAGAGAAGAGCCAGCAGTTTTTCTCATCAAGTTTCTTTATCATTTCATTCTTTTCCAAATACAGCTCATTTTTCTTCCAGGCACTGCCATTGTCATAAGACAGGATAAACCTGTAAGTTGTTTTAGGCTCAAAAGTTGCTCCTGACCTTGGCCGTTGCTCTCAGTCTTGCGATCAGCAGTTTGCTTCTTTCCCTGGGACTGCTGCGCGTTAGCCCAGAGCAGCAGCTCTGGATGGCAGAGGCTACTCCCTGGCACGGGGCACGACTGACCTGCTGGCTCAGGCTGGTGAGGAATGTTCCCAGCTCCTGGAACGTGTCCATCTCCAGCTTGGAGCAGAAAGTACTCAGGATCAGCCTGGTGTTGTGTAACCAGAGGTGTCAGTGCAAGCTGAGGTAGCTCAGAGGCGTTTTTTCTGCAGCAGTGAGAGCGGGATCCAGGACTTGCGGGTTGTACTTCTAGCTCTACCCTGATTCCTGTGCCTGAGCTCCTGCCTTTCCCACTGCCCTGCCCTTTCAGTTTATCTGTCATGGGTTAATAACATGTGCCTGGAAAGACTGTCATGAGGCTTCGTCAGTCTGTGCAGCGCTTGCAGACCCTGCGTGAGCGTAGTGTGGAAGTACTGGGTGCGCTCAGGAGCCAGAGCTCCCGTTGCTCCTGCAGTGTCAGGTCCAGGGCATCTCTTCTGCCCTGCCTGTGTCGGCTCCCTGCTCTGTTCCAGCCCCCTGTCCTTCTGCAGGACCTAAGAATGAGGAGGTGAGATTGGTGTCCCGGGAAATTACGTCCCTTCACGGCTGCAATGGCATTTTCTGCTCCCACCTGCTGTGCATCTTGACTGAATTTGGACCAGAGAGATATCAGGCATTCATCCTGCCCTCATTCTGCAAGGAGCTGTATTTTCTCAGGAGTAAGGCACTAGGCTGAATTCAGGCATAGTTCATCCCAGTTTTTTAGTCTTTTGGCCTGCCTCTCTCATGATCGACCTTTTTCCTCTGAGAGACACAGGGTCTGTTCTGGCCATCCAAGTAGCTCCTTGAACAGTAGGGATCGTGCATGTGAATGGAAAGGAGGAAAAAGAGTAACTATTGCTCCTCCTTGCTTTCTTTATCTTCGAAAATGTGTAAAACGACTTTAAAACAAACTTGGCAACAAGCCTGGAGAGCAGGGAGCCAATGCAGGCAGGGGGACCTCCTCTCCCTGCTCCTGGAGAGCTCACCACGGCAGCTAGGTGAGATGCATCTTCAGCCTTACCTCTGTTAGTGGTGACTGAACTAGGTGAGGTGCAGAAACATGTAAAAGGAGTGAGCTCCAAAAGGCCAAACTTGTCTGCAGCGTTGGCCTTTGCCGAGAGCCAGAGGGCAAGCTGCACGCAGCAGGGCTGAGATGTGCTGCCTGTGTTTACTGGGAGTCTCTGTTGTCTGTCTCAGTCGACCGAAGTATGTGGAGTATGGCAGCTGCGACACTTGTGTGCTTGGATATTGCGCCACGGTTCACAGCAACGGACCGAGCACACCACCAGCACTCAGGGCTGCTGCTGCTCTATCGCTGAGATGCTCCAACTGTTCGTTTGCATGTCTCTTACCCTCTTGGCCAACCTGAAACCCTGTGGGGTAGGTGGTGTGTTTGAAGCGTGTTGCTGAGAGGGTCCCATGGCCAGGCAGATCAGCACTAGGCTGCTGCCCTGCAGTGCCTCCAAGAGCTCTTTCCAGCTCCGCTGCAGTGCTTTGGCTTCTCTCCTTGCAGTGACCCTCTTGGGCAGGACCGAGATCGGCTGAGCGGCTGTGATGTCCCAAAGTGAGACCGAACCCAAAGAAAGCAGTGGGAGACAAGTAGTCCAACACAGGTCACAATTCTGCTATTCAGTGGGGTGGTGGCGGTCTCATGAACTTTTTTCCTCTTGCTCTTTGTGATCCTGTAACTAATTCAGGTTCTTGGAGCTCAGAGGACTTAGGAACCAGTTTTCTGTTCACAGCAGAGACAGCTCTTTTGGCAATGTACTTTAAAACAAAAGGTGCTAAGAGAACTTAGTTTGTGAACAATCACAGGCAGACCTCTGGCTAACACTTTGGTGTTAGCATCTCAGAGTGTTCACAAAGGATAGCTGTGATCACACAGATGAGTCTAAGCAAAGCTGTCCAGTGAGGGAAGACGGGGTGCTAGGAAGATGGGGTGAGAAGTTCCTGGGTAGTTGACAGCAGGACTGAGAATAAAGCCCAGGAGTCCTCACACTAGATGCAAATAATAATAAAAAGGGGCAAATCCTGAGGTCTCTACCCAGCAAAATTCTCACTGAATTCTGAGATTTGGCACAAGATAACCAAGGTTTCCTAGCAGATGTGCGTGCAGGTATGGGTTCACATCATTCCACTAACACACCTCCCTCTCTCTTCCCCTGCTAGGTCCCCAGCCATCTATTTCCAATTCAGAGGGGGACCTCCTCTTCTTGCTGGACAGCTCTGGCAGCGTCTCCTACTATGAGTTTTCCAGGGTCAAGGAATTCATGTGGGACCTTGTGCAACCTTTCACCTTTGGCCCCAAAGATGTCCAGACCAGCATCATCCACATCAGCACTATGCCCACCATGGAGTTCCCGTTTGACCGGTACCTGTCTAGTGGGACGCTGCAACAAGCCATCCGGGACACCCGGCAGCTCATGGGTGACACTAACACAGGCAAAGCGCTCTCCTATGCCAAGGAGAAGTTCTTCAGTAATGAAGCTGGTGCCCGACCAGATGTGCCCAAGGTACTGGTTTGGGTGACAGATGGTTTCTCCACTGATGACATCTCTGAACCCATGCAGCTCCTGAAGGACATGGGAGTAACGGTCTTCATTGTCAGCACTGGACGGGGGAATTACCTGGAACTCTCTGCTGCTGCCAGCCAGCCTCCTGAGAAGCACCTGCACTTTGTGGATGTTGACGACCTACCCATCATCACAAAGGAGCTTCGAGATGCTATCCTAGGTACAGTGGGGCTGAGTTGTGGTCACTGGGAGTTTGCAACAGGGCGGAATATGAGTTAATGCCTGGCTCTGCAGGGCAGGCAGTGTGAGAATCCCCTAAAACCAATAGTCCTCGTGACCCACAGCCTCTGCCCTTGCACGCTGAGGTGCTTTGTCCACAATGCTGTAGGTCCAAGTATAAACCAAGGCTTTTAGGAGGTCTGGGACAAATACCTCTATTCCCCTTGGAAGGTCCCATGACTGACTGGGACAAATTCCCTTCTGCAGACCTGTTAGTGAGATGAACTTGTATTTGTAATGAGTTGTTAAGTTGTTAATGAAGGAAGGAGGCTCAGGCGACATATTATCTGGATTCCTTAAAAACTTATAAGACTTTGAAATGAATCATGCAGGTCACAGACATCCATATAATTCAAGCGTAGCATGAAAATGCCCCCACCTGGTTAATTGTTAACCAAAGGCTTCCTGAACAGTCAATGATTTAACTACAGTAAGAGGCTGCTGACTGTGGGAGCAAGGTGCCTAAGCCCCTTGAACTTGATTTTCACATTCAGGGTGAATTTTTTTTTTCTCTAAACTGATGGAGGTGGAGGTGAACACATTGCATACACAAAATGGGATGTGTATACCTGGAAAGGATTTGGTCCTGTCAGCTCCCTCAAACTCTTGTCTAGGGTAGATCTGACTTCTAAAATACACCATGATGTGCGGGCACAGTGGCTGGCACCCACTGAGACACCTAACTCCTTGCCTACAAGTGGCTGGCAGTTGTTGTTCTATTACAAAGAGCAGTTAAGGATGGTGCTTGCTATCAGCATTAAGACTGTAGGAGAGGAATGTTTTTGTTCCATAAATCCTCTGTTGTAACGTGTTCCACATCCGCCAGATCTATAGGTCGACTTGGCTAGCGCAGCCCTTGGAAGAAAATCCCAGCCCTAACTTGTTAGGCTTAGCAGGCCAATTGCTACCTCTTTGTTGCTAGCATGGTTGTGGCGGTTGCTGTGCAGAGAGCAGGAACAGACAGCAGATTTTATTTTTCAGCAGTCCTGTTTTGTAAAGCATCCAGGAAAGGGTCCGAGGAGACCCAAAGCCATAATCTGGGCCAGAAGACAGGTATTTGGAAGCCAAGAGGAATATCTCATGCTAATCTGCATGCTCCACTGCACAACGCATGTTCTTTTTGCAGCTCTTGAATGCCATCACGGTGGGAGTGCCCGTGATTGCAAAGCAGGGGTTTTGCCTCAGCCTCCCAGATACCTCTGGATTTGTTTGGAAAGCTGAGTGAGTTACTATGACTTTGCAGACTTTCCATTCATTTTCTGGAGGTTCTCTCTCCATTGGAAATCCTGTTTTAATTCCTCATTTGGCTTCTGGTATGTGAGTTGGTTAGAGCTGGCGTTGGAGTGTCCAAGTAACCCTTTCCAAAGAATCCTCTGTATGTAGCAATTTCTTTCTATTTCCAACCACGATCATTTAACAAATCACACACAGGGACTATGTTCTCCAATCATCCACCCCTCTTCCGTATGGGTATGGGGCAGTACCAGCAGTCTTTCTACTGTACCAGATGCCACACAGACCCCCAGATGTTTCGTTTCAAGTGGCTGTTTCAGCTTCTAGTGCACCCTGAATCCGGAGGGTATAAAATAGCATCCCAATATGAGACCTCACCTACATATCCTTGCAGCACAAGATTGTCTTGAAGACCGTAAGATCTGCAAAGGTAATAAATACCCTGCTGTGCCTGAGGGCAGTGTTCTGTGCATCCACCAGGTCTAAAAGTTACTAGTCTGGGATTTTAATGGAAGGTGAGATTCCCACAAGAATCCAGGGACTGGTGCTTTACGTAAAATACCAGATATTGGTAACATCACCTGAGTTAGCCTTAATAAAGCCACATATGTCCACTCTTCCCTGCCTGGAGGAGGCAGCCCTCATCACCACCCTTACTGCTTCTGGCCCCTGGGATAGCAGGGACAGACAGGATCCTTGGCAGGCAGAAATTAGGCCTTTTCAACTCTGGAACAGCCCAGACTGGTTTTATTATCACCACTACCTTATCTTCATCTCTTGCTGCTGTTTTTTAAAAGCCTTTTGTAGATGCACAAACAAGCTTTGTCAAGAGTTGCTCTCCTCCCTCCACCTCCTATCCAGGAACGGGGTGTTTCATGCCCTCTCCACAGATACTCCAGCACAATGGTCCCTGGCTGCCAAGCTGCTGTTGTCTCAGGTAGGCTGAGAACCCTCCATGGACCAGCTCAGTCTCCGCAGCTGTACCTCACTGTACAAAGGCAGACACCTTTATGTAGGAGTTGCTCAGTTAAGAAGCATTTTCTTTGCCTTCAGAAATTTGATCAGAGATCTGAGCAGACAAGTAGTATCATGAAGGGTTTTCAGTCCTAGAGAGCAAGACAGCCACTACTTGGACAGGGAGACAAAAGGAAAGTGCCTTACTCTTCTGAACTATATTTCTGTCCCGCTACAGGCTCTGCTGAGGCCAAGGGATGAGATGTCTCTGCCTCCGTTCCCTTTTTGAAAAACATGGCTGTGTCACAGTGTAGAGAAGATGGGCTGCTTCTTAGACATGGTGGACCTGAAATAGCTCCAGTAATGCTACTACGCAGAAGGGTGCAAGACAGGGAGTGTGGATGGATGTGCATGTTCACTCCCCCTCTTTTGCCTTGGCACAGGGTCCCGACACAATGAGTCTGCAGAATGCAGCAGACTACAGTTCCCAGCCAGCCTGGCTATGGCCACAGCCACAGCTGCCTCCTGGCAAATGCCTCTGCCTTTCCTAGCGTGAGGGAAAGGGGAATCTAGCTCAGGCTTCTTCCATTGCATCTGGTATGTTATGTACCCTATATATGGCATTTGGTGCTCTCCTTCTGGGGAAGGACCTTCAAATATTGTGAAACTAAGGCATTCCTTCGAGATGACATCAGGTTCTCTGCTAGCATCCACTTGCTCTCCACTCAGCCAGTTGAACTGACAAGGGCTGACTTGTTTCATCCTTTGGCACCATCTTCTGAGCCAAGTTCTGCAGGAGCCCACCTGCCCAGCAGTGACAAAACATCAGCCACTTCCCATGCATATTCAGGGCAACGCATTTCTGATCTGAAACAAGGTCCTGGATCACTTCTGCTGCAGTGAAGGCTTTGAGCCTAGAGTCCTCTGACATTCTCCCTTAGCACTGAATATAAGCAGGCGGCCGGAGGGAGTGATCTCAGACCCTGAATGTCCACCCTGGTAATGGAGAAGTGTGTTCCCCCCCCAAATCAGAACCCTCTTCCCATCCATATCAAAGTAGGGAAATAGAGCCACAAAGCAGAAGTGATTTCTCCTAAGTCCCAGCTGAAGCTTCTGCAGGGAGGGGATCATGTACGCAGGTTCATCTGCTGCCTGGCTGCATTTCTTACACACATCATGAAAGCAGCAGCATTCCTGCGAGCCTCAGCTCGACCTCACCAGCGTTCACGGGATGCCAACAAACTTGTGGCTGCAAAACGGTGTTTCAAGTCACCAAGAGGCAGGAGGTGGAAGGCAAGTGTGTCACGAGCTGTCTCTGAGTGTTAGGAAGGCGCTGCCTGGGTCTAATACGAGAGATTAACTTTCTGCTTCCCTCTGAGAGCCAGGAGGTGCTGTGAAGCATACCATGGGCATCTATTTTCTGGGGCTTATTGCCCTCTTTATACAGTCAAGGCATCTGTAATCTGGCAACAAGGGGCAGAGCTATTTGCTGCGGGCTTCCTGCAGCGTGTCGCTCAGGTCTTGCACCCTGTCACTTTACTCTGCCCCATTTACTTACAGTGTCCCTGGGCCCTGCCTCCAAGCTCACTTATTTCCACTCCCTGAGCTTTTGGCAGGACTTTCGGCGCTGAGGCCTTTCCCCTGTTCCCTGTTCCTTTGTGGCTTGGCCACTGGTAGTCGCGGGGCTCACAGAAGGGTGCAGTGCCCCAGGCCCCGTGGTGCTGCCTCCCGCCATCTGCCTCCTCCAGGCTCCGGCTGGGTGGAGTGCTGCTGGCTGGCAGCGCGTGTGGATGGGAGCAGGCAGGGCACGGAGCAGGGAAATGTTCCTGCCTGCCTGGGAGAGCCAAAGAACAGCTCAGAGGAAAAACTGAGGCTGCTTTATTTGGTACGGGGAAGTTGGCAGGGACTCGGAGCCGCTCGGAGGAGGAGAGCTGATCTTCTCCCAGTTAAAGGACAAGTCTGAGAGTGCAAGGCTACCCTCGATTCTCTTGCAGGTGTGGGCAGACTTTTGTGCCTCCCTTTACCTCTGTGTAATGGGCAGCCAGTGAGAGCTACTCACAGTACTCTGTGAAGTATTTAAGCTTGAGCTGGAGGGTACTATGATAAGGTTTCAGGAGTGACACTGTGCAGAGCAAATGCACTTCTTTAAGGCTCAGGGTGCTTTTAAAACTCTTTTTTAAAAAAAAGAGCATCTTTATGTCTTCGTATGCCACTTCCCTGGAGCTAGAAACAAAGTCCTGCGTGTTTCCACCCCTCTGGAAGACCAGAGAACAGTGGAATTGTGCCCAAGATGGGCTCAGGAGGCCATCGGGAAGGGTCGAGTAGCAGAGGAAGCTGGGGGAACTGCAGAGCGTCAGAGGTATTCGCGTCTGGTATTTGGGGTCTAGAACTCAAAGGTGGCACGAGCCTTGAAGAGAAGCCTCTGTGCAGGGGGGGAGCGAGGGGGGATAGCACAAGAGTGGCTCTGCGTGGTGAATGTCACAAAACAATGGAGCTCTGTGAAACACTGCAGGGAGTGACTTCAGCTGGGATGAATGCGGCCGGCTCAGCAAATGCTGGACGGTCCCCAGTTGCTGCCCCTTCTTCCTGGCCACTGGGCACAGGCAGAGAGCAGGGAGAAATGTATTTCTTCACGCTCTGGGCCGCTTCACATACCTGACAAAATTTACTGGTTTGGTTTCGCTGGCAGGTGATTTCCACAGGGAGCTTGGGATGAACTGACCACAGGAGTTTTGGAACCTGGATGCTCAAATTCTGTCTCCAGCTTTGTCACAGGCAGTGCCCGTGCTGCTTGCTGCGTTGGGTACATGGTAATGTCTTGCTGCGTGTGGGAAGCTGCCTGTTTGGCCAGGCACAGTAGCTCCCACACATCCGTCAGGCAGTAGCGGCTGCCCAGAACTTGCTGGACCGCTCCAGATTTGTTCTCGGTGGTGCAAGACAGGCTTGGATAGGCAGGGGCATGGTTCCTGCCGTGCCTGGGCTCTCTGTCACAGCAGATCACAGCAGTGTTTGGCCTTAGCGCAGAGGACAAGGCAGAGAGAATGGAGAGGGAAAGCTGGGGCTTTACAGAGCAGCTTGGAGGCTTGTGGCAAACTGGTTTGAGGCTGGAGATGCCTAGGAGGCAAGGTGCAGTAGTATTCTTGAGCTGAAGCTGTTGTGCGGACACACCTGAGCAATTGCTTTAGCCAAAATGCCACCTCATGGTGGCTGGGACCCATGCATTTCCTTTGCAAGCTCTGTTCAGTGAAAGGGTCTTGTCTGAGAGGTAGGAGTGGTGTGAAAACCCAAGTATTTCTGCCTCAGTTGACATGTGTTTTACATTTTTTTAGCTTTATGCTTGGCTTCAAGGATTTAGTTTTGTGCTCCTGAACCTTTCAAAGAGGCTCTGGTTCACTGCATTGCTACTAAGGGGCTTGGCTGCACCTAGGTGACTTCAGCTGTGTTTTAGATGTGCCATGTTCTGGTATTAACGTCAGTAGTGATTTCTTGCTGTTTCTCTTCCAGATGTTATCCAAGCAAATCGGCTCCATGCAGTAGATATCACCTCAAGCAGCTTCCGTCTGATGTGGCCCAAACTCCTCTCCCAAGAAACTGGCTACTACACCCTAGAGTACGCCCCAATAGATGATCTAGCAAGGAAGAGGACGAAGCAAGTGTCCGGGGCTCACACTAGCCTCATGCTAAGCAACCTTGCACCAGAAACTACTTACGAGGTGGCACTCATTCCTGAATCCAACGTCCACTACTTCCCTCCCCAGACAACAAGGGTTACTACACTGGCAGGTAAAATGCGCACAATCGTGACCAAGGGGGAAGTCTCCACGGCGCTGAGCCTCGTGTATATAAAGCAAACAGAACAGCCCTTGGTCTGCATCCCACAGCCTCACGGTCTGATGGCAGGAGGCAGATGGTTGTGGTCAGGACAGAACATAATGACCGTCTTTATGCTGGCACTCAGCTGGCAGCTCTTTCCTTAGAGAGATGTTCTGGACTGCCCAGAACAGGGGATCAGGTCTGATGGTCATAAGATGCCCTTCCCACCTTAAAAATCTAGCAATCTGGAGGAAAGCAGAGCCCACTGCCCTGGGAGAAGAAGGCAGGAGCTTCAGCTTGCAAGTATTTAACAGGGCTGAGGTGTAGAGCCCACTGGGGATAAAGCACAGGCTGCTGCACATAGTTACTCACTACCCCAGTGTGATGGCCAGGCGGCAGCAGCAGTGCTGCCTTGTGTGGGTTACTGCCAACAGGGAATTTTGACCTTCGTAGCTTGAGCAGCTGCTAGGGGAACAACGAAATCCCCGTCTCCTACCTGAGGCTAAGGTGCAGCTAGGGAAGAGTAATGCTCTTGAAGCAGGTGCCTGCTGCTTCTCCAGGCGGGCGTATCCACCGATGGGGAATCCCTGTGTAAGAGGGAAGGAGAGGAGGAGCACTCAGGGCAAAAGCCAGCCCCTCTGTGCAGACTAGTCGTTTGGGCCAGAAGAATAACTCAGATTTATGCTGGATAGCACCATGCAAAAAAGATGGCACACTGACAATCTGAGCAGGGTTAACAAAGTCAAGATGAACTTGCATCCAGTATTCGTTTTCTGCATACAAGAACAGTTTTGGCTGAGTAGTTTTGCCCACTCTATGCTGCACGAGTAGAGAAACCATTTTCTTAGGGCTGAGCTGGGTTGTGCTGACTTGGATGACTATCAACATCCACTTGCTGGATGGATTTTCTTTCACCTCCTGGAAGCCAAATATGGTGCAGGTCAATTATGCTCCTCTGACAGCATTTTTTTGCCTTGAATTACATACTCATTCACATCTTCTTACATTGCTTTCAGAGGAAATAAGCCCAGCTCAGGTTCTCATCTCAGAGTCCGGGCCACACAGCTTCCATGTTAGTTGGGCTCCTACACTGGACAGCGTGACTGGCTATCAGATCCTGTACGGCCCACTCCCTGGGAACTCAGCGAAGCTGCTGGAGGTGGATGGCAAGCACAATAGCACTGTCGTGGAGAATCTGGCACCCAATACAACCTATCTGGTGACAGTGACTGCAATCTACAGGTCGGGAAAGGAGAAATCGCTGTCAGCTAAAGCATGCACTCAGGAAGGTGAGTGAGCAGCACTCTGCTGATAGGAAACTATATGGGCACAAGGAGTCTCTGAAGCGTGCCTGTTTCTTTGCACAGATCATCTGCCTCTAGGTGAAGCCAGAGAACTCAGTCAGCCCGGTTACTGGGGAGGAATGAGAGAAGGGGAAAGCTGCAGCTTCTGATGAACAGCACATGATATGCCATTAGGATGTAGCAGATGTATAAGGCATGGGACTGAAAGAAAATCAGACACGCACAATATGACTGCTATTACAGGGTGTGCACTGCCAAGCTGCTGGTGCAGGCACAAGCAGAACAGGCTTGGAGATCTCTGAATCTCCCTGAAGAAGAAAGAAAACTGCCTTTCCCTCCTGTCTCCTCAGTGTCTGTTCTTTGGTGTGATTTAGCATCAGAGGGGTGGAAATTTCATCAGCAGAAGCTTCTGCTCTGAGGAGGTACCTGTAAAGATATTGCAGGAGGCAAAATCTAGCTCTTATCTCAGGACTCAAGAGCGAGGAGCTCAAAGAATGACAGCAGCTGAGGGTGCGGGAGGTGGCCAGCCAGTGTCTAACAGTGCCAACAAAAGTATTTTGTGCTGGTACCAGGACAAAGTTAGGGACTAATTAGGCTGAGCTCCTCCAGTGTGGAGATGTAGAGTGACGGGCTATTGCGTCTCTACAACAGAGAAAGAGCAGGCGGGCTGGCAACCCCTTTTCAGCAGTCCCCTCAGGAGGAACAAGGAGCTAGGCGGTAAGGACCACTCCATGCAAATGGCCCACGGTAACATGAATCTTCTTTCTCTAGAGGGCTCCAAAGTGAGGCACCTTCGCTTTGAAGACATGGGCCCCAACACCCTGAAAGCCTCCTGGGACTCTGCCGATGGGAAAGTCCTTGGTTACAGAGTCAGATGCCGGCGGCAAACTGGCCCTTCATCTATCATCAGCGTTTCGCCACAGATCCACAGCGTGCTCCTCACAGACCTGGCTTCAGGCACCACTAACAAAGTGTGCGTGAAGCCCGTGTACAAGAACCAGCCGGGCAAAGGGCTGTGCCGCATGGTGCACATGCAGCCAGGTGAGCTGGGGCGCGAGGCAGAGTCCTGGGGCACGTTAGCCAAGGGAAAGTGTCCTGAAGGGCACTGAGGTGCTGCGGAGATCCAACACAGAGGAGCCCTCATGGCTGCAATGCTCTGTGCTCATCAGCTAGCTTGCCAATAGGGCTTCATCCCAGCTCCCAGCTCAAGAGGTACTGTCCAAAGACGGGCTCTTCCCACCATTTTTAAGAGCAATACTCCTCCTAGTGGCGTTATGTTTGCAGGCAGGAGAAAAAGCGTACAGTGGAGACAGTCCTGCAGCTACTTGGGGATAACAAGGGCGGGAAGGCTGCTAAAAGCTGGCATGGGCATTGGAAGTACTGTTTAAAAATGGAACTCTTGGCTACTCTTCATTTTTCAACGTGGCAGGGACAAGCTAACTATTAAACACAGCTACCAAGGCACAACACATCTGCTTTCCTCCTTCCACTACTGTCATGAAACACAAAGGGATTCTCGGTAGGCTGAAGTGAAGCGAGAACTAAAATAAGCTGTGTGACAGTGCGGAAGCACAGCCTTTTTCCCAGCAAGAGGCTGGAGTGATAGTGAAGATGACCACAGGGATGAGATCTCTGACTCAGTCCAATTTGGAGAATAGGTGGCTACAGCTGACGCTATATTTTTTGTGTTCTTCCCAGCTACAGAGGCCCAAGGATATAAGCACAGACAGAGAGCATGACAGACTCTGGAGTGAACTGATTCCCAGCAGAGGGAAGGAATCTTGCTTGGACAAAGACTTGGACAAAAAGGAGGGGTCAGGGGAGGAAACCGGAAAGCTCACAGATATCTCCCAGCCTGCGCTGCCCGTTGAGGTGTCCTGGTTGTCAAGCCTAAAGGCTGTCCTCAGCCAAGTTCTCCCAAAGTTTAAAGGTTTGGCTTGGCTGGATGGAACAACCAACCCGACTAACAGATCCCAAATATTTTATATAAATATGCCTGACAAATAACAAACAAAAGACAAAGTGATGAATCCTCACTATTGCTTGCTTACTGCCTGTCCTCTATTTATTAAATGTTGACACAGTTTTATTTTTGCAGCTTATGAGCATGGTCAAGACTCGGCTGTTTACTGCCCTGGCCTTTCATTCTGGGCACCTGCACTCAGAGAAAGATTACAGGCGGCCAAATCCATTCCTGCTGCCAACAGCCATTGAAACAGACACGCTTGACAAAGAGCCGCTTTCCTCCAACTCATCCAGTGTACTCAACAGATAGCTCAAATTAGGCATCCCAAAAGTATAGCATCTCAGGGATGGAAGGGAAGAGCATTAGGACAAAGAAGAATAACATAATACAGAAATGTACAGTATGCAGAGGAGGTTGGGTCAAAGGCACCAGGATTTCTGAGAAGAGGAAGAAAAGAGGTTGTTACCTTACTTGGCCTTTGGCCAGGACATGGAGACACTTTATAAAAGACATCCTGCCTTTTATAAAGTGCAAGGACAGTTTAGTGTTCCCAGATGGTCTTTGGTTTATGGCAGAGCTTGGTCAGTGAACTCCGAGAAATGAACAATAGGGCCATGCCAGGCCAGGGCTGATAAGCACAGTCAGAGTGCTCTAGCAGGAAAGGTTGCTCACTGTCTGCTTGCTGGATTCTTGAGTCTCATCAACACTGTTCCACTCTCCCTCTGGCACGGGTATTAAATTCCTCTGCTGCAATGACATCCAGATCTCAGATGGACTTTGAAGGGCTCCATTCTCCCAAGTAATTTGCCTTGGGATTTGGTATCAGCCTGAGAGAGCAGGAAACTCAAAAACTTGGGAATTTGCTTCCCCAGAGGTTACTCTACTCTAGAGCCCTCAGCCCTCAGCTGAGCTGAAGGAGCAGCAGCGAGTCAAGAAAAATCAGACAGCAAGACCATCCAAAGCAGTTACTTTTGTTTCTCATTTAAACACACACTCCAAATGACAGCGCAGTACTGCCTGGATCATGACCACTGAATTACTGTGGCGTACCTGCAATCAGTTTCACCAAACTGGATGTGAGTCCTGATGTCAGAGCAGCTGTGTGAAGATTAATTAGCCTGTTCTGTGACTAATTACGGACAGTAAGTCTCCAGCACTATCATTCCAGGCTCTGTCCTCTGCACTCTGAAAACACCTAGCACATCTTTAGTGTCTTGTCCTGGGCTTCCACCCAGTGCTAAGCTTGAGCTACACTTAAAAATCAGGTTTTTAGGGGAGAAGAGTAAATCTGATTTTTTGCCTTTGGCCCCAGGCTTGAATTTGCTGTCACTAAGCTACTCTTTGGAAAGGGGAGCTAGCAAAAAAAAAGACAATTTTAACACCTAGTGACAAAGCCATTGCAGCAGCATGGTTCCAAAATTCAGGGCTTAGTGCTGTAAAGAAATGTATATACTTTCCTGGTAACAAAAACCAGCATCAGTGGGAACACTTTCCCTCAGTAACGCTTGCTCTATTTTAAATTTATTGCTTCTTTGTCCTACATGTGGAACTTTTTTTAAAGCTGTGCTGTATGTTGGAAAGCCCCCATGCAGTGTCGCTCCATCCTGCAAACCCTCCATTAGCTCAGCTTACGGACTTCTCAAAACAGCTCCTTTCGGAGCTTTTTGTCACTGGCCTTGTCTCCTGAGCGTTGAATTCATCATGTCTAGGTTTGTGGAGCATTTGCCTTGGTCTGTCTTCTTGTACAGGAGAAAGGGATAGGAGGGAGGCGAGTCATTCATTAACTCGGTAAGATGACTTCGTATGATTTGTGTTCTCCTTTGGAACGTGCATTTGTGACTGATTAATCTTAATGGAGACTCTGTGCTGAGGGGAAGGTAAAGCCTCTGGAATCTCTCATGCAATAAGATAATCTTGTTCATTCCTGCTGTAGGACAGAAATTTATTTTGCACAACTCTCTGCATAGTTTACTAATACATTATTAATGAGTCATCCCCCCCGATTGTAATGCGTCCTTTTGAAGACAATTAAATGTACAATACAAGAGCTATTGAATGATGACTTCTTGATGTTCTTGATGGCAATAAGGGCAAATCTGTTAAATGTAGCTTTTGTTCTAATGAGAGCTATGAGTTGAAAAGCTGGTATTCATCTCCATTTTAAATGCCTGAAAAGTAAGAATTCTACTCATTACTTCATAGTCTGGTTTACATGGAACTTTACCCCCCCCCAAAAAATGTGTCAGAAATATATAAATAGAAATATATCAGTCTCAGTAATGTCTCAGCTTCCGTAAGAATTGTTTTACAAGGAGCCAAAAAGTAAAAGTCCCTTACATCTTGGCAGAACTGGTAGTACTCATGAACATGAAAATTCTAAGTTGGACAGGTAAGTTAAGCTAAACTTTTTTTTTTTTTTAAAAAACTAAAGCCTAATGATTTCTAGGACTATTTAAGCGTCTCATCTGTACCGATACAATGGGTATGACACCCAGATGCCGATGTGGGATGAGAGCACAAACCATCAGGGCTCCCAGCAGGAGCAGAGTTTTGGGGGGGGACGGGGACTATAAAGAGCTTCAGTTGTAGATGAGCTGTTCCCAGGTTTTCTTTAGGGTCCCTGCAGGTGGTGTTGGCTATTATTAAAGATTTAAGTTGGAGTTGCTAGTGTGATCTGCTGAGAGAGTTCCCATGTTCTTCAGTCATACCAAGACGCCTGCTATCCTGTGTCAAGACACCATGGGTTTTCTGAACGCAGCCTTCCAGGAAGGCGCCGATCTGCCAGTGGTTATCCCACTCAGCTGAGCTGTTACCGAGATAGATACGTCATGATTTTCTGAAAGAAAACAGCATGCTTCCCCAATCCCAGAATTTTGCTAGAGTGTTTGTGTTCACCTGGAAGAAATTTGCTCTGAAGTGTGTGCTACTTGCAGCCTTCCCCTGTATAACCCCAGGCTCACTGAGATGTCAAAGTACAGCTATAATTAGGATGCACTCGCTAATTTCTCAAAGCAATATGGAGGTTATATCTGCGCTTGGCTACTGTCAGCCAGAA
Source organism: Nipponia nippon (assembly GCF_047370975.1). Taxonomy (NCBI): domain Eukaryota; kingdom Metazoa; phylum Chordata; class Aves; order Pelecaniformes; family Threskiornithidae; genus Nipponia; species Nipponia nippon. The sequence continues at coordinate 6,842,825 of NW_028262335.1, forward strand.
GGGCATTTAATTTACTGTGATAGATGACTGGCTGGTACAATTAGGCTTAACTTTGACAGCTTCACTAAGAAGAACACACACCTCAAAGGTACGAAGGTTCAGGGAATGTTTTAGCACCGCCAAGATGAAGGAAAAGATCCCACCGAATACAAAATGGGTGCGGATTGTACGAGCTGAGTGGGGAGTCTCTGTTCTAGGCAGTGAAATGTGCTCAGAAAATAGCCTGTTATTGTAGCAGTGCGATATTATAATAGTGCAATTGTGGAAGTTTGTTTGGTGCTCGTCTTTTTCCTTTTGTACGAAGCAGTACTGCAATCAAATCTTTATTAAACACTCAATATATATTTTTGACCCAAGATGGAAAAGTAACAATGTAAATTAGAAAACTGCAGATAAAATAGGATTAATTATTCTGCGGAATAGGGCTGGAGTGCTTGGGATATTACCCCGTAACAGACATTAGCTGTTTTGCCACCGCACTGGTTTGGCAGAACGTGCGCGTGGCACTGTGGAATCACACAGCAGCGCCAGCGCTGGTGTTTGGAACAAGCAATGACTCTGCTCGGTCACCAACAGTTTAAAAAAAAATAAAATTAGAGGCGAGTGACAGGAAAACCAAGCATTCTGCGGGAACTTTTGGAGAGACTAACTGGCGTGTGCATTTGGGAAGAAAGGTGGGCATTTAAAGAAGAACAGACACCCGCGTGAGTGCCCCGGCCTGCTTCTGAACGCTGCAGCCCTACATTTGGCACCACTTCGGGCTGCGGGATTTCAGGCGGGAGCTTTCGGGCCGTTTCTGACTTTCACGGCTCTTTTCCCTCCTTTTTCCTCTACTGCCCTTTCCTCACCGCCCCCGCGTCGCCCCTCGCACCGCAAGCGATGCGGTTAGGCGCGGCCCTGCAGGGCAGCACCCCTCTGCCCGCCGCCTGAGCCCGGAGCCGCACTTGGCCCCGCGCTCCGCTACCGACGCCCCGCACCCCGTTGCCATGGAGGAGCGCCGCCCGGCCTCCTTTGCCCCTCTCCGCTCGCCGTCCCCGGCCCGGCGGTCCCGCCCACTCGCCCACTCCACAGCCAATCGAATCCCGCTAGCTAGCCGAGCCCGCCGCGTCGTTCACGTCAATCAGAAGACGCACGCAACGCGGCGCGTCCCGCCCGGTGACGCACTTCGTGCGACCGCGCCCGGCCCAATGGGAGGCCGCCCCCGCAACCCTGGCGCAGGCGCGCGGCGAGCGGCGCGTCCCCCGCGTGCGCGCGTGCCGCCGGCGTCCTCATGTCCTGGCTCTTCGGGCTGAACCGCGGCGCGGCCCCCGCGGGCGGCGGGGACGGGGCTCCGGGCGCGGCCGGCCTCTCCCTCCCGCCGGCCCCGGGCGGCGCCGGCAGCAGCAGCAGCAGCGGAGGCGCCGGGGACCGTCAACCGCCCAAGGACAAATGGAGCAACTTCGACCCCACGGGCCTGGAGCGGGCGGCCAAGGCGGCGCGGGAGCTGGACGCGTCCCGTGCGTGAGGGGCCGGGGTTCTCGGCCGTTAGTCGGTGCCTCGCGTCCTCTCGGGTCCCGCGTCCTCGGAGCGTGTGCGCCCGCCCGCCCGGGCAGGGCTGGGGCGGCCTCGGGCTGCCGCAGCGCTCACCCAGGGCCGCTGCCCCTTGCCGGGGGCCCGGCGGCCTGTAGGGCCCCGAGGTCGGCCCTCCGGGTCGCTGCCTTCCTCCGAGCGCCTCCGCCGGGGCCTGTGAGGGGAGGGGAAGGTGCTGCAGCACCTCCTCAGCGGGGGAGAGCTGTTGACCTGAGGTCACGGGTGTGCCGAGGGGGGTTCCTGAGCATCGGGCGGCAGGGGGGGCTGAACGCACGTCGTCGGAGCTGTGCGCTCGGCAGTGTCAGCTAGCGCCGGGCTGGGTTGAATAGACTGCGAGAATTGAAGAACAGATTACAAGAAGGACATGCAGGTGCTGGAGTGTGTCCAGAGAAGGGCAATGAGGCTGGGGAAGGGTCTGGAGCACAAGTCCTATGGGGAGTGGCTGAGGGAGGTGGCGTTGTTCAGCCTGGAGAAAAGGGGGCTGAGGGGAGACCTTTTTGTTCTCTACAGCTACCTGAAAGGAGGCTGTAGCCAGGCGGGGGTCGGTCTCTTCTCCCAAGTGACAAGTGATAGGACCAGAGAAAATGGCCTCAAGCTGCGCCAGGGCAGGTTTAGGTTGGATATTAGGAAAAACTTCTCCACTGATAGGGCAGTCGGGCCCTGGCCCAGGCTGCCCAGGGCAGGGGCTGAGTCCCCATCCCTGGAGGGATTTAAAAGACAGGGAGACGTGGTGCTTAGGGACATGGTTTAGTGGTGGACTTGGCAGTGCTGGATTAACGGTTGGACTTGATGGTCTTAAAGGTCTTTTCCAACCTAAACGATTCTATGATTCTGTGACTGAGCATTTTTTACTTGCGAAATGACCTTTGTACCGTTGGTAACTGCTTCCCACTGTCGATTTCAGGCCATGCTAAAGATGCTCTTAGTCTTGCCCAGATGCAAGAGCAGACCTTGCAGCTGGAACAACAAGCAAAACTTAAGGTATGTTGGAACTCCTCATGTGTTGTACAGCTGGCCCGCCTCAGGCAGCTGCTGGGTTTGTGGGGGGCATGAGTCGAAGTCTCGTTTTCTAGCAATCTGCAGAGGGTGCTGAGTTTTTCTTGTTGCTGTTCAGCTTCAGCAAATAATAGTTATTTGACTTTTTTAACAAAAACAAACAAACTCTTTCTGGAAGGTGAAGTGCAAGCTGATTTGGCCTATTCTCGGGGTATATTTTATGGCTTTGATTACAACTTGCATGTCCTGCGTGGTTTTGTAACTCCTCGAATATCACCACCATTTTTAGGGAATGACAAGGGTTTTCTATGGGGAACTGCAGAGTAGTTGGGTGGAGGACAGACTTCTATTTCTTTTATAAAGGAATTTGGGGATTGTTTGAGTGTTGGTTTGGTTTTTTGTTTTATTTTTTAAATAAATTGTATTTAATCCTGGAACGGCTAATTATGAGATTTCTTACAATCATTTTAGCTTTCTTGTGTCATTGGTCAGCTTTGCAGGGTACCACTCTGATTACAGATGGATTTCTTGGAATGTAATTGTCTCTAGCATTTCTCTACAGCATGACGTATTGAGCTCGTTTGTGATGATTATCTCTTTGTTTTAATAGGAGTATGAAGCTGCTATAGAACAACTGAAGAATGAGCAGATACGGGTACAAGCAGAAGAGAGACGAAAAACACTCAGTGAAGAAACAAAACAGCATCAAGCAGTAAGGGAGCGAGGGGGAAGCCAAGTGATGAGAGACCTTGTTTGTGTCCTCCTTTATGAAAAAGGCAACAATGCATTAATTGCCCCTTTGGGGGGCGGGGGAAAGGGGATCTCGGGCAGCCATAGATGTGAGGCAGTTCACAGACTGAGCCCATCTTCTACCCTGGCTTTGTAATGTTGAACGTGATTTGTAATTATACGCAGCTTTGTCATCTTGAACTTTTGTTACCAAATTCCTTTGAATATGCAAAGGAACTGGTAGTAGCAGTTACTCTTATTGTGTGCTCTTTGAAATTTTCCTAAAGGAGCTTTCTGGGCAGTGCTGTTGAACATGCTGAGATACTCGTTTGTGTCTAACAGCTGATGGTGTTAAAAGATCGAAGACTACTGGCTTATCAAGTATATGTGTTAGCCTGGACAATGAAATGTCTTTTAAGTTGCCTGGATTTCAGTCTTAAGTAGCCTGCAGTCCTATTTCTTCCAAGTTTGATCTTCTAGATGGGAAAAAATGCCTTAAGAGGAGAAGTGATGCAAATCTGAGAGTTACCAGAGGCTGTGTTGTGAGCGATGTTGGTGCTTTCTGGGATGTGTTACCGTGAGTTACTGAAGTGGCAATAATACTGAAATCGGGGAAATGTAAGCTAGCTTTTATGCTAGTAGCTCACATATGGTGACTTTATACTTTGAAAGTACAGGAAATTAGGGGATTGATTAATTTTAATTGATTATCTAGCTTGGGAAGATAGCTAAAACTGCTTACTTGGCACATGTTGCTTTTATCCCTCAGAGTTTGGACTTTGAACGGGGCCGGCTCAGGAAGCAGGTTTCGCAGTCATCTGCTCTGTTCATGAGTTAGCTCTTGAACTCTTGCAGTTCACAGGGCATCATTTGAAGTCAAAGCAAACTTGATCATGATTTACTTCTGAAGTGCTGTGCTTTACAGCTGTTGAGGAGATAGTTTGCAAGCTGTTCTGCTGTCTGTGTATTAGGAGTAGAGAATAATATCATCCCTTGTACAGTGTCCTCCTTGCTGATGGATATGGGCCTTCAGACCACTTTCAGTTGAGTGTAGATGGCATGGGTTTATTTGTCAGTTGCAGTGGAAAATCGATGAGGGAAATTAATGAGGAGCAAGAAAATCAATCAGAAACAGAGCTCCTCTGACAGGCAGCATATCTTGACAGTTCTGTTGCTTGTAATTGCCAGTCCAGGTAATGTGTTTTAGAACATGAAAAACATGTTTTTCCCAGTAAAGTAAGTCTCCTTTTCTGGGCCAAAGAACACTTATTCTTTGGTTTTATATCTGTGATACCTTAAAATGAAGTCAGACTATATAGATTGCTCAGCATAGAGGAGTTTTTGGTGCTGGCTGAGGATGTTTTGCCCCAAACTTTGCCCTGTTCGTATTCAAACCCAGAATTATTTTTTGGTTTGTGTGGTGTTTTTTTTTTTGTTTTGTTTTTTTTCCCCCTGCATATTCCAAACCTCATTGCCCACAGGACTAGCTTCTCTTTTAAATGCCTAATCTTTATATTCTGAATACTCCTTTTTTTTTTTTTTTTTCTGAAGCGAGCCCAATACCAGGACAAATTGGCAAGGCAGCGCTATGATGAACAGATGCGACAGCAGGTATGATAGCTTCCTTCTCTAACCCAGCTGGGAACTGTATAGTAGCTTTCTTAAGTCAAAGCGGTGGTCTGGAGCTGTGCCCTCTCCTGCTGGCCAGATGGCTGATACAGTTTTCATCTGTACTATTTGCTTGGCATCAACAGTGCTGGCCAGGCAAATCAGAGGTGAGGAATTAGGACAAAGCAGCTAGGAGCATGGGATTAAGAGTATGAATCTGGGCGATGGGGAGAGGAAGAGTGCACTTCAACCTGACCACTAGCTTCTTAAAAACATTTGTAGTGCTTAAACTTACACAAATACCTACTTGACCAAGTTCTTACAACTTTAATGCATCTTCTGCTGTCGTCTCTGCCTGTAGCAACTTGCTAATGAAGAGAATCTGCGGAAGCAGGAAGAATCTGTACAGAAGCAGGAAGCCATGAGGCGTGGTAAGCTAGTAATTTTTCTTTAGCTAGTGACAGAGTGAGCAGGCAGATGAATTCTCTGTACTGATCTTTGACGCCTTCTCCATATTGGTTCATGCTCTGTTAGGGTCATGTGTTAATGTCATATTGGCACGTAACGGCTAAGTCTGAGTAGTACTAGAACTACCAATTGCTTCCGAGATTAGTTTTAGAAGTGGCTGCACTCCTAAACGTCTGCCCTATGGTACTTGGATTTCCCAGTGAACTGTCAGCATCTCCAGATATGCAGCTGAAATTCTGGTATTTATACTGGGACAATCTAAAATAGAACCAGTTTTGAGGAGGAAAGAGAAACAAAATAGCTCCTGGCAGGGGGAATGGTTGAATCTGTGTCACCTAGTCTCCATTCTCTGTTTCCTGTAGAAGATAAAAGCTGAGTAATGAAGTTTGTCTGAAACTTGCTTTGTTTCTTTGCGTTGTTGTGGAATTGCCAGAATCACTGGGTTTGCAGAACTCCAGTGGGGCTCCACTAGGGCGCAAGTCTTAGAAATGTAAGGCAATTTGTATGACGCAATGGGATCGGAAGACTGGTTTGCGCTGTACACAGGCGTGGACTGCTATGCTGTGCCCTCCTTGCTGCCATCTAGTGTGCTCTCAGTGTTTGTGTCTTTGAGGGAAGCACTGTAGCAACCCCATAACAAAGCTCAGCGGTGAAACCCTGTAGGAAGGGGTGATTTTTACTCTTGTAGTATCCACCTCCTCGTGGGCGCCAAGGTACGACTGTCAAGGTAGCCTGTCCAGCATTCAGGTATCAGGATGGCTATCAGCTGTCAAGTAGCTGGGTGGTCCAGTCAGGATTTTTTGCAGAGAGAGGGTGCTGGCTATGGAGTCCTCATCTCCTGGGTTGTTCTTAGGTTTCTCATTCATTCCCCATTCACATCAATCTTAATGTGTCTGTTGCAATTCTGTGTGTCTGAAGTAACAGAGCTTCCAAAATCCTTTTTGGGACAGCATTTTATAGGCAACTCTGGTTTGCCTCTCTTCCTTACAAGCAGTGTATGTTACGCTGTGTGTAGTTACTTGCCCAGGGTTGTCCTTCGTTGTCTGTAGCGTGTCACCCTTCATCTCTGAAAGGAACAGCAGCAGTGCCTAGCACTGTGGTTTTTCCCTCTCTGTTGCTTTATCCCTTATTGTCTAGCTCGTCTGTGACTAAAGTTTGCCCTGAGCAATTTTTCTGGTAATGAACTTCCAGAACTGAAGCATTGATTATTGTCTTGCAGTGTGCCATCATCTGTAGGAGGCCACCCATTTGGTGTGTGATTTTTTTTTTTTTTTTTTTTTTTTAGCTACTGTGGAGCGAGAGATGGAGCTGCGGCATAAGAATGAAATGCTGCGTGTCGAGGCAGAGGCAAGAGCCCGTGCCAAGGCTGAGCGGGAGAACGCAGACATCATTCGGGAGCAGATCCGCTTAAAAGCTGCTGAACATCGCCAAACAGTGTTAGAGTCCCTCAAGTACGTGCGAGCCAGGAGAAGGGCGTGGGTTGCCTTGCTGCTTTTGCAGATTTCTCCCATTATGTAGGAAACCTTGCTGGTTGTTCCTCTAAGCTCTGAGGAATATCAAAAGTTAGTTTGTACGCTCTTGTACTCTGAACAATAGGAATTATATTAAAGAGAACCCTCTCTTTCACTTCTCTTGCTACATTGTCATCTGAATGTGAACCAAAGAGACTATTGATAAAGTTGTGAATTTTATACAATGTTTCTAACAGATTACTTCAAGCCTTATTTGCTAAGATTGAGACTTAATTACTCTGAAAACTCTCAGAGTTCTTTCAGTTTCTGAACATATGCCATAAAGGTATAAAGCAGTCTGTCTCCAAAGGGATGGGCATTTAGGTCTGTAATTTGTTAATTTTAGGTCCTTTAAGATGTTGAATTAAAAAAAGCTTTAGAGTTAAATACCTTTTATTACAGTTCGGCACCAATAATGTGTTAAAGAAAGAAATTTCTATCATCTTAATACCAAATGTTTTTCTCGGTTTAATCCCAATCCGGTCTAGATATCAGATGCTTATAAATGTATTTGCTGTGCTTGTTCATGTTTCAGTTCCCAGATGAGCCCTCAGGTAGCTTTGGGTGGTTCTGAAGATCATTATAGACTATAAAGTGGCCTTGTAAATTGTTTCAATTCAGTCTTTGAAATCCCTTTCTCTTCTCCTGCTTGCCTTGCTGTTTGCTTACCACAGGACAGCTGGGATGCTCTTCGGGGAAGGATTCCGTGCTTTTGTAACAGACTGGGATAAAGTTACGGCCACGGTAAGATTGTGACATGTATCGATAACTTCCAGAGAAGTCTGTCTGTAAATGCGTGTTAAGCTAACTCCTTGCTCTGATATGTTTATAAACTGTGAACTGTGGTGGGAATTTGCTGCTCACCTACTGCTTTCTGCAGTCCTCATTAAGGAGAGGTACTGTGCTTCAGATTTTTATTCAAGTTAATTCTCATCTTCTCTGTATAGATAATTCGTTTCTCGTTGGTCACAAAAGTTCTGGCTTTGATGATCAACAGCATATAATTGTCTTTGGAGGCACCATCACCTTCATGAACATGTTTCCTGAAAGTTTGCCAGCGATTACAAGTAATAGATGTGGATTCTGCGAAAAAAAAAGTAGATGAGTCTTTTTCACAGATTAGTTTTTTTTACACATTGTTCTAGATTTTCCGGTCTTCTATATGTGTAGGGGAGTAGGGGGTTTATCTAATAGCCAATTAGAGATAACTGTACTTTTTCCTTGAGATGTTGAATGCAATTTTTGTGATTGACTAGGCTCTGAGCTGACAAGTTTCATTCAGGTTTTTAATGATTGATGTTCACTGTACTTTAATGATGCATGAACACCTATAAATGTTTATAGGTGAACAGAGCATTATGAAGTGTTTAACGCTGCTGTTACAGGACGACTTTGCCAGCGGTGGTTTTTGGGAACAGGGATTTAATCCCTGTTTCCCCCCACTCCAATGTCTTTTGCATGTTTGCAGTTAAACTACAAACTGGACATGTCTTTTTAGGAATACTAGGGAAATTGTATTGGAGGAGTGTAATAGCTGATCTGGTGGACACAAAAGGGGTGTGTTCCCTCTAAACCAGTGGTCTCAAATTTTTTGAACGCGTACCCCTTAAAGTAAAAAACTTCTGAGAACACTCCCTCAGAAAATAGTAAGCGATGCATCATGAAAGTTTGTTTTGTTTTTAAATTATAATATTAAGGTACATGATTTTAAGGCCACAGAGCGTAGTTCTTCAGTATTCCCCTTTTGCATGCATTCTGTCTCTGAGCTGCAATTTCTTCCCACCGAGTTCGGTGCCAAGAACTTGCCTGCTGCTCTCATCCCAGGTGGATAGCAGGCTGTCAGCTCTCTGTGATCAGGGCGTCTGAGGGTACCATTTTCATCTATAAAGGAGCACTCCTAGACTCTGGGGCTTCAAGACCTTGCAGGACATGATCTAAAACTTAATTTGCTCCTTATCTCACAATTTTATGTCTAATTTTGATGTAGCCTAGAGAGCACTTTGAGAACTGTAGTGTGCTAAGTTGATTAAAAGCTGGACCAACATCTTTTCACAGGGCAAAAGAGCATGGCAGTGGCTTCTTATGGACATGAAGTTGTTTCTCAGTGTACTACTTACAACAAAACTTTACAGTGAAAATGTATTTTTAGTAGCATGGCTTGTTAAAGTGGACATTTTTCTTTAAGTCAGTCACCACCATCTGCTCCACCCTCCGGTTTTATACACACAGGCTGATACAAAGGACGTTTTGCCGGAGTACACTGGGGAGAACGAGACTTGCTTTTAGTGGATCCTTTTGTAATCTGTAGGCTGTACCTGGAATGCCTGCAGTGTTCAGAGCTGTTTGTAGATTAGTGCTTGGTGCTTTTAGCTGCATATTCTCTTGACCCAGATACCAGTTTCCTGCATTATGGTCATTTTTGCTTCTGACAAGCTCTTGTCTTGTGAATTTGGGACATTTAGCTTAAAAAAAAAAAAAAGTATATTTTTGGAAAGGAGATAACACAGCTGGAATTCATGTTTTCTGTTGCTTTGAAAAGTGACTATAAGGTAAGAATTAGCCAGTTATTTTAGGGTTCCACTAGATTAGCCCTGGATTTTCAGCTTTTCCTGCCAACTGCAAGGGCTGCTCTTTCCCTACCTCTTCCCATCCAAGCAGAACCCCAAAGGTTCTGCTCAAAGTTTTTTGGGTTTGTTCGGTTCTTTTGTGGAATTCACTTTGCCTATCAGAGATTCATTCCTTTGCTAGATACTTCATGATAAACAGATAGGCACTGTAATCAGACTGATTTGTGGCACTGGCCTAGTAATTGGGTTCTTCTGTGAATGTGAGAGTCGAGTGATTTTCCTGTTTTGATACATAGCTGTCAGACTTAAAGCTGTATTTCCCTGTATCTTGTACCATGAACGTCAGTGAGTCCAAAAGTCTGAAATACTTATCTCTGCCTGGATGGATCTGATGTATCAACCTGTAACTTTGCTTAGTACTGGATGTTGCTAAAGCAGATGGTGTAAGAGTGCATGAGATTGTTTGTTTGTCACGGTACCTTGTTTTTAGAGGGAGGCTGCTAAAAATGGAGTCTCTTTTGTGTTCTGAAGTCCCTGTAAACTGAGATTAATCAGATGTGGAGGTAGTCTTATTCCTTGTATCTTGGAACTCACAGTTCTGAACCGTTCATGTTTCCATCCAGAGCAAAGGTGATGTCCCACATTTAAGCAGAGTGAAACTAAACAGGTGGTGTCTCATGGTTTATTGAACAATGCCAACCTTGTTGTCCTTGAGGCTTTTGACCTTGTTCTGTACTTGTAGTAAAAGTCTGCTTACTTTAAAAGCAATTGCTGCAGCTTGCTCTTTTGTCTATCTGGGCTTGCTCTGATATGAATTATTGGCATCTAGCTGTGAGCTGAACACGACTGATTACTTGCACTCAGAACTGTGTGGAACAGTTGGCCTCTTCCCAAACACCTCTCAGTTTGAAAGTAATGCCCCTTGTTGCCTTGTATTTTCAGGTGAATAGGGCTTTTGGTAAATCAACTGACTCGCTTGCATATGCACAAACAGATGGAACTGGAGGCTTAAACTTTTATAAAAGTTTTATAAAACTTTATCAGTGCTATCAGTCTCTGAGAATTAAGGAAACAATCCTATACATGCTAAAGATTTCTGCAAAGTCTTGCTTTCAAATCCTGTCCTGAAATGTTATTCTTGGCAACCTCTTCAAGTGTCTTTAGTGTTGTCACTACAGCTCCTTGTCTATTCTGACAGCTAGCTGTGGTGGAAAAAGCTGCCTGTGGGGCTCTTGGTTTAATATGAGCCAACGTAGTGCTTAACCGAGCAGCAACCCTAAACCACAGAAATGTCTGGAGTCTTTCTGCTTCACTGGCAAATTGATGGGAACGTCTCGTGTTCTGGGGTTTCTGAAAGAACAGTCTCTAACGCAGTGATGGTAATTCCCATAGTGCTTTTGGCTTTGAAGCTCCTCTTGAGTACCAGTTTTCCTGTTGTGTTGGCTCTGGCATGACTTCACCTTTAGCAGGTGTACCCTGGCTCGTCCTTTTTGTTCCTTACTGTGTACTCCCTTGGTAGCAGCCACAATTCAGATGTTTGTCTTGGCATCTTCAATTCGGCATACGTGGTGGGGGGTAGTCTGGCAGACAGCAGCTGGTTGGTGTGGGCTTATTCTCTAACTGCCTGCACAGAATACCTGGGGGGGGGAACAAACAAACAAACCAAACCACACCACTTTCCCAACGTGCTTTTGTTCGTAACACTGGAAGCTAAAGCTTCAGCATTATGGGAGATACTGTTTTCTCATAGGAGGCTTATAACTCCGGTTTGTAGCAAAGCCTGATGGCTCTTTGTCTTAATACATATTCTACTTAGTTAAAAGTGTGAAAAGCCAGTCTTTTGAGCAGTGAGTACATACTTCTGGATACATGACTATATGTATTACTTGTTCTTCCTCTGCCTTTCACTGCAAGATGCAAGAGCACTAAACGCCCTATGAATAGGGAGTGTGAGACCTTGACTGTCTGAACAGGGATAAAACATCTTGCCAAAAATAAACCCTTATTGGTCAGCATTTGTCCTGAATCTTCATTCCCCACCACAGGGCATGCTACACACAATAGTGTTGCCTTGCCAAGTGTTTTTCCTAATCCTTCCCCCTTTTCTTTGCAGGTGGCAGGCCTAACCCTGCTGGCAGTGGGTGTTTACTCTGCCAAGAATGCGACGGCAGTAGCAGGGCGATACATAGAAGCGCGTTTGGGCAAACCTTCCCTGGTGAGAGAAACCTCGCGCATTACTGTGCTGGAGGCACTGAAGCATCCTATCAAGGTAAAGTTTAGCTTTGTTTTTGTGCTGTGCTTGGCCATGAGGATGCAAAACTCCTTTTGCAGCTCTTTGAGACAGGCAGGGAGCTGTCAGTGGGTCTGTGAATAAACATACTATTAGAGATAGCATAAGTGGGCTGAGCTCCTTGTCATTTCATATGACCTTTTTGTCCAGGTGGGTTGTCAAAACTGTGGTTGACTTCTGCATGTCAGTAATTGAATTTGTCCTCTCTAGGTTGGTAAGCGTCTTACCAGCAAGGCTCAGGATGCCCTTGAAGGAGTCGTTCTCAGTGTGAGTACTCTATTTTGCTATCTTGATCTGTGAAGGATGACTTTGGAATCTAAATAAGAACGGCTGTTTACTTACACTCACTTCAAAAGCTGTAATTCCAGTAATTCTGGAGACATAGCACCCTTGGGGCACTGAGACCGTAAATAAGCTCCTGTGTTCAGTGTGACGTGCATTAAGCACTCTGTTAACCTTTTTTCCTCTGTGCAAAGCAGTTGGAAGTCTTAGTTCAGTCCTTGCCCTGCTGCAGTTTTTCTCTGTAGTCAGCATGTTAGTATACAGAGTTCCACTTGTCTCATGCAATTTGTTAAGGATTACTGAATCTAGACTGCTTGTAGGCCAAAAAGTTGAAGAAGCGTGTGCATGCCTATCTTGTGAATGGTTCTTAACTAGCTAATTAGGGCTGCTTCTGAATTTGATTCCTGGATATCAGGCAAATTTAAGTGCTTCTTGAAGCTGCTGAGAGAACACGCTCTTGCAGGAACAGCTTTCTCCTGGTATCTCTACAAATGCAGTAATAAGTACAAACATGAATGTTTATGACTTACATGAAATGATTAGTACTGCGAAGCATTGCTTATGTACCGACATATCCCTCCCAGGGCATCCAATAGGAAGTGAATATTTAGGTGTTCTCAGTTCTTGTAGTAGTTACTGCACTGCTTCCTGCACTGCTTCCTGCACGGCTGCTTTTTCTTTTAAAAGAATTGTAGCCAAGTGGACAGAACTTTCAATTGAGCAAATCCTGACACAGAAGGGGAAATGACCCTGGTCTGAAGTAAAAAGCAGCTGAAGTTAAGGCTGAAAAGCTTGAGACTGTAGCAGTGCTGCCTACTTCTTGCTGGTACTGATCTGCGAAGCTGATAGATGCAGGTCTCTTGGTACTTTCTGCTCCTTAAGTTTGACCCTTTTCTTGCAGCCACAGTTAGAAGCACGTGTGAGAGACATCGCCATAGCAACAAGAAATACAAAAAAGAACAAAAGCCTATATAGGAACATTCTTATGTACGGTCCTCCTGGCACTGGAAAGACGCTCTTTGCCAAGGTAAAACCCTGCCAAGATTCTGCATGTTGCAGGGTGCTCTGAAAACTTCAGGGTCTAAGCCCCCTCCCTAGTCTGAAGTCTTGCTGTAGTATTGCATAAACGTTGTGTTCTTGTGTCTCTGTTGGGAAGGGAGGGAAGGGCATCCAGCCTGCTTCAACTCTAAATTAGTACGGTCGCTTGGATTCTAGTGCTACGCGTAGGCAGAAGAGCCCTTCCATCTGGAAAAGGCACTTGGCAACTGTGACTTGTGAAATGGCAACACCAGCCTGGTGTCTCATTTCCACCTCTGTTATATGCACTTGTCTAAATAGGGTCTTTCCTGCTGTCGCTTACTAATCCCAGAGAAGAGATAGGTATGGCTTCACTGTGCATATGGGCTACCGGGATGGTTTTGGCATGGGTTTGAGTCAGGATTTGATTTTTGACTTGCTCTTCCATGCTTGTCCGCTATTGCTGTTCCAAAAAGGTAACATGTCATAGTGTGCAGGGTGAAGGCGTATATGGGCCTGTGGTGGTAATGCTGTATGCCAGGATTCTTGAGATAGATGTAAACACACTTGGATGCAACTGTCAAAGCTTCCAGCTTTGTTGGACTGATACAAAACACTAAACATTAGTAGCAGGAACTGGGTGGTTTTAATAGGCAGAGCAAAGTTTTTTCCAGCCTCCTGCTGCACAGCAGATAACTGGTTGGATTCAGCTAAGCATGTTTTGCTGGGGCTGTTGCTGATCTGCTTGGGTTGACTTGTTCATTTTAACCTTCAGATGACTTTCCTTTACTCAGCAGAACTGGATAGCCAGGTCTGGGTCAGCTAATGGTACGTGAACTCAGCCTACTGTCTGTCACCATGGCAGGGCTCAGTTGGTGGCTGGTTTGTGGATTGCTTTCTGAAATGGAGGAGAGAGAGAGATTTTCCCATTTATTGCCTTCAAATCATAGCAAAGTCTGTTCTTTCGGACACGGGCATTTGTGGGCTCGCTCACCACTGAGATGTTGCAGTGAGACGGAGAGCAGGTTTAAGCTGGGAGCTTAACTGCAGTGTTGCAGAGCTCTTGGTGGACCTGCTTGGGCTGCAGTAGAGGGAGGCTTTGCCAAGGCTGTGATTCTGCCCTGCAGTGACGTGACAGCCTAAGGAGACTTTGGTCAGTGCAAGCCGTAGGCTCTTGTGATGTGCTTGGTTAATGTTGGCTACACCCTGTCAAACTTGCTTTGTGGATAGACCTGCATTTTCTGTCCTAGCAAAAAATCGTCGGGATTTTTTTTACCTTAAGGGCTTAAGGGAGGTATTTCCAGCATGCCCTAGGAGCTACATCAAAACCCTTCACTTAGTAGCCGCCAGACCAATGAGTTGTGGCAGGCTTTAAAACACAAAGGGAAAATTTCTCTTATTTTGTCTGAATACTCATTGGGTTCAATGACCATTTAATCCCAGGCTTTTAGATTTTTTTGAATGAATAAAATTTTGAGTTGTATTAGTTAAGCATCTAGTAGAGAGTAGGATCCCGTTCTGCTGCACAGAGGAGGTCATAAACTAGACCATGAAGAAAACAGTGGAAGAAATAAACGGTACACAAGTTAAAGGTAAAGGTCTAAGCACTCTCAGCGGTGCCTTCTAGCATTAAAATTTTGTGCATTGCCATCAGACTAATCTTCCATCTTTCATTCCTATTCAGAGCAATGCTAAAAGCAGCCCCTAAGTGACTAAAGCAGTATTCTCTTCTCTGAGAGCATACTTGCCCTATGCAAATAAGCATGCTGATAGGACTAAACTACTTTTATTTCCCTCCTCATCTTCCGTGGACTTGCAGTGAGAGATGGGGTTTAACTCGCTGTTTTTGTTTCCTTCCAGAAATTGGCGGTGCACTCGGGCATGGATTATGCCATCATGACCGGTGGCGACGTTGCCCCCATGGGGCGGGAAGGAGTTACTGCCATGCACAAGCTCTTCGACTGGGCGAACACCAGCAGGAGAGGGTAAGTAGAGGTTCCTCTGGATCCTGAATTTGGTTTCTTGCTCAAATAAACTCACTGCAACAATGTAGTTCAGACCCCTAATCTGTTTGTTATTGAATGCACAGATGAGGTAACGCTGACCAGGCATAACATCTCCTGAAGTTTCCCTAGAATGGGTGGATTCTTGCTGCTTAGTGATATTTAAAAGGCTGAAAGCTTCTGCTCTTCTGCTCCCTCAAACCCGTCTTGTTTACTTCAGATTTTCCAGATCAGTCATAGCTTGACTCTCTGCTGATCTCGCCAGGCAAGTGGAGGGATATTGCCCACTGAAGGCTGGGACAAATATCTTTCAGAGTGATTAGTTTTCTGGCAGTAGTTACAAGGCTTAGCACAAATGGAGGTGTAACCACGTGTCTACACTCTCTGTATGTTATGTTCCCTGTTGCAATTGCTCAGATTTTAGACTCTGACAGTGTTTGGATCCGGCTTCTTGTTTACTTTTGAGTCTCAAGCAGAAGTAGTGAATTATAACAAATAAAAGAGGATAAGAGGGAGACATGCTAAAGGCATTGATGTTAGATAGGTGTAAAAGTCACAAGCTGCTGTGCTTTTTCAGTCACCTTTAAAAGCAAACTTTTATCTGCAGAAAAGGACTCATGTTGAGGCTAAATCTTGACTCCCTGATTTTGTAAGAGCATGTAGTTAATTTTTTCATGCTAGTGTAAATGGATTTTTGCAGTCCAGAGGTAGCTAAGAAGTTGCTTGTCCAGCCAGGATATTAAAATTCAATAGGGAACTTGCCGTGGGTGTCAGTTTGGTTTTTTGGTGCTGTTTTGATTGCAGGTCTTCTGTAAATGTGGCTAACTGGTGATTTATGTGTTCTCTGATTGCTTTAGATGGACATGATCTTACAATGTCTGTTTTAATCCTTGCTGCATTCATCACCTAAATGTTTCTATTTCCCCTTAAAAAAAAAAATAATCTTGCAGAGTAAGTGTCCTAAGGATTTAAAAGTCTTTAAGCTTCTCCTACCCTGAGGAGCTATAGAAGGAAGGGTGTAAGAATTTAAGTGAGCTT
Source organism: Nipponia nippon (assembly GCF_047370975.1). Lineage (NCBI taxonomy): Eukaryota > Metazoa > Chordata > Aves > Pelecaniformes > Threskiornithidae > Nipponia > Nipponia nippon. The sequence continues at coordinate 6,858,903 of NW_028262335.1, forward strand.
AGAAAAAGAAGTTGGAAGAGATATCAGGAGGCTCAACTGGATGGAGACTGCCAGATGCTTCCACTAAAGTATTCTTTCACAGCACTGCCTGGGTCCGAGTTTATTCTCTGTCCTGACAAAAACTTCGGTGCATTTGAACTTCATACACTTCAGATAGCCATCTTATGAAAGCTGTGATCAAAGGTTACGTGTGTCCATATACATCAATATTCTAAGCTCCAGTAACATTCAAGTATTTAAGCAGATGTATTGGGTTTGCATGGCAAGGTTTCGGTAGCCGGGGGGGCTACAGGGGTGGCTTCTGTGAGAAGCTGCCAGAAGCTTCCCCCATGTCCGATAGAGCCAACGCCAGCCAGCTCCAAGACGGACCCGCTGCTGGCCAAGGCCAAGCCCATCAGTGACGGTGGTAGCGCCTGTGCAGTAACATAGTTAAGAAGGGGGGAAAAAAACTGCGCAATGGCAGCCAGAGAGAGAGGAGTGAGAATACGTGAGAGGAACAGCTCTGCAGATACCAAGGTCAGTGAAGAAGGAGGGGGAGGAGGTGCTCCAGGTGCTGGAGCAGAGATTCCCCTGGAGCCCCTGGTGAAGGCCATGGTGAGGCAGGCTGTCCCCCTGCAGCCCATGGAGGTCCATGGTGGAGCAGAGATTCACCTGCAGCCTGCGGAGGACCCCACACCGGAGCAGGGGGATGCCTGAAGGAGGCTGTGACCCCACGGGAAGCCCGCGCTGGAGCAGGCTCCTGGCAGGACCTGTGGGGAGAGGAGCCCAGGCTGGAGCAGGTTTGCTGGCAGGACTGGTGACCCTGCGGGGGACCCACACTGGAGCAGTCTGTGAAGAACTGCAACCCATGGAAGGAACCCACGCTGGAGCAGTTTGTGAAGAACTGTGGGAAGGACCCATGATGGAAAAGTTCATGGAGGACTGTCTCCCGTGGGAGGGACCCCACACTGGAGCAGGGGAAGAGTGTGGGGAGTCCTCCCCTGGAAGTGGAAGGAGCGGCAGAGACAACGTGTGATGAACTGACCGCAATCCCCATTCCCCATCCTCCTGTGCCACTGGTGGGGAGGAGATATTTTCAGAAATACTGGAGTTGAGTAAAGAGGAATATTTTCAGAAAAACTGGAGTTGAGTAAAAGATGTTAATAGGCCCTGAAATCCCTTGAAAGAAAGCTGGGTTTGAAGCTAGGCAAGGAGGTAATACAAGCCGTGACAGCTTTATGAGCAACTTGGTTCTGTTATTGATAAACATCTTTATATGCTTTGTCTCTTGGGAAGAGCACTATCCTTGGGTTATAAGTGAATTTATTTTTGTGAATTATTCATTGACTTTATTAATTCACTTCTCCACAGGTTGTAAATCCATTATATTAGTGCTAGTGTGGTTTGGAAAGGAAAAAAAACCAACAAAATAACAAAGCAAATTGCAGGGGATGACTCTGGTTTCAGGTTTTCAGAATGGTATAAAGAAGAAAAATAGCAGGAAAATGCCATTGTCACCAAGATTTCTTGTATGCTTGTGTACCTGTCTTTTACCCTTGCACACATTTTTCTAAATAGGAGGGAATGCTAAAATAAGCACTCTCACAAATACTTGGGGAGCCAGGTCTAAATTTCAAGGATCTACTCCAACTTGGCTGTAACATACCAGCACTGCTAGATACAAGCCCGTTGCCAAACCATGCCTGTGAAAATGCCCATCTATATTTAAAAATCTGGAGGAGGTTAAGGTTGTGTGCCCTAGAATTGCTTCTGAACAGCAGGAAACAAAACTCCGGAGGCCTGGAGTCAGATTTATGGCCTAAGGTGTCTTAAACTTATGCCTCTTTCTTAACTGTTGGGATGGGCCAAGTGTATGCAATGGAAATGTTGCTGTAGCTTAGCTGAGAATTGTTGCCTTGAGAAATGAATTTGCTGGGATTACAGCTGGTCACAGTTGAGGGTGCCTGGTAGTGGGAGAGGAGAATCACTTGAGCCTCACTTACCTGTCTCCTATTACTGTGTAGTGCTTTCCTTTTGCAGCCTCTTGCTGTTTGTGGATGAAGCGGACGCATTTCTGCGGAAGAGGGCAACGGTAAGTACTTTCTCTTTGTCTGTTATCTCTGTATGCTGCAGAGTTAGTCAGCCAACAGCCTTCTTGTTGAAGCCTTCCTGATTAGCTAGCTTCAACAGATGAAAGATTAAAACTGGCAGGTGCCTTACTACTTACCTAATTAAGTGATGCAGAGACAAGAAATTAGTGTCTTGCAGCTGAATGGAACGAGCATCTCAAGAGTGACTTGAGAATTCCTCCCTGCAAAAGATGGGTGACATCATCTTTTTTGGAGGTTTTGCAGATGACTGGACAGTAAGAAAGTGGCATATCTTGAAAGCAAGAGAAGATTGTTCACGCTGCAGAGCTGGTACCCTGCAGGGTGGGGTTTTTTTTGTCCCAACAGATACTTATCTTGGGAGGTTTTCGTAACAGAACTGCTTTTCACTACATTAACAAAGCTACGCTAGTGTCTTCCCCTGTACAAATGATTTGTGTTTTCAAAGTAAGTCACCACATTGTTCACTGAATCTGGACCCGCTACTGAACCCCAATGGTCTATTTAAAGAGCTGTCTCTAGAAGATTACTTTGAATGTGTAAGTGAATTCTTTGTTGTGGCTTATTTTCCTGTGTCTTATTAGACTTCCCAGTTAAAATAGTGTTGAGCAGGGAAAGCTACCTGGGCCAACGGTTAGAGCCTTGGGTTTGACATCAAGAGAATCACTGAATGACTGTGGGTAAATATTCTTTCTGCTGGCAGGTTTAATTCCTAACCTTTCCTGGATATATAACTTGATACTTTTTTCCAAGGTATTACAGTGCTTTGGATTCTGCTGTAACGCAAATGCTTCACAGTAACAGAACTCACTTTGTCAATAATGCTGCTTAAAGCTGTGACCTGTCTTAAGTTCCCAAGCAGTTGATCTTCCTTTGGATTTCATCTTTGCAGGAGAAAATCAGTGAAGATCTCAGAGCAACTTTAAATGCATTCCTGCACAGAACAGGGCAGCACAGCAACAAGTAAGTATCTAGTTTCAGCCCTTACAGTTGATATTTCCCTGAATTGAGGAAAGTCTGTAAAGAGTCAGTGGTGTGCAAATGAAAGTTGGAAACGTGATCTGTGCTACTAAGAACTTGGAAAAACCTGCATAGAATATCCCCTTTTTGGCTTATATACTGAATGTAGCTTGCTCCTCCGTTATCTTTTCCTGAGACCTGGAAATTAGAACTCAGAAGGGCTGTACACAGGGTAGAGGTCGGTGCTTGTAAAAAGGGTGTTCATTTGGCTCGTGTTAGTAGATGTGCAAAAGGGATCTTGAACTGCCTTTCAGGACACCGCTTCCCCTGTATATGGTATGTAGTGGTGAGCAGTTCCCTGTCATGTGTCATCCATACTGTGTGTGGCTCCCTTCCAGCACTGCAGGGAAATCCTTTCCTGAAACAGGGGTGGTATTTGAACATCTTGGTTGTCTTAACGAGTACATTCTCTGAATTTCATTGCCCGTCCATCCATGCTCGCTTTGTCACATTGATGTCAACTTCCTGCAGAGCACTGCTTCGTTCAACAAGAGCCATTTCCTGGCTAGCATCATAAGGAGAGATGACCTTTCCTTGGCCTTGTTCAAATAATCTTTGATTTGATTTTTGTGTGTGTGTGACCTTTACTTAGTTGCTAAACTTCTTTTACAAAGAAATTGACAACAAGAAAAGTTGTCTCTGTGTGTTGGCAGGTGAGTTTCTCAGTGATGAACTGCTCCTTCAGTAAGGTTGTAGTGAAATACTTGTTAGAGTAACCTCAATACATTGAAATAAATATTCTAGAAGGTCATTGTTTCAGGACAACAGCAGGGCACTCTCTGTCCTTGGGGTCTCTCTTGAACTTGTTAAAACCAATGCAGCTCTAAGTGATGGTTGCTCGTATGTAGCTTCTCTGTACCCTTCTCTGTCAGAGTGAGGTGCCTTGGGAGGTGTGCCTTTCCAAAATGAGTAGATTGCTAGAAAGCAAGGTGTTGAGCCTGTAAGGACCTTGCAAGATCCTTGGTTTTCTCTTTGAGAAATTATATATAGAATTGCTCTATAAATGCTGAGTTGAGTGTAATTATTATTAAATGATATTGTACTTACTGTTTGCAAGAATAAATATAATAAATACATATTGACAAAATACATATGTTCTGCAGGATCCAGAGCAAATGGTGCTTAAGATAGAAATACAGCTTTCCAAGGTGAAAACCGCAGATATCCTGAGCTCCTAGATGATCTCTGTAAATGTCTTTTGCCCTGCATCTGCAAGGGCGATAAAGATGTTTAGATGGAACTGCAGAACGTTGAAGAATAATAGCGTGTATGTTTTAGCTTTAGATAGTTCCCCTTTTTTCTAGGAAATAGTCCTTTTCAGACTTGTCACGTCTAATTGCTGTGGATCCAGCAACGCTCTCTTTTTGACCAGGTTTATAATTGCACTGCAAGCCAGTGACTGGCAGGGGGTGGTAAGGGGATGGTTCTTTCCCCTGATGTTAAATTGCCTTAGCAGAGCTCTGGGCGTGCTTGTTTGGTGCTGGTGGGTGCTGTGCCTCCACTCAAAGCAGTTGGGCTGTCATTTTGTCAGATGTTGAATTCAACCCTAATTTAAACTGTGAGCCATTCTAGGAGACTGAACACGTCCTTGTGATTCATGCGCTGCTTTTTACTCCTGAACAGCCTTATTGCTGCTTTGGGCAATAGGGAGTCCTGTATCCATGAATGGGAGTTCACTTGAATAAGTCTAATAGTGCATGTAAATCTAGCTGTTTTGCTGAGACCCTGAGGAGTACTATTACTTTACCAGTGAATTGTCACCAATGTAACTAAGCCCTAAGTATTGCGAATTGCTGGCTTACACTTTCCAAAGAACATTCTGCGTCTTCTTGCTGGATAGCTGGCTGTGCCTGCATCTGTTGCTGGTTTCTATCATTTTCATGATAGAAATGAGCAAGGCCTGAGTATCAGGTTGCATGTCAATCCTTTATCCAAGCTGTGTTGCTACAGGGGTTTGGGGGAAGTCCTTGTTGGTAGAAAAGGAACAGTTTCATGCCTGCGTGGCTCTTGGGTTGGCGAAGTTCTCTTCGGAAATGACAGCAAAGAACACAGCCCCCTGTAGACTAGGATTTAAATAGACCGCAGGAATGTCAATATTCCAATAGCTGTGGTTAAAAGCCCATTTCAAATTATAATGCTCTATTAAGCTGGTAACATCAATTAAAACATTAAAGTAGAATTGGCATGGGGAAGAAGCATCATTACAAAGCAAAAGAAAGGGCTTCTGGCTTCAAAATGCAGCAGGAGAGAGCAGGACCTGGAAGCTGGCACATCTGTACCATGTAGCAAAGCTTCGTTTTAAAAAACAAACAAACAAAAAAAAAACCAACAACTTTATTTTATGGTACCCATTGTGAATGCCTCTTTTTCTGCACCCATTAGAATTGGTAATAGGAATGTGTTGTCAGACTTGCTTGAAGGAAACAAGTCAGCTTTTACCAGCTGCTGAAGAATGACCTTCCCATACACAGACCCAGCAGCAGTACGCTCCCCTTGTTCTTAGGCCAGGATGAGTCCATTCAGTGCTCTGCAGCTCATCGAGCTGGCTGAGGTTTCAGTAGCGGTGTTGGCTTTCAGTTTGGCAGCCGTTCATACCTTCAGAGCAGGACTAAGACAGCCCCTCATGATTCCAGGGTGCTGTGCAGTTAGCAGCTTGGAGTCAGTTCCCCAAACTGGGATTTAAACTGGAGATATGTATGTGCCAGAGAACATCTCTCCATGTTCTCCAGCCTTGTTCCAAGGTTTCAGACTTGGAGATCTCTGGGAGGTTGTACTCTTGCTAAATATTTGTGATATTCCTAAATTGAGGGAGATTGTGGGTAATGTGATAAATCAGGCTTCTATGGCAAGGACAGACTGGGGAACGCTGATATTGGAAGGCTAAATTCAGAGTAAAATGTATTTTGGTTCTAAATAGCTTAAACTGCACTGCATTTTAGTATGTCTCTTGAGATGCTGTTACAAAGCTGTTTCTAAGGAATCTTCAGATGTGTCAGGTGATGAAATGTCTTTGATACTGGCCACAGCAGTTCCTAATGTTCACACTGGTTCATCGATTTTGATTTTTATGGGGTTTTCAGTCTTTCCTCTCTTGTTTCGTACTTCCAGGTTTATGCTTGTTTTAGCAAGCAACCAGCCAGAGCAATTTGACTGGGCTATCAATGATCGAATAGATGAAATGGTGAACTTTGATCTGCCCCAGCTAGAAGAACGGGAGCGGCTTGTGAGAATGTATTTTGATAGGCATGTCTTGAAGCCAGCCACAGAGGGTAAACAGTGAGTATCCCTGCAGAACTTTCCCACCCTGTAGGATTCTTTCTTTTATTGTTTTTCTTTGTCTCCTTTTCTGTGTTTTCTGTCACACTGTCTATAAACCTACTTTAAGCAAGTAGTACAGATAAGAGTTGGAGAGATGCCTCTGTTAGGGGATGAGACGCCATCCTAGAATTTCATGCCATGGTTTGTTGTGCCCTTAAAATTTAGGAGACCAGCTACTGCACTGGAGGCAATAATGCAAATAAGAATGCTGTTGGAACTCTTCATATCCAAGCACTTGTCTTTGCTTGGCTTAACAGAGGCAAATCAGACCAAGTGACTCGTTTCTTTGTGTGCTGTGCAGTCTTGCACTTTTTTGGTCTTAATCCAGGTACGCATGTTTCTTTGTGCCACAAAATCGGGCTTTCTGGGCCCAGGAGAACAGCTTCTGTACTCAGGCTGGATCTTTCTACAGAGATTGATCCGATCTGATCTTTGATTTCATTGTAAGTGTTGCTCTTTACAAAGCCTACCTCTGACTCCCTCGCCCTCCTGTCCTGTCATGTGGCTATGTGTAAACTAATCCTTGTTGTTCTGCTTTTTAGACGTTTGAAGCTGGCCCAATTTGACTATGGGGAAAAGTGCTCTGAGATTGCCAGGTTGACCGAGGGCATGTCTGGCCGAGAGATATCTCAGCTTGCTGTTGCGTGGCAGGTAAGTAGGGCTTTTATCACTGGGCTTCTTGGTTTGTTTTCCCTTTCTGGAAGGTTTGAGTGTTTGATGTTGTTGTCTCGTTTTGGAAGTTTCATTATGTCCATACGGTAGTACTAGAATGCTGCTAGTTGGTGTCAGAATATCAGCATAATTCCTCATCTCATAAATAGGAACAGTTTTTTATAATCGCTAATGGGAAATCCCTTACTGAATTTAAGTAAAGCAAGTGGGTTAGGAATGGGCTTGGGCAAATCATGGCCATTACTCATGTTCCAGCTCAAGAAGCTCAGTAGAAGCGATGCCTAACGTTGTTGCCCATAGGTACGGCAGCATTAGGATGCTGAAACATCCTTCTGCCCTACTTTGTTCTAAACATGTTTGTAGTGCAACTTGAGTAATTGAAGGAACAAAACTGACTGGAAAATGGAGCTGAAAAGACTAGGTGCTTCTGCATGCATGGTACCTGTATAGAAATAAGAAATGCAATCACTTTGAGTGCAGTTGTTCACATGCTCAACAACCTGAAGCACTTTTTTTTTTTAAAATCAGGCTTTCACCTTGTTTTGTCACAGCTGCCAGTTTCTTACTGGATTGTTTATTTTTATAAGCTAACCTAGTAATACCAATTTAAAGAATATGCTCCAGATTGTATGTCATGTAACCTACTAATGTCAGCTTCCTTTCAGGTGTTGTAAAAACAAACTTGTTTGTTTGGTTTTTTTAACAAATGTTTTTAGTTTAGGAGTTCACAAACATTTTACAAAGTTTGTGCATTTCATTCCTCCTCCTACTGTTTTTCCACCTTTTAAGGTAGAGAAAGTATTTTTCCTTTCTAATCCATTTAACTGCAGTAGTCATGAGCTGAGGACCAAAGCAGCCATTTGAGTGCTGTTAGTCCTTGTTTTATTTGTATGTTAGCACACAGCTGTTTAATTTTACTATGCGAATTTTGTATTATTGAAACATATTTCAAAATGTGTGCTGTCATCTGAAAATTTATATAAAGCTTTATTTATTTTTAATTTGTTTGTTCTCTAACTGCCTGAAAACCTACCGGATTAGTATTGTTACCAGTCCAGTCAAGAAGCTTGGCAAGATGCTTGACCAGTATTTGAGATGCAGAGAGAGGCAGTGCGTGTTGATGGGTGTTAGGCAGACTGCCATGGTGTCCAGTTAGCATGTGTTCGGACACCGTTCTGGAGAGCTGGCAGGTTGAAGGAAAGACCAGAATCTTGGGCCGTTCTGCCTTTCACAGAGCCAGCAGATTATGGCTTTGCTGTTTCCAAGTACAGTTGTGCTTTTTGTGGGCTTCTGATTTTGAAACCCAGGATAAAGACCCAGGGTGTTTGTCTTGAACTGAGTGACAGTGATGCGGGAGAGAAAGCAGGCCACTAATTGTCATGGAATTTCTTTATTTCTCTTCATTTAGAAGAGGAGCCCCTTACCCATGTATCTGAAAGGCTTTGCTGCCAGGCATTTCCTATAATAAAAAGTTGTCATAAATGATCCTTTGCTTTTTATCACCCCTTCTCTCCTAGCTTGTCATTACTCCCCGGGAATGACCTCAGCTTTTATCATTTATGCTTTAAATGATCTTGAAGGAAGGGAAAGGTGGCGGTGACTAATTCCTTAGTGTGGTTGCCCTGATCACTTCTTAAAATGTTCCTCATAGCACCAGGACTATTAACAAGGTTCTATGTAAAATTGCAGCAGGAGGTTATATTCCTCTCTGCTGTCATAAGAGTCAAAGCGCTTTAAAAAAAAAAAGATGCAGGGGAGGCGGGCAAAAAGATATGAATTGTTTTGATGTAGAAGCTGCAAGAAGCTTCATCTATGTCAAAAATCAAAGTTGTTGGTGTTCTGGAACAGGGGACTTCATATCTTATCCCTGGTTGATCAAGAAAGGGAGTGTGATGTGTCATGGGTCAGTGTTAGCATAGCAGAGGCTTTTTGCAGCTAGTGGCTAGGCATGTGGACTTTGTTCCTCAGGAGATGGCTGGGTGGGTACAGTTCACTAGCGGGTTTGTGAGGGCATCCAAAAAGGGGTGAAATTTCTGTACTGAACACTGCCCTGGGAGCTGCCTGCCAGAGCTGTTGATCCTAAGTGCTACTGTAGGCTTCTTTTTCAGTCATTGGGTCAAGGAATTTGGAGCCATAATTGACTGGACCTTGACTAGAGCTTTCCAGAAGGCTGCATTTACGCCAGGTTTGGCCCACTGACTTTTGACTCTGGCAAGACTTGTTAACACCTGCCTCTGGTTTTGCCTATGTAAAGTATTAAGGGTATGGCACTTCAGCAGCTGCGGTTAAAAGCCTCTCTGTAAGCAGGGGTTTTACATACTCTTAACCCAAGTAGATCTTTTGAACGGTATTGGTATTTTGGGGCCTGGGTCAGCGCTAACAGAGAGCTTGTTATAGGTAGCTTTGTAGCTGATACAATGCTCTGTCCTGTCAGGGAAGAATTAAGGCTGCAGTTTGACAAGCATTTCTGGCAGCGTTAGTCCTGCCTCATGTTCCTACCTTTCTGCTATCCTTTCCGTTGTGCTGGTACACCTCTTTGTACGGCTGTACTATGAACTGGGTCAGGGAGCTGATCAGAATTAAAAATAGATTGGCAAGACAAGGTAACTGCAAGCTGCACTGTTGTCCCAGCACATCCGAGGAGGTGGATCAGGGTAGGTAGGGGCTGCTTAACTGCCTCAAGAAAATGCTTATCAGCCTTTCCTCAGCTGGACGCAACAGCTGTAAGGTGGTTATATACTACAGACAGGACTGTTAACTCGTGAACTGTTGGTCTTTTAAGCTTCTGTATGACTGAAATTTTGATTCAAGATGCTGCATGCCGAAGATGGCTGATGTGGGAAATAACCTGATGTGAGCAGCACCTTTATGAATGCACACTTGAATTTTAATTGGTTTGCAAGCTACAATTTTGTCCTCCTTGGATGTGCAGAGCTATAAGGAAGCTACAAAAGGGCTTAACCTGAGGATTTAGGGAGTCTCTTTTGTGACTCTAAGGTGAACATCTGGACTTCCTACTCAGTTCCTTACTTGCAGTTGCTTTTTTTTCCCCTCTCTCCACCCAAAGCATTATGTCAAGTTAACAACACAGGCAGGAGGAGTTTGAGATGATGTACAAGTTGAGAAGATGAAAGGCAGGAAGAGCCAAGAAAAGGCAAAACCAAGGTATCGCTCTTAACAGTTCTGTTTCTGATCTTAGTAACACCTTACAGAGCTGGTAAACAGCAGATGTCATGAGCCTAGGACTCTTTCTGAAGTCCTCAAAGCAGACTTGAAACAACTATGTCTTGAGACATTTAAGCTTCCAACACTTTTCTAGATAGGCTCATCACAACAGCTGCTCAAATGCAATATGCCTAAGGTCTCTGTTTAATAAATAAATTCAATTGACCCATTCTGGCAAAGATTACAGCACAAAGCCCTAGTGAAAACTGCTGGCTGTGAATGCTGGAGCACAGAGCTGGATGGGAGCATTTTGTTTGTCTTTTGTTTTCAGCTATCTTGCATAGTGCCCTTATGTGACTTGGAGCTAATCCTCAAAGTGTAGGCTTAATTGCAACATGCCTGTCACTTAATTCACCTTAGCTTTGTATATATATTTTCTTAATTAGTTTATTCCTCCAACAGTCATTTGCGGTGTTGCTGTCTGTATGCATTATACCTCTGTGGACATGTCTTGGCACAAATCTTCAACCACTGTCTGGACAACAGAGACAAAAGCAGAGGGAGCAGAGTGGCAGGCTTAATCTCTGGTGAAGTGTTGCTCTGTTCCACAGGCTCTCTCCTGCTGCCTCAAGCTGACTGAAGCCTTGTTGCTTGCAATTCTAGTCCTAACCTCTATGCGATGAAACCTAATCAAATCGCCCGTGAAGCACTGGTAGTACTAGGAAAGGCAGTGAGGAATCTGCGTTGCTACTCCTGCTTCCATTCCTGAATCTGCAGAAGTGCTGGAGGAAGTGGGCAGGGAGCACAGGAAGGTATTTATTAGGGATTTGATGGAGTTTTGGGGTGCTAGGATCCTCATCAGCACTACTTAGCTTGCCTGGGGTCATATCTCATGGCCAGAACTGAACCTCAGAGATGGTTTGGGGAAAAGTGAAGTTCTAAAGCAGTAGGAGGAGAAACCATCATAGCTGTCGGCTCTTACTTGAGAGTAACCTAGAACGGCAGCGTATGGCCGCTCTGCTGTCTCATGGCCTCACAGTCATTTCTCATGCAGATGTTTTTGGAGTGCTCTGCCAATATTGCTTTTAACAAAGCCACCTCAGTTACACTAGAAGCCTGAGCAATAGCTGCAGCTTTCATAGACTTAATTCCACTGTAAGCTGGGCTTGAAATTGATTGGCTGCCATTTACATGAAGTTCTAGTTCACTCTTGTTTCAATCTGGCTCAGTTTGTCCTGAATTTACCAAACAGAAAAAATAAGATGCAGAAAAGCAGAGGGTGTAACCTCTAGTGCTGGGAAAAATATTGCTGTCTGGCACAGCTAGTAGTCTGCATGCTAGAAATCCATTTTAATCTCTTCTGCAGAAGACAGAGCATTCCCTTTTGTCCTTGTGCTTTTCCATTCCCCATATCTAATCCTTTATGAATATAGCATGGATTAGATGCATTTACACACTTAAAAATTCCCTTCAGGTTTGTTTATAGTAACGCACAGACTTTCTAGTTCTGCGCCCTGTACTTAAACCCATTGATATGCTTTAGATAAAATGTCAAAAAAGTAACCTTTCGCTATTCCAAGCCGTAATCTCTGGGAAATTGTTTTGGCAACACTTCAAGAGAATTCCCACGAGTTCTATGTCCCAGTGTTAATGACAGAGGTGAGCTGCTTGTCATTTCCTTGCCTTTTGTGCTGCTGACATAAATGCCTTTTTTCTCCCTGAACCATGTTTATATTTTAAAAAATTAAAAAAAAAAACCAACATCTGCCTGACCAAGTTATGGGAAGAGTTTAATGTTTCTATAGTGGTCTGACCTGAAGGGCATTGTAAGTGGAGGGTTGGGGGGTGCTTGTGGTGTTGGGTTTTTTTGAGCAGGCTGTTTTCATTATAAATGTGATTGAAAGGATACAGATTAGTTTGGCCAAGTTAAAATACACCGTGGTTCTTGGCTGAAATGAAACATTAGGTCATCTAGGCTGGACTTGTCATCTGTGCTCCATCCCTCTACTCCCCCCCCCCCCTCCCCAATGCTTTGTTTTCAGATTATTTAATAATTGGATTTGAGTTACAAAACATGAATAGTTGCACTGGAGAAAAGGGGTTAAAATTTGTCCATGCAGGAGGCAGAGGTATGAATACAAATGAAGCTCAGTACCATTTTTGTGTGTGTGCAAGCTACTCCCAGAAGGGACAGCTGCTTCTCCCATTTGCTTTCTTGACAGCTAGGGCCTGAGGCTTTCTATAAATAGAAAGTCATTGAGAAAATCAACAGAGCGTGAACTGCGCAGCTTTGCAGGAGTTTCCACAGTGAATTTATGGTCTGTGCAGTGGCAGGGAGGAAGGGAAGACATCCTCTCTGCTCTGTGGAGGCACATAACACACATCCCAGGGAAGCACTTACTCCATTTTAAAACACCAAGTCCTCCTGGCTGGAGGGCTGCATTGACAAAAGGGTGCTGGTTCCTTTTAGCTTTAAGTCCCCAGTCATGTCCTGCAAAAACAAATAAAAATAAAAAGGGGGGGCGGGTTATGGGGACAAATCAGAGAGGATGCTTCAGCCAAACAGAACCTTTCCACCATGCCCCTTTTACAGTGGTGAGAGGAGACAGGTCATGCTGGGATACATGTTGTATAAATATTTGTGGCAGCAGCAGGTTACGGCAGCAGTGCTCTTCTGGTGTTTGTGGGATGTCACTGCCTCGTTGTGTTCAGGACGCCTCCCACTCTGTTGTTGAATACAGAGGACAAGTGCCTTTATGCAAAGTGAATTCTCTATTTGCAGACCTATGTCTCTGCACTCCTTGCCTGCGGCCAGGGTTTACTCCTAACTCGAAGTATGAGCATTAGCCTAACTTGTCACTCCTGCCTTAAGGAAGGATTACAAAGGTTTTGCACAGGGAAAGATCTGTTTTGATGCCTCTTGCAGTAAAAACCAGCGCCTGCCAGCTCTACGGTTACATGTGGTTTGTGCAGTGAGACCTCTTGCGATCTAACCAGTTCCTCAGAAAGGGCTACCAAGCAAGGGCTGCAAAGTAGGCTAGAGGAGGCTGAAAACCAGCTTGGGTAACCTTTTGCTCATTTCTTGAAATAATTATTCCTCCTGCAGTGAGGTAGCAGTAATCTAATAGGCAGGTATAATCTACTGTACTGGGCTGCTCAGTACGGTGATGGCACTGCCTAGTGCAACAGCTTACTCTGGGCTTTGTCTTCTCTCCCATCTACATCATTGGACAGCGGGTGCATAAAATGGTCACACTATCATTTCTTTCTGTGGTGCTTTTGCAGTAAACTTCGTTGCTTGGTATAATTGATGTTTTGCACTGTTAGTGATGTATGGAGCCTGTATGTAATACCTTAGAAGCACGCTTCAGCCTGTCATGAAAGCCAAAGTTTATATTCCTAACTGGGATCTTGGGGAACGCCCTGCAGACGGAAGGGTTGGCACGTGACGATCCATGATGTTGATAGCTCTGTGGAAGGAGAGAGATGTGGACAGAAGTTTGGGGCTATTTGGGGCACGCAGCGTGGATGCGAGAAGCTGGAGGGGGTCCCACCCTGCTTCGTGTCGAGCTCCCTAGCTAGTGTAGCTGTACAAGGAGCCACAGTACTGAGTCGCTTGCACAGGGAGTAACCAGGGAGTAACCAGATTTAGAAATTCTGTAGCTTGGAGTTGTGTTGTTACCTTGGAGATGGGTGCAGCTAACAGCGTAAGCATCCTTCCCTTCCTTGGAGGGTACGGCTGCTTGTGTTGTCATCCGCAAAATGGCCATCAGCGGAGCCCTAGTTGTCCTGCGTGTTGGGACAAAAGTGACAATCCTTTTGCTGCAGCTGAAGAGGAATGGCATGCAGTCCTGTTTCCCCTTAGCTGCCACAGGAAATATTGGGGGCTGTTTGGCAAGGATGTCAGTAGTTTGCAGAAAGGGCTGAAAGGAACTATCATCAAATTTGTACTGCCTATCGAAGTAGCAACAGGATCAAGTGTTAATTTACCAAGCAGAATTGGAGAGACAGGAGTTGGAGTGTGAATGGAGGCGGGAGAAAAGGGAAGGTCCCACGGGCAGTTGAGCATGGGGTGGGAGCTGACACAGCACAGAAGTGATGCAGGGGAGATTCCTAGCAGAACACGAGGAAAGCAAGATTAGCATACATTAGGCATCATTTTACAGGTGCCACATTGCCTGTATTCACCCTAGCACTGATGTCAGTTCTCCCGTGTAAGTGCTTAAAACATTTTCTGTTGTCTTGGATGGAGTCATTCAATCACCATATGCACCTATTACTCTTTACCTTCATACGTGCAGCGCTTTTAAAGCAGGAGAGGAAATTTGAACAAACCAAATGTGACTGCAGCCTAACCATACTGGCTATGTTCAGCATTACGAACCTGTGGCCTTCTCTCTTCCGAATGCAAAGATCTTGGCTCCCAGGAAATCCAGAGGCAGGCAGGCAAAGGTGCTTGTTGGTAGCTCAGAGATGAAGACGTTAGTGTAGCTGTGAATGTTTCTCTGTACTTGGGCAGTTGATGTATTTCAGGCCCTGGTACGGCTGCATCAAGGAAAACCTTTCCGGTGGCGATATGCCAGATTGCTCTGGGTGCCACCACTGACGGAACAAGACTGGATGTTGTGCTAGGTAGTGTGGGGGCAAATGTGCATGGAGAAGAAAACAAGAGAAGGACCAGTGTCAGATCTTCACTGATCCTAGGAACTGCAATCACTAACTTATGTCTCGTCTGCCTTTGCCTCTCCAGGCTGCAGCTTATGCATCAGAGGACGGTGTTCTTACAGAGGCCATGATCGATGCCCGGGTAGCTGATGCTGTGCAGCAACACAAACAGAAGATGGAGTGGCTGAAAACGGAGGGTGCTGAAGCAAGCAAAGGGACTGGCAGAAACCCACTCCTGCCTTTCCCCAAAGGAACACCAGTGTGAGAAGTCTGCAGGCTTCAGACCAGCACGCGTGGGGAAGTGGGCATGGGAGAAAGCTGGGAGGGTCTTTTGGGCAAATGTTTGGTGCAATCATATGTTGAGAGAAATGTGTCCGTTGGTGCAAGGGAGGGGGTACTGCCGCAGTCTGCCTTTGATTTCATGTTTTTAAAGCGCACCAGAAAACAAAATGGTTTAAATAAGGCAGAAGCAACTGTATTAAAGGACCCCCTTGCTGAAATACCATTGACTGTGTTAGTCTTGTGTGGCCTGTCCTGCTCGAGAGGCCCGAACTCCCATTTGACACTGTTCTGGAGTGTCCCAGTGACATGGGCCTGTGGGAACCCAGGGCCTGTCCAAGCCTGCTACTCCCATATATTTAACTTCGTAGGGCTCATGCTCCAGCAGAGGTATTTCTCAGCTTTTTTCCACAGATCGGGCCCATGACACACCTCCGTGCTCACATCTCTGTATGGCATCACTCCTTGCTCTCTTGTTGTCACCCCTTCACAGACTCGGGGTAGACTGTGCGTTACAGGGGTGTATTTGGTGTGGTTCGCAGCTGCACCTGGTTGACTTGGAGTCAACACTTCGGAGAAACTACAGCTGTGCAGTGGGTTGGTTGATAAGCATTGGCACTTCCCTTGTGATGTGGCTACGCGTGCTGGTGCCTGGCTGCTGCCTTTTGTCTTCTCTGTGCTTGGGGCTCCTGGAGGGTGGCTGCAGAGCCGGCCTGCAGCGGTACACTGCATGGGACGAGCAGCTCTGGAGCATGGCTCCTCGGTGCTGAAGTGCTAAGTGTTCCAAGCCTGAGAGCTTTTATGCCCCTCCAGTGCCCCTCTTCTGCCGCATTTCTGGAACAATTGAGAAATGTGCTGTTGTCAAGTCACGAACACAAGCCTGTCTCGATCAGATGACATTTGTTCTGTCTGTCTGCATATAAGAGCCAGGTCAGAAAATCTCTTGGGTTTTTTTCTGAGTTTGAACTGGATTTGAACTCTGCGCTCTGCTCCGAGTCCCCTTCTGTAACTACGCTATGCAAGCACATTTGCCTGACCTAAATCTGTGCCCTTGAGTACCTTGCTGAGATGTTCTCCTCCGACAGGAACTGACAGCGATCTCTGCTGTTGTGTCCGTTTCGCTGGCGGTTGTTCTGAGCTCTGAGAGATGCACCCTGACAAGAGCTTGTGAGCATGGGAGCGGAACAGGGCTGGTCACCAGGGCCCTCGGAACAGGCAGCCTTGGGGGACACCAGGAAGGAGATAGTTCTCGAGGCTGCAAACCTTCACTGTCTTGGGCTGCCATCTTCTCTCAAAATAGTTCCCTGATACTTTTCCCCTGGATGCCAAGGGAGAATTTGAAGAGGCATTTTAGAAGCTGCTCCTTTGTTAAGGACAGGTGTCCCACAGCAGTAGTGTGTGCCCAGACTTGCGTGCCCCGCTAACCCTTACTTGGTGCGAGGTCCATTGCTGTGGGAAGCATGCTGTAGAGGAAAAGGAGGAATCGCTGTATAAACTGGCACTGTATGCTTTATGTTCCGAATGACTGAAATAAATGTGAATGTCACTTTTTTTTTTTTCCTCCCCTTCAGCCTGGGTGTAGTTGTCCTTTAGTCCACTGATTTACTAGAGGATTAGCTATTCTAGGCTTTCCCCTTCGTATTTAGATTTTACTAGAATTATATTTCTGTTAAGCCCCAAGAGATGGAAGGGAGCTGAGCAGAGCCGCTCTCTGCTGAAAAACCCTTGCTAATGAATTATGTGAGGGAGCAGTCTGATATCGTGTGATTAAAATCCCTACTTGTGACATACACCTTCCATACTTTTCCCCTCTTCCATAATCATCTCCATGAAGCACAAAAGGAGCTGGGGGAGGGGAAAGGTACTCTGTCTTGTCCTTATGCTGCCTGACTGCGCTTTTGCTGATACCGGTAGCTGGGAAGAGAATCCTGCTGTAAAGCTGTGTGAAAGGCACAGCAGTTGCTGTCTCAGCTGTTCCATGCGATTCCTCCTTCAGATTGCACCAGGTCCCTACATGGAAGCAGAGGGAGCGCAGTGCTTGTAATGCAGCTGCGGTCCATGCTGCTGGGCTGCGCGGTGGTGATTAATTGCAGGTTCGGGAGAAAATTAGCTGGGAGTAGCCTCTTGCTGCGGCGGGGAAGGCAGCGGGAAGCATAGGCTGACCCAAGGGTTCTCAGCTTTGCCTGAATACAGAAGTACTATTCAGTGCGTTTTTAAGGGCTTTTAATGACTGCTCTTAATGACGGATGCCACTGATCCTTACCTGAGCTTTGCTGCCTGGGCTTCATGTGGATGGAAAGGACTGTCTGTCTTTAGGACAGACACATGGGCGCTTTTGAGAACACGGGGATGCCTTAGCGTTTCTGGTGTGCTTTGAGACGTTGCTGTGCTGTGACTCACGAGCTGGTGCTGCTTGTATCCCAAGGGGCGTGCTTCTTTCCCCTTCTTGGGCAGCCTGGAAGATGATGCTCTCTCGGCTAAATGAAGTCTGTTTTCTTTAGTGTATTTTCCTTTAAAAGGTGGGTGAGGCGTAAGTAGAGACAGTTCTATACTTTATACTAGGAACTTCCTCCTAGGGACAGAGCTCTTTAATATACAGAACTTGTCCTTTGTGTCTCAACCTCCACCCTCAAAAATCCCCAGACAATCAGCCGGTCAGGGCTTTGCACATCTGTGCTCTTCATGCTTTGTGAGCGATGTGTTGCAGGCTCTTGTGCAACCCTGATGCTAGTTGAAATCCCAGGAGTGGAGCGCTTCAGGGCTCACTTGTTTTCCTCTCTCTCTTCACAGTCTCCCCCCGCAGCCCCTACCTGGGCGGTTGTTACAGCATCTGTGTGTCTGAGGTTCGCAGTGAGTCCTCATCCTCCTCTCCGGGAAAGCCTGTGGCTCTGGGCAGAGCAGGCACGTCCCCCAGTCCCCCATTAATGCAACGCCTGAAAGTCCACAATCGCTTCTACCCTTGGCAGCAGCAGGACTGTGTGCGCCCAGCCCAGTAGTATGGGTACATCATTTATCAAACTCTTGCTGAATGATGGGTGTCTTGCTTCCCACCTGTGAAAAGAAAGGGAGGTGGCACCTAGGCTGGGAAAAACTGAGGAGGCAGAGCAGAAAAGTCGGAGATGAGCCTGATTCAAGAGGGCTGAGGAGGCTTGGGGTGCTGCATCTGTCGGGTAAGGCGGGTAAGGAGTGGCAGAGGTGGTGTGGACAACTTGTTTTGCTTGGGCCTGGTCTTCCAACCCAGTTGTTTTCATCTCTTCCCACTGCATTGAAAGAGTGACATGGGCTTCCACGTGTACAAACTGATCCCATTTGTTCTTCCCCGACAGTGTTTTGGGAGCTGGTGGGGTAGGTTCCAGCCAAATAATCCCGTTGTTTGAGTTCAACATCCTTGTGCTCTGGTTACTGGCATGGGGAGCACTGGGAGCACGGGTAGCTGATGCGCTCTGCAGTTCTGCGCCTGCTCACTCCTAGTGCAGCCTGGGACAACTGTAGCTGTCAGGCTTCCAAGTGCTGCTTTTCTCAGTGTGGACACTTCAGTTTTTATTTCCACAGGAAATTAAGTTCTCCATCCGTTCTCTCACACTTGCACGCTGCTCTTCCTTCCTTCACATCGTGTGCCATGGGCTGTTGGACTGATGAAGCACCTCTCAATGCGTCCCAGGCACTATTGCTTTCTAAATCCTGCCTTTGAAAAGAGACTCCTTGTCCCTCTTGCTCTGCATGTTGCTCCTAGCCACCAGCTATGTGATTTCGTGCCCTCCTGCCCGCTGAATAGCCGTGCCATTTGCTGTCGCTGCTGCTGCTCCATGTGGAATGCAACAGGAAAGGAGAAAAAAGGCCACCTGTCATCGTGCGGCTCCTGCCTCATCAAAGATTTAAACGCAGGGCCTCTGTCGGCGCAGCCGGCCTCATCAGGAAGTTTGGTTTGCTGTCAGCTCACAGGATGAATGATGTCCCTGTGGAGGTGGCACCCAGCTGGCTATTTGTTAGCACTCCATGCAGGGATAGAGGATGGCAACCCGAGGCTGAGGTTATCTCCTCTTCGTGACACTGAGTGAGTTATGAGCTAATAGCACTTTATTAAAATAGTATTTTGTATTGGAGAGCAAATCCAAGAGCAGATGGATTAGCAAGCCATCCATCACTCCCCAACTTTGCCACTGCCAGCTGAAACGCCTTCTCTGTGCTTCAACATCGCAGCTGGGAGACAGATTTATAGCATGGTCATCTATCTATTCTCAGTCGCCATCCATTAAAGTATTTACTTTTGAATGTGATGCACTGGGAGGAAAGTTCCATTGTGGAAGCAGGAGGATGTGAGCGCCGCACGCTTTCTCACCAGTGCATGTCCCGTGTTGTGGGACTTAGAGGAGACGGGAGTCTCCCCGGGAATTATTCCTCTGCCAACCCATGTTTGGGTTTGGAATGGAGAAGAAACACTCAGATTCTTTTATAATCCATTGTCTGTGGCTGTTTCCATTTTATTGCAACATCATTATTCTCCCTATATGTTTTGTTCTTTGGGTTTTTTTTTAAAAAAGTGGCAAATCTGATTAATTTGTCCAGCCTCTAATGCAACTCACTGGCCTGCCCCGGGAAGCCTTGCTGCTCCAGGAGGTTCTTTGCTTATGGAAGGCAGCCCGTCTTCTGCAGCCAGGGACAGGGTGCTGTTGGCACTTGGATGTAAGTAATGGGGACCTATTGGAGTGATCCGGACAAAAACATGCCAGAGTTTGCTAATTCCTGTGGGTGGCTTGTCTCTGCGTTCACTGGTGTGCAACCTGCCAGGTCTGCATTTTTCCTGCCAGGGGCTTCTCCTCTCTTGGGCCTTAGGCACGCACAGCCCCTTGGTGCCAGCGCCTAGACACACAAAAGCACCACAAAAGAAACTGAAGCAAACACAGGAGATTGTACATAGCAAACCCATCTGCAGGTGAAGAGCTGGAAGGCAGCGTGGCTGCCACAGGAGCAGGGATTACTAGTCGCCCCTGCGCAAGCAAAGGAGGTGGTGGAGCAGCAAACGGGGGGGTGTGGGCAGGCCGGCGGCCGTGTGCCAGCTCTCGGCAGATAACGCAGATGCGGTCCTGGGGTATCGAGAGGCACCACCACTGTGTAACTGCATCACTTGGAGAGCAAGGAGTTAGGATCCAGTTTGAGGGCTAATTGTAGGTCAGCTATCCCACGAGAATTTCACGGGCCAAAAATGACAATAGAAAAGCCTTTCTGCAGTGGTTACCTCTCCACCCTGCTTCTCTTGCAACCTCCAGGCCGTTCATGATGTGCATCCCTGAGTCAGTGCTTTCGCAGACTCCTGGTGCTCTGCTGGACCTTGTGATTCAGCCAGCATCTCTCCCACAGACATCAACCACTCAGGCACTGGGATAAGGCAAAGTTTGCCTGTCTGAGCTGCAGTAGAAGAGGAACCAAAGAACTTCAGTCAACTGGACACTCACCAGGTGCTACCAGGCTGCTGCACTCATCATCTCCTCCTACCAAGCACCGACAGCAGAGTTTGGGTGCCTGGCGAAGGACAGGTATGGGTCAGATCTTGCTTGGAATGACCTGGGACAGTGTATCCTTGCTGGCTGGTTTTCCTTCTCTTTTCCCCGATTCCTTGAGGTAGCACAGCCTCACCAAATCTTGGTGATACCTTCTGATACATGGCATCTCTTGGAATGAAGCTCTAGCAGCATTACCAGGCCACATGACATTTAGTTTTATAAGATGGGAGTTTATATATTTAGATATATTTAGTTTTATAAGGGGAGCAGCGCGTGGGTAGCTCAGAGAAGCCCCCAGGCGGTCCTCCAGCTCTTGCCCTGTCTGTAACTGTTCTCACCTCAGCAGCAGCCAGATCATCTCTCGCTGTCGCTGGCCATCTTTTACCCCCAGACATAATCTGAGGTGCCAGTGCCCGCAGCTACAACCGGTCCCACGACAACAGCTCTCTGCCTTGCTGCTGGTGGGTTTTTTCTCTCTCTCCTGCCGCTGTGGGTTTTATTCTTCTTGCGGGCGTTTCTTTGCTTGGGTGTTGTTTTTTTTTTTTTTATTGCTGTTCTGCTTTGACGTAGTGTCTCCACCAAGCCTGAGTGAGATGTGCCCAGATTTGCCCAGACTTGTGGAACAACTTGTACATCAGCATCTTTGCGCTTAAGGACTGAAGTATCACTCGGTGTCAGGCTTGCTGTGTGTGTGTGTGCGTGTGCGTGTGCGTGTGGTCCTGCTCCAGGAGAGAAAAGAGCAGAATGAAGAATGTTAAAGGACTGGTTCACGGTGACAGATTTTGGCACTGCCGGAATGGGAAACGAGCACACATCTCCTTGCCTGTGCCAAAGCCCCAGGGTTCCTGCACCCGGCCTTCCTTGCTTGCCCTTGCAGGCACTAGGCAAGAGAGGCCCCCACTCCTCTCTGGAGGTAGCTTGCACCCAGAATTTAGTTTTAACAGTAAAATATTTATCTTCTTTTTAAATCAGTTTTGGACCTTAGAGCTTCCCTGTGTTCCCAGTGAGTGGGAGGCAAGTGGGTTAAATCTGGGACAGTGTCCCATGATCTCACATAACCCGGGGGAAACCGCACAGCCCTTCTTCCTAGATGAAGGCTGGGCAGAGCTTTTTCTCACACCGTTCAGGCCATGTTTGTCCCTCCTCCTCTCTTAAACCCCTGCCCGTAAACTGGTGACCCTAGGGAGCCTCCAGCCTCCGACCCCAGGAGTGTCATTCAGTTCAAAGGGTTGGAAAAAACACTCAGATGCAAAACATGCAAAAAACTATTTTACTGACAAACAGCAAAGGACGGGCTTAGTTTCAGGAGCTGAACTGGTTATCTATTATACAAACATATTATTGAAAGGGAAGGAATGGCTGAAATACACTCACTCATTGACCCAAATAAAATCACAGTGTGCTTTTTCTATTGCCTCCCCCACCCCCAAGCTCTCTGCGGCCTTCAGCTGCTCCCCTTCGCTTCAGCACAGCGTCGTCACCGCTCCCAGCACGGCCGCTGGAGAACACAAACTGTAGGTGACATTTGCCTGTGCAAGTGTATTTAATAAAAAAATTAGCCATTATTGCTTTTCAACCACAGTAGAGATTATTCTATGATTAGACTCAGAGCAGAGTGTAATCTCTCTCTCTCTGTTGGTATCAACCTGTGTTGTACCTCTTCCTGTCGGACGCATGCAAAATTGGTTTGAGTGCAGAAAAAAAAAGAAAAGAAGGATTAACAATCAGGGAAAACGGCACTCCAAGTTTTGTTCTTGTATTCTCACTGCTAAATCTTTCTAAACTGTGCACTCTGTCCTACAAGGGCTTCCACCGCCTTGGCCGTTCTGAGCGAGGGTGCTTTGCGCCTCGCAGGACTGAGCCGTCCTCCTGGTGTCACCCTGCCGTGGAAATCCCAGGGCTCAGCTCGAAGAGGGGACTAAAACTAGCAACGCCATTGGAAAAGAAATGAGCACAAACGAATGGGAGGTACTAAAGAAGAGGAATAGGCTTCATGCAGCGAACACACGATGACACACAGATATAAACACGCAGCTGTGCACTGACCCACACACAAAACTGGAACAGTATCCCGAGAGCCCGGCCAGGGTGCAGCACACCGGCAGCCCAGACTCGCTGTAGGGCTCCTCCTGACGCCTGCCCACAGTTTCCTACTCCCCTGCTTCCTTCTCTCCTGCCCCAACAGCCCACATGCATGGAGGCTGCAGGCCTGGCATCTTATTTATTTTTTTCCTTCAGTAAGTTCACTTGCTTCTTCATGCTCTCCTGGGCACCACAGTGAGCCAGGCTGGCCTAAGAGGCCATCTCATCTTCCCTCCATCCTAAGGCAGGACCAGCAGTCCTGTGTCCCTGCCTAACAGATAATGCCCTCTCTGCCCCCTACTCTGCACCCCATCGCCTGTCCCCGAACCCTACATCTGCTTCACCAGCGTATCCAGGTCGCAAAGCGTTTGAGCCGAATGTCTTCCCATTTGTACTGTCTGCTCTAGTAATAGCAATACTTCTATTCTTTTACATCCAGAGGTGCTCTGGGAGCTTCTGTTGGCTATTTCTACCTTCAAAGCCCCCTGAATGCAGAAGAGGGCTTCGTTACCTCCATGTTCACCCCTACACCCGCTCTTCACCAATGCCACGCTGCATGTTAAACAACTGCCACGGTGAAGCTGTCTTGAAGTAAAATTTGAAATGAGACCGAAGCTCCCTGTGTCATTTATCGCCTGCAAGCCTCGAGCCTTCGTACAAGGGAAGGCGAAGGGTGAACGTTGCCCTCCCTTCTCCAGGGAAGCCGGTACACATGAAATGTTTCCTTTACAATGTGCTTTCTCCCAAGCTGGGGAATGACCTTGGATCAGGACTTCCCTCGCTGGCTCCCCCAGGGCTTTCTCCTGTCTGCGCTCGCCTAGACCTCATCCAAGGTAAGCAAAGGCTATTGATGTTTGTGTTTGCCCTGCCTGCTGCAGTCTTGAAGTATCAGCTCTTGGTTTCTTGCAAAGCCAGTGGGTTTCAGCTCACCTAACACCGTTTGCATGGCATTTTTTTTTTTCACAGAATGGTTGAGGTGGGAAGGGGCCTCTGGAGTTCATCTGGTCCAACCCCCCTTGCTCAAGCATGGCCACCTAGAGCAGGCTGCCCAGGACCATGTCCAGCTGGCTTTTGACTGTCTCCAAGGATGGAGACTCCACAACTTCTCTGGCAGCCTGTCCCAGTGCTTGGTTGCCCTCACAGCAAAAAAGTGTTTCCTGATGTTCGAGCAGAACCTCCTGTGTTTCAGTTTGTGCCCATCGCCTCCGGTCCTGTCACTGGGCACCACTGAAAAGCGCCTGGCTCCACCTCCTTTGCGCCTTCCTTTCAGGTATTTGCATACACTGATCCCCCTGAGCTTTCTCTTCTCGAGGCTGGGGAGTCCCAGCTCTCTCAGCCTTCCCTCATAGGAGAGATGCTCCAGTCCCTTACTCATCTTAGTGGCTCTTTTTAGTATCCCTTTTTATCAGGGATTCTCTTCTCCCAGCTGAGTGTAACTGGAAAATGAGGTAGAGAGTAGCAGTGAGAGTAACTAAAACCACCCCGCCATGCTGTGAATGCCCGGGCCACGCATTCTGGGCTCTCTTCTCGTCTTTTACTGCTTATTGATAGGTGCTGCCAGGTACTTCAGCCAGGATGGGCCAGCTGATGTGTCCCTGGCTGCCTCAAGGGATAGCTGAGCAGTAAGAGGGCACAGTGGATGGATGGCTGGTATCACAGGAGACACTTTCCCAAACTGTTCCTCGGAGGGGAAGGGTCCTTCTCGTTGTGTCAGAGCAGTAGGCTGAAGAAGGCATACGTAGTACCTGGGTCCGCTCTGGGCTACACCTGAAATCCCCCGTGGCTTTGGTGGCTCTTCCTTTCCTCTCACTCCTGAAGCGACGTGCAGCTCTGCTAACCCCTCCCTGGTGCAGCACTTCTTACACCTACGGTGAATCTGGCCTCCTGTCACACCTTCCTTCCCCATGCCCATCCCGTTGTGAGCCACCGAATATGGCGGAACGACAGATAGGAAGCAAAGCGGAGGAGACAACCAGCTTGACGGGCCTGCTCTTTAACGTGCGGCTCTCTTGAGAAGAAAGGAGGTGGTAAGAACCGAAGGAAGGCTGGCATAGAATGGGTTTAGCTTTACGCTGCCTTCAGGGATCTCCCTGAGGGGCAAGGGGTTTATTCAGCAGTGCTGGTAAGTGGCTGCTTGACTTTAAAAAGGAGCTACTTGTTGATGCAATGGATTTCACAAGCCTCTGCTTTTCTCCCCTTGTCTTTCCACACCTCTCCTTTGCAACAGATCCCAACCACCAGCACGCACCCATTTGGCACGCAGGCAGCCAAACCTGGGCTCCTCATGCCAAAAATGCAGGAGAATGTTTCCAGTGCCGATCCCAGCTCTGGAGAACTGGCACATAGAGTTTTAAGCTCTGTCTCTGCTCTAAAAATAGCTCCTCCTGAGGCGGCACAAAATTCCCCCCCCACTAGCTAGTTCTGCAGAAGCCTCCCTCAAAGCATCTGGCGGATGAGCGCTAAGCCATGGTGCACACTTCCCACTCCTTCGTCCCTCCAGAGCTGCCATTACCGACACAGCTGCCCGCTGGAAGCTTTGCAGCCCCATCCTTTTTCTTCGGCGGGCTCTGACCAGCATCTTGCCTAGCCCTGACCTTGTTGTGTCAACTCCCTGATGCCAAAGTCACTTTCTCCCAACTGAACCCTTGTTTTGTTTGGGGTTGTTGCTGAGTTTGGGTTTTGTTGTTGTTGTTTTGATCTGTGGTTTTTCTTGTTTGGTTATTTTTTGTGTGAAGACTGGATCAGAGGCAAGAGAACAACAAACAAGTCAACACTAGTACATCTCAGACAATTAAACAAGGAGCAAACACCCCCACGACCAGACAAAAGCAGAACGAACACATGCACAGGAGAAGACGACGGTGCAACGGCAGACTTTACAGACAACTGAGCTGCGAGCAACAGTAGCAACCTCACTTGGACAGAGGAACAAGAGACCACAAAGTCAGACATTGTTGGTAAGGCTCACACCTCGAGCAGAGTCAGCTGAGGGGACGGGATGGGGAGAAGAGTGCTGATGGCAAGCAGAGGGAGAGCAGGGGCTGCCTGGGGCAATGTGGTGCTGGGGCTCTGGATACTCAAAACACAGCTGCCTCTTTCACCTTCTGCTGCTCTGTGGGAGCTTGCCATCTCCTTCCCCAAAGAGGAGACGTGGCAGACGCTTGGCTGCTGGGAACGAGAGTCATCTCTTGCACACCACCACGGGTTAAATGGCATGTGGGACCCGGGCTGCTCTCGCGCAGGGGGTTCTCACCCCGGCAGCCTTCCTTGGTGTGCAAGGTTACCCCGTCCCAGCAACAGGCGTACTCGGATCTCTGTTCCGTAGGGTCAAATCCACAGCAGCTTCCTAGACTCGGGGGAAGAAGGCACCTCGCACCAGGGGTCTGACCTTGTGTCCCTATTAAACTGGCTGCTTGAAACTGTCCCTGCACAGAAGAGGCACCAAATCTCTTGGGTCAGGAACAGGACCTGGCCTTACTGCATGGGAAGGAACTTCGCCCCTTATGTATTACGGATGAGAATCAGAGGCCTGGTCAGTTCCCCAGGATTAATCCCGTTGGGTTAGTGTGTGCTGGGACCAACCTTGCTCTATGAGGGTATTTCTGATTTCCTTGGATGTAAGACCAGTGAATTACTCCCAGTAAATTTAATTGCACTGAGAGTATTTTTTGTTTTGTTTTTTGACTAAGTGTAAACAAGAGAGGCTCACAAGGTAGTAGCTGCAGACACATCAGATTAAAAAAAAAAAGTCTGTTCTTAAACAATGGGAATATGTACCATGTAGGATTTTTTTTTCCCCTCTTCCAGAGCCTCCTATTCTGAAATTCTGGTGTGGATCAGACTTAATCAGTGTGAGCCATCACTTCACTCCTGCCAGCTGCAAGTTTCAAATTTAATGATATTTCAACTAAGGTCAGTTGCTAGAGCAGGACAGAACCGGACTTTCCATTCAGTCTGAGCTTAGGTCACTGCCTGAAGTCTCTCTTGTGAGAGGCTCCAAGCAGAAAAATTATTTAAAGTGCTTTTTTCCCCATAACTAATTCCAGGGACTCGGTATTTGTCCTTATCACGATGGAATTTTCTCCCCTGCAAACTGCTGTTCCATCTGAAGACATGGCCATGACGTGGACCTGTGTTATAACATAGTACCTGTTCTTCACTGTCAGTTAAGCGTGTGCCACCACACAAGGGCAAGCAGAGCAGCGGTGTGGCCAGCTCTCATCCGGCACCGTGTGAGTAACGCTCCACTGAAGGGAGCGTCGTACGCCACTCGAGGATGAGCCCGTACGGCCAACTGCACAGAGCTCCTACCGCGAGGGAGGTTGCAAAGCCGTGTGTCTTGGGAAGGAGCTGCTTAAGGAAAAGTCAGTCTTGAGATGCTAACGGGTGGCTGCATTGCAACCATAGGAAGTCCTGAATGACAGACAGCCAAGCAGACAGACATAGGTATAGACCGGGCAGTTATTTAGGCCCAGACAGAAACTGGGGCTCCAAGACAAGAGGCACTAGGGAATAGCAAAGGTAGGAATGGCTGAGAAACAGGTATGTTTGGCTCTTGGCCAGCTTTGGGGCTTGTAAATAACTGAACTGATCCCAGGCATAGGAAACAATGAAAAAAAAACCAAGACACAGAAGCTGAAGCAGGGAGTCATGGTGTCCTTTTCCCTTCACAGACATTGCAATCAAACAACAGGAGGCCGTTGACACAGTCAAGGAATCCATAAAAGAAAACAGCAGTTTCTGATGACATTCATCATCCTTTTGTTCTGGATGTTTTCCCCATTTAAGCACAAGCCCACTCAATACAAAATGATGAATGAAGGAGAAATGATTGGGATTCAGGGCTACTGCCTTGAATTCTTGGGGCTAGCGTCTCCCTCCCTTATTCCTCTCAATAAAAACCTCTCTCTCCCCACTGCAGCCAGCAGGGCTACTGCTGACTGCTGCCCAGCATCTGCAAAGGCAACGCAGTCTGGGCGCATTTGCTTCTCTCCCCCAGCAGAACATGACTGCTACAGGAATCGGATACCACTGCGCTGTCTCGGTGCACACAGGCATTATCAAATCCATCAGGCAACTCTGACTGGGAGTGAAGGAGGTCTCTGGATGTGGAGGTTGGTTTCAGACACTTGATAGCTACCTTGAAACCCACACCTAAGCTGCGACCAGGGGAAGCAAAGGCAAAACCACGTTAGAGCATCCTCGTGCTTTGACTGAACCCGTTATTGGGACATTGGACTCTGTAGATGAGTTTGGCTTCAGGCCCACATCTCTCTGTGTTCCTGAAGCCAAGCCCAGCCTGCTGCTGAAGCGCTATTTCAGCTCGGAGCAGCAACACGAGAAGATGGGTGGCTGTTCTGGTGCAGGAAGAGCGAGGCTGTTAACAGGACCCTCTTGCTGCATCGTCAGCGTTTCCAGGGCGGTATTAAGCAGGGCCTCGGGCTCACCCTCCAAGGAGAGGGGGAGAGCGGCTCCTTTCCTCCCAGGCAAGGGGTGGGTGGTGGTTATGCAGCAGAGGGGTCTGATCAGGGTGCAAGTCAGATCTAACACCGGTCAACTCAACACACTGCTCCCCGTGTATCAAGAGCAACTCCTTTCTAGCATTAGTGAAGAATAACAGCACTGATGTCAGCAAGGTACCACCAATATAAAAGTGGTGTAAACCAGGCAGCACCAGCCCTGTGAAATGGACTGATACCTTATAGCACTGTTCCCCTGGTACTAAGATTTCCCGGATTGCTTAAGGCAGGTTTCAGTGTATAGCAATACAAACAACGAATCAGTTAGATATTATTCCCAGGACTTCCTTCCCCCACAGCAACTCCCCAAAACATGAAACAAAGCAAAAGGGACACTGTGCCTTCACAACCAGCTGGCAGCAGTCCCCATCCAAACCTGTGACCAGCCAAGCCATTTTAGCAACGGAAGGAACAGAGCAGAGCAAAACCAAGCCAAAGGACCAAAGAAACGGGGGACTTGAGCTCTTGGATGAGAAACTCTGCATCTTCTTCATGTTGTCCCGCCTCCATACCCTTGGCCGACATTCCCCGTAGGGTAGCTGGATGTGCAGGACAGCCGTCAATGCCAGGAAAAGGGGGTTGAAAGTATAATGCAAATCTCTCTTCTTTTTGTTTGTTTTTGTTTGTCTGCTTTTTACATATATACACAAGTCTGACAATAAAATGTGGAACACAGTGCAATGTCTTGGCTGCGTAGCATCCAGGACTGGCTTAGTTGTGCATCGTGGTGTGCCACAGGGACACACGGGATGGATAAGTAAAATTGTGTCCTCGGCTGGCTTCCATAGAGGAGCAAACTAGTAGCTGTTCCCCTGGAAGAAGAGCAAAGTCCTTTTTAAAACCTCACTGCAGTCTCTGGAGGGGAAGGCATTCCTCAGAGGTGCCGTGGGCTAGGGTGCCCATTATGGTACAGCTTCTGTTTGATGTGCACCATGTTCCCAGTCGCCTCCTCGTACTGCCTGTGATGACGTTTTCTGAACTCCTTTAAGTTACAAAATTTTGGAATCCAAGACCAGGAATTGTCTGGAAGGCAGAAAGGAGAAGGAAGATGAGATATTACAGGAACGGTGAGACCCATGTTCTCCTGCCTTGCCTAGCCCTGTTCCTGGCCTGCCCCGCAGGAATCAGGCACTAGTTATGGCCTTGGCAAGGCCACCCCGAGGCTTCCCTTCAGACCACGCTTGCTCCCCAGCCAGAGGTCATGCCTTGGCTGTAGCCACAGCGCTGCCCGCTCCTCTCCCGGACTCGCAACAGCCTGTGCCCTGAACACAGCTGCCCCCCCCAGACGTGACCCGGGCAGACAGCAGAACACACCTTGCTGGTGCCCACGGTAGGAACAACTCGTTTCAAGAGGGGCACAGATGGGCTGCACTGGCCCATCACGACAGTGAGGATGGGAGTTGGAAGAGGCAAACTCCAGCTTTCTGCTCTTGGTAGGGACCAACTCCTTGTGATGACGCCTGTCCTCCAGCCCTCCTTGCGCCCTACTCACACTCCGAATGTTGGGCTAACAGTATGGGCAAGGTTCAGCAAAGGCAGTAACCCCATACGGAGCTCTGCTAATCTCTGTAGCTAGCAGGGAGCTGCTCTGGGGACCAAGCTGCCAGGGAAACAGCAGCACACTGCTGCTGCATACGTATCATCCCTGCTCAATCCAGGCTCGTCTGTCTTCTGAACCATTGGCCAATTTCACGCAACAGCAGCACGAGCCACTTTCTGCCCCACAGCCACCGCAGGCTGGATAGCATCATTTTTTCATGCAGTGTTTCAGCTCTCAGCCCATGAACCTTTCCCTGTAGCAATGTTTCAGCTGCCATTCAGTCTCATGAGAGCTTTGGGTCGTTCTGCCCAGAAATACACATACCCCCGTCCCACAAAGGAGAATTTGAAAGTCCCAGAGAACGACCGATTGTATAAAGTCGAACTATTGCGACTAGCGTGAGGCGGTATGGGACTGCTCTGACCAGCACTGCAGCTACTACGAAGCCCAATCTGACGTCTGAGTTTCCATAGAATATTTTCTATTTTAAGAAATCTCTTCCATCAGGAAGGAGCTATAGGTTATTCTGATAGACCAAAATTTAAGCTGATCAGGCCACAATGTGACACTGAGTCATTGCTAAGTGGTACTCATGTATTTCAGGGAGGGCTCTACGTTCTGTACCAGTACAGTATTTTGGATTACCCCTACCCCTGTCTCTCATAGTCACAGGCACCATTTTTGCTGTAGAAGGAAATTTTAGCTTAGGTACTCGTGCAACAAAGAAATAGGTATCCTTTCTGCTTAGTGCCTTTACAATGGCTAGATTTGCATAGCTGATTTGAATGAATAGGAAATATCTAAAAGCTCAACATTCATTATTTTGCTCCACATTTCCCAGTGGTTTTTCAGCCTGTCTTTAGTGAAATGTACTCAGCGTAGCACATAAGCACAGTTTTCTCTTTGGACAGAACAAAGTTCAAGGCATGTAAAAACCTTTACTGGCAAGAGCCATCACGTCCCATTGCACAGAATGCACTGGAAACCTCACCTACAGGTCAGACGACGGGGCTTCCAGGCTCTCTCCTACCACACGCTGGATTATGAGGACACCGGGTTGTTAACAGAGCCGGGAACAGTGCAAGCACCCAGCTGTGCAACAACCAACCTGGTTTAAGAGCAGACTGTGTGGCTGGTGCAACACCACTAAGACAGCACTAAGAGACAGTGTCTCAGGCCGGAGGGGTGTCAGCCTTCTGCATTGGGAAAGGGGCACTGCCGATGGGTTGCTAAGGGAAGAAAAAGCTGGGTGCAAAGTAATACTGCATTAATTTTCTGAAATGATGTATCTGCACAGTATATTACACCATTGGCCAACCCCTTCTTAAAGCCTTAGAATATGCATACACAGGGAGAAAAAAATGAAAGGAAAAAAATGAAAGGAAAAAAAAGATTGTTCAGCTTAAATACTAAATTAATTACTAGCATTACCCTTAATTACTAAAAATAAAAATCTATGCAGTATCCATTCACAAGAAGGTAGGTTAGATGGCGATGTCTATAGCTCACCGCTCCACAATGAAAGGCAACAGCTCCAAAGACCGATATTGCTGTACTCACTACAGCATCTCACCCAAGGATAGCTCCTGCCAGCCCGGCTGACTTCCCGAGCACCGACGAGCTCACACCACAGGTGGTCTGATCAAACACAGGTGCCACGGCCTCGAGATTGGCTCGGTACCTTAGATCTCACTGGAAACTCTGACAATTAGCCTTCTGCTTGGGAAATGACAGCAACACAGCCTCAAGAGAGTCCTGGTTCAGAAACTGCTCAAGCAGGCTGCTGGGGATTTGGGAAGACTAATGAGAAATTAATACCATTTTGATCTGAGTTTTTAGAAAGAGACAGTCCAGTTCCCTAATTAGAATTTCTTACAGATTTACAGATAAATCTTTCTCTTGCTCACTCTCCTTCTCCTCTGAGTTGTAATTTAACAGACACCATCCGTCACAGTTAGACAGACTGAGATTTGTAGGTACACTGCTATGGAATTTCAAGTTATTCACTATTTATTTTAATAGTTTTTCTGTCTTTTTTCCTCTCCAACAATTAAAGTCCATGGGGTGTCCATGCTGAGAGAGCAAAAAGGGGCAGAGAGGGCCTCTGAAGGAGCCTCTGTTGGTCATTCCCAGGATGTTCGTTCAGGATGCTAAGCTAACTGGTCCAAAGACTAACTAGTATGGCTAACATTTTTCCCTGGGGAGCTGATGTCGCTACTGAAAAAAAAATTGACACATCTGGACGAGCAATGACGATGGGGAAACCTCAGCTGCTGCGTCCCTGACACAAGACAGCAATGTCTGTCATTGTCATCACACTGTCACAGGTTTATACAAACAACAAGAGGCTGCGCTCCATAAGCATGTGCCTGGCTGCAAATTATATGCACAGAAAAATCCAGATTTCAGGGAAGTTTTGTCTGGCCTGAATATATTCTGCCCACATGTGCAGACATAAAACCACCATCTGCCAGCCTGCCTACGGGTAAACATGTTGCTTTCCATCAAACACCCCTTTGCACCAACACATACTTTACACCTTCCAAAGCAGAGCCCTCAAGGCTAGGATCCCGGGCTGGCTATTTCCACCTCAACATTCCCGCTTGTATAAAGAGGGCTGGTATGTGGCCGGTCAGGCCTGTGCCAAATCCACAGGGAACAAGCGCTGCAAGACTGTCGGCCTCCTCCCTCTCCGCCAGCCTCAGAGGACAGGGCGAGGGACTGAGGAAGGAGAAGGGAGCCCATGCGGCTGCACTTACCATACCGTCGGCTAGTTCTCCAGGCTCGCACTGCATAATGGAGAACCCCATCCATCCACACCAGAAACCAGCTTATACAAAAGCCCAGCAAAAGTCCCAGCATCAGATCAATCTCTTGCTTGGTTACATTGTCAGTCACAAAGTAATTCTCCGAGGAGTCCACCACTGACTGATCCCCATCGTATGGAATAACATAATGGACATGATGCCTGTTGCAGGGAACAGAAACAGGGAAAAGCATCAGTGGAGAAGAGCAGAGTACGTTTTT
Source organism: Nipponia nippon (assembly GCF_047370975.1). NCBI lineage: Eukaryota > Metazoa > Chordata > Aves > Pelecaniformes > Threskiornithidae > Nipponia > Nipponia nippon. Next base: position 6,891,778 of record NW_028262335.1, read on the forward strand.
CCATCCAGCGCCTGCTCTTGTGGCCAGGGGCTGGTTTAACACCATTCCTTCGAGTTTCTACCGACATCCCTGGGAGCAGAAGTGCCGTCTTGGCTTTTTGTGCTTATGTCAGCAGAGGAATTGGCAGAGAGCGAGGTACAAAACCCATGCCTGGAACTCATGTCGCATTCCTGACACAGGCTCTCTGTGCCTAAGTTCGTCGTCTGTAAAATGGAAGATAATATTAAGGACAGCAGGAGGTTGGAGCGGTCACCCCCCCAGAGATGCAAAGGGCACTGCTGCGGTCGTGTTCGAGGCAGAGGCCAATAACGCTGCGCTCCCGTGAGTGCGCGCAGTCTGGGAGCGCAGCTGTGCAGCCCTGCCAGCGCAATCACAGCACACTGCCTCACGGGAGTCAGAAAGTCCTCTGCTATGCAGTACTGCCAGTGCTAGCAGCTTCATGGCACTTCTCCAGAGGTGTGCTCTTTTGCTTAATGTCCCGTCTTTCCGAGTAAAATGAGAATCGTATCTTTCGCGTATTAGAGCAGAGCATGTTTACAGCCATGGAGGAAGGACTTGAAAGCATGCCTTGAATTCATCCTCAGACAGCAGATGGCAGAGACCCTGCAGTGTATCGCTCCTGGAAAACTCATGCAAGCTCTCAGACCATCTCAGGTTCTCTTACTGCATGACTGGAGTGGTTTGGGATGCGGGGTCTTTGACACCCTCCTCAAGGAACAGGCAGCAATTACTGCCTGTGGCGGATAGCAAGAAATCTCTCTCGGCACCGGAGCAGCCAGCAAGCCTCCCCCTGGTGCCCCGAATGCCGCCTGGGGTAACCTGCAGCTGCTGCTGAATCTCACAACTCCCCCCTGCAGCTCTCTGGCTTGGGAAGGTCTCCCAGCCTCACCCTGCCGGGTGCGGGATCTGCCAGCACCCTGCAGCCTGCCTCCCATCCCATCCCACCACTCGTCACTTGCTCGGGACACAGCCAGAGGCCTGGCCTGACCTTGCATTGTAGCCAGTCTCCAAAAAAAAGCCACCAGCTTAGTGCTGTCCCCAATGAGCACAGCACAGAAGCGCAGCAGATGCCCTGCCTGCCAACACGCACAGCGGCACGCAGCAGGGAGGGCTGTGGTGCCACAGGCTGCCAGTCTCCAGAGCGGGAAAGCAGGGGCTCTGGAGCTTTCGGAGACTTAGGTCTCTCTCAGGGGTTCTGGAGGGGCTGGCCCCATGCCTTATGCCAGAAGGGCGACTGGTTCATTTGTGCAATGAGATGACGGAGACCAACCTTGGGATGGTGCTTAACTGCTTGAAAGACCCTGGTTAACTTGGGAAAAGCAGGAAAATGGCAGGGATGGAGTGAGGGAGTTGTAGAGTAGAAAAAATAAGGCAGATCTGTGGGGGCTGAATGGGAGGGAACCAGCTGTGATAGATGAGCTGAGCATGTGGGACAGGAGGATCCCAGATGACGGGGGATGCAGGATGCAAAGCAAAACTGGAAGCAAGCTGCTCTGGAGCCTCTGCATCTGCTTTAAATGGCTCTTAACCTTCCGTGAGAGTAGCCAGGGGCCATGAGGCTGCCCAGGCTCTGTGCTTAGCCATCCTGCCTCCTCCTGCTGCCTGATTTAGAGGCAGGCACTGCTTGGGCAGGTGCTGTCACTACTGCCAGGGAGCCCAGGACGGCCAGCCAGCCACGGCGAGGTGCGCTCAGCAGCCCCACGTGCCTGCCAGCACCGCTAAGCTTGCATGCATCAGACCACCACGACAGTCCTGGCACTGCAGCGCAGATGCATCACCAGTGCTCCCAGCTCAGGGCACAGTTGCATGGGCTCTCCCCAGCACTGCCCACCGCCACCCCCACCAGCATCACCTACACTCACATCCCTCCCACATCCATGGACCCAGCCTTGCTCCCACATGCAGGAGAGGAGGCAATCGCTGGAGGCCTCTGAATATGCATGAGGTGCAGGTTGCTCAATAATCATGCCTGAGAAACGTCCAAATATTTACACAAACAAACCTCCACTCAGAGGAACCTACTGAAAACAGCCCTAATCTCAGCAACGACTTAATGGAGGCCACCAGCACCAGAGGCACCAGCTCCCAGCAGATCAAGGCATGTAGGGGCTGGTGTACAACCTGGTGCCGCGGCATGTGGGGGGGTGGAAAAGGCTGTGCGGCTGGGCAGCCCATCTAGCTGTGCTCCTGCTGTCTAGTACTGCTCCCCATTTGCGCTCAGCAAAGGCCCCAGTACTGGGGACCAGACCAGGGCAGTAGCAGAAAGGAGATGCATCCAGACCAGCGCCGATGGCAGCTCAAAGTGACCTCAGAGGCTAAGGGCAGGCTCTGCTCATGCCTCCTCTTGCTGGTTGGTTTGTATCCAGAGGTTTTTCCCCTCATTTGGCTAGGGAGAATCTAGGGGGCAGAGGGTATGTGAGGGAGGGCTCCCAAAAAGGGAGCTCTTAGTCATGAATGGGAGGGCTGCCATTAACTTCATGAACGCAGCCAAGCAGCTTTGCAGAAGGGGGAAAGGCAAGCCTCACACATCCCTCCCATGCGCCCTGCTTCCCCAGGCACTGCCGGGGTACCTGGCAGGTCCTTACCTTACTCCCTTTTGCTTCTTACAGTACAGAAGGATTCCACAAACACCTCCAGAAACCTAAACTCCTTGAAATGATCAAGACCTTGAATGCTTCAGCAGGAGCTGGGATGTATCTCCTCTGCATCGCTGTGTCACAACCCACAGGGCTATCTAAAGCCTCCCCATGCAGAGCATCACCAACACACAGCCATCTCGGGGGTTTAGAGAGGCAATACTTCCCAGACACATCAAGGACAGACCCTTGCCTAGGAAGGGAGTGCAGACCTCTCTCCGCACATCAGCTGGTTTTCATGAAGGGTCTCAGCCCTGTACCAGAAGAGAGCCCTGCTCCCACTGCCAAACTTCCCCCAGTACTCAGGAGCAGGGATGCGCCTGGAGCACTTGCATATGTGCACACACACACACACACAGACATGCAGCATGGCCAGCACTGCAGTAACACAGGACGCGGCACTCTCCTCACATGCTTCACAAGAGGTTTTTCCTACCACACAGTCTGCTTTCTTCACAGCTCTTGTTCTTTGCTTGCAGGGCATGGAGGGAAGGGACACAGTCACCTCTTCCCTGCCTTGTCCCTCTCCTCAGTGCAGGCTGACTCTGCACACTGCAGTGGGATCTCTTCCAGCTCTCCTAGCTGCCTTTGGTCATCACTGGGCTGAACGGCACCTTGGGGGCAGCAGTAAGGGCCTGACACTCCTTTGGGTTTGCAGCTCTCTTTCCATGTGCAGGGGACTGTCCCCAAAGCCCAGCGATTTCAGAGTCCAGACTCAGAAGTGAAGTCCCTGTTTCTGCCTTGTAGCTTCCATAAGATCACAGAATCACAGAATGGCTGAGGTCGGAAGGGGCCTCTGGAGGTCGTCTGGTCCCCCCCGCTCAAGCAGGGCCACCCAGAGCTGGTTGCCCAGGACTGTGGTCAGACGGCATTGAAGGATCGCCAAGGAGGGAGACCACGACCTCTCTCGGCAACCTGTCCCAGCGCTCAGTCACCCTCCCAGTGAAAAACTGTTCCCTGATGTTCAAGCAGAACCTCCTGTGTTTCAGTTTGTGCCCATTGCCTCTGCTCCTGTCACCGGGCACCAGTGCAGAGAGCCTGGCTCTGCCCCCTTTACACCCTCCCTTCATGTATTTATATACATTGGTAAGCTCCCCCCGAGCCTGCTCTTCTCCAGGCTCCACAGCACGACGAGTCTAGGTCTGCAGGTCATTTAGACCTAGAGGCTGCGGATGGAGTGGGGCAGACAGACAGACAACATAACCAGCTCTGGGGTGCAACCGAAGTTGGCAACAACTATTTTCAGCACAGCCTCTCTAATGTGACTGCACCAACATCTCTGCATACCCATGGGCCATGAGGCGCATAGACAGACAGTGGAGGGATGAAGCTCCAGGAAAGGATGGCTGCTTGACCCTTTCTCACTGTTCACGTGTAGGCTGGGGCTGGGCACACAAGGTGGCCATCGGCTTCCAGCATTCCACAAGCAGGGATTCAGTCCTCAGTCCTATGCCAGCCCTTTGCCTGTGAAGTGCTGTGGGACAGTCGAGCCCAGGGGAGAAAGGAGTCAGTCCTGTTCTACAGTGAGCCACCAAGAAGTCCAAAGGCGATTCATGGGAGGCAAAATTCAACAGCGAGCAAAAACTTTGACCTCTCTGGATCTGGCAACTTAATTTTCCAAGTATCAGAAATCAAAGTTGGATCCCAGGTGCAAATTTCCTTAAAAGAAAAGCCTCCCGTCACTAAAGCACCCCAGGAAAGCACTCGCAGCCCTGCACTGCTACCTTCCAGGCAGCTTTTGGGAACCCTGAGTTGCCAGAGTAGTTCTGTGCAGTGGAGATGCCAGTGCTCGGTGTCCACTCTGCAGAGTTTTCTGGAAAGGGTTTAGCAAGGCTCAGGGAAGATGAATTTTTTCCTGCTAGTGCAACAGTTGGGAGATCTGGGCTGCAGGGATTTTTATGCTTATTGTTTTGGCTTAACAGGATCGAGTGGTGCCACTGAGATGGGGAGGAGAACAGGGACAGACCCCCAGAAGTTTTCTGTTGCAGCTCAAGTCCTTGGGGATGTTACAGGACTGATTCAGAGACACTGCCACATCAGCACAGCACGTTATTAATAGTGTGCAAAGGTCCAGGGTCCCCACCGCATATCAAGGGAATTGGAAACTGGAACGTGGCCTGGATGGCTCTGGGGGCTGGATCCAGTGAGGGAACGTATCACCTCTAAGTGAGCATAATGTGGGTGCCGCAAGCCACCACCAGCTCCACGCCAGCGCACTTCCAGGGAGGGCAGACAGTGCTGGGGACCAGGTTCTGGCAGGGCAGCTCCTCCGAGCAAATGCTTTTGGCCAAACCTTGTTTTCAGAAACATGGCCATCCAGGGGCTGACACAACCCTCCAGCCAGTGCCTGTTGCACCAACCAAAGACCTTTGAGAAGAGACGAAAATCTCCTTCAGCCTTGCATCACCTTAGCCAGCATCAGACGACTGACGGGGGTGTGAGGACTCCGGAGTTCACAGCACCCTCAGCTGTGAGAGAGCTCTCACAAAGTACATGTGGTCCTCAAAGGGTAAACCCATGTCCTAACCATGTTTCTTTACAAGAAAAAGATGTACCAAATAACCTGAGGGCCAATTCCTGGGCAGTTCAAGCTGGCGTCAGTCATCACAATAGATCCAGCACCACCTCCCTTCATGTGCCATGCGCTTTCAGCTGTACCTAACAGCCATGCCCACCCTTGATGTGGTGGAGCTTCCACAGGAAGCAGATGTAATTGTAGGAAAAGAAATGTAACCACAGTTCAGGCCAGAAACACCCTGGGAAGCAGGAGGGTCTGGTGATTGCCAGCAGCTGCTCTCCTGAAGCAAGCGAGAGACTGGATTTGCTGATCCGCCCCCAGCTAGACAGCACCTGCGCAGGTGAGAAACCGAAGCTGCCGGACAAAGGCAGCACAGTGTTTGTGTCTGTGCACATGTGCTTGAGCTGTAGCATCCCTGTCCCCCTTCCCAGTCTTGGTGACAAAGGGGGAAGACCTCCTCTCCTCCCTCCCAGGGCAAGCAGTGCAGCGGGCTGGAGCAGAGCCTTGGCCAGCGCGGCTGGGAAGTTTCACTACAGAGCTGCCCGAAGCGCTATTGTCCCTTCCAGTGACCTTGCGTGTGTGCTGGCTGCTGCAGCCAAAGCACAGCACGGGAACCTTTAAAAAAGCGCCACTGATCCGCCGTTTTAAATGCAAAGAGCCCGTCACTGCCTCCACACGTTCCACTCCCCCCTCCGCTGGGGATGTCAGCACGCTGATGCTCCGGCTCAGCTTGGCTCCCTCCTGGGCAGGTGTCAGTCTAGCCGGTAGCAGACATGTCACATATCCCAGCCTCACGTCGCAGCTCTCACAACTTGGCTGCACTAACCCGTTCCCCAGCCCCAGCTGCAGCAGGGTTTGGGGGAACACAGCTTATCCCGCCTTGCTGGCCGGCCCCCAGGCACAGCCACCAAGGCATGCCCTACACAGGGGCTGCAAGCAGAGCTAGAGGGAGGCAAAGAGCCTCCCTGTTCTGCATCCCTGTCTGACCTTGCAGCTTCTCCCCAAACATGCCAAACAGCCCAGCGCCTCTCAGAGCCATTGCCAGCAAAGCCAGCCTGCAGACCAGTGTGGATGGCACCATTGCACAGGTCAAAACGTCTCCCTGGGACGCTTCACGCTGTAGCAGCTACCAGAAGCCCAAGAAAGGGCTGGTGGTCTCCAGCACTAGGCAAAGAGTGCTCCCAGCCTCCCAGCACATCCACAGAGGATCAGGGGACAGAGAGGTTTAATGATTTTTCTAGAGTGGCTGGGAGGAAACAGAGCAAAAATGTACGTCTGTGTACCTCCCGAGAGCAGTGCTGCTAGCCTGGGACAAGCAGTGGCCTGTCCCTCCTCTGAGTGCAGAGGGCAGCACTTGGCCCCTCACAGACAGAGCCCAGTGAGCAGGATTATTCGAACCCATGCTGCCACAAGACAGCTCCAGCATCACTGGCCGTCCTCCCCGGTCACTGGTGCTGCCAGTGACCCCAGCACCAGGGCAGAGCCCCAGCCAGCAGCCACCTCACACATTTCCACCCTGCGCCCAGCCACGCTCCTGGGAAGCAGCCCATTGCACTGCAGGGTCTCCATGCACACCAGTCGCTCAGGAGAGGTCCAGCCATAGCCTTGCCCTGAGACTTTCCCTCCTGGATCAGAGCCTGGTGAGAGCAGGGCTGAAGCATCCCTCAGACGGGAAGAGCTGACCTGAGGGCTGGCCAGGCCCCCGGCTCTGCTGCAGGGCACTGGCAGTCAGGTAAGGCTGACACTCCTCTCAGTCCTTTCTAATCCTGCTCACGGCGAGAGACTTTGCCTGGGAGGGAAAGACACCCAAGGTCACTCAGAAGGTCAATGGCAAGGAGAATACATGCCAGAGCTCCTGAAGTCTCTGTCCTTTCCCAGACAGGGAACCTCCAAGCCCCCCAGGCTGTTTTGGTGGGTCTTTGCTCCATGCAGGTGTCATCTGTTCTCTCCAACTCACCCTGCCTCCACGGACGGCCTTTGGTGTTTTTCCTTTGCATGACATCACCCAGCTCCTGATCTGCTGCCAGCTCCCTGCTTCCAGAGAGGACCCTTTACTGGCTGGGACAGAGACATTTGGACTGGGGCGGTGCTACGCTTCTGCAGTCCTCCATAGCTGCGCTCTCTCCGGGGACTAGGTGCATCCCAAGGAGGTAGGACCAGAGGGGCTGGGCTGCCTGCATGCGAGCAGGCCCCAACATAGTGATTTGGACAGCCTGAATATCTCCACATGCTGAGGACAGAGAGTGCCAAGCTCCCCCAGGGATCTGCTCCAGCAGGCACATTCCTGCGTGGCATCAACAGGAGCCAGCAGGAGTGTAAATGTGGCTGTCGCCCCTTCTTCCTCCAGCAAAAAGGCAGATGTTAAGAGAGGAACAGTCCCCGTCATACCGGGCATGTCTACAGGCTCAGTATCAGCACCAGGCGCCAGGGCCAGCCCTGTCTCTCTGCTGATGTTCTTCCTCCATGCACCGTCGCTACACCAGCTTCCCTTCCCAAGCAACTGGCAGGACCGTTTTCCCACTGAACAACTGTAGATGCACTTTGATTGGCCTCAGGGGTTCCGGCAGCTTTGCCCTCCTTGGCTCCAGTGCTGCCAGTAGGGCAGCCGAGTGGGAAAGCACCAGTCCAGCCTAACAGCGACAACCCCCCTGCACAGAGGAGTACATCTGCTCCCACTCGCAGCCCAGAGGACTACCCCTCTCAGCTCTCAGGACCGCTCCGATGGCACAGGCACCGTCCAGCCCAGGCTCACTCAGACTGAAAAGAGTGGCTCGGTGGATGTTGCCAATTAACAGACTGCAAATATACATCAGCCTTGACCACTTGTTTCTTTGCACTGGGCGGGAGAGAAGGGCAGCTTGCCTGTGCAGCCCCAGCCAGCATCACCTCCCCGCACCACGCAGCCAGCCAGCCGTGGCGTCCAGGCCTGCAGCCACAGGCAGTCACTGAAAACCTCGCCCAGTGCAACCTTCACAAGCAGCCTCAGTTCTCCTGCATCCAGCAAGAGGCCACGACTCCCTTCTGACACCACAGACCTGAAAAGCACCTGCCAGGACCCAGCATAGCAAGGTCGCTCCTGCCCCAACAAATTGCTACCTTGCTTCTGGCATAAAGTGACAAGCAGCTTCAGCTTCACATAGCCCCAGTGACCCCACAGGGCTGTGCATAGCGAGGGTGGAGATCAGCCCCAGCAGTGCCAAGTGTCCAGCGTTCAGCAGTGCCCGAAGATAGGGCTGGTTTTCTTCCTCAAATGTCTTGACCCCAGTGACTCTCCCCAGTCACTGCTAACACACCGAGTGCTCAGGAACACGGGCAAAACCCCAAGTCAGTCCCCAGTTGCAGGAACCGAGGCCCTCTCTGCGAGGCGAGGGCTGGCAGAGGGCGTTCCAGGAAGAAGTGGGCAACGTGCCATAAGCCAGCACTCCCTTTCACTTGTCCTGGGGCCTTCTGGCTAGACCCAGTGCCCCACGGAGAGGAGAACAGGCAGAGTCCAGGGAAAGACACATCGCTGCCCATGAGGAGAGACCCCAGCCACATCCTCCATGCAACCCAAAGAGCTCTTTGAGGAGACAGCCAGAACAGTCTGCCCTGCTGGCCATGCACCCAGGCGACTCTAATGAGCCCAAAGCCACCAAAACGTGGGCAGAGGCTGGGGCATCCCTGGGAATGGCTCGTGCTGCTGCCTGCCAGCCTCCCACCAGAGACCGACAGTGGAGGGGGACTCACCGTGCCCCAGCCGCCCCTCCCTGGGGAGCAGAAAGCGTGCACAGAAACGAGTGAGAAGAGGGAGCTGGAAACCCAGCCAGGCCCCCATCCCACTGCCAAGGAGCCAAACGCCCCGGGCTGCCTGCAACGTTCCCAGTCTTCTGGCTGGGAAGGGCACTCTAGCATCAAAGAGCGGCAGGGACAGCCAAGGGCTGAAGTCTGGGCTTTTTCCCTGGAGCCTTGCAGGGATGAGGTGGGACTCAGAGGCCCAGGAGCAGAGCCCGGAGCCCCACATCCCCTGGCACGCCTGGCTTCAGCTGGCACCCGAGACACACACAGAGCCCGCCTCGCTGTCCACAGCGACCACCAGCAAGGGAACAGTTCCACAAGCTCAGTGCAGATTCCGATTCCTTCTGGAGAGCACACCCTGCTGTACGCTGGATGCCCAAGGCCAGGTACTCACAGTCCAGCCTGGGTGCTTAGACATGGTAGACCATTCCCGGGGAAGGGATGCACTCTGGCTCCCTGAGGAAGGATACAACCAGGATAGGAGAGTGGAGGGAAAACGTTTCTGAATGAATCAGTTGGTGTGACTGACACTACAACCTAGGCTAGGGCAGGAGGGAAAAACAGTAATCGCAGCAGCTCAGCCTATTGCACATCAATCTTCATTTATTCCAATTCCTCCTTCCCTTCCATTTCTGCAACATTTAATCATTTTGCCCATTCCTCCCTGCAACACACTGAACTGCAGCCAGTTCCCTCCTCCAAGGACTCCCTTTGGTTATTGGCAAATTAAGAGTGCTTTATCAGTCCCTGGTACCGCTGTTCACAACACGCTCCAGGATGCATCCTTGCCTGGTGCGAGGCAGAATTGCCTACGGCTCACGCTATCTGCACTAAAGGCCTGCGCTCAGAGCACTGGGACAGCTGACATTCAGCATCACCTGCCTTTTAAATCAGAGAACTCAGAACACTGGCATCGGGGCAGGAGGTCAGAGCTGACAGAGAGCAGCTGAGGATCACAGACCAAACCCTAGCACCAGGCCACACAAAGAAGTCCCATAGTATAGGGCTGCTTTGTGCAAGCGTCTCCTACATCAGAGCATGAACACGTTGAAACCAATGCTCAGGCACAACAAGAGCCCATGCCCAGGAGCGGAGACTGGTATGCTATTTCTGTTGGCAAGAGCCATTGCTTCTACATACCTAAGGCAACTGGTAAACTTCGGCTTTTTGCCTCCTCTCAGATCCATGCTTGACAATTTGGAAGCTGTTTCGTGCACTTTCTAAGAAATGACCTAACTATGTCTGGGGAGAGTGCCATGGCTAATTTATCTGCCTCAACAGCACCTCTGCAGACATACAGCTAGAGGAGAGAGGAACGTCCCTGCCACCTTCTCAGAGTTGGGCAGAAGGGACACTCTGCCCACAACACCAGAGAGACCGGACGCTCCTCAGTCACTCCAGATGATGTGAAAGTCTATTACCAGCAGCCAATTTTCACCACCACTGAACACAGCTGTGACAAGTAAAAAGAAAAATTGGTTGAAGAGGCCGAGGAAAAGTCTTAAACTAGTGAAAAACATCAAGACGACTCCAAAAAATTACCCAAGAAAAAGCCAATCCCTGCCAAAAAAAAGTCAAAGACACTGTGGATGTTTCTTGTCCACAGTCTTCCCAAATTGACCTTAACACAGAGGTGCCCAAGGAGCCAGGTATTTAGGGTCTGCTCGCTGGGTGACTCAGGGCCTGGCGGCGTTCGGCCCCCGCGGTGCTGCCTGTACCGTTGCCGTTCTGCGCCCGGGGTCTGAGGAGGGACCGTGGGGAGAAGGGGAACGATCCCCTTCGGTGAATGAAGCAGAGCGGAAGGGCAAAGCGGTTTCCCTTCATTAAGCCAGGCACATCCCAGTTTCAGCTTGGCTTCCACACCAGGGACACCAGAGGGATGCGACCCCTGGAAGAGAGGATGCGGCTGGTTCTAGAGGCAGCTCAAAGAGGAGGAAAGCTCAGTCTCAGTGTTGGCTGTGGCAGAGGTGGGCTCCCCCAGCGTAGCCTGTGGCTGGCACAGCCTCCTGTGGCTTTACTCCCCCCCAGACAAGAAACTCTCCAGCAGACAGCAAGTAACCAGCCACGGGAGGGGAACGAGGCCTCCAGGAGAGCAGGACAGGGATCGCTGACAGCAGTCCCACCGCGGAGAGAGAACTTCACCTCCCCAACACTCAGTCCCCGGGCCCTAACACAGAGAGCAGCCACAGCCCAGGGACAAGCTGAGCCCCTCGGCGATTACACGCGACGCGAGAAGTGCTACGTTGTTCAGGAGCATTAAGCATTGCCAAACAGCCACGGGGAGAGGTGGGTATTTGCCCAGTCATAAACTTGCACACAGCAAAGGCATTACTCTTGGCACAGGATCCACCCTGATGCTCTCAGCTTACTAAATGCTCCACAAAAGCACAGACCAGCTCCTCAATGTGCTCTGTCCAGCATCATCGCAACTCTCAGGAGAAAAGCCACAGAGAATTAAAAGCTGATCAAAGATTACAAAGCCTCAAAGTGACACTGTCCTAGACAGCAGCGCTCCTTCCTGGACACAGACCCTCCGGGTTCGCCAAACCCCGCTCCATCTAAGCCACGCAACCACCAACTGCAACACCCAGACCACAACCACACGGAGAAACAATACAGCCCGGTGACACCAAAGGCAAAATGACAAGCGTTTAAATCAAAGTTACTCACTTTCTCGGGGCTTGCAGATGCATATACACAGGCATGCACACAAAGAAAAATGGACTTCCAGGCCCACAGAAAACTCTTCTTCCAGAAAACAAAAAAAACCCCTGTGTTCATGCAGGAGCTGCTGAGGAAGGTGAGACACGGCCAGAATGCAGAAATGGTAGTCCAGCCAGCAGCACCCTGCCGCTGGCCACCACCTCGCTCTGCCTTTCCAGTGAGGAGAGGTGGGAAGGGGCTTGGGGACAGGTGAGAGGGACCTTATGCAGGTAACTTACCTTCCACAGTTGCAGTGGCAAACTCGGTCTTCCCCTCTCAGATGCGGTAAGATGTAATTGTGAAATCTGTCCAACAACGCATTCATGTCCATCAAGCAAGCTATTGCCTGTAAGAGCCCATAACCAAGGCATCTGGTCAACTCTGGATGATGGAATAAAACATTGACTCTAGTTTGGTTGCCAAAGACTGAAGCAGTCATAAAGAAAATAATCTTTGGTGTTTAACGGGGCGCACACGCATGCACACGCACGCACACACACAGAGGTGCACAGGCTAAGGGACAGCGCGGGGGGGGATGGAGGGGAGGGAAATAAGCAAAATCTCTTACCATAACGATAGAGGCGCCCAGGATCATGAAAATCATGGTGTTTGCATTCATGGACATCAATAGGGAATTGCCAGCGGTCGGGTCCGTCCGCCCCCGGCCCGCGGACAGCGAGCGGCGGCCGCGCTATTCCGCAGAGCTCAGCCCGGGGCGCATCGCGCTCGGTGCCCGCACGCTGCGGTGCGGCGGGGGGCGGCGGGGAGCCCCCCGCACACACACACGCACTCCCCCGTGCCGGGGATGCCTCGGGCTCCCTCGCCCTGCCCGTTTTATTTTTTTATTTTTCTAGGACAAATGTGACAGGTAAAAAAAAAAAAACCAACAAAAAAAAAACCCCAAAAAACAACAACAACAAAAATCTCCCCCTTCTCTCCCCCGGCCTCTCCCCGGCCTCAGCCGAGGGAGGTGCGCCACGTCTCCGGGAGCGGGCACACACCGCCACAAGCACAGCCCTTCATGCAGCAACTGGAAAGCGAGCCAGCCAAAACCGGGGGGGAGGCTGGGGGAGGAGGCGGCAGGCTGCAAAAATCACCCAGTCCGGGGGAGCCTCATTGCATCCTCTTCCCTGACCCTCCCCAAAATCACCCCCCTCTCGATCGGTGCAAAAAAAAAAACAAAAAAACCCCAAACCACCACCTCCCCCCTCCCCCAAAAAGCCCCCACCAACCCTCCCGGCTCGGGGCTGCCTGTCCCCGCTGCTCGGCTCCGTGCTGGAAGCCCCCGGCCCAGCCCCTCCCGGGCCCGGGTGGCTCCGCGCCGTGCGCCGCCGGCTCTGGACGGGGGAGGGATGCGGGATGCAGCGGGGAGATGCGCCCAGGCAGAGCCGGCCGCCCCCTCCCCACCCCGGGCATTTACCTACGTGGGGAGGCGCTGCTCCGGGAGCGGCTCATTGCGAGCGACAGCAGCAGCGACAGCTCTGCGGACCTGCCCTTGCGGGGCTTCCCCCCGCCTCGCAGCCGCACGCTTCTCCCGAGCGGGGCCCCGGCAGCGGCGCTTGGCCGCATTCGGAGTCCCACACGCCATCCTCACCCCGCCCTTCCTCGGCCCCGTCCTCCTCGCATCCCGCAGGGGCCACGGGCCCGGCCCCATCCCGCCCTCGGGCACGGCCGGGGTCCGTCCGTCCGTCCCCCCCCCCCGCCCTGGCGCTGGGCGAGGCCCGGGGGTGCCGGGGGCCGCGGCCGCCCCCGCTGCCGGCCGGAGCAGGGGGGTCCGGGGCAGCGCCCGCGGCGGGGTGGGACGGGAGCCCCGAACTCCGCCGCGCCCCCGCGCTTCCCACGGCGCCTCCCTCCGCCCGCTGCTTCCCGCTGGGAGAGCGACGGCCGCGCCGGGGGGGTCCCCCAGCCCCTGCCCCGGCTGGGCCCGGGTCCTCCTGCGCCCAGCGCCCGCTCGGCCCCGTCGCGGGGAAGATGCCCGAAGGGGCACCCGAGGGCGGCTGTGGGTGCCCAGCCCTCCTTCGAGCGTGCCGGCCACGCTGGGAGCAGTTCCCACCTCTGCCGAGCATCTCCCCTGGGCCTGGCCCCCTAAGAAAAGCTGGGTGATGCAGGCGCAGGAGACCCGCTCCCTTTTCGGACAGAAATAAAATTACCCCGTACAACTTCGTTCCATCTATCAAACCTGAGATCTAAGGTCCAAGCAAAAGGTCGTGCTCCAGGTTCTCCCACGGCTTTCTTTCACCGTGCTATTTGGTCAGTCCAACTCGGGCCATGTTCTAAGAAAAATAAAGGAAAATAAGTGACCAGCCAATAACTTTTTACTTGCTTGCTTGTTTGTCGTTCTTTTTAACGTAAACTGTGCGATCTGGGTGAACAGAAGAGATTACAGCCACGACGCGGGAAACGCGTGGCAGCACATAGCTCGATGGTGGCTGCGTTGTGTCGCGCTGTGCTTCACCTCCCAGCCCTCGGCCTCCCTCAAGGTCGGTTTCACCTTGCTGGGACCCAAGGATTGTTTAGGCTTCTCAGGGCCATCCAAGCGGAGTCTGCTTGTGCTGGGTTTTGCATTCTTGCATTTGTTTTCCCCCTGTTCCTCAGGCCACAATCAGCCTCCTTATGTAATGACTTGTGTTATATAAACTCCATTCTTCACGGAACAGTCATTAACCTACTACTGGGTATTGAAAATACCAAAATACTGTCACACAATTAAAATCACTAAATGGTGTCCTCAAATTAGAGCACAGATTGCATTGCAGTTTTTTTTTTTTTTTTTAATTAAACCACACCCATGAAACATTTGATAAGCCAGGCACTTCATGCAAAAGAGCGGCAAGGCTGGGGAGGCACAATCCTGCCCAGCCCATCAGGGCTCCTCCTCAACAGCCCTCTGCCCTGAGCTGCTTTCACCTCTTGAGCTAGGAGCCGGTTTCTGCCGTCTATATGCAGACTCAGTAAAAGGAATGCAGAGATAATGCAGCTAGTTACTTTGCTAGTTGTAGAAAACATACGCATTTTTAAAGGAACAGCTGAATAAAATCGCAGGAGAGAACAGACAATTTGAAGACAAGTCTCAAGGAATCTTGTGCAGGTGAAGTTTTGCCTGGCCATCAGCCCACGTTTCGGACCCCCAGCCATCCCCCCGGACTAGGCTGGGTCAGCTCGCAGCTGGGCTTGAGGCACTGAGGAAAGACTTTGTCGTTGGCTCAGGCAGAAGCCGGGTCTCAGCCCAGCTCTGGAGGAGCCGCCTTCCCTTCTTGTCCTTTGGAGCAAAAGGCCTGGCTGATGGGGATTCCAAATGTCATCGTTCTGAGCATTTTGTTCAGCGTCCACTGCGGTCCTGGTTGCACCTCCTGCCTTGGGCTGTAGGGCAGTACAGCCGCCTGGACGTCAACCAGCTTCAGCCTAGGCCTGGGCAGGACGGCGCTAACGTACAGGGTAGCGCAAGAATCCTTTCTTGCACCCGCCGGCACTGCCCAGAGGACAGGATTCACCAAATCCGACAGGCTCACAGGGCTGCAAACGTGGAGAGCAGCCATGAAATGACCAGAGTCTTTATTAAATCCAGTCGCCATGCAGAACATTTGAGTCAATGATCTTCTGTGGCACTGGATTGTATCAGAAATTCCTTCTCCTCTCACCACTTCATCCTCCAGTCGGCAGGAGCACCAAGTGACTGCGATTCTGCAGCCAGGAGCACCTCACGCTTGCTTTACTGCAGCATCAGTCAAACAGGTTTCCCTGTTGCTCTTGCTGGCCCATTTTCAACACGTCCAGGCTTGGCTGGAACCTGTAAAGCTTGTCCTGTCCCATCCTTGACCCCACTCCAGCTAGGTTTGCTCCCTAGCCTCGGTACAGACTCTTACTGAGTTTTTCAAGAAGCAGCTCTTCACAGCAACCCGTGGTGGAAACGACAAGTCCTGCACAGCCACGGCAGGGATCAGAGTGGAGACGAACCCAGGCCAACAAACAGACCGCCCGTTCTTGCAGAAACAAACCAGCAGCAACATTTCTGTCCCATTCAGTGCTAGCACACATTGAACTCTTGGCTGCTCTCGGCCTGATCAGCTGGAGACCCAAGAACAACCTGGGGCCGCGCGTGGCGTTCAGCCGGTCCGGCCTTTCATCTGCGTGTCTGGGGGAAATAAGGCCAGGAAGTTTTTCTAGTGACTTCCATCGAATGGAAAGAGGCAGCAGGGACTGACCGTACTTGAGCAAAGTGACATTCTACTTGCATGAGTGAAGACTGTCTTTTTAATGATTAAAACAGATTTCGGGTTGCCACCACAAGAGTTTACAATGGGTTTGTGGCACTTGTTCCTAATCACTTCAATATTGCTAGAAATAAGCTGCTCCTTTTTGAAAACAAGCATCCACACCACCTCTGGCTCCTGTTGGGCTTCAAGCCTCGTGTTGTACCGTCACCACCACCCTCACGCAGACAAGTCCGTAGTCGGCATTACAAGATCTCAGCAGCATTTGGCCTGTACCTAACCAAGCGACCGCTGCCTTTTCCTTTGCTTTAACCCAACCCTGCTGCGTGACCCGGTACCGTCACCCAGCCTCCTCTAGTTCTCAGCACTTGAGGGCATGCAGTGAACGTAGCCTTCCCTCCTTACTGATTATCTTTTAAACCCCAGCAATACTGGCTAAGATAATAAAAAAAGACCAGAGATCTGTATGGGAACCACCTCAGATTTTTTTTTGCCCTGTGAGCACGCAGCCCCAGGTAGGAATATTAACACAAGCCACGTTCACAGGAACCGACCTGCTCTTGAAGGGAGCACAGCCTCGGCTGTCAGAAGTTATAGAAGAGTCTAACAACAACCAGAGCTAGCAGTTCTCTCGTTTTTCCTTTTCAATTTTTTCTCTTCCATAAGAACCCACTCAGCTGGCCTGTGCCCTCCCTGTACTCCACTGACTGTTTTTTATTCCCCTGTTCTTTTGCAGCTCCTGTGCTAGTACAAGCATTTGTGTTTGTCTTTATTGATACTTTCTCCTAAGCTCCTACATGTATGAGAAAGAGAAGTTGAAGCTGGATAATCTGCCCAGCAACAAATTCATTAGGCTGCTGCATTGGGGAAATCTCGCTAGGATCATTGATCTTTGCAGTCAGATCCAGCACTATTGAAACTTGGGGAAGAAAGCTGTTTCCCACCATATGCAGTCTGATTGCATTATCTGCATTGCTTTCTGCACCGAGCCTCACGGGCAAGCGAAGGAAGCCAGCAAGCGGAGAACTTCAGGGATAAGAGACCAGCAGTGCAGAAGGGAGAAAAGGCATTGCTCTTTAATCACCAGTCAAAAGACGTGCTGATGTCTCTGACAGAAAGAACATTCATTAACATTATGAAGGTCTTAAGCAAGGCAAGAAACACAGAAAATAGACACAAAATCAAAAGTGACTTGTGTGAAAGACAGACTGCAAACGAGAAGCGAGCAGGGCTCCACTTCTCTGTGCCTTATGGAGAGGATCTGCAGAGGGTGGAGATGTGAGAGGTGGAAACCTCAAGACGTTCTTGGCAAAGATCTGCCCACACTGGAAGTAGCATCAGTTTCATGGCAGCAAGAGAGCAAAATCTTATAGATACTGTTCTTTAATCCATATGGCCTTTCATAGAAAGTCAATAAAGTGAGAGGAATGCCGAGAAAACAGAATCACCGCGGTTAGAAAGCAGGGGGGAACCTCTGGGAGGAATCTGCATTTTAAAGCCACCTCTGCTGGCCTTGGGGAAACTGGGAGGACAGCCTCGATCGCTGAGAACTCACTGCCAGCCGAAATCTCCCAGCACAGCCAAATTCTGACTACTCGCAGTCTGTGTTCACAAGGTGTTAACCCTTCATTGCTTTCCTTCTTTGAACAGGAACTTAAAAAAAACAAAACAAAACAAAACAAAACAAAAAACAAACCCAACAACAAAAAAATACCAGATCATCTCTCAGCACCGACACTCATCAACAGGAGTATCAATGTATCTACAAGGCAGGGAAGAGCACGGCATCATCATATATATGGCACCCCACTCTTAAAGGAAAAATACATTATTCGTCCCATTTCCTTTAAACTGAAGTTTCTCTTGAAATTTTTTTGACACACAAAATAAACTTGAACCTTGTGTTTAGCCAGAGTTTGTTTTATACCTACATATATATTTTTTTGTGTGTGTATAAATATACGTATCTCTCAAACAAGACTAGGACCCCATAGAATTCCTGTATAAACTGAGCTTCATTGTGGATTTCAATGCAAATGAAGCATATGGAGACAAACTATATAAATGCATACATTTTTCACTAACCTGTCAGTTAAATGAGAAGTAATATGTCAGAGGAAGAACAACTTTAGCTGAAGAACAAGTTTTGCTCACAGAAATTTGAATACTTTGAAGCGGACTGTGGATTATTCAGAATACTTGCCTGTCCACCCCGGTCAGTCATCCATCCATCCTCCTTCCGCACACTGGTAAATAAACAAATAAATGACCAGCTCCCAGTGTTGCTTTTGCTTAGGAACAGAACCTTTAGGATGGCAAGAACAATTCTGTAACGTCCTGTACACTCTAGCATGTTTTTAGACCAAGGCTTCTCATTTCAGTTGAAGAGATGCAGTGAACTGAAGTTCTGCTGATGAATCCATACTTAGCACTACAGCAACCAGAATTCTCTGCCAGTTGTGCACGTGAAAAGTATAATCTTTATGTAATAAAAAGGACACTTCTGTAAATCTCCACATACACATAAAACACGGGTTAAAACATTCTGTTTGGGTTTTTACTGCCTTTCTGTAAAATAACAACGAAGAGCTCCATTTAGGATGAATTAGGTTGAAAGTAGAAAACATTTTCAAACGCTCTCCAAAGTTTCACCTTGCCACAGAGCAGGCTTCAGTACTGATACTGTACAGGGAAGGAAAACTCTGCTCAAAATACTCAGTACCGTGATTGCTTGAAATGTCTTTTTAAAGAGATCAACTAAAGCAGTTCAGTCCTTACAGAATCATCCTCTTCCTTTGGCTGTACATATCCCCATGGTAACAAGCGATGGTATCAGACAGACAAATGAGCAGAAGCAGAGGAGGCTGAATGAAATCCTTCAAATACAGAGTCTCCAGAAACAAAATGGGACAGGACAAGCCCATCAGAAAACATACACTCTGCAAACCTTACCACAACTGCTGCTTGAACTCCCCGTCCCCTAATTGTTCCAATCTGTTCATTCATTCTCCACAAAATTTTTTGCTTTAAGTATTTTTAACGAACAAGAAAAACAGCACAGGTAATTCAGGGATATTAAACATTCCTGAGACCAGGGTATGATGCAATGACCCATTTGGACACCGTCCAGGACACAGATTGAGCTGGCAGAGGTCTAAGTTTTCCCACAAGGCAGCTGAAACCACAGCCAACCCCCAGATCCCAGGAGCAGAGAGAGGGGCCTGACTCAACAGACTTCAAGATTTGCAACTGCAAAGAAGTATTTTCAGATATGGACTTGCAGTCTTGAGGTGTGGAGCCTTTTAATATATGCGAGTGCGTTCACTGGAAGAGGTCAAGTAGCATTGCCGTATGACTTCCTACATCCACAGCCGAAGTTGTCTGCATAGATGGGTAACATTGCCCTAAATTGAGAGAAAGTACTTAGCACTAACTTTCTGCATGTGCAAAATGATTAAAGTTAAGGAAAATTAGGTGATCTCCATGTGAGCTGGCAGGGATCAGTGACAATGAGAGAAGCCAGGAGTTCAAACCCCATTTCATGCTACTTCACTTTTAACATTATGTTCAAAAAGTTGTCCTCACATATCCAAGCATTAAAGAGCACACAGACCTCATTTGCTCCACATCATTTACAGGTTCCTTTAACAAAATGACTTTTAAGATCTTCTCTTGCCTGTAAGCAGCAGCACTTTACCATTCACATTTTGAATGTCTAATAATTTGGTTTGTTTTCACTTTTATCAGTTTGAACAAAGAGAAGTCTGAGCTTTTGCTCTGTTTGTATACACATACTCAGTTTCTGGATTTTGAGCTGTGACAAGCATGTTTATTATTGCTGTATGGCAGGAGAACGCTTCTATTCAAAAGATATTTCAGGTTTTTTTTTAAAAAAAAAGCCTTAAACTATTTCCATTGGCAGTGGAGTCTGCCATTTCTCCCCACCCTCCTTATAGAAGACGTATATACAATTGGTCCTGACTGCTACAGTTACAGCTTCACAGTCTTATTAATCTCACACACAATAACCCAAAAGCAACTGAGACCCCAAAAGATTTCCTGGCAGTGCCATAATTCATGCAGAGAAAGCAGCTCGCTTTAGTTCAACACAGGACGAAAAATCATTAGGAGCTGCCCAAACACACAGCCTTCTGAACAAAGGACACAGTTCAGGTCTTTTGATTCCCATCAAGATCTTCTTACCGTCGCTCCCCTCTCCAATAAATACACTTTGGATGAACGAGCATTCTTGTGCTACTTCAGATCCAGTGTGTTTCACCGTGCAGAGCAGTCACACTTACTTAGCTTCTATTTTGAAAACAGACAAACTTACAGGTTTTCCATTTTTATTGGATGCTTCCAACTTTATATCTAATAATATACAGATACTCGTTTTTCATTGTTCCATTCATATCCTCACGTAGATCAGCCATTCTGTCACATTAAAATAAAAAAAAAGCACAACTGAAATAAAATAAATTTGTAAGCTGGAAAAATACATTATAAACTTATATTCAAGAAACATTCTCTTTATAATTAAAGGCCTACTTGTAATAATTAAAGTAGGATTTAAAGAAAATCTTGATTTTAATTTTTAAATAGGTGGCCTTTGTGTATACTTTTAATCATCTCATATGTACAACCCCAACCAGTATCTCTGCCTACCTGTGACAGAATACCTGAAATGAAACAAAAAGACACTGAAAAGGAGTTTTTAACAAAAAAAGATCAATATTCATTTTCCAGGAAAATACAGTATAATCAGAACTTTAAACACATGCTTCCCTCATCTGTATTAAGGCCTAAGAGACAGATGTGCTTTAATAAAAGCAGACAGTATGAAGAAAAGTCCTTCCACTTTTCTCTTCAAATTCCTGTAACAGCTCATCTATTTCATTTTCCATATCTTCTGTGTGCTGTATCTAGAAGAGAAAAAAATACTAAGCAAACGGACTCCAAGGATATGATGTAGTTTAGAAAACTGTAATCATTCAATGCTTTTGGCTTACTGTGAAATCTGAACCAGCAGCCTGCACCAAAGAGCGCAGCACTGGGCACTTCACTGAGATTCCCAGCATTCCCAAATGTACGTATATTCCGCATCATGTTTATCTGCATATCCTTCCTTCTCCAACCCCCTGAACCGGCACTTAACTAGCACTTTGTTGAGTCGGCAACATCCATCCTCACTAGGTAACAAATGGAAGCTTCAGAATAGCTACAAGCACACGGAACAGATGGCTAAAATCTCAAGTCCTTGAACTCTCTTAGGCTTTTTGAATCTGGAAAGGATTTAAGACCAGAATAGATCACACAGGCTGGAGGAAAAAAAAAGCCTGTTGCCACACTGGAATAGGTAAACTCATCAACTTGCACACTGTAAAAGGACATAGCTCCTTTCTCTGTTCTCTTATTTAAGTGGTTTAAGTGCAGCTTATTTCAGTCTTACTTCAAGGGCTAGGGCCCCTGGATATGGGTGACAGAAGGCCCAGTTTTTTCTTCCACATCATACACACAACAGGGTGGTACTATGGAATACACCTACATAGGATGTTTTTCAAGTACATCGTGATCCAGAATGCAACTTTGATGTTTAAATC
The DNA here is from genome assembly GCF_047370975.1 of Nipponia nippon. Lineage (NCBI taxonomy): Eukaryota > Metazoa > Chordata > Aves > Pelecaniformes > Threskiornithidae > Nipponia > Nipponia nippon. Next base: position 6,913,220 of record NW_028262335.1, read on the forward strand.
CCACATATTACAACTGCTGTTGAAATGGATGTTTTTACCATAAACAGTGCTTTGAGTATGGGCTCAACACGTGTAACGGTTACGTGCAGCGCTTTGCAATACTGCTTTTCACATCAGCTATCAACGCACTGGTTTTGAATGCACAGAGTCCACTTCGGAAACCATGAACTCAGCTACAGTTCATGCGTTTGCTACAACAGCTCCAAAAATAACCACAAGAATTTGGAAACTTATGCCGCTTAAGACGGATTTTACTTAAAACATCTTTTGCAATATGCAGCACCTTTAAGGAGTCCTAAGCAAACCCCAACCCCTGTGCAGTCAGCTGGGTCCAAGGTAGCCACAGGCAACGAGCCCTCTCTACTTACACACTGGCAGAGCTCACAGATAAGGAAAGCACCCAGGGTTGCCTCCTCGTGGTTATCCTGAATGTCCACATTGATCACATGTACTGGCTGACATGTCTCCTGCTCTCTGGAATTTAAATCTAGTTGAAAACAAAACACACATAACAGCAAAACTTTGGATTGAATGGTATCCTATTTTACACAGAGTATTCATAAGGTTTTAAAAAATACATACATTGTCCACCTCTGCCTTCTCCAAACTTGTTTTTAGAAAACTGTTTATTTAATATTGTCTTAAACAATAGCCCCTCTTATTTCAAAAATGAGAGATGGATTTTGGAAACAAAAGAATTCAGTTTTGTGGAAGGGTCATGACAGCCCGGGTCAAGAAAAGTTACTGCTCACCTTACTTTGACAGTCTTTAAAGACTAAGATCAAGATTCTCAAAAGCCAAGAATGATTTTGGGTTTCCTCACCTGGAAAGCTTTAACTGCCCATTTAAAAAAAAAAAAAAAAAACAAAAAAACAAACAAAACCACAACCAAAAACCCAAACCAAAACACACCACTGTACAGCCAACACTCTGAAAATTAAGCTGCAAGGTGAACTCCTGCAAGTTAAGCACTGAGGGTCACATGAGAAAGTTCTAGCTGTAATGTGTTCTGCTGATTAACAAGGGCTGAAGGGGGAAAAATAAAACATCCTTTTCCTACTAATCCAGCCATGTATTTTTGTTACGCCTCTCTAACATAACCTTCCTACTACACACACAGTTTTTAAGCCACAGGTTGTTCTCTCCTAACCCCATTCTGCAACTTCATTTTGGCAAACCTGTTGAAGCCTCCATTTTAAAATTTCAGCTTTCACATCTAGAGCCATTTGGTGGCACTCCAGCCTTCCTCCTTTCATGGGTCAGTTATGAAGGGCATTACCATGAAGTCAGAGAGATGCACAACTGGAAAATTAGCAAGTGGCTGCTCTTCACCTCCCTTCCTTGGGATACTCACCTAAAGCTCTAGAGTGAAAGCTGCTCTCTATGTGAGACATGCTGAACTTGCTGAAGATCTGTTCAAGTGCCAGGGCAGTTGCTCTCAGAACTTACCTATACATTTCAAACACTTCACTTAAAGATTCAGAACGCTAATTGCTCAGCTTGCAGAAGCCCAAATGTATCGTGCTCTGTATTGCTTGTGGCATGACCACCGAGGACTGAAAAGGCAAGGCAACAGCCTTTGAAATCATGTGTATGATACTAATTCAGTTGGCTGGCCTTGCAATGCAAAGGAACCACCTTAAACCTCACATAAGCCTGTATCGAGCATTTCCAGAGAGGGGCAGGGTTCTCAGCCCAGGAGCTGAGAGAGTCATTGCTGAAACCCCATGACTTTCAGTGAGCCCACATCAAGCTTGCTGCATTGTGCTCATGCAGAACCCAGTCCCCAACTGAGATTCTTCTGGCATATCTCACTTTGACTCCTTTAAGGGCAGAGCCGTAGCATGTTTGCAGAGTGTTAACCACGCTCAAGAACAGTTTCTCCACCTGTACAGGAGGTATTTACTGTGGATAAACTGCTTGGCAGGTCATGGGAAGCAGAGAAGGGAAGCTGCATAAGGAAGACAGCTTAGACTTTGTTTCTTCATCAACCCAGGGTAAAAAAAAATGCTCATCACATACCACTTGCTGGTTTTCTAGATCCATGAGCATTTTCAAACGAAACATGTATTTGAGTTTCTCCAAATGCTTGCTATTTCCTTATGTTGGCCCTTAAAATTGCTATACATACACATTCTGTGTAGCTGCCAACGCCAGCATCTTTTAGAAATAAGTATTCAGCCATCACTTCTCTGGTACATAAAGTCTACGTCAATGGACTACGAGCTCTTGTCCCTGCTGGTGTTCCAGCAGCAGTAGTCAGAGGAGACAGATGTTTCCAGATTTGTGAAGGACTTCAAGGAGGAGGGAGAAAAAGCACTCAAAGTTAACTTGGTTTATCAGTTTAAGGTCCTTACCTTCTACTACTTGATCATAGACTCTTTCTTCACACGTTAGGATCAAATCAAAAACATCTTTGCAGTTCTGGAATCTTTCTGGTCGTGGCTTGATTCTCTTATTTCTGTCCAACATGTGTAAAATCCCATTCTGTGTGTATCTGAAGTCGCTTGAGTTAAGTACCTTTACTTTAAGAAAAGTCATGTTTTTGAGCAAATGACCGGCACAAGTGAAATTACTGTATCTTTAAAATAAGATTCTTTCTGTTTGCAAATATAAAGATCAGTGACCACTAAATAGATTCCTAAGGTGGCAGCATGATCCCCCATCAGCGTAGTTCATGCAGTTTCTGGTTCTCAGAGGCCTGTCGCTGTCATTAGTACAATGGCAGAGACAGCTTTAAAAGGCCCTCAGAAGAGCCGAGTTCCTCAGAAGGACAACCTTTCTTGGGCAACTATTTTTATATCCATAATGCTTAGAACACACAGACTTTGCTGTTTGCGTGAGCAGAACGTCCTACATTCACTTAAGTCACTGGCCCTCACTCCAGGGGCCTCTGTCTTGAAAGTCATTATATGGGGTTTCTAGTGTCGACTGCACACCTGCATGAAGCCCTACTCAGGCCTCAGGTTTACGCAACCAAACTTCCAAAGAAAATGAAAATAAATCACAGAAGCATCATCCTTTAAATATATCCAAGATATATAAATGGGAATGAAGAAAAACACTGACTTCATGCCTGTCGCTGTGTGAAAGGAATCTGTTATGCTGCTTGGTAGCTATATTTATGCTGGTACTGTAACCTTGAAGCTCAAATTTCCATCCTGTATCCCCCTTTCAGACAGGATTCGCTCATCCCGCTGTCTTCTCAGCCTTCTGGGACATGCAGTTTCATTAGGAGCACACCAGGGTTGACTGTCGCATAAATCTGCTCACTTGACTAAAACCAAACCCCCTCTCTGAAGGCAAAGTTTTTATGGGTAAATTAGGAATGCCCAGAAAGATTTGAATTAAGAAAGCCTGGAAACTGATGCATCTCCTCCTTGCTTTGAAGCGGCAGTATTTTTAGCCATCCCAGTATATATTTTTAAATTAAAATAACAGTAAGGGTAACACTCTATAATTTAAGATAACAGAAGGATTCTGAGCAAAAAAATTTCCATCATTAGCAGCAAGTATGAAAGAGGTCATCTTGGCTTATTTCCTTGTTGAAAGGGTCATATATATACCTAGCAGGTATCTTAATTCTCTTCAGAGAACAGTCCTAATCTTTTGTAACAAAAGACCAGCAACTTTCTGCCTACCTTTCTGCAGTTGCCCTCTGGCATCGCAAGTTCTACTGCCCTGGGTAGCCAGACCTACACCTGCTGATCTATATGCTTCAAAGTGTTCTGGAACAGTTTTCCAGGAAACTACCTCCACGGCTTTTTTCAGTCTTTCACGTGTTTAAGCTATATTAAAAGTTAAACCCATCCTTCTACCTATAAGAGTCTACTTTACATGGAAAATATATTCAGTTCTCTTGTGTGTCTGCATCATCTCACTTAACTACTTGACTAAAGAAAATTTCAATTTTAATCACCAACTGGATGATACGCTTTTTATCACAAATAGATGTTGCCAATTCTCTCTCAGCCATCTGACTTCTACTGCGTTTCTTTTCTTCAGGTCACTCCCAAGCCTTTTACCACTCTTCTTTCCCAAAAGATTTCTCCCTATATAAAAAAAGAATTGTCCTTTATAGCCCAAAGCTATCTCACAAGCAGCTCCTGCACACCAGCACCCACTGCTTCCTCACAGCACCCCCGCAAACTCTCCTTGGGTTTGTCACGCTTGGAAAAAATCCACTTTAATGTAGCCATTTCAGACCTCTGGTTATTTGCAAAGCACGAAAGTGACTGCAACAGCCATTTTCAAAATACCTGTAAACATCTGGCTGCATTGCTCTGTTCAGTCTGAAGGTGAGCCCTTTCTGGGCTCCACAGTCCTCATTTCTACATCATGCAGTTCAAGGAAAAAAATCCACCAAGATCCCACACACTTTTTTGGGTTCTTTTTTTTTTTTCTCTTTCTAGGATAAAAAGTTGCTGGCATCTGTCCCCTAGCTTTCCTGACTGAGCTCGGAGACAGAATTACGCATATTCCAAAAACCCACACAGTCAAGCTTTCTGCTTCACAGTCAAGCTTTCTGCTGCCAACTTACAGCTATTTTTTTTTCCAAGGGTCCATCTGCCCATAAAAGGAGACTGAAATAAGCAGTTAAGATTCATGACACTTTCATATTTGGCTGTCTGAAATCTTTTTCACCTGAAAAAAACCAGCATGCCACCCTTTCAGCAAGCAGGGGGATGTGATCTGCATGATTGTTTTCAATGCATCATCATAACCCAGCTTCTTTCTCTTCATGAGCTCAGGCCAATGCAAAGATCTTACAACTTATTAGTGGTTTCCACTATACTGCCAGATGTTGAATCACTTAAGTCCGGCTTTGCTTTCCTTCCAACACATTTCAGCTCCATGCTCCCTACCCTATGCATCTCTGCTCTTTTTTTTCAGCAGTCACTTCTTCAGAAGGTACTCAAAATTTTCACCTGGCTTCCAGTGCTGTTGTCTGGCCGTAGCAGCCTTCCTAACACCACCATGCTCAGAAAGTCAACAAAAGATGCATACATTTACCTAAGAGGCCTTCACCTACTGCAAACTATTGGTATAGTAAATCCATCACATTTTTTCTGTGAGTACAATTCAGATATCACCTTTATTGGAATAACTATGCTAAAGAGATCCACAATATAATGAAATTTATGCATGACAGCTCAGTAATGGAAAGATTTGATATAAAAAGGAGATGTTGCAATACAAGGGGAGTTTTTCCAATAGAGACAGCATTGCTGCTCATTCTTATGGAGATAGCTATACCCAGCTATTTCTACTGTTACTGACTGCACATTCTCTCCATTTACGTAAGGATATCCCATAATAACGTATTGATGAAGATACATATGTATTTAAAAAAAAAAAAAAAGAGTTGTGCGTTTAAACGCCTAAAGCTTTTATAGCTTCTGGTACCCAAATTTAAAATTCCTGTTACAGACACCAGAAGTGCCTTCTATCATCCACTCGATAGGTCTCTGCCCAACGCACGTGGCTAACCATCCTTTACCCCCTCTAATCAGCTCACCAGTAATTTGTTCACTGACAGGACCCAGAAAATACTTTTAGCTATGAGCACGAACTGAAAGATGCATACAGCCAAGACAGTACGGTCTCTTCCCTCCTCCTCCAGCACAGCCAGCAGTGACTGTACTTAACAGACAACACAGCGATGAGTCTGGTTTTGTTCAGAAATCGAGATCATTGACAAAGCAAGAACAAGCAGATTCTACCAAATGCCTGAACATCAGCAAGTAATACTGATGCATCGCTCTTCTCTCTCTCACATTCAGTGTTTGCTTTTGCAGAGGTCCTTTCATGCGAGTGTTTGCTTTGAACTGGGCACTTCAAACTTCAAAACCCCTGGCCAATATTATGTGACAAAAGGATGGATGCAGGAACTGTCATTCAGTGCAACAATAACACAGAAAATACCAATGATCCACAATACCCTCTCTAAATGCCTTTCCCCCCCTCCTAGGCAGCCTAAAAGTTCTAAAATACCAAAATGTTCCCGAATTTGTCTAGTCCTCTCTACTGAAAGCAATCTGAATTACAGATACTGCATAAAGTATTCTCCCCGAACACTAGTCATATTCAGAAGAAATTTTACAGAACTGAAAGTCTATTTGCTGGTTTTACTTCAGTGCAGCGGTGGAAGATGGGTAACTGTTTAATAGGTCCACTTCGCAAGGTATGAGTAAGTCTTGGTAAAAACTGTGAACAGGAGCTTTTGTTAAAAAGGGAAACTGGCACATGGAGAACATCCATAGAATAACGCAGATAATCCTGCGAAGCAGAAGTGTTTTCTTGTTCAATATACTCTCATAATTGTCTTCGCTCAATGATTACGATTAGAGTAATTCCTTGCTCTCACCTCCCCAAACCTGCCCTGTATGTCGTAAAACCTACGATGAGGCTAAAATTAAAAAAATAAAAATTTTCCCTACCCCAGAATACTATATTTCAATGTCCATACACACCACTCCCACCTTGAAAGGTAACTGTAACAACTGCATGGCCCTCACAATCTCTAACTTGCTGTTCTGCCGATAGTGCTTCTTGTGCGGCTGAAAAGAGTGGCAAAGATTTGGGGGTTACCAGACTATGAAATTCAATAAAACGTAGATTGCTGGTTTTGTTAGGAAATTGGATCCTTACAAACCTGAAAGATATTTCTGGCTATAACTTCATAAGAAGTATTGTTGGAAATTCATTAAGAAAAAAAAAAATGTAGGGGAAAGAAAAAAATGCATGTAGCTTTTTCGATATCAGTCAGCCCCTTAACAGTGTAGGATGGTTACCTCTGTCAGAGGTCAGCTGGGTAAGACATGTTAAAAAGAAGCGATAGGCAGACTTAGAACAACGATGATAAAAATTTCTCCTACGGACGCTACATGTTATTCCATTCAGGTACTATGAAAATTAATTGGGGGGGGAAGACAAACAAAATACTTCAGCACATGCTCTTGCATATTTACACTCTCTCCTAATTAGGTTTTCCAGGGTCTGGTCTGTATTTTTGTAACCGTTACAGTTGTATGGAATATGCTCATACAGTTATATAAAAACCACACATGGTGCAATTAATTTCTTTAATGACTCAAATGTTAGCGCTATCTCCCCGTCTATGCCTGTGAACAATACACTCATTCCTCTGTTTAGCCGTGTTCAAGAACAGCAGTTATTCCAAGTCCTATTTCAGAAGCCAGCTTTTTAGGAAACTAAAGATGGTCTTTCGAACAACTTGTAAATCTGTCTGTGAAGAATTAAAGGGAGTCTAGGCATTCTCTTCTTCCCACTGAACAGCAGAACCTAGCAGGAAAGGGACACGGAGCTTCTCTGTAGGGAGAGACAGTACTTTTTTTTTTTTTTTTTAATAGCTCCTAGATAAAATATGGCATATTCCCTAAAGAACTACACATTGAGACTAATTCCTCCAATACATCAATATTAGAGTGGACTGCCAGCACCTGAAAAAGTACTAAATAATCTGCATTAAACTAATACCCAAATGCATCAGATTTGACTTTCCATTAACAAGCATTCTGCCCCCCTCCCCTCCAATATGAAGCGCTACCTCCGTGTCACACCTAACCCAGCCTTAGGCCTTCTTTCCCTTCCAGACATCAAGGTTTTATGTTGAATACACTTCTCAAGTAGAAGCGCAAGAAGATAGCAAGAAGAAAGCAAGCTCAGAAACAGAAGACAAGATTACAACGAAGTACTAGCTGCAACTTGAGCATTTTTATCACCAAACAAGCTAACAGAAAATTACGTAAGAAAACCAAGTTTTATTTGCATTAAATAAAAACAGATGCTCTTGTTAGAGCACAAAGCACATGGCAAGATACAGGGTACAGAAAGCAACTAGCCTGCACAGAAATTATTATGGATTATGTTTAGAGAACCTGTACTTGAGGTTGACAAAAAGCAACAGATTAGCAAAGAACAAAAAAACAGGAGGCTTTGATAAATCCCAAGATCAGACAGTTAGAGGCTGAAAGAGGTACACTGCACAACAGTAGACACATTCAAATCTGTCAGAGTACAAGATCACTGCTTCTTTTCCCAGAGCAGGAGGAATCAATAATAGCTATTGACTTCATTGGGAATAAATCTAGTTAATGGTGAGTTTTTTTCCCAGTAACTAGGATGATGGGGCCTCCACCTACCATCTCAGTTTTGAGATACAACAAGGACGCAAAATTATGAATGAGAAATTCAGGAAAATGGGATGGACTAAAATCAGAGGTGGACGTAGCCAGATGAGTTCTGTTTCCCACTAAATTACTGTTCTGCAGAGCTCCGTGTCCAACTGCAATCAGAATGCTCTATTAGTTCAGCAGGGAGATTTCAGCAGTAGTTCAACCTCAGAGCTTGATATTCAGGAACGGACAGACAGAAATGACCACCATCTCAGGCCATCTAAATTGCATGTTTATAAGGGAATGTGCATTTCGGAACTTGTGAAACATCACCTGGACACCAAGCACCATGTAAGAAACGCAAGCAACAAAACTAAATTTTGTGCCTATTTATTTACACTAACAGGTTTCAGCATATGATGCTGCAATTTTAAGACAACGGCTTCTTACCGCTATGCTTACCAAAATGCCTACAGAGCTGCATTTTAGTGGTGGCAATCATTGCACATAGACAATTTACTTTCAGAAGTATTTTTCATACCTTAAGAAAAAATTCAGATGAATTCAACCATGCAGGTTTAGAAGGCTGCACGTAAACATCCACATCTAAGGTCATCAAGGCAGAAAGTCTTCCTTGATAGCAGGTGAAAAAGAATCTGGCATACCTGTAGCCTAGCCACTCTGTTTTAGTTCTTCCACCCTCCACGAAAAAAAAAGTCATCTAAAATATCCCTTTCTCTCCTTTTGGCGTGATGGGACCTGGTTGGATGCCCTTAAGATGACTAGTCTGCAGATGACTAAACTTAGACGAGATAAATGTTGCCTTATACAATTTATATACTAATGTATTGACCTATTTAAGTTAAAATCCTGTATGATAACAGAAAAATGATCTCTGATGGATCGAAGTATTCATAAGTTTCATTTTAACTCCCAGGTAAAACTGAAAATGAAACCCACAAGTGATTTGAGCTGAAAGTTTTGGGGTATATAAATTAATTACGTAGTCATCTAAAATATACTAGAGACCAATTTATTAAACATAATTGGGCAAACTACGTTTGCTAAAAATGTATACACACTTTTTAGGAAAAAAACATCTTTAAAGTAATGGCTGGCACCCAAAGCTTCTACATCTTCAAACAAATCTGACATGATTATTCATTTTGGTGCAGCTCTCATCATACTCAAATACTGCAATTCTTCTTGGTGAAAAAACAGCGGCAGAGCAGAATGCTTCTCACACTAGTGCGAATGGCATTTGCAGGTCTCTTTTCCATATCATCTTAATTTGTTTATTACTATCTGTATTATAAACATAAGATATGTTGTGTTAAACCCTGCTGGGCAAAATGCCTAGGAACAAGACATTTCCTTAAAGAAAGTGTGGGGGGTGAGACTGCCCAACCTTCTTCCACCTTCAGAATCACTTCCTTTTACAGGGAATAAAAGACTAAAAATGGGCGCCAGCACCACAGATGCTACTTTCCAAGCAACCGTGATGATGACTGCAAGAACTGCCTACATTCCACATCCAGAGTGCAAATTGCCTTTCATTTGGAATTGATATTGTGTGGTTTTAGTACAAACCAGAGTTTGTTCACAAGTCTTTTGTGGCACTGTGTAACTTATAGTCTTAACACTGAGGATACGACATCCCAAAATATCACAAAAATACTAATTTGGGTTAAATAACATTTCTGATAGCGTTTGTGCCTGCATTAACAACTCGCAAAGAACTGAAGTGTCACTTGTTTTTTCATTGCTAAGGACAACTACATAGTATTTCTAAGCCACGAGCTGCACAGATAAAATCCAACTGAGCACGCTCACAGTAGTGGCTCCAAATATAACAACATGCTAGCCATGCGCATCTCCTCAAGTCTGGTTGAGCCCTAAAGCTGAGGGCTACCTACCCACACGTCTCTGAAAGAAGCCTAGAGCTCAAGTGCCAGACAACGACTTGTCGGTGCCGAACAGCTGAAACTATATTTGAGGATGAAACTGGACAGGTACAAGCTGTCAAAGGGGAAAAGAAAGGGAGCAATGGCGAAGTCCACTGCCAAAGAGCGGGAGAAGGGATATCACAGACATACCAGAAAGGCAAGGATACCAGAGACAGAACACAAGATGACTTCAAAGATATGGCATGTTTGATGATGCCATCAAACAGCTGACTATGCACTTCATCCAAGTGTGTACTTCAAGAGGAGTTTGATTTTGGTTGCTGGAATCTACAGCGTCTTGGTCACTGGGCAAGATAGCTCAAACTACTGCTAAGTCCAGTACGTGACACGGACGCGTAACAAAGGAATGCAGAAATCATTATCAGGAGCAGCAGGCAAGCAAGAGGGAATCGCAAGAGGATTCGTAGGTATCGCACATTACTTTTGGATGCTCTTCTCAGGTGAGGAAACAAGTGCCAGATTTCAGGAGATGAGCAGCAAATGTCGTAGGATGGGGCGGGGGGAAGTGCTTTGAGGTAGCTGTGAGGAGAGAGGTCTGCGAGAAAAACATTAGTCATTCCATTTAATGTCTCAGAGAAACAAGGTCTGCAACAGCTATTTTCAAATTGGTTTCTGTTGTTGTCACTGCTTTGTACCGTAGAAATCAAAGGTAATTTTCAGCTAAATGGAGTTATAGCTGGATAGGGTAACTCAGATAAAGCAAAACACAAGTATTGTAAAACTTAAATCAATTAAACCGTTTCATTTAATACATTTGGGAAACCTGAGGACAAATTCATAAAGACAGCAGGACCACTCAAACAGCAGCATGCAGAGCAAGAAACACGCTGGATGAGGCGTGCAGCAGACATTACTTAGCGTAACAGTACAAAGAGGATACTGAAGAAGAGAGGAATGTGGTTAATCCACAGTCTGATTAACAGACGCTTTTGCAAGGCTTACACACACCCCACTTGTGTGCCTTGGGTAAACACTTCTCACAATAAGCCCTTCTCACACTTGTCGTTAGTGTGTCTCTATTCTTGCATTAAATTCTAAAGATACTGAAGACTTCCAAGTCTCTCACTGGGCAGCAACAAAGCTACACCACCTTCGCCCCCTCGCCCCCACCCAACTTACCATCTCCTGAAAATACAGTCCTTTCATCACTTTAGTGCTTTTCCTGAAATGGTATCTATGCTATGCCAATTAGAGGTATATGGCAGCAAGGCAGTCTGAATTTCTTTCACACATCATAAAAACAGAGACTTCAGTAATTAATGCCACATCCGACTTTAACACTACTTTCACTACCTTGTATCAAACCAGTCAAAAATAAGTATCCCATAAAGTAGCAGCATCCCATTTGGGAAAGGTAAGCACCTAAATGTGTATTTCTATTTATATTAGATTCCCTCTTTTGATGACTTCTCTCAGAAGTTTATTGCAGAATTTTTCAGAAAAGAGCTCTCGCGTATATGAATTTCTCAGGGCTGACCGAGCTCTATCTGGGATATGAAGCCCTTCAGACACTTCTTGCATGTACACTAGCAGCATACATGAACAAGGTCTTCCAACAACAATTCCATGCCAGCAACTATTCTCTATATTGAGTGGGATTTTATAAATACAGTTGGTCAGCCAACTTGTTTCTGCCGAGATGGAAAGTAAGAAACTGGCGCACACCCCTCCTGCCATTCCCATGCTAGATTTCTAATTTGCACTGCTAAATACTTCTTTATGTTGGTCCATTGCTGAAACCTTGCTACATTTACTCTAGCTGAATAAATCTGGCACCTGGATCCCCTAGTGCCAGAACAATTATATTTGAAATACACAGAAAGGTATATGCTATCCTTCGCAAAACAGTGATCCAAATAATTCTGCCAAGGCCTGAAGCACATGCCTGCACACACTCCTGCGTACTCTAAGAGCACAAGGAGCACGACCAGGGGAAAATGGTAACAATGGCCATGTTACTCCGATTTCTCTTACCTTTCACATTTTTCTGATCTTCCTTCTATCGAGATGTGGGTAACTGATCACGTTTCCAAATGCATCCAAAGTTTCCAAACAATCTTTCATTTCTATCAGTTCAAAGTTTTCAAAACAGTCCTCTAGAAGTAGCTGACAGATGTTTTGTGCCATACTATGTGGACATGGAGCAAGCTCCACAGAAGTGAGCTTTCAAAACGCTTCACAGAAGCGGGTGACATATAATCCATCTCAGACATAGATGATTAGAAAAATTTGGCAGAGTTCACTTAACTTCTACAATGTGTATGTTTGGCAGTATTGAGAAATTTTTAAGATCCAAGTCATTAAACGAAAATGATGAAGCATTAAACTTTCACTTGCTCTTCCATACCCAAAAGCGTTAAAAGGTTTGTCTTACATGAACATAACTTGATCACTCTAGAGTCAAAAGCATCAAAATTAATTGCTAAAACTATGAAGAAGATTTATTTCTTCCCAGTAAATTAAATCAGATTTCTTTCTTGCCAGTAGTATTTTTCAAAACTATCTTCTATACCTTAAGCTGTCGGTTTTGCTGCAAGTTTCTAGATGCTTTAATAAAGGCAGACGCTATGATTCCACAATATTCAGTTAGACAGAGCTGCTTAACTTGGAGCTTTAGTAAGAAGCAATGCTGGAAACAACAGAATGCTAACTTTGCCTAAATGGAAATAAATGTGATTTATATCTAAAAATTTTACCTTTTTAAAAGGTGGCAGACACGACACTAATGCTCCACTCACAAAATTTAAGCAGAAAACCCTGCAAGATAAAATGCTCTGGCAAAAAATCCCCTATCTTTAGTTACAAATATAAGAGCAAAGAAGAAGTGGAAATGTATATTTGCAAGCTTTGTGTGGAAATAGGCCTTCAGTCCATCTGTTAAGTGTTTTCACTATCTTTCTGCATATCCAAGAAAAATGGCATAAACGTCCCAGAAGTCAGGCACAGAGATTTTACTGTCTTGCAGCTAATGCTAGTTGAAAAAATTACAGTCACTACCCTAAAGATTGAAATTGTTTTGGAATCAATATAAGGAAAAAAGTATGTATAAGCATCCCTTACACAGGCACAGAAGTTTTGTGTTAATCCGAGCTCACCTCTTGGAGGCAAGAAACAGTAGTCCACTGTCACTCCCCTCATTCAAGTCCAGGATGAAATTGCCAAGCTAGGACCAAACACAGCTATGCTCCTTTTTATGCTGCCGCCTGCTCTTAAGTTTTATCAAGTATAGATTACAACCGGACTGATTTAACCGGATTTAAGCCAACGCCCAAGAGCAGCAGCACCACAATTTACTTACCCTTGTATAAAGTCCCTTGCAAAGATGACAGTCTATAAACAAAGCCCGTGCTAAGAAGTTTGCTATGCTAAGAGCAAATATGAATGTCTTGCTGCACTTACTGCTAACGCTACTTATGAAAGCTTCCTGTGCTGTATCACAAGCAACAAAGCCAATGCACTATGATCTGCTTATGCAGCAGAACATATTTGAGCAATGCTAATTGTGCACGGTGCATTCAGGAGGCCAGCAGATGGCAGGGGCATATTTTGGCTAGATATTGAAGTAGCCTTATTTTTAAGATCCATTCAAATATGTGAAGCCTCAGATCCAAGTGTCACCTTTACTTCCAAGAATGCCCTTCTAAAGACACTTCAAGATTCAAATGTATGTGTCCATTCACAGAGTTCATACATTACAACTGAAACACAGTCAATGAAATCACTCAAATTCTAAATGGATTTTACAATAGTTGTCAGCCTCAGGCAGGACCCTTTAGTCAGAATTCTTTAGAGCATCTGTTCAGGACTCACCTTGGTTAAGGAAATAAACCTTCCAGAGACTACCTAGAAGACAGACAGGATGGCAGAGGATGTTTTATATGCTGAAAAACATTTAATATTAGACTGGTGTCTGTAGTTTCTACCATGTCCCAGAAGTTCAAACACAGAGGAAATAATATTTAAATAATACATATTTATATGCTTTATATATTTTTAAAATAATTTGAAATATTTCCTTTTTAATGTGAATGAAACCAAAATGAATGGCAGTCTGATCAGAAGCCAAACTAAAAAATACTGAAAACTGCTGCCTTTGGAAGGCCTGAGATTTTGTGAAGTGTTTTGGCCTTATGATCCTTCATGGAGAAAAAGGGATCGGAATTCAGCTTATGGCTGGAAGCGTAGAGATTCACAGAAATGTGCCTCTTAGAAGATTGTTCAAATCCAGTTTAAACACTGCTTTCCATCCTCATCCCTTCCCTCTATTTCTAGGAGTATTAAAGTACTTTGAAAGACATGTTAAGAAAGAAAATGAGACTTGTGCTGCACTGCATTCAAAAGAAGTTTAGCTTTTGCAAGGCCAGGCTTCAAAAAAATAAATAAAAACCCCACAAAAACCCACAAAAAACCCCAAACACACCTAAAGTAAAACACTCCCAAGTGGCTTAGAGAGATACAGAAACTATCCCGCTGACCACTGGAATGACAGCTCAGAACAGAAGCTGACAACTGTTTATCGCTTCAAAATCCATGAAGAAAACCAAATAAAAATGTAAGATAAATACATGCGTGAAGAGCTTACCTGAAGGGGAATTTAATTAAGTTACTCCTCAAGACTGAGCTCTATGGCCCCAACAAGCAGGGCGCAGATGCTCTGCAGACCTCACTAGTCCTCCTGTGCACCCATGCAGCGGTAACCTTCCCCGTTAAGCAACTCCAGGTTGCTTTGCACAGCCTCCGGCAAAGCCATCCAATATAAACGCTCCACAATCCAGGGCAGATCCAGAAATGTCAGGAATTACTACTCAAGCATTATGGATCCTAGAGCTTTGTTGCAGGTGGAAGAAATTTCTGCAACGAACAAACGGTATTCAAAAGAAACTGTGGAAGTGGTTTAGAGCAAGATATCCCTGTCACTGCCAACTTCTCTTCCAACACCTTTTCCCCATCGATGCCTGCACAGCCATCAGCTCAGGCCGTGAATCATCCAGGTATCAGTATCATATGCCACTTTTTAAAAGTTGGAAAACGCAGCTGAGCGGTAAGATCCAAGATATTATTTGATACTACAGCCCTCTCAAGAAAATGAAAGTCTAAGCCCAATGGAAGAAAGGTCTTACATAACCGAACAATTTAAGAGATCCAAAGCGCAGAAAAAAAAAGGTCTGGTTTATGCTCTAGATGAACTATATCAGAAATTGAAATCCTTACATCTGTTCCCTTACTTACCAGGCTAAGAAAATGGAATAAACCCACTACTTACTAACTGGCTTCTCCACATCCGTTTACTCCAATGTTAAGAAGGTATATTGGAGCCAACTGATCAGCTCAAGAGCAAGAGCTCTCCAGAACCTGACTACACGAACCCAGGAATTCTAAACGACTAAGACCAAGGCTGTTACAAACAGATGCTACTATCCGCACGATACATGCTACACCTAACTGGAAAAAGGTGGTAGATGTAATCCTGGACTAGCTGCGTACTTACAGAATTTTTGCTTATTAGGAGGTGTGTTGTGACAATTCCTTTTCAGTTTTAGCCCCCGATTTAAAAATATTAATCTCTTATTGACTCCACCCTTCAGAGTGGAGGGAAAATGACTTCCTATTGACCTATAAGATAGGCTGACCTCGGTCCAAAAAGCAATTTTATTTCTCACCTTGAGCAGAACCCAGTAACACACTCACACTACAATGGCTAAGCAGTATTTCAGCAGTCAGCTTATCAATTCTGTGGCTGATGCCAAGTAACTTTCTGCTACAGCTGAGAGATAACTGCACAATAAACCGATTCCTTTCTTCCAGTATTAGTGTTAAGGGAGAGCAGAGGAAACCTTCAGAAGAGATGACTACTAATACTCAAATCATACTGGAAATGCAGTTTTTCTGCAAGAAAAGCCTAACTGCAGTGATGTCTGACTAAGACTTCAGCACTAAAGGATCCTCCTTCTTCATCACCACCCTACAGAGACAGAAAAATTAATCTTCAATACAGCCTCACTGCCCCTGGATGCCCCCTCTTCTCAGCTAGCCCCAATCTGCTGTGTGTTTATTCCTCTTCATGGGCACAGGAGATGGTGTCTCAGGTGGGACTGAAAAGTTTTGGGAAAGGGAAAGAATCTTTCTCCTACACAGTTGTACAGTGAAGCCAGTTCAGTTCAACGGTATCCTTCTGTTGGCCTTCCTCGTCTTCCGTAGGGAAATAAAGGTTTGTTATGTTCATCTAGACCCCATGAAGACCCTGTGCATGCCAGAACCTGCTTCATCTTTTTTTGCCCCCTTCAATTCTGGAACTGCTATATGTAGTCCCTCAAGCCTATGCTTGCTCCAAGGCACCGCATTTTGCTCTACTGATGTTCTACCGCAATGCGTCTTACCAGTTAATAGAGCAGATCTTCTCAGGCAGATGGAAGACTGGGGGATAAACCAGGGATAAGCTTCAGCTATGGGGAGACCATAACGCTATGAACATTTACCGACAAAGTGGTCTGTATATGACAGAAGAAACTGTTTCCACTTGTTCTGAATGTGAAGGGTACTATTAAAAAGAACTAACCACCACACATCAGCAATAGCACAAAAAGTACCACATGGCCATCCAGCTTAATTATGGTGGTCACAGAGAAAAAAAAAAAACCTAGATCCTAATCACCTAGATTATCACTACTCTTTTTTTGTTGTTGTTGACAGAAAAGAATCCTTATGTCTTTGAGTGAGACGCACCAAGCCAGTTTTTCTTCTTCATTTCTGAAACATTTTCCTTTCTACCTGAAGCATACCTTTAGTAACTTCTTGAGGACACGTTCTGCTGCCCCCCCCATTTTATATCATCACGTAACTATGGAGCTAAAGCTGGAATCCTATCTACAGTTAGAGAGCGGGTCAAATTAAAAGAGGAGGTAAAAAAAGTAGGAAACAGAGCAGTAGGCCAAGCTTGCTGAGCAGAGGTAGGCTGCCTAGAAATCCTAGTAAAAAACCCCTATCTACGGAAGTCACTAGGTATCTTCCATCTGAGGGTCACAGATACATCAGTGTTGAGAAAGGGAAAAAAACAATCAATTATGGAGTTAGTTAATATTGCTAAAGAAGCCAGGAGCTACCGCTGCAGAATTCTGGTCAAATTTCCATTTGACCAGTTCCTATCCCTGGGCATAAAAGCAATTGCTGTTGCAGATTTAAATTGGCATTTAGAAAGTTTCATTCTTGACTAGTTTCTGCATTCACTTGAAGGCAGGGCTCACCGGTTTTCCTCTATTTTTGTTCCATCTTTAAAGTCACCACCATATAACTAGAACTAAGTCCTTAAACCCTTTCACACCGCTATAAGGGGCAAGCGGTCGTAGCAGCCTGTCTTTGAGAGGCCTGGTTACACGTGCAAATACAACAAGGTAGCGTATCTGTACTACGCATGCGTAGCCCCACAGAGGTACTGCAGACATTGGTCATGTCTCCTACAGATGAGTAGTAGAACCCTCTACTGTTCTCTTAGAAATAATAGAGTAATATTCTAAAAAGTAACCAAGAGCCACATTCAGAACAGCCTTAAATGGTTTTGTCGCAGTTCTCTATTAGGACTCAGGGAATTTAAATGCAATATTATAAAAATGTAATGGTAGATGTGGATGCTTATTTTAACAATAAGGTTTAACTACCACATCTTAAAATGCTTTGAAGTACTTCCATTTTAGATATACTGTAACCACCTACTCAACAGGATCTGTATGCCTGGCTCCATTAATCCCTTATTCCTGTGCTTCCAAAATTCAACATACACCTTCAAGGTATGTGAACTTGTGCTCTGTATTTCACTAATTAACCAGAATGACTGTGCTTTTAGCCTCTGCAGAGTGGGGTTTTGATAGTTCTCCCTGCTTTCCACAAGTGAATAAGAGTTTCAATGGATCTTTTCGCTCTAACACATTTTTAACCTTCCTCTGACTGATACCCAGCGCTGCAGAAGCACATTTCTGTTTGAGACTACTGCTTTCTGAAACAGGGGTCATTTACTTGGCTGGCCAACAGAGAACGTTCTAAGTCCCTTACAGCCACAACTTCACTGAGGATCTAGTGTCTATAATGCTTTGGAGGCCTGCTGGCACACAGAACTGGAGGAAGCACATCACTCCTAAGTGAGGCAGTACTGAATGCTGAGCACTCAAACTTCATGTGTCCCATCACTGGAATATGGGAACAAGCAGACAGCTGTCACCAAGATACACTATTTCACCACATGGAGAGGCTACAGATGACAGTCATCTCCACTCAGCTGATGAAAGCTAGGCTGGCGAACAGAACAAGCAGCTAAATCATATGAAGAACCACACCTTCTTTTGTTTTCCCATACCAATTACACTCAAAGCCTGTCAGAAGAGCAGGCCCTCCCACCCATCAGCAGGTAATGTTTGCAGGCCCATCACCTCTACGAAGTATTGCTCACCCAAAAATCCTGAGAGCCCACATGACCCTGGTTCGCAAAAAACTACTCTACAAGTCTGACAAGAGTAGGTCTGGTTTTGGTTACTGTAAAAGTCTTTACCCTCAAAACCCATTTCTGAAAATGGAGTTGCTTTCTGCACTGACAGTCTTCACTCTGAAAACCTTAACTTCTAATACCCGAGAATCAAAAATGCAAGGAAGTAGAGGCAATTGTTCTTGCGCTATTTCCCTTGCAACAGCTATTGCTTAAATTTGCTTTCTTTTATCTTGAGAAAAGGTTTAACTGTAACACTGTAAATACATTTGGGGAACACAGCAACCATCTCCAGCATGGAGCAGAACCAAAACGGTAACTCCAAAGTATGCTGAATGGGGGGGAGTAGGTAGGCTTTCTGTTGGTTTTATCTTAAGGCAGTGCCATATTCAGTACTGCAGCAATGAAGAATGCAACAAGGCAATCACAAGTTGTTACCGCTTTTTAAAATTATTTCTCAATTCAAATAATTTTCTTTTGAAGCAATTCTTTTTTAATCAAGATATGGCATACCTCGTTAAGATGGGTTTGCAAGATTTTCCTTTTCTCTATAGGCAGAGGGATAAAAAAACCCACCCCAGCACATCACATGTCATTCATTAAGACTATACCCTACATTTTGATTTTTTTTTTTTTTTTGAAACAGGACCTCTAACTAGGTATTAGTAAACCAATACCCCTGCAAGGGATACCATTTGTGTGGAACACCATGCAGAAAGGTATTCCAATGTTTAATCAGTTCTCACTGCGCTGTATAGCTTTAATCAAATAGCCCAAAAGAAGCCGCCACTCTTGGGGTCTCAGGGAGCTCAAATTTATTATTTCTGGTCAGCAAATACAACAAAGAATTTGCTGAATAGTAGTAAGCCATAGTATAATCTGTGCTACCAAACAACTGTAGAGGTATCTTTCAAAGTTATTGAGTTTGCTGACTCCTTGGGTAACAGCTTGAACTAGCTTCTACCACGTTCCAAGTTTTCTAGTCTCCGACAACGTGTTTAGCCTTATCCCAATGTTTTCAAAAAAATGCAAGAAAACTGGGCTGTTTGAGTACCATTAAGACATTTAAACCATGTTAACATTCCTGTTGGATCTTCAGATGGCCATACCCAGGATTTTAGGAAAAAACCTTGTACCACTAAAAAGTGTAAGACGACTGCTCTATTGAATTACCAAGACTCATTTCTGGGATACCTCACTCTAAAGGGTCCTCTATCTTTTAAGTAGAAATTCAGCATATACTGAATCCCTTATTTTAGGGTAAGTTTTCTCTTTCATATTGAACATTAAAAAAAAAAAATCAGATGCATTGTTGAGAAAAGAACATCTAGAATGAATGCCCCAATTTTGTAGCTTTGTGGGTTTTCTTAAAAAGAAATGAAAAGTCAACTTTAAACACAGATGTTCTAAAATCATGCAGTTTGACACGAGGCATGGTTTTAAGTAGTGTGCATAACCTTGATCACCTCTGCTCTCCAGGATTGAATATGTTATTGGGCTCTCCTATGTCCCTTCTTTTACAGTTGGACTCAATGATCTTAAGGGTCTTTCCCAACCTAAATGATTCTATGTTTTATAATATGCTATAGAATTTTTTTTTCGGTGCACAGATCAAATGATGTATCAAGAAATTCTCAGTGAGAAGGGTGAGCTCTTTAATGAAACGTATCCTCTCTCCCAGAGAAAGTATACTGTAAACCTTACCTGTCAGTTTGTCTGAGCTAAATACAACATTAATGTTGAGGTGGTCGCTCTTCACATATCCGTTATCAGGACAGTCTTTGCACTGAGCAAATATGATCCACAGTGCAGTGGAGGTAATGGACAATCTGTGATAATATTAACGTGCTTTCATTCAAGAGCTAAACATGTTAACATACTATAAAAGAGCATTCTGAATGCGTGCATTGTAACTCAATAGCAATTTACAAGGGAGTATTAGAGGCCCATTGTAAAAAAGCCTCCTATAAACCTCAAACATTTTAAGATCGCCAGTCAAGCAACTATATATATTCCTAATGCATAATGCCAAATAATGAATTACACCTTTCAAGGATGAACCATATTGGATTTTTTAAAAAGGCCATGCCACAGGGATACAGTTCTTTGTCTTTCCTAAGCAGATCATTGTACATCTGATCATATGTTGTTTTGAAATCATAAACATTCGGCTTGTCCGGTGCTGGTCCTGGCAGTTTCACATGAGTCCCTGTTCCAAAGGATCGGACACTGAATCCTCGTTTGCTGAAAAACAGAGGGGAAGAGGGGGGGGAAAGGCAATTAGATTGGATGGACTTTAAACACTGAAGTGCTGAAGAACACATACTGAATTTTAAAAACACCTCTCAGCAATCAGCCAAATCACAACCAAACAGCTGGGCAACTCTTATCAACTAAATCGCCAAATGTACCTAATGTGCATATTTCCTCACAGTTACAATCGAAACTCAGATATCATTTCTAACAGAGTGCCTATATTTTATATGAAATTTTCTTAGAATTATGATACATAGCGTTTTGGATATTTCTTTTGTGCTTTCAGGCATCTCGGATTTGCAACAAGCATGCGTTCTATATTCACTCTTGGACAATACAGTACAGGCAAAGATGTTTTTGTCTTGATACAAGAAAGTAACACCACCAACTGATCAATACTTACATATTCTGCTAAAGTTGCTGGGCTAACTACGTTATTCCCCTCACTATGTTGCCAAAACCACCTCTAGTGTAATTTAATTAGCCGAGCACAAACATTTGTGTGCCTGCCACTTTTCTCAAGTGGACTGGAAAACATACTGTGCAATTACTTTTACAGAAGTGAGGCACATATTCTGCTGGCTGGCACCTAAAACTCTTGGGTACGTCAAGGATAGCTTCATTCCATTCTCATTAACAACTACTTGTTTAATAATTATAATTAAAAAAAGAGGCAGGAACCTGCTTGCCTTTAGGGGTAATGCCGAAACATTCTTTCTGACTAACCTAAATACACCTACTTGAACCTCAACAAATCCTTCAGTAACATTAATAAACATTACAATATATTTGTTGAATAACAGGACCAAAACCAGATTGTTTTCTGGCCGGCTAATGGACAAAGTTATGTGGTAAAATACTGTCACTAAAACATTTGGCTTTATGACAATCTAACTTCTGAAACAGGTCAAGACCATGGCTTAATCTTTTTTTTTTTTTTTTTTTTAAGGACCCACACTTTCAGCTTCAATGATTTATCAGAGAGTAAATAGAGAGAACAGTGTTAAAACAAAACGGAAAGCAAGCAAACAACCCAATGCCCCCCGTCTTCCCCCCCCCCGCCAAATAAAAAAAGTTGTTCGCTCTTCTCGGAAGGCGGCTCCACAGGAGACTGGGAACCAGTACAAGAGTCCAAAGTACGCATTTTGAGCAACAAACAAGTCACATCTTGACTCCTGGGTCTTCACATACAAGATAGGAAGGAAATTCAGTAGAAGACACTAATTCAAATTGCATGTTTGCCTTCAAATGGTGTCTTCAAAGTGATCCAAAAAGCTTCTACGCCAAGACTAACTGCTATCAAGCTTCACCCCAAGCTCAACGACTGCTATGAAACTATCAGTAGTGTTATTTCCTTTAATTTGTCCTATTGGAAATAGCTCCTCCTTTCTCTTGTCTTGCTTCACTACACTTTTTCTTATAGCAACTATTTATAAGTTCCTATTTCTATAAACAGACAGGATACATGATGATTTTCTCTTCTTTCTGCAGGACTAATGTGCAATTCTTTCCCCCTCCCGGCCCTCCATCACATTAACAGTGACTCATAACTGCACCAGTTACACTGAGTTTATTTTCCCTGCAATACTTCCAGACCCAAGTTTGTATTCTACTGGACACGAAGAGAGCCATAACACATGCAGAAGAAATTGCAGTGCTAAAATATTAATGTTTCAAATTGATCGTTTTTCCAGGTGTACCACCCTTCCTTCCTTTCTATATTTTTGCTAAGAATTTTAATACCAACTAACTGAGAAATAGTGGACTTCGGCACCTTGCACTTTCTGCCTTCTTTCCTTCTCTCCCACATTACTGCAAAGCAGTAACATTACAATGGAAAAGTATTTTCTTCTCTGCTTTCCTCCGAACTTTTAATTCTTCCTTTAATATTATTCTTTGAAACACATCTGCTTGGGTTACACATATTAAGAAGCCCATCTCCAACTGTTGGACATGTCCCTGAAGTTTGGATGATCTCATATAACACAAAACAGAAATCTCCATTTGAAGATTCCACACATCAAAAATTTGTGCCTCTAATGCACATGACCCATTGAAAATTACTTCCTGGAAGAGCCGGAATACGCATTCTCACACGGAATTTCATGCTTTGACACTGGCATTTGCCAGGGTACAGCTTTTACACGATTGTGCACCAGCTGTACTATTATGAAATATTCTGAAAATGTTTCAACACATTCCTTGCAACAACTGGGGGGCAGGGGAGAGGGAAGAATGCCTGGACAGAACCATTATTCACCAGAGCCGGCTTTTATTAAGCAGCTGGACAGATCTAGTTTAGGGAGTCATCAAGTATCTGTTGTAATGTGGCACAGCCTTTTAAGAATGACATTTTCTACAAGACAATGTATATCTAGTATTTGTTCCTGGCCTAGTAAAACTACCCAGAAGATGGAAAATAATGAGCTTCAACTTCACCATAAACAGTAAAGGGTGAGATCTACTAATATACTATCTTAGCACTGATCTGTGAAAGTGTGAAGCTTACACATTAACAGACCTGTAAATGTCATGAAATTTCAGGAAGCTGTTTCTATTAAGACCAACATACGTGAACTATCAATATACTAAGTACAAGTATAAGCCAGAATACAGATCTCATTTCCAGCAAGTACGCTCACCTCAGTTTAAATCCAATGCTCGTTACAATGAGGTCACACACACTAATCACGTGCCCATGAGTTGATAGACTTTTAACTGAAGAATGTTAAAACAGTGATTGCGTTTCCCTCCAAAGAATCTCAGAGCTCACTGCAAACACTACTTCTCACCTGCGATACAACTGCTGCTGAAAGCCAAGATCAACGTGGGACTACACTAAGAAAGCACTCACACACGGCAGAGTTGTTACCACTCAGTTTCAGGCACTGAGAGGAGAAACAATATTGATCTGTGCAGATTGAGACATGAACTTTTATCCACACCTTTCTTCTATTTCATTGTTATTTTGGGATCTCACACATGCTTATTACATTAAAGTATTCTTCAGCTTACTGTAAGGTCATAACAGTACAGCTTCTCTTCTTATAATGGCCAGTAATAAGTATTACTAATCATTAAAGGAAATGCAATAAATCCTGCAGTACCACTGCAGCTGGTAGTGGTAAAGATTTTCAGGGCACAAATCACTAAGTTTTAATAGATCCCCTTCCACAACATGTAGCAGGAAAATAACTAGCAACAGTGCCCTCCTTGTAGACCACTTCGAAAATATCTTATGCCATTCAATCAATATTAAAAAAAAAACAAACACAACACTGTTAAACAGCAGGAACACAAGCACTGTTACACTAATTTTCATTACAAAATCTTTAAAACATTAACAACTTGTTGTAATCTACATTATCACTGATAAGCTGTCAAATGAAAGTGCTTTAATATAAAAATGTTAAAACATTTCCTTCTTCTTGAGGGTTTATTAATACAATTTAAGATTTCTTAAATTAAGCAATACAAATTTCAATTCCTCACTGCATTTAGCTGCTGACAGATAATGCCAGTAGAGAAACCGTGACTAGCGACTTGTGTAAACTGCAAGGGTGCAACTTAATTTCTCTTATGTGGTCAATGTTGAACTACAAATTGTAACATCAACATGAAATGTAAGTTTCGGCTACTAGGGTTTCAAGATTTAAATCTGTTTACTGCCACTAAGATATTCACACTAATTTCTTAACACACTTAGTTTCTTGAAACAAAGGAACATATATATGTAGCTTAAGCACGTATCAGTAGCCCACAAGTTTTCATTATCAGTAGTGAGACAGAGTCCCTGAACTCGGGAGACGGAGATAGGATATCTATACCGTACGAGCCTGAAAACACAAAGTTACCAGAGCACCTCCTATACAATGGGAGAGTCTGAAACGATAACTTCCTTTTAAAGGCCATCAGTGTACTACTAAATAAATATACACAAATGGAAATGTCAAAGTTGCTGTATAATAAAGTTTGGTAATAAGAGAAGTGTTACTCTTCTACCTTCCTCTTCTATGTTTGAAGGAGAACCATGGCCTCAGCCTGCATACTCCATGGCAAAAAAAAAAAAAAAAGACCTACACAAATTATATTTGTAAAAGCAAGAAATGTAGGATGAGTAAGATTTGACCTAGGGACTGGCTGCAGATGGACATCCAGTTTGACAGCTTTTAAGGAAGGATTATGTCTTTACGCATAGTCCTTATTGCTTTTCCTCTTTCCCCTTTGCTTTAATGTCTCAACATACCCCTATGGTGATGGTAACTATTCTATTAACAAACTTCAAGAGACCTTCAGTCTGACTTCTGTTGGAAGATTAGAACAAAATATTTAAAACTCGGTTAGTTAGAAAATATGCAAGCACACTACAAAGCAAATGGAAACTGTACTGAACCAAGATAACACCAGAAACTGATAGACTGATTATTCAGATACAGAAAAGATCTAATGCATAATTTGTTTTCCAGAGGCACAAGTGGCAGCACAGAGATATCAAGTACAGTAAGAATGAATGAGAAATTCAGGTTGGCAAGTGAGACTCATTGCAAACCCTTTTGGAATGAACCACTGCAATTTAAAAGGACAGAAAGTTTGTAAGCGTCCAAAAAAAGTAACTCTTATTATCTGGTATGTTAAGTTTAAAGAAAGAAAAGCAAACCCAAAGAAACACCACCACCCAAATTGCTGAAGTGTGCGAAGAAGGCATGTATTACAATTTTGCTTTTCTGAGCCTAAAAGGGAGAACACCAGGATGTTATAAAATGTAAGTATGCTAAGGCATTAAATCAAGCTTGTTTAAATCACTTCACAATTTCATGCATTAAAAAGGATAACCTACTAAGAAGAAACATAAAAGCAAGAAGTGATGGACTGCAGGTACTTCCAACAAAAGCCTACCAGGTAAATCAAACATTTCACCTAGATGTTACACGTAGAAGGCTAAATTTTGTGTTTTACAAATGCATCAGAAGTTAAAATTCAGGCATTTCTACAAGATTTTTGCTTTAAAAGGAATTAGCATACTATTAAGTTCAAGTTTTAGTAGGCACTAGGTAGGCCTAACATTTGGAAAGTGAAATAAGCTTGCCTTACTGATAGATGTTTTTCTCTATAAATCGAAGAATGGAATAAGCAGAGATACTAATAAAAATCCTACATGAAAAATCTGGCTTAACTAAAACCTGTAATTCATTAAAACACTGACTAGACTAGAGAAGTTAATTCCGAAACCTGACTTACAGCATTACAAAAATCTAAAAGGCTCATCAAAGATAAGACAAACACTTCAACAAAATTTTAATACATTTCCTAGCATAAATATTTTTTAAAAAGCCTATCCAAAATACTTATGCAAGACCTTTACATTACAAAGCACTGTTGATGAATGTTCATTAAGATGTTCAACACTGAAGGCTGGATTCCAGACTTTGTTTTCAAACAGTCACCTGCAGTTCTATAGAGTTTGGATCCTTTAAGGCCTTGTAATCCCTTAAAAAAATACCTTAAGGTTTCAGAATACCTCAATTTCTTCCTAACTCTTCTTCCTCTTTTAATCGTGTGTTCTTTCAAACTGTAGTGCAACATACAGCAAGACACTACCCTGAACTGGTAAAGGAGACTGGCTTTGCGCCAATGCAAGCATTTTCGTGAAGTTTACTGGCAAATGACCACTCTCCTTGCATGGGCTAGTTATTTCTTTAGAACAGCATCAGCAATTCATCTCTATTTTGCCATTTTTACTACTCTTGCTATAATTACATAGGATGCTGCTGAAAACGAACATTTTCCAAATACACACATTTTGTTAATTTTTAATTAAAATCTTAAAGAAGAAGAGACTTTCAAAAAACATTTCCCTGCCACATTTGCCAGAAGCACATGAATCACACCAGAAGTGATTTATTTCTTCTGAAAAACAGAGAGGAAGAAAAAGACTAGACGGTAGAAGTAAGTTTAACTTTGTCCTCACTACTCAGGTTTCAATTACAGCTCAGTTCCAGTATTATTAGCAGAAAACCAACAGAAGAATAGCATCCTCCCCACCCAAGCAGCTACTGGTAACATCATGTTTTCATAGAACTGCCATAGGTAACAGCTGACGCCAAGTTTAAGCATTAACAGCATCATATGCTGCTCACAGTAAGATGGCTGCCAGACCAGATGCTTCTGTTATTTATTCCTTTCAAGGCTGTTGTTTTTATTTAAATGTAGCACACAATTTACACAGTCGTTTGGCTTACTGTGCTAGCAATATGTGTCTTTTAATGCGAATGTCACTTTGCATAACAACATAAAAAAAGCCTTTATTGTGTTCCTGCAGCACACAGGGAAGATTTAGGGACATGATTTCAGGCAGATCAGGCCTCTCCTGTCCATCAGTCCATCCCCAGTCTCCCATCTCCCTTTTTGAATTCAGTCAAGCTGAAAATACTTGCAGTGCTAAATAAATGAACCCTCATAATCTCAATGACATTGAACATTCTGAACCAAACACTTCGTCCAGTTTCCCTGCAACAGGAAAAGGCTCCCTTTCAGTGCGTAAAGCAGTTCCAGTCTTCAGATGCATTACAGAAAAAAATAAGAAAATAAAAAATAAAGAAAAAAAGAAACGTTTAAGTTTTCAGATGCCGAGACACGGGAGCTGTTCTGCACCTGTCGAATTCGCCAGCTCGTGTTTTGCAGCACTGGATCCCGAGGTCCGCCAGCGACAGTGGAGCGGACCCCACCGCACCGGCTACTCCAGGCTGCAGGAGCAGGGTCCGGAGGAGGCAGGATGCAACCAGGACGAAGTCCCCAAGCCCGCGGGCCTAGCAGGGCCAGGCGCGGGCCCCGAGCACGGCCTCGCACGGCAGCCGCCGCGGCGCCCCGCTGCCCTGACAGGCCTCTCCAGCCCAGCTCCGGGCCAGGCAAGGCAGCCGGCGTCCGCGCTACGGCGGCCGAGGACGGGGCCCTGATGCGGTCCGGAGGGGCGGCCCGCGACGGAAAGCGGCCGCCGGGGCCTAGGGCGCACTGGCGGGGCCCAGCGTTGGCGGCGGCGGGCCAGGCCGCGCCGGCCGGAGGAAGGAAGGGGGTGGGTCAGGCCCTGGTTACCTGAGGATGTTGTGCGCCTCCATGCTGCGGTTCTGGTTGCTGGAGCACACCACGGCCACGCGGAGCGGCGAGGAAGGCATGGCGGCGCAGGGAAGAGGCCGGCTCCCTCCCCGCGGCTCCGAAACCCTCTCGGTCCCGGCCGCGGCTCGCACAAAATGGCGGCGGGAGCCCGGCGGCGGGCGGTGCCGGGACGTGTCACCAGGGCCGCGCCGCCCCGCCGCGGCCAACCGCGGAGCGGGCGTCAGGGGGCGGAGGCCGCCGCCTACCATCGAGAGGGAGGCAGAGCGGCGGCGGAGGAGGCTAGCGCGCCGCCAGCCATAGAGCGGGAGGGCCCGGCCCCGCCGCTGCCCCGGGGAGCGGCCGGTGCCCGGAGCGGGGCGAGCCCGGCCCTCTCTGCCGCGCCGCGGGACCGGCTGCGCGGGGCTCACGGGGGAGCGGCGGGGCCGGGTCCCTGGCCGCCGCTCTGCGTGTCGGGCCTCCGGTGCGCGACCCAGCAGCGCTCGCCAGGCCCGGGTTGTTCTCCGTGAACACCCGTTCCTCCGGAGCCCCGCGCTTCCCGGGCAGCTCCGGCGGGCGCAAGGGCGCAGGCCTTTACGGGAGGAAACGGGTCACTTAGCACGAATCGGTGAATCCTGCTCATTGCTTGGGCTGTTCACCTAAAAACACCGCCTAACTCGTCAGCCGCTTATCGAGAGAGAAGAGCCACCGGGCGAGTCGCAGGCGTTCCCCGGCGACCCGGCGCCCAGCGCGGCACAGTTCATCTCCTCCCATCCGGCTGCGTTTCCCAGTTTCCCAAGCGGAGCAAGCGGCTGGCAACAGCGCTGCACGCAGGGGTCGTTTCTGACCCAGCTCCTGATTTCCCCCAGGACAGCCCGCGATTAGCACGCAGCCTCGCGTTCCTAAATGGTGACGCCTGGCCCTGATGGGCTGCTCAGCTGCCAGATGTGTGTCTTTGCCCTGATGGGCTGCTCAGCTGCCAGATGTTTTTCACCGGTGCCGTTTCAACGTCAGGGACAACTGTGAGGCAGGGAAGGGGGCTTGAATGAAGCTACCTGAGGGCTAGGGAGCAGCTGTGAGAAAAGGTCCAGCTTTGCTGTTAATCGCCACTAAATGCTGTGGATTTGTAGTACTCTACTGGAAACAAGGACAGGTACACAATATTTTACTGGATAAACATTCACACCCCTCATGTAAAGGAAACATAAACGTAGGGATGTAGGAAATGTCCGGTGACGTACCCGTCTGGGTCAGCGCTTTCACAACTGACCATGGCCTTGTACTGTTCCTGTGCCAGCGAGAGGCTCGTTCAGCGACGAGTACAACAGCTAAAAGATTCCAGCAGCGTCCCTATTTACTGCTTCTGTGGTCCTGGAGAGTCTCAGGCACACGCACACGTACGCATGACCCATTAGGTGTCACCTCCACGTGCCAGAGAGGGAGAGATGTAATGATCTGCTGTGACCACAACGTGATAATCGCTCCCAGCTCCGAGTCCCCTAACTTAGCTGCTGGTCAACCCTCTCTTGTTTAATATACAGGCAATTTTCCAACATGCAGAAAGAAATTACTCCAAATTTACAACGTAAATTCTTGGGTCTTCCCATCTTCTTCCCAAATACACCCCGTTTCCATGCTGCACACGCATATAATTCCCATTTGCCTGGCAATGTAAGCCACACACTCCGTTAGTTTGTTTTCAGAAGAATGTGATCCAAGCAATCACTTTTTTCCTGGAAAGCGGAGTCTTCTGGCTCGGTTTTTCTCTCAGCACTAGGTGGCAGCCCAATGTCGCAGTGGGTCCACGGAGCTGGGCCACGGACCAAAGCTCCGGAGAAGCAGCGTTTGCATGGGGAGCGGAATCACCCCAAAAAAAGAAAATTGGGTCTGACAGCCCGGATCATTCCCGTCCCCATGTCTGCGCCCACAATGCTCTGTGCTGAGGACTCTGTAGTGAAGATGAGGCAGAGATATGCTTTCTGTTATGCTTAATCACGGACTTCTGCATTTTAGGAGTAAACTCTCAAGGTTTTACTGAAAACTGTTCAAATAAGAATGGCCCAAACTAGGAGTTATTTATGTACTGCCTGACTGGTAAAATGCACTGATTTCAGAATTGTTTTGCTCGCATACAGGTCAAAACGATCATGGCACTCCTTGCTCAGCCCAGACCAATTCGATTTTTCCCTGAGGCTTTCGTCATCTTTTCCCCTTTCCATATCATTGTGCTTTTCCACCTTGGCTGACGTGCGCTATTTCAGCTGACTCCAGTACTCTTCAGTGCTTGAGAAATGAGCCAGCCAGGAGAGATGAGAAACCAAGGCTCCAGCAGGACACAGAGGTTCCCTCCTTCGTTCCAGAAAAGGTCCTTTTAGAGCAGTGGGAGCAGATGGGTGAGGTGGAAGCTTATCTCTCGGAGTATACAAGGAATTTTTGCTGTCAGCGCAGAATACAAAGGAAACCAACTCCAATTTGAATGTGCACAGGCTCCAAGTACCAAAGTTGTCTGTGTTAAAATTCAACACTGAGACAACGGCCGCCTGCTCTAAGCACAGGTCTGGTCCATCTCATCACAGGTCCAACCCCAGCAGCTCCAGGGCTGAGAGCGGAGCTGAGAAGCCGTTTGGTGCCGCTACAATTAACATAACTGGAGGGAAGCGAATAGTGGTAACAAGAGAGCTTGTATTAAGCAGACACCTGCTCCCCAGCTCATGACAATTCTAAAATGCTGAAAGTGAAAGAATGCTCATCACTAAAAACCTCCCATTGATGCTACTTTGTGCCGGATTTGGTTGCATAGGTCCTGAGCTGCATCACAGCCAGGAAAAACGCTTGGAAATGACTTCTTCTCGTAGCCCTCGAGCTCTATTTATCTGGTGTCAGACAGCCAGAATGAATTTCTTATCAACTGCCCACCAAGAACTGTGATCTGAGAGCAACTCTGGCAAAATCAATTTGATATTAAAATGGGTGCAAGTTAAATGGAGCCATCAAGATGCTAAGTGGTTCCTGCCAAGGGAACAAGCATCTGACATTCTTGCTGAATTCAATATAGCCATCGGACAATGAATATTTTAAAGGATGGGGTCTTAAAAAGTACTTAGGAAATTTGTAGCTCTATTAAAATGGCGACTGGGGCCTCATCTTCTTTCTACCTTGCCCTGAACACAAGATGAAACAACTAGTGATGTAATTAAAAACTTTTTGATTATCACGTGGGAACAGCTGCCTAGATCCCCAGTCTGTTCTTAAGGTAGTTGCTTATGTCATCACTCCACACAGACCTCAGAAACTCCAAGAGCTCTGGCCATGAAGTTGTGTCGGTTTCCCTCCAGCTCTGAGATGATTCCTATCAGGAATGCCCAGTACACAGGGTGGGGAAGGCATTAAAGATTTAGATTTGTCGATATTAGGTTGCAGCTGGTGTGGCCTCTGGGGTTACCCTTTTCATGGCGCTGCGCAGTATGAGGAAGGCAAAGCTTTTATGATTCTGGAACTGTAAGTTTCATCTTTGGGGGGATACTCATTCTAAGTGCTTAACTTCAGGTGTTCCCAATTGTCCTCTCTCACAAACAATTTTCCTCTGACCACCATTTTCTATGAAACTTTTGCATCTAACTGCGATCTTCAGGATCATCACCCAAATTAGATTCCAAAAGTGGCCTAAGAGAAATGGTGCGTCTACTGCTACAGCTGCCCATGGGCAGAGGACCACAGGCACCAGCCCTCTTCCACTCCCGTGTCAGCCATACCCTTTGAGTTTCAAAGTGCCACCTCAGTCCTATCTGGAGCAATTACAGTGGAGCAGCTGACAGGCGAAACAAATTTAGTTGCACTCTACCAAATTAGTGTCATGATTCTAGCAGGCCACACAAATTGCCATCAAGGCTGCACACAGCAGGTCAAGCTATTTGCCATGTATTCCTGTGACGGGAAATTCGTAATATAATGGGAGAGTTCCATACAAGGACTATTAAAGAAGATAGTACAGTTAACTGTTATTTAATTTTCATTCTAATTCTTTTCAGTATTTATTAGTTCACCATTTATGTGATCTAAGACAGAACTGAGACTCCTACCCTTGTACGCTTTACGAAGTAAAATACATCGTTAGAAAGTGGTCGTCGGAGAGATGAAACTCCAAAAGTACTTGGGAAGCTTAACTGACTATGACTCCAGCTCCATTTCAGGAAGGCAACAGAAGAGCGAGCGCTGAAGTAACTATGTAGGACTTAGGCCCTAAAGAGAATGACAAAAAAGAATTTTTATGAGAGGGAGAGGATCATACAGATCAATACTGCCTGCAAATAAAAACCAAATCCCTAAACAATACTATCCAAGTCACTAAGATTAAAGAGCAAAAATTAAATTGGAAAAATTCCTGCTTTTCCTACAAAAATGAAAAATCTTTATAAGAAAATAATATCTGATAGGACATTTACAAATGAGTTTTTCCTTAAGATGCCCACAATTATTTCATGAAAACATTTCCAGAAACCTTGCTCCAAAGACAAAAGCTCCAGATACACCTCTAATATTATTGTATGCTGGAATTAACAACTCAAAACACAAAGCTTGCAAATGTGAGATTACCGAGGGCAGAAGAATTTAGGACATATACATTCCAAAAGCAAGAACCAAAATAACCACCTCCTGCTGCGTTTATCCCAGGAAAATTTTTATTGCAATAGAGCAGAAATCTGGGACACAAAGACCCAAGATAATTACACATTGGTGCTAGTACTCACATGCCTTTTCTTGCCCTTAAAAAGTACCCCAGGGAAACAAGGTCCAACAAAGACTGTGAGCAAAGTACCTCCACACTTAGGTGGGGAAATGAAAAAATGACAAAATTCATAACCTGAAAATTCAGGGACAGCAGGAATACAGTGATTAAAGGAAGGCGAGGATAACAGGCCATAACACAAAATAACCAGCTGAATGTATCTCAGGTATTTTTCACATACAGAACTAGAGCTACGAAAGATAGATAGGCCATCTACAGGCATGTTTTCACACAGATCTTCAGCTACATTATAGAATAAAAGGAAATACGGAAAATAAGACAAAGACTAATGACAGATAAAATCACACCAAAAATGGAATACGAAGGAGACAAAAAGGAGAATAGTATCTTAAGAAAAAAACAACTGGCACAGAGACCAGGAAACAAATTTTATTATTGGTGAAAAAGTCATTTTTGATGTCTGAAAAGCATAAATAAAATCTATAAAAGGAGTTAGGAAATAAATATATAAAAAGAGACATTAAACACAAGACCAAAACACAATTGTCTTCCCAGAAGAGAAAAAAGACCTCATTGCAGCACCAGCGCCAGCCAATCTCAAACACTAATGCTTCCCGTTCTCCCAAAGGCAGAGAGGTAAAAACTACATCCAGCCTAACGCCTTGCTGTTCCGGGCCACAAAGGGCTCGGGAGCAACAGGGAATGCAGATCCGCATCCCGGGCCCTACCTGCAGACAAGTGCCACTGTCCAGGCTCCTTCTCCTCCGTCCCCTGGCGCTTGCACCATTGGCCCGGTAACCAGCCTGCAGATTCTTCTCGCTCGTTGCTTGCAGTTGCTCCAAAGCCTTCCTCGTCTTGCTCACTTTTGCATGGCAGGAGTGGGGAACCGGGAGCAAGAGAAATAGAGGAGACAAGATCAGGACATTGAAGAAACAACTCTATTCCCCAGCCCAGCTGAACTTCACCTAGTGAGGCAGGGCTCTCCCTGCCCAGGGAGGGGTCCTTTCTCTCTCCTCAGTGCGTCCTAAAAATATCTTCTGCCCTCCCATTAATACTTTTTTCCCTGTGTGCTTTCTGAGGAATTCTTTCCCCACTATCACCTCAGCGCTTCTTGAGAAAAGCTTTTTCTTTCTCGCCCCTGAGCACCTCCCAGAA
Organism: Nipponia nippon; assembly: GCF_047370975.1. NCBI lineage: Eukaryota > Metazoa > Chordata > Aves > Pelecaniformes > Threskiornithidae > Nipponia > Nipponia nippon. Next base: position 6,947,039 of record NW_028262335.1, read on the forward strand.
ATGTCTTTCACCTCTTTCCCTTCAGTGCTTCCCAGCTAATTCTTTCCTCCTTCCCCTTCCTTGTGCTTTGCACAAAAGCCTTTTCCCTCCAGCGCTTTCCACAGAAAACCTTTCCCCACTAACCCCTTGACATTTCCCTACAGAATTTCTCCTCCCTCTTCTACCCAGCGCTTCCTGAAATCGTTTCCCTCTCCCTCACCTCAGCATTTCCAGCGGAGCCTTTCCCCATCTTTCAGCACCTTCTCACACAACCCGTCGCTCTCCTCTCACACCTCGCACAAAAGCCTCGCTTCCCCACCCCAGCACGTCCTGGTAAAACCTCTCCCCCTCTTCTCTTGCATTTCCCATAAAAAACCCCAACCTTTCCTCACTATTCCCTCGCCTTTCCCGACAAAATCTTTCCCCCTCCTTCCCCTCAGCCCTTAGGGCAAACCGCTCTCCTCTCCTCAGACCTTCCCACCTCACCTCTCGCCCCAGCCCATGCACATGAAGCCCTGCTGCCACCCAGGCTTTCCCGCCTAAATGCGTCCCCTCTCTCTCCTCAGCGCTTCCCGAGAAAAGCCTTTCCCCCTTCCTTTCCTTAGCGCCTGCCTCCCTCCCGGCAAAACGGGTTTTTCCCTTCTTTTTCTTCACTGCCCTTCAGCATAGCCCGCCCGTGTTTCTCCCCTCTGCACTCCCCACTGAAACCTGTCTTTCTGCTCAGCCCTTGCTGCAAAAACCTCGTGCCCCAGGTCTCCTCTCAGCCATTTTTGCTAAATCTGCCCCACTGGCTGCAATGCCCGCTCTTTCGTTACTTCTTATTTTGCAAGGGACCTTGCAAATCATCTGGTAATTCTGGGATATCTGGCTAGTGAATGAATTATCTGAATGTGTATGTCTGCTTTTACAAAGGGTCTATGGGTCAATGCCCAGAGATCTCCCCTGGAAAAGTCTTCCCCCAAAATCACTTTTGAAGGGGTTTTCTTGGCACGTTGTATAAATACTGTACTGCACTGTGCCATCATTTACATCTCGGCAAAGCAGGCTGAAAATACTGCCAGGGAATTTTAAATGACATGCCAAACATTGTGATATGAGAATTTCTGCATCAAAAAACAGTCTTTCAGGTGAAAACAGAACAAGGGGTTTGGGCAATTTTCACCCAGATGAGATCAGACAATGTGCAAAGACAGGCGATGCAGTGACCAGATCTATGACAAAGCAATACCGGTCAGGGTATATTTGCTCAGGCTAAAACTGCAAAAGACCCCGTCCAAGCATCACTGCTATAATTACTAAGGCTTTAACAGGAATGGGACGCAGTTAACTGTTATCTGCCACTTTTTCTCCTTTCAGCCCAGTCTTCCCAGCCTTTCTTTTGGAACATACTGGTGAAAGAGAGCAGCAGTTTGCAGCCTTGTAAGACTGCAACTCCAGGTCTCCATGGAAGCAAAATACCAGCTTTCACTTGCACCTCCAAATAAAGGCAAGCAACCTTTTCTTTTATGTACCACAAAAAATATCGTAATGGAATTAAGAGAGATTCTTTGCCTGAGGCACAGACTGTTTCCTTCAGAAGATTCAAAGTTGGGGTCAGGCTGAGCTTTAGCTGCTTACATTTAAGCAGTTGTTTTCCTCACATTTAGCACAGGGCAAGGGAAAAAAAGCTTGTTAACGAGCATATCGCTCTCCATTTTAACTTCTGCAGAAATTGATATGGCTTGATATTCGTACTGGAAATAATAAACCAGATAAACACAGGACCATATACCATCTAAGAGTGTACCATACGGATTTTTAATACCCAGGTACTTGTATTGTAATAGAGAAAACGTGTGGTTGCCTTAGAAGGTATTTGCACTTTTCCCCAAAGCGTTCGGTACATAACAGCCAGCTTCTTGGCGGTTATAAATCAGCATAATGCCACTTCTCTACTGCTGTCTGGACAGGCCAGGATTGATTCTACAAGGTACTCTGCAAGTTTTGGAGATTGCTGCAAATACTGGATAAAGCTTTCTTTAACTGTGCAGTCTCACAAAGACTTGTGGGAGTCAAATTAATATCAAGTCTATGTACATGTAATTTTCCCCATCATTGCCAAAAAGAAATGTCTATACTCATGATGGAGGAAATGTCTATATTCATGATGGAGGAAAAAAACCAGTTATCAGTGGGTTGGCAGATGTTTTGCTTAACGTCACATAAAATGAAATAGGGAATACTCCGGTTTTCTTTTCCAGATGCCAAGATGCGTCCAATTAAGACTTAATCTACTGAAAATGAATGAGAAACTATGAGGTATTGTTTCCTACATCCCATTTATAATGCATGGAAAGGAAAAAACTGATTAAAATAATCCTTTAGAGAATTACAGAATTTGCTCCGTCAGGATTTACATTCTTGTTCTACATGTTTTGCTCTTTCTTGCTTGTCTGTCCTCTGCCCAGCATGCTGTTGCAATGCAATCCACAGAGACAGATGCACGAAGATGTGAGACGACTACAAATAACGTCTGTATAGTATCTACTAGGTGCTGGTTTAGCAGGTAACTGTATCCTATCAATACCTGCAGAGGTGTCTTATTCAAGATAGTCACATACAAAACCGTCGATTAAATTTGGTGGTTTCCTCAGACTTACATCAGTGCTACCGCAATGAACGGTGGTGGCTGCACGCAAAATGAAGTAACTTGAATCGGTAAACAAAGATGGATTTAGGAGCTAAGGGCAGCTCATTCAAAGGTCAAATAGGGATCATTTATATTCAAAACCAAAGACACCTGGCTACCACAATTAATGGGTTTGGGTCAGTGAGTTTTCATACAAAATTTCACATCTGGTTTCCTGTATCTGACAGACTGAAGTGATCATCTTGAGTATCGTGCCCCTTTTCCCCCTGCTGTTGGACATGTAGATCATGAGCTTCTTGCACTAGGTGCTGTGACCTCCTGCTTGATAAGAATATTTTAGGCTGGACCAGATGATCTGTCTAGCCCAAGCTTTTTTTTACAGTTATGGACAGTACCATGATCAAGTTCAGGCAGCAGAACGGCTTGCCCAGAGAGGTTGTGTGGTCTCCATCCCTGGAGGTTTTCAAGGCAACACTGGATACAGCCCTGAGTAACCCGGTGTGATCTCACAGCTGACCCCGCTTTGAGCAGGAGGCTGAACTAAAAGACGTCCAGAGATCCCTTCCAACCTGAATTACCCTGTGATCCTATAGTCTAAACCTCTAGTAAACAAAAATCAAGTGTTCCGAGAATAAGTCTCTTTTCATTTTCCCATTAATGTTGTCGTAATTTTACATTAGGCAATGGAAGATCATTATGACCAGTCTTTGGGCAGATTTGCTCACTTTGAGTCAAACGAGATCTTGAAGCATTAAATATTAGTGATGTTTTCATTTCTTTTCATTATTTTCTTAATTTATTAAGGTCAACACCAAGATGGTACAAGGGTCATTATTTATACATTTAATTTTCACATCTGGCAATTCAGGACAAGATGAAGAACAGAACAGTAACACTGGTTGACAGAAGCTGACAGAGATACACCAAATCAGTGCCGCTCTCACAGTCCAGTGCAGAACTGGCTACAGGAAAGACCGACTTGAAACCTGTGACCCAAATTTACTCTGCGTTTCAATTCACTGAACTAAACCACCAGATGAAATTTGTCTTAATGTTCTTAAAAAACTGCTTGCCTTTTCTTCGAGCAGTCAATCTCCTGAGGGATAAAAGAAGAAAATTTATGACATCGTCCTTCAGTATCAATGAATGACACCATCTTTCTGTTGCTGCGACACTAGATATTGTCAGGCTGCTTAAATCAAGTAGATAGGCAAGGTAATAAAAAGAGAACACTGTTAAATTTAGAGTCAGCTGCATGGGAGAAAGAAAACAAAGCAAGAATAACAAACAAATAAAAGGTATTTCTGCCTGATGAATGATAGACCTTCAGTTTCTCAGTCACCCTCAAATTATTGAAGGGATTATGATGAGTATAAATACGGCATTTTATTAAAGGATTCCATATACTTTCTACATTTACCCTCTACCAGCAAGTTTATACTTCACAAACTGCTTTCACAGAGAAAAGCACAGGTGTCATTCACCAGTGATAAACATTTACACAAACAGATCACACATGAAACTTAAATATTTTAAGAGCGATACCCCTTTACAGAAGAGCTGTTCGCCTGCTTTTGCTTTAGGTGCTCAGTTTAAGTGATATACAGTCATTTTCTGTTACAGCAGTCAACTACATACGAACAACACAAACCAAAAACTAGCTCACTAAATAAACACCTGACTCTATTTTGTGTATCTATTAAAGTTCAAGTAATGATCAGCCTAAGTTTGTTTTTTTAAAAAAAAAAACAAACAACCGAACAAACCAACCCACAACCACTAGTTTCAGAGACAAAAACACTCGGGGAGCTACAGTTGTCTATGAAGACTACAGGAACAGATATACCGATATAAATGGGACAAATTCTCAGCACTAAGGCACAATAGAATTAATACTAGAATATGGCTAAAACCTTACCTACTACAGCATTGAGTGAGCAGTTAACAGGGAGTGTTCCTATGCTCAAAACACTCGGCTACGACATCAGTGCGTTCTGTGTTTAAGACGCTTTTACCTTCGTGCAGCAGCACACGGCATTCCTAAAAGATGGGATTTCAGAGGGCAGTGATGGTGCTCATCTACATTGTACTTATTTTATAATTAAGGATGGGTTCATACTTGCACAACAAAATGGAATTTTCATCCTAAATTTGTCCCTTTAGCATTGCTTTTTGTGGAAACTACCGATATGAGTTTTAAAGGGAGAAAAGCAGGTTTGGTCGGTGTAGGATGTTGATGGTCACTCGAGCTGACCAGAAAACCCCTGTTGTTTTGGACGGCGGCCAGCCTAGCTCGCAGAACCTGTGAACAGCGTAAGGCACGATACAAAACCCACGTAAGTCACAAGATTTAGGTGGGCTTTGGATCAAAGCCAGGCTTAGCTACGGGTTTTGTGGTTCCACCCGTCCGTTCTCCCACGGACTTCAAACAACATTCCCCCTCGGGAAAAAACTAGAGCAAGGGGATTTAGGCGTAGGCTTAAAATAAAGGTGTTCTGGAGAGTCTCCTCAAACAGGCCCTCTGTAAGCTCTGTCGCTTGCTTTTAAAACAGACATTTCTCTGGCACTTGTGGACCTTTGCCATTATTTACTTTGAATCCACTGAGACCCCATGAGTTCAGTAACCACGTATGGCTCAGGCTGAAAAGCCACCCTAGGAGGAAGAAGAGCTCCAAATCCTGAGCAAACCCCAAATCCTGCACGTTTGGGAAAGGCAAACCCGAGCCACCCAACGCTTCAAACAGGGCAAAACCGCTGCGAGAACAGTTTGCAAAACCTCTCCTCCTCCCCTGAAAGGGCCAGGAAGACGGCGTCGGGCGCGCTGCAAGAAGCGGTCCGGCCGGGGGAGCCGGGGGAGCCGGGAGAGCCGCCGCCGGCGGCGGGGAGCCGGGCCCCGGCCCCGGCGGGCGGCGGGCAGGCTAGGCGCGACGCGGGGCGGCGGCTCCCGCGGCCCCGGCGAGAGCCGGGCTCATGAGGTTCTCGGTGATGTAGGCCACCAGGAGGCAGATGAAGACGAGCATGACGCAGATGGAGCCCCCCACGGCCGTCATGGCGACGACGATGTCCCGCATGGCGGCCGGCTCCACGCGGAACTCCACGCACTGGGCGGGCGGCGCCGGGCGCGGCGGGGCGTAGCGCGGCTGCAGGCAGAGGCGGTAGCGCACGCTGCCGTGCGCCTCGGGCAGCAGGTAGTCGCGACAGGCGGCGCCCAGCTCCACGCTGTCGCAGGGGAAACGCGTGTAGGTGCCGTCCCAGGAGCAGTTGAGCGCGAAGCCGCGGAGGCCGGCGGCGGGGCGCGGCGGCCCCCACTGCAGCAGCACGCTGCCGTTGCGCAGCACGTTGGCCACCAAGGCGCCGCCCGGCGAGCGGTGGGCGCGGCAGGCCCGCGCCGCGCACTGGAAGCCGCGGGCCGGCGTGCGGAAGCAGAGCCGCCCGCCCGCCGCCCCCTCGGCCCCCACCTTGTAGGGGCACCACGGCTCCTCCGACCCGGCCCCGGCCCCGGCCCCGGCCTCGGGCGGCGCTGGCCCCGCGGCGGCGGGCGGCACCCTCAGGGCGGGCGCTGGCGCCCCGAAGCAGAGCAGGGCGAGGAGGGGCGGCAGCAGGCTGGGCATGCCGGCCGCCGCGGCATGGAGCCCCGCCGCGGTGCCGGCGGAGGGCTGCGGCGCCTCGTACGCGGGTTATAAACGCGGGCTCCGCAGCCGCTCCGCCGGCCGCCAATGGAGAGGCGGCTCCGCCGTTAACTCTCGCTGGGCTGCGGAGCACCCGCCGCGCTGGGCAGCGCAGCCCGGCCGCCAGTCCGCTCCGCACCGGCGGGGGGGTCCCCGGGCGCCGCGCCCCCCGGTGAGGGCCGGCAGAGGGGTGGCGCGGCCCCCTCCGCCCCCCCCCGGGGCCCCGCTTTGCTCGCCGCCGATGCCGGGTGCTGGGCGCAGGCCCCCGGGGAGCCGCGTCCCCGGGGGGGGAGGCGAACGCGGGCGCAGGCACTCGGATTCCGGGCACCGGTCGGGAGGGCGCCTCCGCCGCCGGGGTCTCGCACCCAGCAGAGACTGGGTCCGGGGCAGGGTTGTGCAAAGTTACAGAGCTGCCCTTCGGCTGAGGCAGACCTTATTCAAAGAAATGGGGGATTACGTGGATTTCTTAAACGGTTATGTCTGCAGACCTAGGCTGCTTTAACCCCTTCGGACTGGAAGTGCTGAGAAAGTTGATAAGGATGCAATCCTGGGAGAAGGACATGAGCTGACAGCAGCGATAAAGCCGTAGGTCTTCATGCTAGTCCATGAGACCAAAGGAAAAAAGATACTCCTCTTACTCCTGTCTTCTAACAAAAGCCATTTTCCCCCTCTGCTGCAGGACCAGCCCCTGAGCCATCCATTTGATCCAGAGCCTGCTGTTTATTTTGCAGCACAGAAGAGGGCTGAAGGAGGCAGAGCAGTGCTCCATCCCAGCATCACAGTGTAATGCTTTCTGAACGACCTTGAAGGAGTTCCACTAAAGGATAGACTTGTCTCAATGTGGAAACAAAAGACCTCTAATGAAACAATCATAAAAATACATACTTAACCTAAGCAACGTTTGAAGATTCTTTCAACAGTTAAATTGGTAAAAGCTGCTTTAAGTCCTGTCTTTTCTGAGTTGCAGATTTCACTACACAAAAAATTGTGGGGTTTTTTTTTTGGTTTGAGCAGGTTTTACATCATGTCCTGTTCCAGTTTTTATGGCAGAACATAGCATTTGTCTATATTTAACTTGCAAAATAGAACAATTATCATGTTACATGGTTAAAACCCCCAGAAATGTGCCTAAACACACTGGTGGTTTTTCTTCACTGTGTTACCTATTTGGAAATACAAGAGCTACAGATTACTATGTAAGTTTTCTTTAAAAGCGTTTATTGTCTTATATAAGTTTAAAATATAACAAAAATAAGATTCTGAAGCCTATTTTTATTTCATAGCCTAAACAAAAAACAAACCCAAACCATACACCTCGGACTTCACTGGAGGTGTTACTTGAATACATACAACATGTAATTTGCAGCAATGTGGAACTTGTTTAAATAGTTTTGTTTTCTAGATGCCTTGAACATCAGCATGACCAAATGGTCTCATAGCAGGACACCTTTTCCTGTCTGAAGGACTTGCCTCTTTAGAGTATGTGGTTTCTTATGGAAATCTTTAAACATAATTTACGATACCAAGTATTATAAGTTATTTCCACATCTAGTTGTTAAACCAAATTTAATGGGGGGGGGGGGGAAGGGTGTCCGCTAGCCTGTAGAAAGTTGCTAGAAGTCTCTTTTGATACCAAGAGGTACCAGTAGGAATCAATGAAAAAAAATAGGATCAGCATAGAAAAGGACGCTAAAGTTGTAGTAATGGCTGCTCTCCTTGGAAAAGACTTGGTTATTACAGAATAGTAGGAGGTGCTGCGCTGCTGAAGGCACTTGGTGGTGGCTGAGGCAAACTTACCTGTGGAAGTTCCAGCTAGGATGCAAAACTGAAGGTCTGACAGCCCTTCCTGAGAAAGGTGTGGGTGTTCAGGAGATGGCTGGAGCCAAACTAAGCAAGTTTTGCCTCCTTAAAACTTTGCGCAGTTCTCCTAACTCCTATCAAGAGCAGATTGCACTCCAGAGCTGTCAGTGTTTCGGCGAGCAGGGAAGAGATCTGGCACCAGCCTCTGATGTTGCTTAGGATTTGCAATGCACGTTGAGCTCTTCTGTTGAGAGATCCAAGAGAAGGGCCTGGCCTTTGGTACAGGAAAGGAAGGCGGTTGGCACAGCAGTGAAGACACCTGATTGCATGTGCTGCATCACTTAGCCCTGGACTTAATTCCATACTCGCATTTGAAGTTGTAGAAGAGGGAAAAACAAGCTAACCAGAGATCCTTCATTTCGTGGAAAGCTGTGGAAGCCTCCTCAAATGTCTTTCCCAGAATGACTGCCAGAATTACCAGGAATTGGAATAGATAATCATATTCCCTTTGGGTTCGAGTCCTGGGCCTCTGACTCACGCAAGGCAGTAGCATACCTGCACACTGACTTCCATTTAGTCGTTTACATATTATGATCAGAATAACTGGTTCTGTGATTATAGGCTGGAACAGGTTTGTTGTCAAACAGAACAGTGAACTGACCTAAACAATTATGAAAGCTGTTGAGGGTATCCTTGTGCCATCACTGTCATCCTCAGGCCTTTTGGCTTATAGCTGTACCCTTGCACTGGAGACCCCCAGTCTTCTTTATAACAAGACATCTGGATGAATGCATATTCCTTTTGATTTCCAGATGTTTTTCAGGCACATGAATGTAAGGATACAGAACACCCCAACCCCTGTCAGGGATACTATGCCTACCTCATCTTTTCCATGTATATTGATATTCTCTAACACTAGAGCAGCACAGAGTTCAGCAAATTTGGCAGGCTTCGCTCCAGAGGTGGTCAAGTGTAAAACAGCACTGAGGGAGATGTGGCTTGAGGTGAAAAGACGTTATTGCAAGGCGCAAAGAAGGAATGAGTACTGAAGGATGTTCATTCCCTGGCAGGCCTATACGCCATCAGTCTAGGTTAGATTCATATTTAATCCCTAAGTTTTACAACAGCCAGTCTCACTCGAACTATATAGAATATGAACAATAGTCATCCTTAGAAATGACTGTTACTGTTAAGCAAGTCCTATATATCATTAGAAATGAGAGGACATTCTTGGTTTGGGGAAATGCAGGCAGTTCACACCTACAGTATGCAAGGGCTTAGGGCATTTTCTCCAACTATTTCAGATGTCTTTGAGAAAAGATCTCATTAAACTCCTATTAGATTGTCACGTTTTAACCCCTAAAAAATGCCATGCAAATGAACAAGCCTAATAATCCTAAACAGCTTTCCAAGTAAGGAGTGGATTACAGAGAAGTAGGCTTCATTTCATTTAACTAATCGATAGGCACGTTTTCCTCATCCAAGCCTTTATTTGTAAGGGCACAGAACATACTATTAATCCTCATCATCTGGCTAAAGATGTGGCCAAACCACTTAATACTTTGACATCATGTGAACCCTGGAAACATACTTGTTTACAGAAATCTAATCTACATTGTCTTGCTGGAGTCCAAAGGAAAATAAAGAGCAACCCATTAAAACGATTGTAATGACACTAAAGGTTAACTACACCTTATCCTGCACTGCATCCTTTGGCCTTGCACTATGTCTCTAAGCAAAAGACAATCATTCATGCAAGAGACAAGCAAAAACACATGCTTTGGCTTGGTCACTCTGCCAGCACTGGCTTCATATGAATACTGTCTCATTGTTTGCTCTCTTAGTAATCCAGCTGTTTCCCAAGACCTTCTTCTGTGCCCCAGTCTGCAACAAAACTCAGCCTGGACTTCTCATGTGTATCGCTTCAACAGCTCGCCACTCGGGCAAAACACTATTCATTGCTTTAAGCAGTGAACCCCCGGGCAGCATATCAAAATCGGTAACATCCCACGTTGCTTTATAGGCCTTCAGACAGGCCCAGCACCACAGGTTTTCTGCTTTTCTAGTTCTCCGCCACTGGGTTTATCATCTCCTGTTTCATCTCCTATTAGACAGAACAGTGAACTAGTATTAAAATGGGGGCAGCTTGCTATAGGCCAGACAAGGAAGCACTAACCACCTACAGCTAACAATTTATGCAACACCATGCTAATTTTAGTCTCGGATGCAGCCAGGGCAGACAATCCCTAGAGCAGAGATGCACAGCTCTCAGCTAAGGGCAGCATGCGACATATGGTTGCTAAAGCATTTTCCTAGCAGGGAGCTTTACATTTAGGGCTGAGTTGCTACAGTTCCCTCCAAGTCATAACTTTGAGGATTACTCATCCTAGGCATGTAAAAGCAGAGAATCTGCCTCCTAATTTAGATCGCTCCTGCAGTCTCTCTGAATCGGCGTGCAGCCTCACCCCCGCTGGGGTTTATTTCCAGCACTCGATTTGCTTCCAGTAAAGGTCTGTACCTACATACTCTGACAGTCACAGGCTAAGAGAAGCGTGGAAGAGGAGTGAATGAAATTCAGCAGGTAACTGTACTACACGTCTCACTGGGGCAGCTTGGGCATGCAGGTTTGAAGCTCATGCCACAGACTCTGTTGGTCATTGATCCCGCACCAAACTGTGACACAAGGCCATCTTACCAGCCCAGCTGAGAACCGGAGGCATTTTTGATCAGGATGCATCTGGACCGGTAACTGCAACTCCAGCTGATCTATTCTGAATGTGCTATTTATAGCAGACAGCGGAGGCTGAGAAGTATTGCGTCACACAGCAAGGTTGGTAATATAAAGGACTAACGCAGCATTAACCATTTCAAGTCATTCTGGATATCTTGCGCCTCTTTACAGTTTTGCAGTGAGCTCCTTAGTGGGCTACATGAGCAGCTATGGCACTTGGCTTTTAGACATTTTCCTAGACTGCCTGGAACAGCCTCTGGCTGCTGTTCTGCCTCCGGCACCTTTGCTTATTCTGCCCACAAAGATACCAAGTAGTATGATGAGCACAGAGCCCCTAGAACAGCATTTGTCTTCTCTGGAGATCTGTGTGCACACCGAGGCCTGGATACCTCTACACTTAAAGCAGGCTATTCTAGGGCGTGATACAAAATAGAAAGATCAGAAAACTATTTATAAATTGGGATTTTGCTAAAGCTCTCAAATGAAATAGCTTCATTTAAATAGAAGCTGGACCACTCCTGGATCCAGGAGAAAACTGGGAAAAAAAAAGAAGAAAAGCAGTATACAGAGAATGCTCTGCAGATTGAATGCTCCTTTCCAGGCCTGAGAAAGCTCATCGTAAGTGCTGGGTTGCAGCTGAAGTGCTGCTGGCAACAGCTCTACAGTGACTGTAGTGCTCCGCCTTTGACTTTAACTTAGCTACGATAAGGTGCCCAGGCATGCCTGCAGGTAGAGCTCTGCAGCCCAGAGCACTCTCACGTCCTCCCACAAGCTAGTATCAGTATTCACCCGTGCAGAGTTCTGTATTCTCACGTAGTTACGGAACACACAGTTCAAAACTTGCAATGAGGCTTTTCATGGTCTCAGCGCACAAGTCCATCCTCCCCGATTTCGGCAAGCAGCAGACCAGGTCTGTGAGGCCCTAACAACATGATTCTACTGGACTCCATAATAACCAGTGGTGCCGCCCAGCTGACTTGATGCTGTAGCTCTAGAAAGGGCAGCATCTGGAAAAGCAGAGTTCTTGTTGCTTCCACACAAAGCAAGCAGAGAGCCAACCACATTAACTACTCCTATCTGCCCCAGAGTCTGACTTGCGCAGCTGATTGTGCTGGTAAGAAACACAAGCAGAATAAAACCAAAGAATGAGAAAGTCCTATAAGATGTTAATTTCAAGCTCCATTAGAATCAGTGGAAGAAAAAAAAAATCAATACTGTCTGAATGAAAAATACAAAGCTCATTGGGAGATAAATATTGTTTTTCCAAGTCTCTAAAAGTGCTTATAAAATAAGCCCCAAAACAAGGGATTAAAAAAAAGCTTAACTAATGCAAATAGGGAACAAAGATCTCTCCTCTGGTCTTTCATCAGGTCACAACATTCAACCACAAGCTGCGTTTGATGAGCGAGGTCCCAGCGTCCAGGACTTCTGACATGGTGATGAGGAAGCAGGAGACAGCTCAGATGCATAGGTCTTGCCCAGGGTAGGAGATGTGACAGCTCTGCCCTGTTCACATGAGGAAACCAGTTCCCAGGCTTTGAGAGATCACAATGAAGCCCATTCTCCTTCCAGCTGCCTCCATTTTAAATTCCAGAGACTCCAGCTGACCCATTCCTTCTATCTCAGGTCAGGCAAGATATGTTTTGTAGACTAAGTAAAGCACCACAGATTTCAATCTACTGAATCAACAGAACACTAGAAATACCCAGCTTGCTGATTAAAAACCAGACCAGTCTAGAAGGAACAAAACTTATCTTAGCTCCCTGACAAATGCTGGGAGACTGGAAAGAAGCTGAACTGGATGGAATTGCATTAGTCAGGCTCCACATATTCCTTCATATCTACCATCATGAATGCTCTTCCTTACTTCTTTCCCCCTGCCCCGTGCATCAAATTTCATCCTCAGCAAGCCTTTCATGCTTGCTTGGGAATCCTGAACAGCCTAGGGAGGTGCCAGAAGCTGAGTGTATGTCAGGAGGATGGGGAGGGAGGAGGTGGTGGGTCTGAGAAGCAGCCGCAGGCTGGGATATGCTCTGACCCATTCTGCCGATTGCCTGGGGAGGGCAAAGCAGGGACAGCTCTGCTGGGATGCTGCAGCTGCACCACGAATCGTAGTAAGGTTTGAGCAAACGCATTCACAACAGAAATGGATGTCTGCTCCCATCCTGCTGCTTGCATTTGGAAACTTTAAGCAGTTGATAGTTTGGCCCTTCCCAGACTCTGTTCGTGTCCCACTGGGGGCCTCTGCACCACCAAAACGCTATGCAAAGTAAAAGGAATATCCCATCAGAGGGACTGGCAGCTGTGCCGTGAAGGTCTTCATTCACCGCGGCTGGTGACCTGCAGAGGTTACCGCAGGGTTGCTGTTGTTTCTTTGTGTGGCAGTCCCTGCCGCCATCCCAGAAGAGCCCGTCTTAGCTCAGGCCAGCCCACATCTCCAGGAACGCAGGGTGCAGCAGCGATGTCAAGACAAGATGCGCAGTATTAGATGGGGAGGCTCCAAGCCCAGCAGGACAGTCACAGCTCAAAGCCAAGGAAAGGAGAACTCCAAGGGTTCTACTCTGAGCCACTGGGAAGGGTCTCTGCACCAGAAAGAGGATCCAGTCGTTCATATACACACATGCACACACACACACTTACACCGGCTGGCATATGGTCATTTCTGCCGGTGCTCGTGGTTAGCTATCACCCTTGCATTACTCCAGAAAAAGAGCAGGCTAACTTCCTCTCCACCTTACTCTGATTGGAGCAAAGGATGTTTTAAAAGAAACACTACTGAGCAAAATATTTTATGAAGACAGATTCCTTTGTATTAGCAATCAGTCGAGTAAGTCCAGGGACCAGTTCAGGCACCCCTCTGCTGCCCAGGGGGTTAAAAAAAAAAAAAAAAGAAAAGCTCTCCAGCTTGGGAGGGGATAGGGAAAACAAGAGGGTGGAGAACACAATGAATCAAGAAGTGCTTCTAAGAGAAGCAGCAGGATAAAATCATTCCTACAGTCTGAGAGCACTTCCATGCTATTGACCGGAGAGGCAGCAATGGCCCCCCCGCATAGATGTAATGCACATCTGCAAGCACCCTGCTCAATGCCTGCGAAGACAGTTCTCTCCTCCTGCCTTTGACTGTTCTGGGCAGTGTTTAATGCAGGAGGCAGTTCCCAGGAGGAGTTCCCATCCCCTCATTCCTAGCATATTCCACTTCCCTTCAGCATCTTTCAGTAGTAGTCATCCTTCTTGCCATCAGCTCCCTGTATGCCTGCATCGTCCTTCTGGTCTTGGACAAGTTCCAGGTCATCATTGTCATCCACCTCACCTCCATGATCCTCCTGGGTGCAGAAGGAACAGCCAGGAAGGAAAAAAAATATCAGCAAGGCCTGGAAAAGGAGACCCTAGCTAACAGCACACCATGCTGCTTCTGAGTATAGCTGTTCTACCACACCAGCCCAGCTTGGGAAACTCAGGAAAACAGGGAGGAATCCATCTCTGCTAGGGACCTTTAGATGTCATTGGGAAGCCACTTAGCCAAGACACAGAGGTAAGAAGCCTGTGTTGCCATGATCAGCCTGTTCATTTTAAGCACATTTAACATCCTGGCATTAAAATGCAATTTTAACATCTCAGCTTGTTGCCACTGCTACACAAGTAGAAGATATCCTACATCCACCACATTTAAAACTGCGTAACAAATCCCACCCATGATGTGCAGCAGCCAGCACAGCCTCCGTTGGCCCTTTTAGGTCCAACTATCCAGTGCACAAGCCAAGTTCTACACATAGGGTAAGGATCGCTCCTGACAACAACTTAGCTCTGCCCACCCCTTATTTCCCCACCCCCTTCATTCCCAGCAGGCAGCCCAAACCCTCAATTCCTCAGCAATCCCGTTGAAACTGCAGAAAAAGCCAGGAGCAGCCACTTAAAAAGGGCAAGGAGAAGATGAACAAGACTGGAAGAGGATCCTTCGTTTCTACCTACATGAGCCAGAAGGCATCAGGGTGATCCTCTCTAGTACTCATGCTCTCAGTCTTTGGTGGCCTCCAATCTTTCCCCTAGAGGAATGCCAACTTGTCACTGACTACAGCAGTCCTGGGGCTCTGAGAGACAGGAATAATACCTGTTTTCGGCCAAATAGAGCAACTGTGGCCCAATCAATGCACCACCTCCCACACTTGCCTCAGGAGTGGGACATCACATTCTTCTGTCACTCATACTTTTATTCGACTTGCTGTCTGTAACCTAATGACCCTTCTTAAGGCACAGGTGTAGTTCTCCCCAGCTCTTCCACAGACACAGGCTAGACCCAGTAGGACCTGTGCAACAGCAGACTACAGGGCTCCCCGTGAATTTCTCACCACAGGAATAAACCCAGGGTGATGCCTGGAGAAACACATACTGATCTTGCCTAGCTGCACCAGCACAGGTCGTAATTCACCCCAGCTGCTGTTTGGTAAGCATCTCACAGCTCAACTGCTGCAGATTGATGCAGAAAGAAATGAGGAGGGGAGACAGAGCATAAAGGGTACTCTGAACACCTGAAAAAGAAAAGGGAGCAGAGGTAAGTGGGCTCCAGGTTTGTTCTGGAGACACACCTCACTGAGCAGCCAGAGACAAAACTGAAGTCAGTGCTCACATCTGATCTCCTAAAAGCTAAGTCATACTCAGCTCCCAGCTACCAACATACCCAGGTAGCAATCACACCAGAGAGGGAAAGAGGAAGAACCTTGGTGTCGTACAATTTCTTGCTCCTGATCTTCTTGATAGTCATCCATGGGGTCTTCCCTGGGCTTGGCAGGTCTGCCAGCATCCTGAAAAACACAGAAAGTCAGACACTGCTGACAGTACCCCAGCCTACTTCCATTCCTGGCCAGGGACACAGCTCTCGCATTAGAGCCCCAAGTCTGGAAGACTGGGCTACAGATCAGGAATTGGGGGGCAGCAGGGAGACAGTGAGGCCACCCAAACTCCATTTGTGCTTTCTCCACCCAATCTCTCTTCCCACTTGCTGGCAGCAACCGCCCAGCTCCTTCCACTGTGGAAGAGAGGCCTCTCCTGCAGAAGGGTCCCAGGGCCAGGGCCCTTGCACATGCTGCTCTTGCATCAAGTCCCGGGGCTGCAGGGAATCTACAAGTTATTTAGGGTAGAGCTTTAGAGAGCACAGCACAGCCCTGCCTGAAAGTCAGGTATTTATATCACTAATTCTTTCCACATTTTCACTAATCTTAAGGAGGTGTTGCTCTGCTGGTGCCAGCGTCTCTTTCTTGTTTGATTTCATTGGCCAGGATTTCTTTTTTTTTTTTTTTTTTTTTAAAAACCTCACTATTAATCGTGATTTTAGAGCCTGACAGATAAAACACTCCTTTTTAAAAAACAAGCAACACTCAGCTGCTTGTCAAAACAAGCTAACATTTCCCTGATGCAATCTGGCTTCAGACAGCAAGAAGCACTTTGCAAAATAAATGGATTCCATCTGCAGGCAGGCAAACAAGGAGGCAGAGTTCTCACATGTTGTCACTGCTGCATACCCATCCCAGGAACAGCAACGGCTGCTCCGACCAGACCCTGAGCATAGGCCCATATTCTTGTCTCTGTTTTTGGTCTCTCAAGTGCTTGAAAAGGTACAGCACCTCTGCAGTAACAGCTGTGGAGTGAGCCATCTCCTATTCAGTGTCTCTCCAGCCACGTAGGTGCTGCAAATGCTAGGGTTGACTTTAACAAGCAGAGAGGACAGGGCCAGAACAAGTTCTGGTACTGACCAACCCACTGAAAGAGGTTTCTCCTGCCTGCCGTATCCCTGCAGTGGGATTATGGATCCATCCAGGAACATGATGTTTTCCTTTGAGTCCTTAAGCTCTCTGCCTCCCCCTATTCACAGCTGGGGGTCTCTCCCTGGCCCCTGCTGGTTGCCCTCGTGTCAGTCACCTTCAGTGGCTTCTCCTTAGACTCTTCTTTGACGCTGGGCTCCTTGAACTTTTCCAAACCTCCCACCTTCTCTTCAAAGTCAGGTCTCTCCAGCTCAGCTTCCTCAAACTCATCCTCACCTTGGTTATTGGGATCCTGGGCAGGGTCTGCAGCATCATCTGGCATCTGGACAAGAAAAGCCTCTTGTGAATACCAGGCAGGAAAATCCCTTGGGAGACAGAGGCCAAGGCGAGCCTGCCTTCCCCAGCGAGCAGGAGGCGCTGGCTTGTAGTACTTCAGTCGCACCTCTCTCCAAGCATGTTAGTGGTTCTAAAAACAAAACCCCCAGTCTTCATTATCCCTCTGAGTCCCTCCAGAACCAAGGAGTTCAGAGTTGCATGTTGCTGTTATAATCTTGCATGTAACGTTACTTCTGGGAAAGCATCGACTTAAGTGGGACAGCTGGATTCTTATTCAGAGCTAGGGTTTCATCTGGATGACAGCCTGACGGCGTTACTTACCATTGGTTCCTGGACAACAGTCTCTTTCTGAGAATGCAAGTTCTCCTCTCTCTCAATCACTCCTGCATCTGCAAGGAAAAAGGACACTTATCAGCGTACTCTCTCAAAAGTCAGTGTCACCAGTTAAGAGTCCCGCTGTGAGGGAGCAGCTGTATTAACTCTATGCCAAGTAGGGATTTGTCGCGACCTGCCTGCAGGTTGAGGCAGACAATGCTCTGTGTATGTTTTCAGAGGAACGCTTCTTCAATGCCATTTGCAAGAATTCAGGGCAAAGCAGCACTATGCTCCCGCAGCTGCCAAAACTGCTTCCTTATCCCCAAGGCTGGGGCATAAGCATGTGTTGAAGCATGCCCCTAACTTACTGACTAGCACATATGATACAAAGAAAAAAAGCTCTGAATTCAGCCCCTGATCTACATTAAGATACACCTTTCTCTCATGCCACTGCTAAGTCTGGGCAGTCTATAGCAGCAATCCAGCCGTGCAGCCAGTCAGGCCATGGCTGGGATGGTCTTCCCCCTCCTCGGCTGCTGACGAGATATCGTCAGAACAAAAGGCAGGCTCCCTGTGTCAGGTTGGGGGACATCCAGGGCAGGAGGAGAGTACTAATAAGAGAAAAATGCCTTTAAAAATAGCCTTTTAAAAATATAGCCTTTGTTTTCAACTAAGTAAAGGCCTAATCCTCACCCTGAATTGACTATGGCTCTGACATAATTCCAGTTAGGACACAGAGGTCAAGGGCTATTGGTCCTCATGCTCCCTTACACCTGCTATGAGGCCTTTTCTTTTCAGGGTAGAATTCACTTTGATGTGAACCAATTAGTTCAGTTCCTCTAAGGGGACTCGCTGAAAATCAGGTCAGCAAAACATGAAATAGCAGCTAACCATAGCTGTGGGGAAGCCCAGGAATACCAAACCTCCTCTCCAAACGGGCATCCCTGTACACATTAGCTGTTACCCAACCGTTGCTGTTCTGGAAGGGAGGACTTCACCTGCACAGAGTGAACCGAGCCAACAGCCTCGGAGGCAAGCACCCACCTTGGGTGATTTCAGCCTTTTGATCCAAGATTCAGTTAGAACCACTGACCTTCATCTCTGCCTCGTGACATCCCTCCTCTGTTCCAAACCCAGAGCCAAAATCTACTGTCAAGAAACCAGGCTGAGACCATCTTTATCACATTTAATAGGATGCAAGTCAGCATTTCAAATGAGATCCTCACAGGAGTCTCAGCTCCCAGCTTCCCTGCCTTACTGCATTCAAGACCGCAGCAAAAAAAATTAGCTACATGAAAAGCCACCTACTTAGTCATTCTGCCTCAGTCTAGCAACATACAGAATTAGCATTAGTCATATCTACATTTCAGCATCTCTTTCTGACAAAGGTAACTAGCTGACGGCCGGATCTTACCGGTTATTTCCACATGTGCAAGAGAAATTGATGATGGAGTCTGTTTGCAGCAAGGAGGTGCTCTGCTGGCTGCCTGACAAACGCAACTAGCTGCCCTGGAATTTATTTGCTTTTAGCCCCTTAAGGACAGTTGGGAAATTTTCTGCCCACTTCTAAAAGAATTAAATCAATTCCTATGGGAGACTAAGATCAAGTCTTGACATTTTCCCCATCACTCCCATAGGAAAGAAAGAAGAATAGATTTAACTCACACCGATTTTGAGTCCATTACTTTGGAAATGTGTGAGGATGCAGGACAACAGGGAACAAAAATGGAAAACAGTCCAGGTTTTTCATTTGACCAAGGCCAATAAAAGCACAAGAATTTTTCAAGAGTCGTAAGGTTTTCCTTTAAGCAGAAAGCTTTTCTCGCTCCCCGCCTTGATTAGCAATAAATTAGTACTGTACAGCATAGGATTAGGGAAACCATACCCATTTCAAGTTCCTCATCATCTGTCCTTTCCTTCTCGCCTGCCTGATCAGCTCTTTGATGCTCTTCCCCTCGCTTCTGATCGGGTGGCTGCGGGCTGCCTTTCTGCCCCTCTTGCCCAGGCCTGGGATCGGAATGAAGGCTCTCTGGGTAACCGTGCCGGTGTTGGTCATCCATCTTCGCATTCACGTTGTTAACTCGGTCTTTCCAGCTGCAACAAGGGTACGAAACAAAACAGAACCCCCCCCCGCCTCAGTATATCAAGAGATATTTCATAATGCTATTTCATAAGGGGAAGCAGAGAAAACAAACTCCAACACATGCAGAAGTTTGTCCTAATTTAACTTTTTGGCAAAACTAGCGGATTGCATTAGTTACTGTGATATCTGCTTGAAACAGGACATTTAATATGCCACAGAAGTACAAAATAAGTTATGCTTTATAAAGACAATTTATTGTAGAACTGCTTTAATACTATTCGTGGTACAATAGCAATAAAACTCCAGTTCTAAATAGATACTTACTCATGCCTCACACATACCCAAATACACAAATCTAAGTTCTTGAAAAAACATCAAAAACATAAGTCCTCTTTATTGTTCCAACTTAGTTTGACATGAAGATGCTACTAAAGTAAAACTGTAGAATTTTGGCCTATAAGTAGAAAAAAACCTTTCGAAATAAACAGGAAAGCTGCAACACAAAATTGACAGTTTCTGTGGTCTGGTAATTTGTTTTTTAAAGCTACAAGCTCTTTATGAAACTTTGCAACTGGGATGGATACTTTAACAGCATGTTTATAAAACTCTTCCACAGCGTGCATCTGTCCCCTGCACAAACCCAAACAGTGAAAACAGAACTAGCTGAAAGGAAAAATTCACATGTTGTTTCGCTTGTTTTTTTAGGTGAACGTGGGAAAAAATATTTTTGTTTCTTCATTCAGAGAGGGAAGCCACGTTCCAATACAATTTACTGCTTTTCCTACCACCCCCCCCCCCAAATATTTTTATCCATCTACTGACCTGCAAAAATCAATTATCCATACACAGCTCTATCTGGGAGAGTTCAGGCAACCCCTGTCAGGCAGCCATAGCCAGGAATGCCTTCCTCTGTAACGGTTCCACCTCAAATACCCTTCTCCTGATGTCTACATCAATATCTAGGTCTGCTTCCTTCTTCACAGAAGTGCCTCAGAGGGACAAGTTCTTGATATCAAGGTATACGCCAAATGCAACACATTTTTCATTAATGCTCCTCTGCCTGCAGCAATAGCACAGCTCACGTGGACACCCAACCAGAGGCTCAGCAGCAGAGCGCTTAGTAGCCTAACACCATTCCACTGCATGGAAATGAACTGGAGGTCAGAGGAGAAACGGAATATCTTCTTAATAGTTTGAGTGAATCCCTGAAGAGCCCAGAAGGCAGGGCTGTCTCACAAGGAATGTTTTCTTCCCACATATCCTTGCTTAGGGACACCTTCAGAAACAAAGAAGGGTAAAGGAAGGGATGGAATCCCAATAATAGGGACTCTCAAAAGTGACTGAAACAAAAAACTTTTAACCTGAGTAAGTTACCACCAGTTTCAAGCAGGATTGCTGCTTGGTCTCGTCTGTCCTGCTACATGAGCCAGCTGAGATTTGAAAGCCTACTTAAGACATTTAAGTTTTTAACTGCTGAGAAAGGACAAGTGGCCTTAGCTTTAGCAGCTTTTTAAAGCCAGCATACTACCACCACACAAAACTTTCAGTAAGAAAAATCATAACCCAGCCTTCAGCTCAGATTTCCCCATTATAAAACCATCAAAATGCAAATTGGCCATCAAGAGCTCATCTGGAATCTGCCGGTCTCAGCCACCCAATGCAACAGGTCTTGGCGTTAGACACATGGCCTCTTTTGTACTCTGCTGCGGCTTGATATTGTTCTTGGCATTGACACCTTCCAGAAAAAGTTGGTTTATGCACTCCTTATCACAAATCTCATGCAGTGTAAATAACGGCCTCCAGCTGCCCAGTCATTTCTTGATGATAGATCCAGGAAAAGAAAAGCACACCAAACACACCCTGATCTCTGTTCTTGCAGAAATAATTTGCCAAACAAATCCAATGTTTGCATTTTCTGTTTCACAGGGTAGCGATGGTATCCTCTCCAGACTCCACAGAGCTGAGGAAAGGCCATTCTGCCATCACAACGTCAACCCTCACCATCAGCTGCACCCACCCAAGTCCCTCCCTGTGACAAGGCAGAATATCCTCTGTGCTGCTACTCTGTGTGTCCCTGCAGATGTTCTCTATCAAAGCATGTGGAGAAGGCATTGCCCTTTAAAGAAATATGCAAAGCACACTCTCTGACCTGGGAAGATTACAGGTTAAGTGAACAAACAAAAATGGCAGAGATGAATGGGTAGGATCAGGCTGAATTTAGAATGACATCCAGAAATCTCCTCTACAGATAAACCAGAAGTTAAACCTTTTTTGCTCCAGTAAATTGAGCAGATACGACCTGGGCACATGCAGGGGATAAGTAAGTTAAATGAGAAAGCACTATTTTCAGAGTCAGTTTTTGGATTATGGCCAGACTTTGATGAAGTGCAGCCTCAGAAAGACATTTTCTTCCTTTTGCAAAACAGACTGGTCTTCTGCAAGTGCTGCTGAGACAGTAAACAGTTTCTCCTGCCTGTACAGCATCCAGTACAACAGGATCCTGGTCCCTGGCTAGACTCCCAGGTACTACAGCAACTCAAGTAATGTACTGTAGGAATTACCCATTCTGTTACCTGCATGAAGTGGGTAGGCTCATGCTGTTCTCTGAACCTCCGCCCTCTCCAAGGGACTCCCCTCCCCAGAGCTCTCCTCTCCCGTTTACCCCAAGAACAAGTCTGGAGAACACATTGTGCTGCGACGTCCAGTATGAGCAACAGTCCCAAGTTGCAGGGAATTTTAATACCAAGGTTTCAGCTAAGCTCAGAAGATTGTACCAGTTCCAAGTCTTTTACTGTAAACCCTGATCCTTGTATTGATATGGTTGAATTGGCTGGACTTCACCAGATGAAGCTGAAGTTGATATACACTCCATCATCTCAACTGCAGGCATGCAGGAATATAGACAGGACAAAAGCCTGGGCTGTCTGATGGATTCTGACTTTGCCCTCATTTCTGGCATAAGCTATTGCTGTAAACTGTTTTGCCCCATTCTGCATAAAACCCATAGTTTCGGGATCACAGGTCTCAGACCTGTCTGACTTGTCATGTTCTAATCAGGCTCTGTGAAGGAAAATCCCTAGCACTGGCACCACGAACCCAAGCTCCATTCCCTGGGAGGAAAGAAAACACAGAAGAGAGAATACAGAATTTGGGAATTCGTCTGTGCCCTAGAAGCAAAACCAGAAGGAACTCTAGTACCTGATGGAGGCTGGTTGCCTGCTGCTTCTAGATTACCATATAACCTTGGAGATGAGAAGCTTTCAGATCATCAGTGTCTGGTTGTTCCTGCAGAGCTTGGCAGATTACTGATTAATTAGTGGAAAAAATGAGCAAGTTGCAGCTGTAATATACAACTTAATGCCTCTTATTTATAGAAACCAAAGGAAATTTTAGCCACCCTTGCTGCTGCAGATGGGTCACTTCCATCACGCAGAATTTCTTCAGTTTGCTAAACAAAACAGGATATTTAAGTCACCATCACAAGGAGATTTCTTGAAGTCAGTTCAGACTCCCGTCTCGCCCTCTCTGCCTAGCAGGAAATCCATGCCGGCCTGATCTCACTCAGCAGTAACTCCTCTTCTCTCTCCTCCCCACGCAAACACTTACCGAACAGTTCAAACACAAAAGCAGCCTAC
The DNA here is from genome assembly GCF_047370975.1 of Nipponia nippon. NCBI lineage: Eukaryota > Metazoa > Chordata > Aves > Pelecaniformes > Threskiornithidae > Nipponia > Nipponia nippon. The sequence goes on from NW_028262335.1 coordinate 6,969,971, forward strand.
AGAGCACGCACCAATAATGTAAGAGCCTTTTTTTTGTGTGCCAGCCCAGCACCCACAGCAGGCTGTGCATTCAATCACACAACATTGCCTGCACCATGACCAGTCTTCTGCTTCAGCAGAGATAGAGACCTGGCAGCAACACACAGTTACAAGAATTAGATGACAGCGGGCCCAATAACTAACACTTTCTTCAGCCATCTTTCAAGCAGAAACCACAATAAACACAAAACGAGAGAGACCAGGGACCAGCCTGTACAGTACCTCTGAGCCTGAACATTGAGAGCAGAAGGGAGTTTTGTTTCACCAACCTTTGCACTTGCGCCTGTTTGCTCCCTGTAGAGTGGTGGTCGTCTGGCATCTGGGGTTTTTCTGCTGCAGAGGGTTGTTTCAGATCAGATAGCGACAATCCAGGAGGCTGGCTTTCCTCATTGCTTTTCACCTGAATGCGCATCACCATCTTTAGATCCTGCAGAGAAGATGCATGCATACTCAATATACACAAGGATATACACAAGCTCCTAATCTTATCAGATACCTGCAGATGTCCCTTGCATTTGGGCAGGCTTATGGGCCACAAAAATCCTTGTCAAAGAACAGATGCAGAAGTGCTCCAGAACAAACCTACAGTCCTGTCCAGCCAGCCTGCAGTAAGAGAGGCGCTCCTCCTTCCACACAGCCAAGGGGAAGGAATTTGGATCCTGTGTGACCCAAGCTTGTCTTGGGTAGGTGAATCTCCAAAAAAAGAGGAACACCACAGCTGCCTCTAAAAAAACCCCACACGTTACCATTATAATAGTTACTGTAATTATAGTCTAACCACACTGCAATTATTGTCATTTTTTGAGAGGTTTGCTTTCTATAAGCTCACTCTCAATCACCCCAGGAGGCAAGGGAGCTGCTTTTATGATTTACTCTTTGCAGATCCAGCAGGATCCAGAACAAGAACCCTAGCCCATGCATCTGAGCCCAGCCACTAAACCACAAACACGGAGCACACGGGAGCCCAAAACCTGAGGCCAGGAGAGTTTCCGCATCAGGGAAGCGGAAAGCGGACATGCATGTCATTACAAATACCAGAGCTTTGAGCTTCAAAAGCAAGGGCTACACCAAATAAGCACCAAGCGTGCAGAACTTACTGGGTTCCCATTTGGCAGGCTGTTCATGGTCCGGGTGAATCGGATCACGTGGCCATCCCCGCGTCTCGCTGGCCAGGCCGGCATAGCATCTGGCAGTGAATTAGCATCTGGCAGTGGGGCTGGATGGGTCAAGGGCACGTTGGCCTGCGGCCTCGGGCCATCGTTACTGTATGAATTCTGGCCCTGCAGCAGAGGGCCATCTGCCTGCTTCTGAACCCCAGAGACTTGTGATGCCAGCGGGTTCCCAACAGGGCGATTCTCTGGATTGACTGGAAAAGCCTGCAAGGAAGAAAGGACAAGAGCAAACTCAAGGAACGAGCTCAGTTCCCTCCAGTTCGAAGCCCCGTGCTGAAAACCCACAGAAGCCCTGCAGAACTCTCCTCCCCGCGGCTGCCTGGGAGTACCATACCTTCTGCCGCACGAGCTGCAGCGGGCTGTTGGCTGGTGCCATGGGCTGCTCCTTCAGCACCTGAAATGGCTGCTGCCCCTTCCCAGCTCCTCCTCCTTTGAAGCTTGGCATCTTCTGTAGAGCTTCCTTGAGCTGCCTGAACTCTTCCATCTGGGCCTGAGGGGATGAGAAGGGTACAGAGAAACATCACACAGTAACAGGGTTAAACAACAACTTGCTGAGAGTAGCCACTCTTTTATGGCCAGTTGTTCAGCACAGATACACCACTAAAGAAGACATATATATTTTATATATACGAAAGGTTGGAGATAATCCACAACCATGAATGACAAACCAAGCCAGTCTTCAGCTTTCCCTCTGGATTTCATGGATATTCTGTATTCCCCCTTTGGCATCTTATTTTCTTGCATACTTTTACCCTGGAAGTGCTGACCCATGACACCGACTCTGTGACCAGCGCTATTTAGCACACGAGCCATTGACATAACTCCTGCCTTTGCACAAGAGCTGTATCCTGGGCCTTGTTCGGGGTGGCTCCCTCTCCTCCTGTGCCTTACACACCTGTACTTTCAAGGTCAGCTTTTTTTCTTCCTGTGGAGGCATTTCTCCGTGGATGTACTCGTCTCAGCGGGGCTGACAATAATTGGCATAATCCTACTTGACAATTCAATTTACTTTGCAAGACAAATAAAAATGGATTCTCCTGGACTGTTAAGCAAATGCAACACTTTTCTCTCTACTGCAGCTTATTTCTTCCATCTCCAACCTTGCAAAGTATGGCTTGAAAAAGCTACTCAGGAAAAACTCCCCACTCTTACCCCAGTTATTTATAGGAAAGTGAGGGGGGAGAGCTTTTCATATGCTTGCCAGGGTACCTGGAAATGGACCAAATTAGGGACTGAACAGAGTAGGAAAGCTTCCAAGCAGCAAGGAAAGTTTAGCAGGAAATTAATTCCCGAGCAGGCTCTGTTGATTTCACTTCTTCCCCCTGAAATTTGACCTTAAAATTAACATTAGAAAAACAAAACCCAACAAAACAACTCAGCAAAGCTAACATAAAAGGAATGAGGAAAGGAAAAGGAAGCCAAGAACAGTTCATGGGATATAGCCCTAGCTAGCAGGGGACTGCTTCCAGTCAGAACAAGCTAGATGAAAGCAAAACTTGTCCCCGTCAAAAGCCTGTTAAGGCTGTTAAAGCAGCTTTAGACCAGCCTTAATGTGTAGGCTCGCACACGCTGTTTGTACCCTGTCACAGCAAGCTGCGCACACATCGCTTGGTGCCTCCGCGCCTCGTTTTACCTGGCAGACAACTGATGTGACGGCTACTGCAGGCTCAGTAATCTGGCTGGGGCTTGTGAAACGCGTTTGAATCCTCGGAAAATGAACACATCATCTAGAACGCAAATCACTCCTCTAAACTTTCACCTGCCAGAAGGAAGCAAGGTCTGGTACCCACAGGATACTCGGCACAAATCGACACCGCAATGAAGAGCTGCAGCGCTGATAAAGCGGCTGGGAGCCTTTGTGGGTGCCTGCTCTGACACACGGCACCTCGCCCCGCTGAAGGCACATGCAATTCCATTCACCTTTGTGTTATGAAACACCGATTAGACACTATAAAGTGTCCAAAGATCAGAAAACTGAACAGAAAACTTTTAACGCTAGGCTCATTGTCAAAAACATGCAAAGTATTTTCTGAAATCATTGGGATCAACCACTGCCACTTCCATAAGAGCCAGAAGTAGCAGCCAGACAGATGGCTGGAGCACAACTGTGTTACACGACTATCTAGTACATTTAGAGCAGGGAGCTGAGCCCTGTCTCCCACACCCAGGGCAAATCCTTTTACTCTTGCTTACTCTTAATTTTGGCAAGAAATGACAGCGAGCTATTTCTTGCAAGCTGTTTTTCCCATCGGTCACAACGCTGAAGGGGCCAGAAGTTAAGACTGGCAGCACAAAAGCTGCCACCATGTTTTCCAGTCTGCAAGTGCTTGACTTCGTAGCCTCAGCCATCTCTAGCCAAGTTTTCTTTAATGGTGTTCAGAGTACGTGCTAGCTTGCACGCTTGAACTAACGATTGCTTTCTCTAACGCAGCACAGTTAGCTCAATAGCGTTTTAAGGGTAGTCTGCTGAAGAGTCATTCAGGATTGGTGCTACACAGCGTGCCAGAGGCAAATGTACTCAGCATTGACCCAGCAAGACAAAAGCAGAAACACGTAATGGCAAACGGAGGACCTTTGATCAACTGATATTGACCCAAGTTGTCAATGGCAGGGTCTCGCATGATGGCAGCCGACTGGGCCTCAATGCTGCTTGAGAACAAGCTACAGAGCAGCGATGTTGGCAGCTACTTTGAAAGTTTGGTCAGGAGGACTAAAAATGAAGGCTGAGATGCATTTTGATAGCAGAAGGTGTGAATGTAGACTTGCCAGGGGTACTGGAGAAGTTTGTAATCACATGCTTTTTCAATTCCTGGTACAGGCTTGCTGGACTGACCCCTACGGAGACGAGAAGTCCTTGTTTAGTTTACAAGTACACTGCAGGCAGCATCACTGCAGAGAATCCTAACTGCCTTGGCCACATGGAGGAGGAGGGTAAAAAAGCAGTTCAGTGGTAAGTCACGATTATGAAGGGCAGCAAGGCAAATACACTGACGGTCCACCTGAGGCCCCTCAAACCACATCTGACATAAGCCAAAGAGCTATCAAATGCCAGCTGCCTGCAACGTCAGTAACCTGGGCTTCCTGCCTGGAGCAACCAGTTACCTGTGAAGTTTGCAATGCCCTAGAGCCGCTTTGTCCCTGCTATTTCGCAGGGCAGATCAGGCCAGGACTCAGGAGCGATCTTACAGAAGTCAAAACCCACTACCCCCCACACCTCTACTTCAAGTTCAGCACCCAGTTCAGGGGAAGAATCAGTTGTCAGCAGCATCTAACCACAACCAGCTCCTTGCTTCTGGGCTTATCCTACAATCCAAGAGAGTGCTTGACAGAAGGCTATTAATTAACAACAGAAGAGGCTAATTCAGACTGCGACGTGACTTTTAAAGTGTATTTACAAGGCTGCTTTTGCCTTGGCTCATTACAAGAGCCTCAGACAGACACTGCAGAGATATTAATTCCTCCCACTTCTCCCAGCAGATCCTGCTTTCTCCCTTCTCCCAAGTCATCTGGGAGCTCCCAGCTTCAGCTGGGTGAGCGGAATTCTGTGAGGTCAGGACTCCCAATGTGCTGAAGAGGCTCACACCATCTCCATAGCATGAGCACAACACCATATCAACATTTTTGTTTTTTTTCCCCGCTGCAGAAAAGTGCTTTTCTGCCTCTCTAGTCTTAAGCCAACTTGCATATCTGCCCCAGCCTCCAAAAGCATTGCTCTAACACTTTTATTACTGAACACTAACTTCTTCTTTACATAGCTCTTTCCAAATTTTTATAGGTCTCCCTCTCTACTAAGGCTTCACAGGGAGATACAGAAGGGAACCTTTTTCCCAGGGTTGTTGAGTGTCTATTTGTAGTCTCAGCAAGCTAGGCAAGGCAGCTCTGCACTGCTATTTCTCTCTGCAATTAATTTTATAGGCATAAACAGAGGCAAATCATCATCATTTAGGGTGGAAGTATTTGAGATGCGCGTAAGTGACAGGAGGCATTCCAGGGTTGGGAATACACTGGTTCATGCTCACCTGAACCACAGTGACTTGTGTAGCATACCTGTATTTTCAGCTACTGGGACAGATCCCAGGCTGGAGAACTTTACTTGTACAGAATGCATCTATACTGCCAGCACCTACCAGCACAGTTTTAGGCAAACCACCACACTGGAATACCGTTGATAACTAGATTTATTATTTAGAGACTATTTGATGGTGCACGCAGACCCCAGTGAAAGATCGTCCCACGTGGCCACAGACATCCCCCTGGTGATTACCTGGGCGCTGAGGAGCTGAGAGTGAACTTCCTGGTGGGCCTTCCGAAGAAGCTTGCTCTCTTCTCTGAGTTTAAAGACTGTATCTGCAAGAGAAGAAGAAGAAATTTGCTCAAGAAAGCTAGTTTTGCAAGGGTAGTATCTCTCTTCCTTACCGTAAATTCCTCTTGACCTCATAGATCTCTCCAAGCCCAGGAATTACAGTGAGGCGCTAGCTAGGGACTAGCCAAACACACTGACAAACCTGAGTCATCATTCCTTTCAGCACTCAGGAGTTCTGCCCATCCAAGGAACTTCCTCCTCTCCGGAGCGTCTCCGCTAACTATTGCTATCAAGGTCAAGCTCTCACCGTGCTTGCTAGCAGAATAAGATCTTTGTGTCTTCATTTCTCTTACCCATTGCAGCTGAACAGCATGGAGAGCAGCAAGCAGTGGTCACTGCCCCTACCTGTGGTAACTGGAAGGTTGAGAAACAACTACCAGAGAGGTCTGTCAGGTCTCCCAAACCCACAGCAGATCCCATAAGGAGGTGCCCTCCTCCTGCACAGAGGAGCTGCCTCTTGAAAGGATGGCACAAAAAAAAACAACAAACCCCACAACCCACTTACAGAAAGCAATCACAGGACAACTTGGTCCTCAGGCACATTTATTCCTACGCTGTTAAGTAGCAAGCTTGTGCCTTGCAGCCCCCAGGTCGGGCTCCTTTCAAGCTCTTTGCACACTCCTAAGTACTTCAGTGACAAGACACACAATGCACTTAACGTTTCACGGCCTTGAATGGAATTGTGTATCCTCTGATAAAAAGAAAGACTCTGTCAAAAAATATCAGCCTTATTTTGGATCCTGAAGCTCTCTTAAAATGCCACTAGAACCGCATGCACTGGGATTTCTCTGCAAACATAGTCGCACCTGCCAGGACACGGATGGGAATTTTTCCCCTAACAGGACAGTCACTTTGCCGTAGGCTGAATTTGCATGCAAGATGTCAGCTCGAGATCATAGATGTTCCCGATTACAGTGGTATATCTTTTTTATAACATTCATCCCTGGGACAGGACATTTTTGCCACTGAGGTTGGGTGCTGTGCTCTTCCACCTTGTGGTGAAGTTTAACATCAAACTGAGAAAAGGCGGCTCTGTCTTTCCTGCAGCCAGAAGGAAATACGGAATTAAGTCCTATGGGACTACCGCTAGAACAGCTTTAACCGAGTTACCTTGTGTACACACAGTGCTGAAAGCGCACACAGCTGCGGGTGTTGGCCTGGAGCAGCGAATAAGGGATGTTTTCAGGCCGCTAGCCCAGGCTAGATGACAGCTAGCACAAGACTGCTACCGCTAAGCCCTCTGACTACAATACAGACATTCCCCCAGGCCTTCAGGGGAACCAAAGGCATCTCAAGTGTGGGAGAGACATGTCCAAATAATCCTGCGGTTTCACTGAGCCAATACCTCAGTAACATCTAGAACTTCAAAGCATATTCAGAAACTGGAAATCAAAACCTTCGTGCCATTGTATGTCCTTCCTCTACCACCAGCACGGCAGACGTGAAATCCTGGTCCCAGTGACCTCATCAGGAGTTTTACCACTGGTGTCAATGGGAAGAAAATTTCAGCTGTGACTACAGGGTCCCTATCTCCAACAGAAGCTCAAAGATCGAAACTATCCCTCTGCGTTCAGAGCAGACTGTGCCGATGTGTGATGAGGGGGAAAAAAAAAAAAAAGGAGAGTACAGAATTAGCATGGGGAGCAGAGCAGAGGACAGGCTGTGCTGGGGGTGTGAAATGCAGCATAAATAGATTGCAGTTCCTATAAAGCAGAAGAGAAAGTAGTTTGTAATGCAGCAGGAGAGGGCCTGGAGTAGAGGGAGGAGGCAAACAGGATTAAACAGGCCCCGGGTAACAAAACCAGGAAGCGCCAGCTATCTGAGCATATACTCATAACCCATTAACCAGCATTCAGAAACCTCTTCCAGAAGCAGGGATTTTCAGGAACAGGGCACAGACACCCCAACAGCACCGCAACCATTGGGCCACATGGCACAGCTGCATCGTCCCCAGATCCCAGCATCGTCTGCATGTAGATAGCTATGTCACCAACCTGAGAGCTGCCCCAAAGCTGTAAAGCAACCAGGACCACCAAGAGGAGCTACCAAACCCAGCTCCACCTGTGAAAGCAATCCCTCATACTTCTCAGTGGGCTTCTGCTTTCCCCCAGCAGCCCTGGGGTGAGGGTTTCATTTTTTCAATTGAATCTAGCAAAAAATCCCTCAGTTCCATTTTAACAGCCCCAAGCAATGCCCACTGCTCAGATACCTCTTCTGTTCTCTGTTGTACTCACTGACAGAGGCACGTCTTCCAGCACATGTCTCCTGAGGGCACGTTATATATAGAAAGTACTAGTGGAACATAAGGAAAGAAAATGAGGCATTAGCAATGCTACTAGCTGTCTTTGCCCCCTCTCATGAGACTGTCTTGCTCTTTTGCATGGCATGGGTACCCATACATAAGGGAAGATTTACTAGCCAGCTTCGAGCTTAAAGCACAGGAGAGAGACGGTACCAGGTGAACAGCAGCCTGGGAAGATGGACAGAGAATATTAATCTCTCAGCCTTAAGCCGACCTTCCTGACTAGCTTCCCTCTCTGAATTGTTTTTCTGATCATTATTCTCCTTCCTCTGGCAGAATTTGTTTTCTTACTTCATTGGGGGCCACATATTTGAAGAGAGACAATCAAATATTTAGGTTTCACTTGCCTGTGCTCAATTCCCCCCTTCTAAGCCAGGAGTGCTCATCAGATACTAGGGCTTTGTTGATCAGAGAAAAAAAAAAACAAACAAAACATCAGCAGATTTCACTTTCCCAGACGTAATCTAAGTAAGAACAGATGTGAACCTTAAAAACCCCACAATCTAATTAAACAGCAGACTAAATACAAACTACTCTGTGGGAATTAAAGGGATCAGCATTCTCTGCAATACTTGCACTATTAAATGCATTTTATAGACTTACACCATTAATTACAAAAAGTATGTTTAATTTGCTCCTAGCTTAAACGTTAGAATTTACAGGATTCTAGTAGTATAAAAACTGGTTTCATTGTCAAAAGTGTACAGAGAAGTGGAAAATGTATATTGAAATAGATGGGATACCTAAATGTCACAATGTTTTATCTCTGCCCCAAAAAGCATCTCTGCTAACTTAGTGACACCCACCCACCAGAGCAAGGACAGGGTGAGGCAGCGTTAGCTGACGGATGAACCTGTTGTTTCTGCCCCAGCCTACTGTGCAACCACAGGCATGTACCTCTACCTTAGCCTCAGGCCTTTTACTTTGGGATTATCTTATTCATTTTGAGTGCAACCTCCTGGGATATGGACTGTTCCACAGTCCGAATACAATCAGCATCTGGCACAATAATTTATCTTACCTGGCTCTACACAAATAAGACAAGTAGCAGCTGCAGTAAGAGTAAGCAGCCAGCAAAAGTCACTTAGGCTTTTAAAATAGCACCATGAAAGAGCGGGTGTGGACAGAAGCCAGGGATGCCCCATGCAGCATAACAGCGCATGGGTCTCTGAACCCCAGAGAACTCAAAGTATGGTTAAACCCAAGGTCACGCAGTCTCCCATCGGCCTATAAAAAAGGAAGCTCCTCTCCTCTGTGACCCTACGCTGACCATGCAATTGCAGCCTGATCAACACGTTTGCCAGCCCAAGCAGCCAGAGGCTTTTACGGTGTGTATTCCTACACAAAAACTCCACCTGTGAACCCCAACGGCTTCCCTCGCATGGGGAAGCAGCTTGATAGCCTGCTCTGCATCCCTCACCTCCCCTCGATGCAGCCTCCGGACACCCGGCCAGGTTTAACCCTGCCCTTGTTCCTTGCACCACCGCCCTGAGGTGGGATGATGCTCCAGTTGAGGCATAGAAGGGCTAAGGCACTGCACGCTCACGGTCATACAGAAGTGTTCCTACAGTATTTGCTGACCTTTTGGGGGCCCGCAGAAGAAACACTGTCCTCTCCCAAACTCAGTTCTTCAGTCTTTTCTCTGCCTGGTGTTTTCTCAGCTCTCCATCACACTCACCCTGCAAGTTTGTGACTTCACTGTCCTTCTCCTGCTGCAGCTGGGCATATTTCTGGCTATGGGTCTCCAGTGTCTTACGATGTTCCAGTTTCAAGCTGTTGTGCTGCAGCTGCAGGTCAAGCAGCTGCTTCTTGACATCTTCATGCTGGTTCTGAATATGAAAAGAAGTGGCAAAGAGTCAGTACAAGGAGAAGAAGAGTAATTTAGCTATTGCCAAGTGCTACTCGAGTGCCTCTGTTTAATAAATTGCTTAGGGAGGCAGAAGAGATGTTCGTTCCTCCAATAAGGTAGCTAGAAATCCCAGATACAATAAAATAGTCGCGTTCAGTGGTTCAGGAGGGATGTGAAATGCCAATTAAACCCTGCTTTGAGAAGCGGTTTGGGAGGTCTTCTTGGAAGCCACTAAACTGGAAGCAGAATGTGGTGGCAAGGCCACTCCTGCCTGAGAGAGCTGGAGACTCTGGGACACAGCCAAGAACTACTCCTACTCCTTCCCAACTTCCCTGCACACCCTGCTCTGCGAGAGCGTGCAGGCTGTAATATTTGCTGATATCAAACCGAATGCCTGTGGAACACTGCACAAATCCAAGGTCCCTTCCAGCATCCCAGACATGCTGAAGGACAACATTACCTGCAAGGGTAGTTTCCATGGTGCACATAGCATCAGTCTGCACATCGCATTACAGGAGTAATTCACCTTTAAGTAGGGCTAAGGTCTAATTCCCATTGCCTTTCTGCGTGCAGGTATTGCTGGTCACTTCGGACACACGGACACCTAACACTCAGGTGGTTCTCTCTGCTTGGTTTGCTTCCTGATAGCCTGGCTGTCCTGCCACCCACCGCTCCAGGCTGCTGGAACAGGAGGGAGACCTTTCGCAAGGATACCACATCCTCTCACACGGCGAGACTAGAGCGCGCCACATTCCCCACACTAACATGGGGCTCGCAGGCATAAAATGCCAGGGTAACAAGACTCTCACAAGACCACAGACCATTTCAAGCAGGCCAAGAATTCATCAGATAGAAGTGGGTTGAAGAGCTGTTCTCTTCTCCCCTCCCCTCTTGCGGAGCCCAGAACAAAACATGCTGAGACATCCTTTTGCTCAGACCCACTGAACCAGAATTCACCTCCTTTTTTGTTCCCATGGTAACCTAGAGAGTCCTTCCACATTCAGTTTGTCAACACCAATTAAGTATGCAGATGGATTGGCTCACAGGTGAACCCTGGCCCTTCCACACAATAGCTCCTCAGGACTCAGGCAGCAATTGCAACCAGCCTTCCTGTAAAAAAAAGAAAATCTTCTTTTTTAAAAAAGCCAAACCTCTAAATGCTATTGATGATTGCATTTGCCCCCAGTAAAACAAAGCATCTGCAGCCCAGGCATTCTCCTCCACAAAAAGGAGATAAATAACCGTGCTCCAAAAATACATGCAACAGAGGAAGAAGCTATCAGTATGGAGGGGTCCCAGGGACAGAACAAAGAGGAGAGACAGGGATGTCAGGTTAATAAGATCACAAGATCAAGAGGGAAAATAAAGAGAATAAAAGATTCCCGCCTTGGCTTTCAAAGACATTAGGCACTTACAGTTCTCATCAGAGCCACCAGCAGAAAGCACTGCAGAGGAGCCACATCCCTAAAATCATTTGGATACTAAACACCTCGGAAGCCACCAACATTAGGAAGTGAGAATTGATTTTAACAAGAAACTGAAAGCAATTCAAGGAATTTTAAGTCTTCATCAGCTCAGGTCAATTAATTTCTAGCCCGTATTCTGTCTGGCAGGTGACGTGCATAATGTCTGTCCCCAGCCTGCTCACAGTCAGGAAGAGGGGAGGGAATATTCATCCTTGGATAGCAGCAGGAAGCTGAAGAGAGGTAAGTGCCTTGACCAAGGTCACACACAGCACCTGAGGCCCAGGCCAGCTCATTAAGCACACAGAGCATCCTCGCTCCCAGCTGGTTTTAAGGATGGCTGCGACCAAGGTATGCAAACTTTAGGAGGAATCTAAAGACGCTGTTTTATTGTAGTTGCAGGACAGGAGGTCTGGAACATGCTACATGGGATTACTTTTCAGAGAAGCAACTTAACTGTAAGCAGAGCATTCTTGACCCAGTTAGTTCTACCAAAGCTAGGTACGCTGACAGCCCCGAGGAAGCCAGGAACCTCTCGTGTCCAGAGCTGCCCATCTGACCGTAATGTCACTCCCTTCTCTACCTCACAGATAGGCTGTTTTACCCAGTCAAGCAGAAACTGCAAGACACAGCACGAGTGTTGTGCACATCATGTACAAATGCAGCTGGGGGGGACGGAACACAGAGACCATGCTGTCATGACATCCCACTCTGTGTCCCTACCCCTCAGGCCCAGCACTGCAATATGGGGTGTCGGGGTTTAACCCCAGCCAGCAACTGAGCAGCACCCAGCCGCTCGCTCCCCGCAGCGGGATGGGGGAGAGGATCCAACAGCCAGGGAGCCGGAGGTCCGGCTCTGCTCAGGAAGTACAACCCAGCTGTGCTACGGGCTGCTGGAACCCAGCCCTCCTCCTGCATCCCAGACTCGAAGGGGCAAAGGCCTTGACTCTGCGTAAGCACTGCTCAGCAGTAACTAAAACATCCCTGTGTTATCAACGCTGTTTTCAGCACAAATCCAAAACATAGCCCCATGCTAGCTACTATGGAAAAAATTAACCCTATCCCAGCCAAAACCAGCACAGGGGAAATGATATCATTCAGGAAGTCAGCCAATCTTTCAAAAATCAGGAGTCCTTCAACTCAGCTGTATGAATTTAGGCCAGCAAGCCCTCTCATCCCACCTTGCCTTTGCTGCTCAGACAACACGCAGTGCCCAAGACGCATCAGCTACGCCGTAGCTCCATCTCACCGAGGTCTCTGGGGAAACGGGCAGGTGGGGGGGCAGGCAAAGAGGAAGAAGAAAATAAGAGTACCTCAAAAACGTGTACTTCTGCCATGATTTAGAAAGCAGCTTTGTAGTCGGCGTTGTACAAAATGGAATCAGTAACTGGATGCTTAGCCCACAGGCAAAGGAAGGGCACACCTCATTCCAAGTTTCCAGCAGTTTCAGGAAGTCCATGTGAAAAAATCTTTGGTTTAAAGCCACCCGCCTCCTTGCCTGCCTATTCCAGTGAATGCTAGGATGCATTCTGCAGAATGATGTTAACAACAAATTTTAATCTCCACTCAAGAGGATGAAAGGAGTTGTAAGACGAAGTCTGGCTCCAGGAGGAATCCAGACACAGGCAACTACTGCAGCTGCTACTTTTGGACAAAGTCAAGCCCCTTGCCCCTTTGAGGCCGGTGTGCCAGCTGCAGATGTTCATCAGACATCGATGACTTCAGTACAGACCAGAATGACAGCAGTGGCCAGAAACACCAAAGCCAAATATGCTGATGTGGCTTCACGGAAGTCTTTGGTCATATTTGGGACCTCCAGCTTAACAGAGTTAGTTGCTCCTGTTCAGCATTACATGTCTGCTTCCTAGGCAATGACATTGCCGGCAGCAACCTTCCTCCCGAGGAAGCTAGTACCAGTGGGAAGCGTTTTTCGCTGGCACTCCAGTAATGGAAGTGTTACAGTCTCATAACTAGCTGGAAGTTGCACTGAATACTGCTTTTCCAGTGGGGGGGCTGAAATCTACACTGCAGTCCCAAGGGCTGGCCTGCCTTTCAGCAGCTGTAAACGTAGTTACAAAAATAGATGATTCCCCCCCAATAAAAGGAAGCAAGAGAAAGGGAGCCAGGACGAAATGCTCTCACTGTCCCCTTGAGACAAGCGAACCAGAGCATTCTGCTCAGACTGCAGTTGCTATGAAGAGGAACGTTACTATTGCGAAGCGTTCCCAGAATCCGCAGTGCTGGATAATACCCAAGAGACAGAACTGTACTTCCCTTTTCCCGAAGTTTGAATCCAAAAGCCAGGCAGCTGGAGGTCCAGCTCTGCTCAGGAAACACAACCCAGCGGTGCTAAGGGTTGCTGGAACCCAGCCCTCCTTCTGCATCCCAGAATTAAATTACCATTTCACTGCCAATGCTCTAACTAAAAAACATTTAAAAACCACCATCACCAGCTACCGTGGCATTGTTCTAACAAAATCAAGCTTTAACATCAAGATCTGGTTGAGGTAGAGCATGCGATAAGCTATAAAATGCTGTAAGCCACCCCCCTCCGAGCCTCTTACGTGGACCGGAATGCATTGTACTAGCCCAAAGGGCAAGCTACAATGAATAGACCCATTTTCACACTAAGAGACCCAGAAAAGAACACGCTGAACAACAGAACTCCTGTGCGATAAACTGCACAAAGGCTACCATTGAAACGAGGTATAGGTGAAGGCTGCAATCTGATACAAAGCCCCAGAGAATAAATAGGAAATTCCCATGAACCTGAACAGCCAGGAAGGAATGGGGATCACCACCACCGCCCGGCCTCCTCCCTCTGCGCCGGCACTAGCCGCGGGAAACCCTCGGTCTCTCCCAGGCATCCCCGGTAAGCGAACGCACGGACTCTCCTTCCAGGGAGCGTTCTTTAACGCGCAGCAGATGGTGAGTACGCGAGACCAGGCTCCTCCCTTACCTTCAGTATCTTGTGCTGGGAACTGAGGGCCCCGTATCTGTTCATAGAATCTTGCTGGAAAGAAAAAGATTCAACAGTGCCGTTAGTTCCCAGAAAACCCTAAGGCAGGGAGAAACACGCGTGAGCACCTGCCCAGCCACCGCACCAACAGCAAGTTCCCACTGCCCCTTCGCACACACAGGCACGCATGTGGTGGCCGGGAGCAAGCCTGCCGAGGTGGCCAGCAGAATGTGCGGCCTCAGCACGGCTGGAAAAGAACCCTTTTAAAACATCCTAGCCACCAGCTGATTAATGGCACTCTCTCCATTCGCATTCAGAGTAGTTTTCCCCAGTCTTCAGTTATTTATACAGGGCAGGCCCAGCGCTGAAACAGCTTTGCACGGTAAAGTCCCCCCAAAGCAGGCTGAGCGCTCGTCGCAGCAGCTGAGGGGGAGGCAGACAGCACCAGAGCTACGGCTTTCGCCTACGCACAAAAATCACACCTTCTAACAAAAAAAAAATTGATCACTAAGCAATTGAGTAAGCCTAAAGCAAACTCCTGTAACTAGGCAGAGCTATCAAACCCAGGTCAAACCAGCAGTGGAGAGGGATTTACATGTGTCCACAAAGGAGCCCGTACCAGTTTAACACATCTGCTTATGCCTTGCTAAGGGTCACGTTCTTCCCCTTGGTCCCCAGGGCACCATTCTCCACTGCAGCACCAGTATCTCAACACAGCTGGTACGAAAGCCACCAGCCACCTGTGCTCAAAGGCTGCGTCCCCACAGCGGTAGTGGCACCGGAGAAGGAACGTGCTGCAGCTTTTCCCATTACGTGCAGTTTTACGAACATCTGCTGGGATCTACATTGGGGTAGCTTAAAGCAACATGGCTGAGACACTCAGCAGCACCATGGAAGTGCAAACTAACCGCCATGCAGAGATTTCCACTACAACCCACAATTTAACTTATACGATAAATACTCGATACGGTATGAAATATTACCAGCAAATAAGCACAAATTGCAAGGGAGCTGCCCAGCCACTAGAGTATTCAGATATTCATCCACGAGTTTCTTTCTGTAACAGGATGACATTCACCCACAGATGAGCAGGCTAAAAGCAATTCCTCTTCTCCAGCGTCTCATCAACAGATGCTCCGAGAAAGGAATAAAACGAGCCTTATAACTTCAAGCGAATCAGACTGTAACCCAGGGACGCATTTCTTCCTAACCCTCACTGAAGAGTCCTCCTTTTCCCTGCCAGATGAGAAGTCCACAGGCTAGTGGAAATCATTTGACAATCCCTGGAGACAGAAGACAATGGATATGCTTTCCCCACCACCACCATGGCTTTTCTGCTCCGTGTTCCCTGTGGTGTGCCTTGCGTTCAATTTCCCCAGCGCTCTTCTGTACCATGAAACAGCAATTCTCTTTTCAGACTGCAGCACAGGACTCCCTGCTACACCAGGAGCTGACAATCAAGTCATCTACTCTGCTATCACACGTGGGAGAACAGGCAGAACAGCTCTAGCACAACACAGCCTTTCCCTAGGATGAAGTAAATCCTCACACACCAACTGCCTTGCAAGGTGGAGTCGGCCAAGGTTCATCTTGTGCCATACACACTCAGCCTTTCGTGCCTTCCAGACAGCAGCACCAGCCTCAGCACTCTGGGGTGGTACGAGAAAAATCTTTACCATTATTACACACACACACACAGTCCGAGGAATAAACCATACCTACCTTCTCCTTGTTGAGAGCTTCCTGAGCTTCTAACTTATACACTAAAAAATCTAGACGTGGAAAAAAAGAAGACAATTTAATGAGCTGGAATTTAACAAGGATCTGTTTTATATTTTGGCGGGGGGAGGGAAGGAGGAAATCGGCCCCTTGCTGAGCAAAAGGCTGCAACTCAACAAGCTGGAATGCAGATGCTGCTAGGAGACCACTCAATGCCCTTAGAAAGACGGCACTATTTTCCATGAGAGCTGTCCACCCATCTAGGCTGGCCCCAGCGTCCTTCCTTCCCCATGCTACAGGCAAGTGCATTGGTGACTTCCTACTTCAGCACACAAACGGCTACATTTTGATGTCACTGAAGCGGTAAGGATTTGGGGCGCTCCGAAATGAGAGGCGACTTTGGAAAAGGGAAGTCAAAGCTTCTGTGAAACCAAAAGGAACTCACCTGCGCCACTTCTTAAAATGGGAAGGTCCCATGACAAGACAACGTTTATTAGGATGCTTCGTTGTCTCAGTCTGTCCCCACCAAATAAAGAGGCACAAAAGAAGAGGCAGAAATGAGCTTCTCCCTTAGCTATGTAGCCACATAGCTACAGCCAAACCTGGATGCCGTATGTCAGCATTTCCAGAAACACAGTGCACGTAGGAGTAAGGAGCAGTGATGTTACTCCACATGCCAGTTTTGAAGATAAACCCCAAGCTATTAAGTTGCCAGCAACAATCAGATGCAAAGGTCTGATATCCAAGCACGCTACTCCACTGAAAAGTACACGTGCTAAGCTATTGGCTTTCTACTTTCTGCTGTATTTCATGGTCCTAAAATATCCTGCATATGTCTATCTACTTTTGTAGATCAGCTTTAAAGGATCTGACAGTCTGTATTGTCCATGTATTATGGAGCGCAGTGATGCTAATATTATTAAGCACTTGTAGAGCTCAGCATCTTCAGATCACTTTTATAAGAAAGTTCACATATTTCCAAGAAAAAAGCATGGTCTCGTGCCAGGTTTAGCTATCACTTAAAGCGCTCAAACACCACGTCAGGGGTACTGTAACTCACAGATTAGACTGAGGACATATGGAGGAATATGAGGGACCAAAACCCACCTCCCTTTGGCCCACAGGCAATGGACGAGTCAGTTAACTATTCTCCAAGTACAAACCAGGGCTGAGTCTCACCTGGGGGGCATTCAGTAACATCCACACACAGCCCTGAAGGCAGAAAATGCTTTGGGTACAACACACACATCTCCCCACAGGACAGCTGGAGGGTTGGCTGGCCACCACTATGCCACCCATGCAGAGACTCACCTTCCTTCGTCTTCTTGTGTTCCCCTCGCTCCTTCTGCAAGGATCGTTCTAGCCGGGATCTGTGCTCATACACAACTAGGGAAGCAGAAAGAGGCAGAGCATGAGATAAACCCTGAAATTTGTTCCCACACATTCTTTTCCCCAAAACAAGCCTCTCGCAGGTCATGCAGACCTCAAATCCTGCTGTGGACTGGGCCAGCAAGTGCCCAAGAGAGGAGACTTGGGCAAAAGAGCCTTTCCTGGTTGGAATGGCCTGTTTCACTCTGTTTCTAGGCTTAAGCACACGGTAGCTCACATGTAAAATCCAGACCAAGCAAATCAACAGTCCCAAAATACATGCAGATACCTGATGTCCTAAACAACGAAAGGGTCAGGTCCAGCTACAAGCTGTCTACCCTTCTTGAAAAGGAGGCTCACTTTCTTTTGCACTTGAGAAGGAGGCTGAGGGGAAACCTTATCACTGTCTACAACAACCTGAAAGGAGGCTGTAGCCAGGTGGGGGTACCCAAGTAACAAGCGACAGGATAAGAGGAAACAGCCTCAAGCTGCACCCGGGGATGTTTAGGTTGCATATTAGTAAAAACTTCTTCACCAAAAAGGTTGTCAAGCATTGGCCCAGGCTGCCCAGGGCAGGGGCTGAGTCCCCATCCCTGGAGGATTTAAAAGACAGGGAGATGTGGTGCTCAGGGACATGGTTTAGTGGTGGCCTTGGCAGTGCTGGGTTAATGGTTGGACTTGATGACCTTAAAGGTCTTTTCCAACCTAAACGATTCTATGATTCTTTGTCAACTGTGAACAGATAAGGTCTGGAGCAGGGTGGGGACAGCTGGACTAGGAACAATGGATATTCCTGATATACCACACCAGTCTGCCATCCTGCAAGTGTTTGCACTCAGGTTTTGCTTTGGAGTCTAAGCTGTGAAGCCCAAGAGTTGGCTTTAGTGGCCAGTGGCTAAACTGTGTATTTGCGGGCCAAGTCCACTACGAGGCTCAAGACAGCCAGAGCCTCCCAGATCATCTGTTCCGTAACGGCATCAGCAGCATGCAGGAGAGACATTTTCCCCCCTTCCACAACCCAACCATTAACTGGTCCTCAAGTCCCTAAGGAAAAGTGAGCCAAGCAGCCCCCTCTCCCATTACGCACAAAAGAGCATCTGTACTCTGCACTGGAGCCAAGAAAGGAGAGGGATGCGGCTGCTTCGTGCAGCAGCCACATGACAAATGAAAGTGCCGGAGAAGCCTCCTGATGGATGATGATTTTTAATCCACTCTGATGCCTGAACGCTAACCAAGAGCTTTCCCTGAGTCACAGCATTTAGCTGCAACAGGCTTCTCCATCCCCTCTGCACAGACTGCCGCCACGCCAGCATGGCACTGGGTGGCAATTCGGGGGGGGATAAAAGAAACTTGCTTCCAGAGCCAACTTTGGGGGCAAGTCACGCCACGATGCACAGCCTCCAGGAAAATTGACAAAGTGGGGTGATATTTGCATGCATAAAACAAGTGCTAACCCATCCCTTGCTGAAATCTTGCCAAGCCAAGAGCCCCAAGTGACTCGTGCTCTCACTGCAAGTGAATCTAGAGAGACTGCCAGCTCCGCTCAGGTCACAGGGAGCAGCGAAGGCAGCTGATGTCCCGCATTAACAGGTGGTTTGCTGCCTGGGAACAGACACTCCCATCTGGGGAAACAGGAGACAAAACACCCGGATGTATATCTAACATTTCACAGTGTTGCCCATCAGTGGCACCAAGCCTATAGTAGTACAGTTGTCTCTCTCTCTATAAACATATATTTACATATAACTCCATGATTTTTAAGCCAAGCTGATGACATTGGCTAGGTCCAAGTTTGGAATTTTTGCTTTTTAAAACCAATTTACTTTGGTTTACCAGCAGTGGATCTGTTAATATTTACAGTGATCTCCAGCAACAGCTGAGTGCCTGGGCAAATCAGGGGAAAAAGAAGTGACAAATTTAGCCAGGCATGGTGAAGTGTTGAATCCTACGGGTTTTTTTGCCGATTGTAGTACCACTGCTTCCTAAGCCTTCGGGGGCACTACCCCAGCGAGCCAGGTAGGCGAGCAGCCTGGATGCTGAGGGTAGCTGGAGCTGAGGCTCCAGCTTCAAGACACAAACTGAATCCAAACATCCCGGTATCCCACTGTCCCCTGCAGAGCAGCTTCAGGGCCTCCAGGCAGTGACCTTCCCTGTACTGAAATTAAGGCTTCAGCAGGACACGACAGGCAAGTTGGCTTTTCCTGGACTACGCCGGTTTTAGACACTGCAGGTACAAGGACTATGTTTTGGGCTCATCATGTGCCAAGCTCAGTCCCACCCCAGACTGGGGAGCCGTTCCCCAGGCATACGTTCGCGCCCAAGCTGTCTCCCTGACCCACCTAATTCCCTCTGCCACCTCTGACCTCCCTCGGGGAACAGGAAGGGCCAGCGTCCTAGGCCAGGAATTCCTGTTGTCACCAGCCTTTGTGACCTTCCCTCATTAAAGACAGACAACCCAACGGTGAAGATGCTTCCCCTGGGCTGGGCCACTTCACTAATATTTTCCTCTGAAGCGAGGAAACTACCATATTCTCCAAACCATTACAGCAGAAATATTTGTTTGCAATCTGGAAGCATTTTTTCCCCTGCTGAGCGCGCTGGTAAGCAGCAAGCCCATCACTGCAGCTGTCCAAGCGTCTACTTCATGACAACTTTATTTTTAGAAACACTTTTCCCAACAGACTGCTCCCATGTCAACCTGAGGGCTTCCCCAGCCCAGCTAAGCACACAAGACTCTGGGTGCTTCTTCACTACATGCTAAAAAGCCTTGTCCAATGAAATTGTCATCTTAAGAACATCGGCCACTTCCCAAAAGATTTGTGAGCTCTGGGCACTCATGTTTCTGCCACAAGCATCTCACTTTCTTGCAGTCTTACGTAGCAGAACACCTGAGGACCAGTCTTTGATGTGATGGGAGCCTCACACCAGCAATGAAAAGTCACAGCTGCTGGGACTATTAGGGATGCCCAGCAATTCACAGGCTTTGCCATGCCCTTTTACATACTCCGAGCTTCCAGTCTGCATTTGCCTCAGCAGTTCTGGGCTTGGAGGAATTCCCCATGTTGGAGTTTCTCTTGTAGGTGTTTAATTTCATTTCCTAGTAACTTGAGTATACTGAAAGAAAACAGAGCCTACGACCGGGTTAGCAACGCAGCCCACACGGGCGGGTTACCC
This sequence comes from Nipponia nippon, assembly GCF_047370975.1. Taxonomy (NCBI): domain Eukaryota; kingdom Metazoa; phylum Chordata; class Aves; order Pelecaniformes; family Threskiornithidae; genus Nipponia; species Nipponia nippon. The sequence continues at coordinate 6,990,379 of NW_028262335.1, forward strand.
ACCTCGCCACAGTTGTGCTCCATCACCCCGAACGGCGAAGCGCAGTGTACCGCAGGGGCAAGCTGAACAGCTGCCGCCTCGCTCAAAAAAAGCCAAGCACTCTCAGCACAGGACCAGGCAAGTAAATAACTATTTTGTGTAGAAAAGGTCTGCTTAGATGAGCCCAAGCTAGCAGGTGCTATTGATCTCACGTAGTAAATGTGAGGCACAGGAAAGCATCTATAGCAACAGGCTTGTGCTAACACCCGTAGCCACAAATCCTAATGCAAGCACCACAAAGCACAGGAGTCTTCAGGAACAACTCCGTATCATAGGCTGCTTGTTCAGAAATTTAGGACACAAAATCTGGCTCTCCTGACACTTTTTTTTTTTTTTAATAAGTAAGATAAGCTGAAGTAACCTCTCATGACTAGAAGAAAAAAAGTTGTACTCTCTCCTGCCATTCCTCCAGGTCTTCAGAGCCCAGAAAAGGTGGGTTCAGCTTTACACAAAGCAGCAAGTGCGTGTTGCGTGAAGTAGTCTCTCTGCTCGTCTTTGTGGTGGAACACAGCAACAGCTTCGCGGACCGAACGGCACCGTACAGCTTCAGAGGAGAGGAAGCCAGGAAGTCGTTAACAATTTGCAATTACAAGAGAGGATGGAGGGTGGTCAGTGTCTAAATCCAGGCTGGAATTCAGCCAGAACTCAGCACTGAAGTAACCTGCTGCCAAATGAGCTAAAATGCAGAACTTGAACTGCTGAAACAATGAAATCCCTTGCAGTGCCTTGCCTTTGGGAAAGAAGAACAGGTCAGCCCTTCCACAGACTCATTCCCATTTTAAAAGACCAGAAAGAACAGGGTGATTGTGTGAAGGGGTTGCCTCATATGCCACAGAGTGCCAAGATAAACATCTGCCAGGGAGAGTTCGAGTGATTCCAGTCTTGCCAACAGCCCCAGGTTTTACTCTCCTTCTGCTCAAGTGGTTCCACGTTACCCCTGCCTGGGAAAGGCAGGAGCGCACGCTGGCTCCCTGCTGTCATGCAGCAAGGCGGCAGAGGCATCAGATTCGCTGCTCTGGTTCTGCTAAAACTACGCACGCTGCATAGTTCGTTAGGCCATGTCTATGCCAAGAGCACGTACTGTGGAAAGAGCCATCACCCTGCCCGTGGCTCTCAGCTCCAAGCAGCTCTCGGCACGCAGAGATCACCACTAACTTCCAGACTGCACCGTGCCCCTTCCCCTCTCATAGCTAATCACCCAGAAAATGCTTTCTTCTCCATCGCTCTCCTTGTTAGAGGCGTCAAATACTCCTGCCAGTCTGCATCCAGTCACATCACAACTAAGCACCCACGGCACCAGTCACTCAGGCTCAAGAATCATCCAGAGCAAGGGACAAGGGGAGCAGAATGAGAGCCAGGCTCATCACACCTCCCTCTCTGATCCAGAGAGATGGCAAAGGAAAGACAGACTGGGCAAGAGACCCAGTGGTGAGGCCAGGAGCGCTGCATTCGCAGGCTCAGCCACTGTGCAATGGCAGCCTGGGGAGAGAGAGAAAATGCCTCCATCCCAGACACCAGTTTGGTGTGCCGTTGCCAGGCCACATTAGGAATGTCAGATAGGAGTAGACAGTACTATAAATGCACCCTTCCTTCCCATCTGTTCCAAGAGTGCCATTTGTTAGGGAACTGACCGAAATAAAATCTCTCCAGTTTCACTCAGAACCTCCAGGCAGCAGCACGCTCCTACGTGCACAGGCACACACCTACGGACAGCGCGAGGTGGCAAAGCAACACTTTGCCTAAAGCCACCTGCTACATAACTCAGCGTGGCGTGAGTTTGGGGCGGGGGCCGAGACAGAAGAGATTCACCCGCAGCGCGCACCAGGGCACAGCTTGCCAGACCGCGTCTCTAATCCCCTCTGAGCTTCACAACACAGCACCAGAGCCCCCAAATCACAGCCCCTAAGGGAGAGCCCAGTATTTGGCAAGGTGTCTCCATGCACTTTCAGACATACCTCCAACCCTGCCCAGCAGAAAGAAAAGAGATGAAGAGACAGAAAAGCCGAGCAGATTTTCCTCCTGGATTGCATCTGGACTACGATACGAAAAGAGGGACTCCTGCGTCACAGCAAACACCTGCCTCTGCATGGCTGGGACAAGGGTACCAACCACCAGGCAAGAGGGCGGGCAGGGTCACACACACCACAACACCTCCCTTTCTTCTCACACAAGCTGTTTTACCCCACAGCAAAGTCAGCAGCTGCTTTGCTCTTATTTTAAAAGAGTCAATGAGATCCCTCTCCTTGTGTGCAGCCAGGAGAAGACAGCAGACGGGACGGGCAGCGCTGGTTTCAGGACAGCTTCGCTCCTTCCTCCACTTGCTTTCCTCTTCCCTTTCACTCAACTCTTGGCCCAGCCCTACACTTTCAAGCTTTGTTTACAGAGGCTACCAGAGGCATTAACCATATATTGTACTCGGATATACGAAGGGTAGGAAATACTTGATAACTGAAAGGAGATACCTGAAGCACTAGTTAAACAGTACTGAATTCCACCTTGGAATAACACGTCCTCCTGTTGTACAGCTGGAAAGACAGAAATCGGATGCAAAAGAGACAGCAATTAAAGTCATGCAACAAGCCAGGACAGGGGCAGGGATGGAGCCCAAAGCCCCGACTCCCCGCTCTCCCCGGTTCAGCACTGAGGCACGGCGGGGAGCAGCGCTGCAAGAGGGCAGCAGGACAGGCGCGGCCGCACGCGCAAGGTACCACTGCGCTTTAAGGCCTCCCTGAACGTGGCTCCTATCTGCCAATCGCTAGGCTTCTCCCACCAGCCAAATCCAAAAAGAAGCTTTGACTTTGTTAAAACTGTTGGACAAGTCAATGTCTTCTCAAAATAAAAAGGATATCCATGGCAACAAGTGTATTTAGGAATGGGAGGACTGACAGAGGGTTAGAAACCCCAGCAACAGGCTACAGCTCTGCCATTCAAACATATTTGGGTGGAAAAAAATATGATGAGCCTGTCTGAGCTGCTTGCTTGAGCCTGCTGTTCCCAAAACTGAGGTTCGCCGAGGTTACCGCTGTCATTCCCTGAAGAACCAGCCCCTCTCTCCAAGAGATGCTGGCACACCAGAAAGCAACATGGGCCGACTTCTGCCCTGCCGATCTTTGCATCTCAAACACAGGAGGCAGGTGGAAATCGCTGTGGCTGGGACTGTGCAAGTTATTGGGAGCTGTAGCTGTTTGACGGCCTTGTGATGGAGTAAGAAGAAATGGAAACAAAACATAAGATAATAGCAGTGAACCTATACACACTAGATCAATTCACAAGATTGATTGTTTTTTTAAAGCATGTTTTCTTGAGAGACAAGCAAAACATACACCACACTCTGCTTTCCCAGTTTACAGGTAGAAACACACAGCCCTGAGCAGGAGAAGCAGCATATAAACAATGTCACATTTGCATCACAACACTGCACACAAACCCACCAGAAAAGATTTAACCCTAAAAGGCACATACGTTGAGTCACAGATCGGCAGAATCGCCCAGCAATACAGGCTATAGAAAGAATGTCGCTGGATTTGTCAGTGGAGGTCACGATGGATACCCCGTATCTGATGTTAGCCTGAAGAAGAGCTCTCGATTTAAATACTGTAATCTAAACCCACTTGTTAGAAGAAAAAAGTGTTAAATGAATCTCTTGACCTTGAGTCCTTAGAACCACGGGCAAATGATACTTTGCTCACACAAAATTCACTCCAGAGCCAACCCGTCCTCCAGCATTACAGACAACTGCTGGCTACCAAAGAGTGGATTCCCAACAAACCTCTCCACAGGGAACTCGGCAAATCCCTCGAGAGACCCCAAATCTAGCGAGAGGTGCTGGGGACGTAGCTCTGGCAGACGCAGCGAGGCTAGAAGGACAGACTAGACAAAGAAGATAAGAGTTCAGCAGTGGAGTAACGTGTCTTCAGCCCTCCCTACGGGCATCTCTCCATGGGCTAAAACGTCATTCTCCCACAGTCAGACCTTTGTGTAAGCAGGACAAATAAGGGGAAAAGGAAGAGGGGGAATATACATATTATGCTTGCCTTCCACTCTTCTGGCAGCTCTTGCCAGAGGAACCAAGTGCTGGTCAGCGGGCTCAGAAAAGCCACTTCCTCCTCCTCCTCCTCCCTGTTTAGGGAGCTCTGTGCTGCAGCACCCATCAGCCCCCAACAAGCTGGCAAGACTTTTCCAGTCCCAGATCAATCTCCTGGGAAGAAGACAGGTTTGTTTCCCTGCAAAGGCGACGGGCAGCAGACAGTATGACGACAAACTTTACTAAAGGACCCCTTGCCTCTCTGTTCACTTTGCAGACAGCCGCTCCTGCAGGCTGGAGAGGGGAGCCGCATCTCCGAGCCTGCCCAACCAGCGCCTAAAGGCTCCACATTTCAAGTGACATAGGACCGGTCTTTACGGCCAAAGGGATCTACAGGGAGAAGAAATGGAATAGATGTGACGCAGCCAAACTCACCCATCCAGCACACTCCTTTCCCCTTGCTGCTGTGAGCAGCAGCTCAGATTCAAGGCTATTCTAATTCTAGACAGCAAAGGGGGGGAGCAAATAGGCGAGAGCATCTTCTTAGAGCTCCTTAAAGCCAAAAGCTGAGCCTTGCTCCACAAAGGCACCCCGCTCGTGGCGGGGCTGCGCGGCCAAAGCCCAGCAGGTTAACGCTGGGCCAGAGGGAAGTTCAGGCAGCGTGCGGAGCGGGAGAGCGGGCCACTCACCTTGGAGCTGGGCAGACAGGGCCTCCTGCTGCTGCTTGTATTTCTGGGCCAGGGCTTCGGCGTTGCGCACCTTTTGCTGCAAGTGGCTGTACATGAACACCCCCGAGCCCAGGCACGCCACGGTCACCAGGCAAAACCCGGTCTGCAGAAGCCCCTTCTGCCTCCTCGAACACATGCCGGTACCCATGATGGGGCCGAAGCAAACCGCTGTCGCGCTGCCTCTCCGGCGCTGCTAAAGCATCTGATTATTTTTGCCCAACAGCGCCTTTCCTCCGCAAATTCGCGGATCCCTCTGCAAGACGCGATCAAAGTCTCGCCTTCGCTCCTTTCCAGCCCTCAGAGAAGCAGCAGACGCTCCGGCAGCGTTTTATTCCTCATTGCCCATGGGGAAGAAGCGCAGCACAACCCCGCTACCCGAGAGGAGCGGCCCCGGTGCCGGCAGCCGCATGCAAAGCGCTCCGGGGGACCGGCCCGGGGGGCGGCGGGGAGCCGGCCGAGGGGGGAGAGGAGGAGGAGGAGGAAAACTTTTGCTTCCCATGTGCTGCAGCGGAGGGGGGGCGGGACGGGGGTACGGCCGCCCTCGGCTCTGCCCACCTCCCCCTCTGGAGCACCGACCGGAAAAAATAACGCGGCGGGAGGAGAAGCCCGGCTGCCCCCTCCCCGCGGCGCCCGGGGGGAAGCGGCGGCGGCGGGGCCGGGAGAGGGACCAGGAAACCGGCGGCGGCATCCGGGCTGCGGCGGCCGAGAGCCCGCCCTCGGCGGCGGGGGGCGGGCAGGACCGGGCCGGGCCGGGGGAGCGCAGCGCCCGGAGCCCCGCCGCCGCCCGGGGCGCCCCGGAGGGCGGGCGGCTGCCCCGAGGGGACCCGCGGCGGGGGTCTCGCCTTCCCCTGCCGCAGCGCCTCCCGACCCCGGCGGGGCCGAGCAGAGCCGGCACCCCCGTCCCCCCAAAGCAGATCCCAGCCGCCAGCCTCTCCCACGCGTCTTCTCCCCTCCCTTTTCTCACCTGGCAAACCCACAGCCTCTGCCGGCGCCCGCTGCTAACAGGCGGCAGGTGAGGGACACCTGCGTTAAGGCACAAGGAGGACATCTGCAAATGATTTCCTTAAAACCTGGCCGTTTTTTTCTCTGCTATACTGGACGCTTTTTCTCCGCTACACTGGACACTTTTAAGACTCAGCTGGACAGGGTGCTGGGCCATCTGGTCTGGACTGTGCTCTTGCCTAGGAAGGTTGGACCAGACGATCCCCGAGGTCCCTTCCAACCTGGTTTCTATGATTTTATGATTCTATGAAGAGCAGTGGTTTCTTCTCGGGAAGATGGGAGCTGATAAAGGCATGGGGACAGCACAAAGAGAAGGGTGTAAGATGAGTTAGGCTTTTTCAAGGTGTCCTCGGCAGCTTAGCCTCTCCTAAGCAGCTGCCCTTAACGTGGGCTGTTCTCTTCTGGCAGAGCCCAGCGGGTTTTATCCAGGTATGCGATGCGCAGTTGTGTTGTTGGCAGACAACAGACAGGAACGGGAGAGGAGCCCTACTGCCCCATCCCTGGAAACATCCACGGTCAGGCTGGATGGGGCTCTGAGCAACCTGCTCCAGTTGAAGGTGTCCCTGCTCATTGCAGGGGTTGGACGAGGTGACCTGTAAAGGTTCCTTCCAACCCAACCCACTCTATGATTCTGTACTTCATGGGACAGACAAAGCTTTCTGGAGCCTTGCCCACATTCTGAGCTTAGATCTACTGTTTAAGACCCCTGGGTTTATAATTAATCTTGCCTGCACCAACTGCCTGACTGTCAGGTTGGCTCATCTCTTATCTGAGCTCACAAGGATACTTCCTCCGGAATTCTGCCAAGTTCCATATTTCGGGCATCTGGGGAATAAGCAACAATCATAACAATTAATTCTGCAGCAGCAATTCCCCTCCAAAAATCATGCACGGTTTTATAAATGTTAATCAAATGAGCTTTACAGTACTGCTGGGAAATAGCTGAATGGCGTTCCTGGCTCCCTGATTTGCAGATGGGAAAACTGAGGTGCAGCATTCCTGTAAGGTTATGATTTATCCAAAGTAACTGATTTTTTTTCTCCAAGCATTTTAAGTGGATGTGGTATGTTGTTTGAGGTGTCTGCCAGAACAAGGGTGAGACTCAGCCTACTGGAAATCGGGTGATTTGGCTAACAGTCCTGGCTCGGAGTACAGCTTCCAGAAAACACTGTATACTTTCCTTAATGAATTAACTGATTATTCCAGACTTATTGCTTAGCTCTTTCTGAAAACCAGAATGGCACTGATGTGATGCTTCATGCAGCCTATGTCTGCCATGGAGCATCTGCAGGTAGGACCAGGGGTAATCTTGTTGCTGATTCACATATCCTCGGTTCAAGAGAAACTCCACCTCCACCGCGTAGATGGTGTGCGTCGGGCAGCCGCACTGTCCAACTGTTTCTTTGCATTGATGTTCTGGGGGTTGCTGAATGCTTCAGCATCTCTTCAGGCTGTTTGTCAGGAGCTGGAGTGTCTTTTGTCTGCATCTTGAGGATCGAGGCAGCAGCCTGTGGGATGAGGGATTTGAGTCTCAGTTTTGCCCCTACTCAGCACATTCTTTTTTTTTTTTTTTTTCCCCCTCCTGCTCTCATTAATTACTTCCTCATGTGCTGGGTCCTGCCTGAGAAACACCGGGAATTTCTGAGGTTTTGACAGAGCGGACTCTGGAAAAGGTTAAAATCCTGAATCAGGGAATGTCTGTCTGAGAAAGATTTGATTGACAAAGTTTCTGCGATCTAGCACTTCACTCTTCCACACTGTAATAAACTCAGTTATAAATTTAGCTCCATATTTCTGCACCAGCTCTAGGGCCAGATGAATAGTACAGCCCCAGTAAAGAGCCAAAGGGTTTGCTTCGTGCTCGTGCTTTGCCAGTATTTATGTTATGTGACCTGTTAGTGAAATCCCAGTAAACTGAGAGCTGATCCCACTTCCCCTGCAGTCAGTGATAAAACCCTCCACTTCGGTCCTGTTCTTCCACATCAAAAAAATATAAGGGCCCACGGCTTTAGCTGCTCTCCTAAGGTATTTTCCAGTTTTCAGGAAAAGCTAAACAACTGCAGGACCCCAAAGAGATGAGGGTATCTCAGTAGAACACTCATAATAAACAGCCAAAATCAGAGCAACCTTGGTCACAAAGATGGGAAAATAACGGCGATGAGATTGGACTTCCTTCTTCGAGGGACCATTCCCTCATAACTGAAGTCTCTGTTCGACGACCCCCGGCACAAACCCCCATCTTCAGAGAGTTCATTTTTATTGTGCTTAATTTGTATTTAATATTTTAGTCTGACTAGATCTTTATGCTCATCTGACCGGGATAGATCAGAAGTTCTCTTTGCCAAAGATTTCTATGCACCAGAGGAAAAGGGGACACCCTGGTGATTTCGCAAGGGCTAGTTTGGGTATTTACTGCTATTCGCTTTTGCACTTTTCTCTTTTAACCACACATTTTTTCTGAAAAGGGGTTGTCACATCAGCCAGCTCAGAGGGTCCCTCCCTGAGCAAATTACTACAACATCCCACATCTCTAAGGGTCTACAGCCACTGGGAATGCGATTTCAGGAAGATGCAGACGAGGAGAGGCACCCTGAGCTAAACAAATTGACCATAGGTGACGGCTCTCTTCAAATCCAACTCAAAATGCTTTGTGCCTCACGGATTATCTGATCATCTCCTTTTGCTTCCTCTAATCCAATGGGTGATCACATCTGATGATAGCTTTAAAATAATAATCTGAACAAAACAAGCAATTCCCATGGGAAAGCTCAGACTGTATGTACTTGTAAAGAAAATGCCACTTTTTTCCCCTGTAGAGCAAGCCATGAGTATTAACCATCTGTGCAAATATTGCAGTCCTGGAAAGCTCCATCCTTTTAATCAGAGCTTTGGATTTCATAGCAGGCATTTAATCGGCTGTGGGTGTGTTTTCAGCCAGGTTATGTAAACGCTGTCAAGAAACCAAGTGTCTGAAAAAGATGCATGTAAGGAATGTGCTAGTAGGAGACGGAGGGGAGGCTTTATTGTTTAGGGGCTGCAGTTTCACAACCATTTTTTAAAAACCTGCTGATCAAATTGGCAACATCCACAACCCATTGGAACTGGCCAAGCAGGACACTGGAGCCCCCCAGCCTTTATGGGTCTGGCAAGTGCCTTCCAGGGAGACCCACTCCAGGAATCTGGCACGTAAATGTTGGAGGGGGTAGGCTGAGCAGGAGAGGGGCTTGAGGCAGGAGTCCAGTGGATGAGAAATGACAGGCACAAATGTTTAAAAAATAAAGTTTTCTCACGTGGGCATCTGTGCATGTATGTGCATGAATTTACAGTGTTAGAAGTGTCTGCGTGCCATGCACCTCCTGGAGGTGCCTGCCCTACCACGCCCAGAAATTCCCAATTTATTTCTTGCAGGAGTGAAAGTGCCCTAAATTAAATAGTTCCTAGGGGCAGCTCTCATCTCAGTCTCTCCAAGGTTAAGGAGTGGGAAAGCTGAGCCATTCCTTCCTTCCCATAACAAGAAGTGACAGCTTCTAATTAGGACCCATTAGAGGGTGCCCCAGGGAACCAATGGGACCATTTTTCAGAATGCATTGTTGAAATTATTTTTTGCCTTAGAATGGCATGTCGGCTCAGCTGTCTCGGTTATCTTCCCAAGCCTCTGTATGTACTTTGAGTCATCTCACTGCTGTGCCATGCCTAAAAGTAAGCATGTGAGATCTAAAGAAATCTTGATGCTCTCACAGCCCCGTCAGACCTTCGGGACAAGCGCTGAGCAAACTGTGGGCATGGCCATAATATTAGAGAATGTGAATGGGGGGAACATAATAAGCATAAGCCCTGACTTTTTGAGGTACAAGGTTCTAGGGTCAAAGTCATCATCTAGAAGAGTATTCCATAGAAACTGGAGCTCAAGGAGATCTATGCTTCCATCCACAGCCACTGGAAGATGTGTCAGCACAGCCAGCAGGCTGACACCAGTAGAAAGCCACTATCCATCTCTAAAGACTGTTGGTAACTTCAAGTTCACAGAGCGTATTTTAAGTATAGGGCGATCAAGGTACAGAGCAGATAGGCTACCTCCTTGAGGCCCTGAAGAATCATACCTTCCCCCAGTTCAGTGTACGACAGTGTTCCCAGTCCTTCAATAAGAGCACAGCTGTCCAGGAGAAGGGTCAGAGAAGCATCTTGCACCAACACTGTCAGAGATGCCCCAAAATGCATTCGGGGAGCTCATATAATTTTGAACCCACCTTACTGAAATCCACCCTGATGATTTTTATTTTAGTACAGGATCCAGGCTGGAAGGAACCTGTCCTCCATGCAGCTGAGATCTCGAATCGATGACACATATGCAAGACTAATCATATTTGGTAATGGCAGGCGCCCCTCCACAACTTCTTGTAAGACCACTCCAAGAAAACCCAGATTCAGCTATTCCTACTGAGAAGAACCCATCCAAGCTCCAGCAGAAAGGGGTTGATGTCTGGATATTTTGGCATGTTACTTGGTACTTTCCTTAAAACATCAGCTCCCAGAGTCAAAGCATTATGAGAGAAACTCATTATTCTTTCAAAAAACAATCTATATTCCAAGCACTTACCATGACAAAAAAAGCTCCGCAATGTGAATCTTAATTCCTCTGGAAAAAGAAAGCATATTTACTTTTTAATTCCACTTCATCTTTCACAGTTTGGACCGGTAATCTTCCTGCAAAGAGGATACCTTGCCTTGAGTGAGGAGCAGCTGTTCTGAACCAGTCTGTCATCTGGGTTCCTTTTTAATCAAAAGCAACGAGAATTGGTTTCAAAGGGACAAAACAAAACAAGAAGGGGCAAAGAGCATGTCCTCCATAGAAAATGCATCACAGTACAATTAGAGCCCTGCGACTCCATTGCCTGTTTGTTTTCAGTGTCTGCAACACACACGAAGCTGAAGCTGTTTAAAAGGAAGCTAGTGCCCTTTAAATACGCACAAAGTCTTCCCTGCCTTACCAAGGTACCGGCCGTTTTATTAGAGCCAGGGAACATTCCAGCTCCCAAGGTAATAAAAATGCAGTTTGCCAGAAAACAGTAGCAAACTAGCAAAGGGTTTTTTGGTTTGTGTAGGTGCTGCTAAACTTGCTGCTACTGCCTCTCTCAGTGGGGCTCCAGCATCAGCCCCCCCCCCCCTTGTATTCCTAAACTCTCCCGGGGCTGCTGTGTCTGGCCCAAGGCTCCACAGCTTCACGCCTTTGGGACTCGGCTGAGGGTGTAACTAGCCTGTCCCCCCGGGCTTGTGAGCCTCCACTCGTGAACTGAAGGGCCTGGGGTTCCGACTCCACGCTCTGCTCAGCCCCGGAGCATCAGGCGGACAAGTCCGTGGTGGCACGCGCTCCTTTCGCTGTTTTCTTTTGTCTCTGTATCACGTTACAAGCCGAGATGCCAGGAGAGGTCTTTGCACATGGCTAACATGGATAAAGCCGTAACTGTCCATTCCAAAGAAGCATCAGTGGAAAAAGATGGTTGAACGAAGTAAAGGCCGTGAGCGAAGCCCTGCCCACCCATGGGGCAGTCGGTGGCGGGAAGGCGAGGCGGCGGGGAGAGGAGAGGACTCTTGTTGAGCAGCGGGAGAAGAGCTTGGCAGGACTAATCACAGCCTGCTGGGCTCAGCCACAGATATGAGCCTTCCTCATCTTAAGAGTGAAGGAATTTGTCACCAGGATTTCAGTTTCCTTCTATTCCACGTGGGCTCTGTTCTAGCTAGACAGAAATAGTGCCGTAGAGAGAGAGAATACCGGCACTAGCACAACAATTTTTATTCGTAGATGACCACTGAGTTTTATGAAGTCCAGTGCTAACCACTGATGAATAGCATCTGTAGAGCAGAGTTTCAATCTCACTGTGTTCCTGTTCACATGCTGTAACACAGCCTGGTGCAGGACTCTAGACATCAGTATGACCGAGATAGCACCGCATCTGGCAATTCTTTACAGCACCTTTGTGATGCTGGGGTTTATTTCTTCCTTTTCATACAGTAACCCAGCAAGGCACTGTTCTGCAAACTACAACAAAACATTGCTCCCTGGACTTATCTTGTAGTACATATTTCAGAAAGTCTGCATCAGCCACACCATTCTGGATTGCGCAATAGTTTCTCACAGCGTCGGGAGCCACGGTTCTGTAGGTACAGACATTTTCTTTGCTGTGTGTGATGTGCCATTTGTCACTGTACTTTTGTGGGGGAATTGCTAGGAAAAATAGAGAGGACTTTTTAATTGTATTCCCATAAGACTGGTTGGGCTTAGCCAAGACTGGAGCCTAATGAGTCAGTCCTCTTCTCAGATAAACAGCTAACGGTGAGAGGAGAAGCCAGCAGCGTGGAGCTAACACAGCACACTCAGCAGCAGATCTACACGCAGACCTCCAATTCCTCCTCCAGGATTTTCCACTGCATCATGCAGCATCTTGGGATGACACAGAGATGTGAATCTTCTACTTCATGATGTCGCTCCAGTGTTTTTCCAGGGGAAGCTTCATGCCTGCACAAGCCTTCTCTTGGAATCACCCAGCCTCATCAGCTGGACACAGGGCGCTTTTGTTTTACTTTAGGTTTGTTTTTATGCTATCCAGATGTCCATGATACATTTTGAGCATCAAGCTGGAAAGATCACTTACGAGCAACTTAAGTGCGTGTCCCTGCATGTTGGATGTCAGCCAGAGAGATTTCAATCTGTTTTTTAATACCATGATAAGCCAAGACTTTAAGTCATCTCTGCTTTGCCGTTGTCTCTTAACTGTGGCCGTCGGCAGACAGGATACGCATTTAGGGTGAGGTTTTCTAAACTGCTTTATCATTGCTGATTTTAAATAGAATAGACTTTCCTTAATCATGTATTTGTTTTTTTCCGGATTTCATTCAGTGTCCCACTTTTCCTGCACAGAGATAATGGGAACATAGTCTAAATGTTTTTGCCACAGAGATGCTTCGTTGATTCTGAGGTCCACGTCTGTTTGCAGAACAGTGACAGGAGGATCTCATCTAGCACTCACACTGACTACCTGGGAGCCCTTCTAAGGCGCTTGTCTTCAGCAGCCTCCTTCCAGGTCTACATCTCCAGCTGGCATGGAATGGACATGCTTAATAGTAGCAATTCAACAGGGAGAACAACATGGAGCTATAAAAATGGAAATCAGCTCCCGTTCTATATTAACCTGTCAAAAATTCTCTCCATGGCCAACTATCAAGTTGACACTAAGCTAATTACAGAAAGACCTGTAAGTATGAAAAATTGTTACCTGCCTGTGTTTCCAGCTCTACATGGCTGACCAGCCCACAAGTCTTAAAGCACTGTTGCTCATTTGCCTGCCTGCACACATACCAGAGGCCACATTTGGAGATAAAATCTGCAGAAGTGCCTGTTACTCTCACAGATCCCGTGGCTGTACACACGAACAGCCAATTTGGCATGCAGGCACTCAGCTCTTGCACAAAAATGCATGTTCTAGCCAGCACTGCCTGCAAACTCAACCTCAAGGAGCAATTACAGTCACATAAACTCGGTTTCTTACATAACACCAAAAAACAAGCCTCGTGGAAAGTGGCTCTCCTGTTCCTGTTTATATGATTTAGACAAGAAAAAAGCCCCTTTAGGGCAAGCTAATTCAAGCCCCTCTTGGGCAAGCTAATTCAAGCCCCTCTTCTCCAGATGACGAGGGACTGTTGATGGTTAGTACACTGCCTGTTAGACTCCGTTCTCCAGTGCACCGTCAGGTACCCTGAGGAACACAGCACAGGACAATTATGCTGATATTCAAGCTTTGTATCTCTGAAACTCTGCCAGCTACTCTCCTCTTTCCCTGCCCCTTGTTTATTTGCCTGCTCTTCGGTTACCATTGGCACGTCCTCCCTGCCTCCGGTTCAGCACAAAGGTACGCTGCAACATCTCCCACCCCTTGTTGCAGTTTGCTCCACCAGACTTCGTATCTGGCATATGGATAGGAAAGGGTGATACCTGTCAGTGAATGGCAACCCACCGAATCTCTTTCCCTGGGCACCAGCTGCCCTGCCAGGACAGTCAGGAGCGGGGAACGGACTCTTCTGGTAGGAGAAAGAGGGAAGTGGCAAATGTTCAGCATTACAATGCCTCCTACCTCAAAGCCTAGAAAACTCAGATGGTCCTACAGCAAAGATGTAACATCTCCTCTGATGAATCTCCCAGGGTCTGCACTGGCACTAGGATTTCATGGTCTGGGTTTTCAGCGGCTGCATGAGCCAACGTTTGCAAAGATCTCTAAACCTGGACTTGCAAGGGCTCCCAGCCTTTGTTAAGGACTGGAAGGGTGGGGTTGCTTTGTGCATGTTTGCTTTTAAAAAATAACAGTTTTAAGAAAGGATCTGGCAACATTTACAGCAAGAGAACTATTTCATAAAAAGATTGTGTATGCGGTGTACTAAGTACAGCCGGAGAGGCGTAAGGACCTAATTCCCCCTTGGTGCAGGGAGGACAACGCCAAACATTCCTTTACAGCCACACAGAACTTGACCTCAGGTACATGAGTGAGCTGCTTAAGTAATTGCAGAAGCAGAAAAAAGGAGGATTAGTTTCCTTGTCTACTCCGTGGCTAGGACCAGATTCATCACTGGTGTAATCCCACTGATTTCACTGTAGTCACACTTGGGATCACTTTGAGATTTTGAAGGCTACACTAATACAGCAGGATGCTGCACTCACAGGCTTTCCCAAGCATTAGCATTCTGATGTGGCAGAAATTCATCCCATAATATAGCACTGAGAATTTTAAAATAATAAAGAAGCAAAGATGCCTGCTGTCACCATTGCTAGCCAATTACAGGAGCATAGACAGACTTCCCTTGCAGAATTCCATATGCTGTATTCATCCGGCACAATAAATAAACCATATTAAAGAGGGAAGGCTGAGAAGACATTTCTGATTTTGAAATCCTCTCACCCTAAAGTTAGAAATAGATGAAATAATTGAATGGCAATTTGCCCATTTTTTTTTCATACAGCTTTTCGTCATGCCTCTAGCTGTGCTTCTGCAGAAGGGTGGGAAAGAGGAACTCACTATTGGCAATTCATTAAGCGTTTCCCTATTAGCCTCCTCCACTCAACCCTGGGCTTTAGGTGCCACCATCCCAGAACTCCACCAGTCTTCCACCTGGAACTACTTGGACACTTAGCAAAGGCCAGAAGATGGGATGACACAGATTGATCCAGTCTTCCTTGGTTTTCAGTGATGCTCAGCATTGGAGGCAGCTTGTCAGATGTTGTCTAGAGCAGCCTCTTGTGCAAGACTCTTGACTCGTGCCCTAGACATGGGGTAGAATTGCTTGGCCTTAGCTCCTAGTCAGCACTGGCATTTGCAGACCCTTTACAGGGTGCTTTGGCATCAGCTCTCCAGATGCAATTTCTAAAGCTCAACCAACACCACGCTGTGCAGTGCCATCTCTCTCTCTGCTGATCACAGCCCTGGCTGCTCAGAAAAAAATGAAAAGTAAATGGTTGCTAATATTTTCCTGATCCATTAGCTATTTGAGTCACACAGGGCTGTAAAGTACTTCTTCAAACGTTGCCTGTGCAAATAGTCTTTGTATTAAAATGTGTGTCTCTGTAATAGTTGAAAATTGGAATAAGGCTAGGCTACACTGAAGGAGAAAAGAAGGAAAAAAGGAAATAATTTGTATGCGTGATAGCACCATCAAACAAGAGACGTTCAGCTGGTGCACACACCCCAGATCAGCTGGCTGCCTTCTCTGAAGGAGTGACGCTGAAGGAATATCAAGTCTGCTGCCCTGTGCTCTAGCACCGAGCGCAGCTGGCTTCTCAGATACCCACGTTCAGAAGAATCAAAGCGTGCAGCCCAGGATGAGATGTGCAGTACCTCCACAACTCCCCTTCTCCTACCAGGATTCCTGCAGGACCAAGAGATCAGTCTGTCAGGAAAGAGATTCATGAATCAAGGAGATCCCAGACCTAGAAATGCATACTGTACTTGGATTGGCAGGGGTTGGGAAGGTTTCAGTTCACAACTAAGAGATATTTAGCCATCTACCTGCAGTGATTTTATGAATCCATCAGTAGGCAAACAAGTACCTGAAATAGACTGCAAACTTAGAACCAAAACCAGATTAAACTAAAACAGTGAAGCAGGCTGAGGAACTGCCAAGACAGCAAGTAGTAGCGGGATCTCTGTTTCTCTTAGGAAGCTACGGTGGATTAAAAGACCTCAACTGGGCAGTAACTAGTAATGAGTTTCTAGTTTGGATCCATCTTTCACTGTATTTCATTAGATGGGAATGGATGGAGGTGACCTGGGTAAAAATGACTTTACTTTTCCCTAAAAGAGCTAATCCTCCACACAGCAAGGCTGGATTTGTACAAGCCAGCCTCAGCACTTGTCGCTAGACTGCTATGCGACAACACCAAACTCAGTTTTCCTTATACACACCCATGACTACTGGTTCCTGCTCTTTGTCTGTTGGTCATTAACACCGCACTCGGGACAAAGATGCGGGAAGACTACACTTTGGCACAGCTCAGTGCTGCGATTTTCTGCAGCTTCCAAGGACAGGGCGCTTTCTCTTTGCTGCCATGCACGCCCTTTATGAATCCATATGGTAACAGGTCTCAGGAATACATGACAAAAAGGTTGGGAATTTACCTGACCATGTCTACAATAAGCTACACGTGTCTACCCAGGGTTTCTGGAGGGCTACACAGCACTCTGCCTTGTTTGCTGACATTGCTGATGCATTTCCAGGGGGAGCGCAGTGACCCAGTGCACCGCTTCTTACACAGTCGTTCTTAGCGGTGTAGTGGGATCAGATCCTGATGCAAAGTTGGTGCAGTGAAGTGCATGGGATAAGAGGGTAGATCCCCCGCCTCTCGTTTTACAGATGAAACTGAGACAGAGGCTTCCTCTTATAGGACTCCAGGGAACTGGACGAAATTCAGAAGCAGAGAACAGTGCTTCTCTGCACACCACTGGCAGCACGAGTACACAGCTGCAGCCCCCGGGCTGAGTACATGACACCATTATAATTATTTGCCATTTGCCTTATTGATGGCAGGCTCCATTCAGCATATGCTTTGCAGAAATTTGCTAGCAAGTGTTTTAAATTTCCCCCTGAGATTTCAAATTGATGTATGAAGATCCAAGCTGTCTCTAGTACTTTTTATCACACTGACTGGGCTGCAAAAAGCAAGACGGCAAAGGATTGTCAGCTAAGTGACGCAGTAGACTGTGCAAACACACATACGATGGCTCAGAGGAAAAACTCCACCGAATTCAAAAGTTGTCAGATTTACACCACTGTAGGTCACACAAAGCTGGACCCATGCTTTGCCTATTATTTATCACTTACCTTATTTGCTTTTATGTTTATTGGATACAGATGATGTCCCCAGATAGACACAGGCCTTTTAACATACACATCTGTAATACAATTGTCAT
The DNA here is from genome assembly GCF_047370975.1 of Nipponia nippon. NCBI lineage: Eukaryota > Metazoa > Chordata > Aves > Pelecaniformes > Threskiornithidae > Nipponia > Nipponia nippon. The sequence goes on from NW_028262335.1 coordinate 7,007,622, forward strand.
AGTAGCTTTGCCACAACTCCTGGCTTATTTTAAATATCCTGTTGTTTAGACCAGCTCCTGAGAGGCCGCTGGCTCAAGACATCAGGAAACAGTTCAGTTGTTAGGATCTGAGGGATTCAAACCCTAAGGTTTGCATTAATTTGGAGTCATATTTTTTCCCAGTAAGAAATGTGGATTAAAAAATCAGGATAGTTGTTTTTCAGTGTTGAAAATTGTTGGAAAGGATTAAAGAGGAATTCCCCTTGGGTTTGGATTCTATTAGGCTGCGGTTCCATTTGTTTCAGAGGAGAGACCTAGATGTGGAACTGCACTTCCCCACAGTTAATTCCCAAAGCTGTGTTGGATGTAGGTCACTTTCTGGCTTGTTCTGAGACAGCTGAGCTAGAAATACTGTTCAGTTTTCTCTAAAAAGTGGAAGCCACATGTATCCTTTCCGTTCTGTCCAGGTCATTGCCTCTGAAGGCAGTGCCACAAGGTGTAATCATAACATCAGTGCACATTTGCAACCTGTGAGCCAGGGAAAGCTGCCATTCCCAGGCTTTGCTTTTAAGGAGAGAATTCTCTGAACCAGTCTTTCCACATAAAAATTCCTGTATTAAGCACGCAAGATATGCACTGCAGGACACAGTTGTTGGGGAAAGTGTCCTTCTATATTTGACCTGAAGACACATTTTGGACAACACGTTTTCCCCTCAGCAGCCAATATTTTTTTTTTCCATGTCCTGTTCAATCACCTTCAAAGAACATCACTAGATTTCTGCTGCTGGTGTTGCCATCACACGGGCATCTACCTTCATGGCCCAAGGTTCACATGTGCCATGTCAGTAAGCTGCCAAATGTTAAGGAGACTTCCTTTGTACAGAAAGGCTGGTTAATGGGGCTAAATCCATGCAGCCTGAAGTGGCCTTCCGTGCCTGATAGAGAAGGTGCCTAGAGCAGAAGTCAGTGAATATTTCTGTGTAACAGTGGCATCCAGTGGGCAAAGAAAGATTCGTAGTAATATATTTGGAAAACCAGGATAGGCCCATGTAAGAGCAGAGGTTTCCCTCCCATATCCAGAGCTATACAACTCCAGCCCGTTGCAGTAAGCGTTATAATGTCCTCACTGAGCAGGAGACTGAGATGAACTCCAGTTTGCTAGATGCCAGAGGATGCATGTTGTGGAAATGTAGGATCAAAGAATCATAGCATCGCAGGATCAGAAGAGGTCTCAAGAGGCCCTCCAAACCATGCCCTGTACCAAACAGTACCTGTTCCACCCTGTCATTTCAGCAGTGTTTGCCTAACCAGTTCCTGATGCCTCTTCAGGTAGAGATTTCACAGCCCCTTGCTAGCCTTCTGCAGCATTTCATTAGCCTTAGAAAGTTTTCCCTAACATCCAACCTGAGTTTTCATTGCTGCATTTTGACCCATTACTTTTTGGCCTACCCGCTAAGCACACACACCAGGTTATTTCTTCTCAGTATCAGCCTTGTGCACGAGGGCAGTTAGCTTGTTCTCTCAAGTCCTTCCTTCTCTTCGATACAGCACTTTGTCTGTCTTGCAGTTGTAAGCCTCAGAAGGAGAACTCCCTGTGTCCTGCAGGCTGCCTCTGGCTTATATATGCCAGGTTGGCTCATTTCTTTCCACAAGTGTTGCCCCACTAGAAAATATTCATTGGAGCTCACACTTCTTTACACACCAGAGAGGTTTGCCCTTCACAGTATCTTTGGTGTTAAGCACAACCAAAATACAACCTCTCCAAAGTGTTTATATACAAACAAAGGCAAAACCTCCTCACAATAAAGTTTTTATCTTGGCCACGGACTAAGCTGCTGATGCTGTATGACTTCGTGTTTGCCTGAGAAGGCGGCTTCACAGACAGTCTAACACAGTCTTCTAATTTTGTTTCTTTGAAAAGAAAGATTAGCTGGAAAAAAAAATCCTGACATAATTTAGAGTCTGGGCATGCAAGTTCACACGTTTACAACAGGCACTGGCAAAAGTAAAGCCTAAGTTATCTTGATATTTATTGAGTGAGCACAAAAGAAGCTACTCTAAATGGGAATGGACCTTTTCAGAGAGTTGATGCTGGCTGTACTCACCTGTCTGTAATGTATTGCTATGTTTATACTAACATATCTATATCTAACATAAACTAATATTTATGTTTCTGTGTTTATACTAATATAGAAATCTGCCTGTTAAAAAGCAAGCTGAGGGAGGGAGCCTCAGTGCAGGATCAGATCCATTTACCACATTCCCAAATATTTAACAGTACTCATTCTCCATCTTCTGGCCAAAGGGTAAAACGCACTGCAGTTCTGGTCCAAACCCAGTCAAATTCACTCCTCCTCACGTTCACACTTCCACAACACCCCAGCCTGTGTGTTTAAGTGGCCTGGCCAACATCACTTTTACGCAACACAGAGGGCAAGGGACACTGAGTCCTCCTACTTGGCTTTTATCAAGTGGCAATGACAAGCTTGTTTTCGGACAGGTCCTTCGTACCCTGTAAACATAAAAGGAACTGCTACTATGCTGTGACACTCTTTGTCTCAGAATTTTGCTCTCTTCAGTCTTCATAAGCCCTAGGCGGCTCTGCTGCCTGGTGTCTTTGTTTCCCCCTTTTGAGTTTTAGGGCTTTAGATAGTATTCCTGATGGGCTAGTGGGAAAAGAATGGCACATGTGATTTTGTGATGACCTTGCTGCCATATTCCTGTTGTGAGTGCAGGGTCTTATGCTGGCAAGTTCTGTGCTGTGGTCCTACCGCACCGCAGGCCTCCTGGGCTTGGCACAAACATATTACTCAGTTTCACTGCTGTGAACGCTGTTCTTCGCTATCAATGCAAGCCGCTCTTTTAACCCTTGTTCCACTATGCCAGTCTGCGTTAGCAAAGACTAAATCTAAAATAAAATTCCAACCCGTTAGCTTCAACAGAGCCATGCTTGACGTGCCACCAAGCAACAGAACGGGACTGGGAAGCTTAAACAGAGTCTTTACAGGGTGTCCCAGGCCTCAGCAGGGGTACAGTGAGTTGAGCATGTCCTACCCCAGACACAAGAGATCCACGTGAACGGTGTCATCGGTGTCACCAGCAGAGAGACGACACCGACTCCTAAGTTGCCTCTGCCTCTTTGCAGAGAAAGTCTTCGCAGAAGCAGTCACACTTTATGCTTTTAGATTTGCGCATTCCGATTCACGCATGGTGGCACTTAAGCCACCAACGATCCCACGCAGGCAATATCTGAGCTGCGATTTCGCAAAAGAAAGACTTTCAAAGCCCTCCTGGCTATCTGCTTAACAAAGACGCATGGCGCCTCGCAAGGAGTTACACTGAATGCCCAAATCTCCCTTACAGTGGACTAAGTTATCCTAAAATCTCCCCCAAAATCGAACACTTAAACATTTAAAAAAGAGCGTCCTGGCGCGGATCCTGCATCCTTTCACGGTCAGCCACCGCCGCCCGTTTCAATGCCCATTTTGCCTGCGCGGAGAAAAGAGGACACGATCCCAAATATTTATTATCCCCGACACCGCGAAGGCGCCAGGCGAACCAGAAGCACGGAGCACCGAGAGCACGGGCGGACCGGACCCGCCGCCCCGTCCCGCCTCAGGAGGGCCGCGCCGGGAGGGCGGGAACCGCGCCCGGGCGAAACGCGGGGCGCCGCCGCCGCCGCCGCCGCCTACCCCGGGCCTTGCCCCGGCGGCCCCGCAGGGGAGCCCACCGCCAGCCGGGGCGGCCGCACCGCCCCCTTCCCGGAGGCCCCGCGGGCCGGGGCCGAGGCCGTGGGGGGCCTCCCGCGGCCTCCCGGGACTTGTAGTCGTCGGCGCCCCGCGGGCGGCGAGCGGGGCGGGCCGAGAACTACCTCTCCCAGCATGCCCCGGCGGCTGTCACCGCGCTGCGAGCGGCCTGGGCGGGGTGCGCGGGCGGCCCTGAGGGAGCGGGGTCGAGCGGCGCCGCTGCAGCACCCGCGGGGCGGCCGGCCGCGGCCCGGCTCCTCGGCCGCTTCCCGGGGGTAAGAGGGGCCGCCTTGGAGGGAGCGGGGCCGGGGCAGCGTCGCCTCAGCGCAGTGCCGCCGCCGCCGTGGGTGCGAGGGCCACCTCACGGCCCGGGCGGCGCTGGGACCCCCGGCGGGCCCCGGGGGTCCCGGCGGCCCCGCGGGCGGCGGGGTTCTCTGGGTGTCGCTGCCGGGCGGCCCCGGGGGCGGGAAGGGGGAGGGCGTCCGCGGCGCTGCCGCTGGCGACGGTGGGGAGGTGCCCGCGCCGGGGGGGGCTGCGGCCGGGCTTGGGCCCGCCCGTGCCGCCGCGGTGGCGGGGGCCGGTGCTGGAATCGTCTCTCGTACGGCGGGGATCTCGGGTGGGAAGGGAGCCGCTGGCCGCGGCCGCGGTGCCCACCTGGGCTGCTTCTCGTCTCCTCTCCTCTCTCCCTAGGCCGCTGTAGGAGGTCTGCTGCTCGGGCTCCTGCGCCGAGAATGAATGAGGGAAGGAAGCAAACGCAGCCCTCGGCTAAAGACAGCGGCTTTCTGAAGGGCCGTCTGAATTTTGCTCTCTCTCGGCTCTGTCAGGTATGTGCCTGTTTTTTTCCCTTTTTCTTCCTTGGGCTAAGCCGGGAATAGGTCTGCTCTACGTGGCCAGTTTTCTTTCTGCCACGTTTAGCCAGGGTTGAGTCCGTAGTGGGGTGCGTCTGCTTGCTCCGGCTCCATTTTTATTTCTTTTCTTGTGGATGGTGAGCGCTGGCTGCCCTGAAGGATGTAAACATACACCCTGTTTTCCTGTTCCAAAACAGGTACTGCAGGTAAGTTCTTAGTTGCTGAGAGCTGAGCGCTGAAACGTTGGCAGTGATTCCTGCTGGGCATTTTGTATCACTGGAGCATGTGCCATATGCTGAATATAACTCAGAACTGAAGCACATGTGGCTTTTTCTCTCCTGTGTTTCTATGATATTTGCAATCTTCCTGAACTGAGAGTCATGAAAACAGGAGCCAAACTTAAACCTAGAGAAGATGGTACAGCTGCATTGGAAGCACTACATATGTTTGTTCTGGTTTCCCTGCAGACACTCGACTCCAGAACTTACTTTCTGAATGTAACAAATTTTAATTTCTACCTCAGTTAGAAACAAGTGAGCTCTGGCTCACCTTCATGGAGGTCACTTGCGCTTGGCTTTACTACTCAACCTTCTCTCTTTTTGGCTACGAGCCTCATTACATATCCTGCACTTTTCTGTTGCTGTAGGAGGAGTTTATTTGGCTCAAATGGGATACCATTCTTATTTCTCCTCTGTTTAACAGCTCCTTGGTTTCCTAAAACTACTTCCTATGAAGAAGAATGCAGTGTTCATCCTTCTAGGTCCTTCCTCCATACTTGATTACCTGTTGAATTTTTTGTCCGTGGTTTCAGGATATAGATGAGCGCATTGTCAAGGGATGCAGTTACTGTAAATAAACCACATTACCCACGTTGTTATGATTGGAATGATGTTGGGTGTCATGTTGATAACAGAAATCAGAAAGAGAAAGCTTCAATAGCCTTGGCAGAGCTAGAGAAGTTTTTGTCCTGCTTTGAGCTTTGCCCTGCTCTGAGTTATAGGTGTCTAGGTTTGTGTCTGGAGCAGCTAACTTCCATTGGGCAGATGATGGTTCCCTTCAGGAAGTTCTTCCTTAAGGCTGCCACCTAACAGGGCAGTAGGTTGGGTGTCGGGCGGCTCGCACTGCAGTCCCAGCTCTGTCACTGATGTATCTGCAGTACCTTATGTCTGTTTTCCATACTAATCTTGTCCGTTTCTGTGGTGGAAGGACCCGAGTTCATTTAGGACTGGCAAGTCTGCCTGCAACATATTAATGAACAGTTACTTAGTTGTCATTTAAGAGCCTCCCACGGTTCCGTTTTCTTGAATAATTATTCTCTTTTTAGGCTTCAAAAAGGTAAATATGTTTCCCACCCCTTTGCACAGCTTGCCTCCCTGAGTCACTGACATGAGAAGAATCTTCATAATTGTATGATATTTGGGTTGGCTTAATTCTCTGCTTATTGTGATATTGCTGTATAGCTTCATATGTTTTGACATTTATTTTGAATGCATGTTTGAAGCTCTGTGACTGTGAAAATCCTGTGCCAAATTAGTGTATAAAGAATCTGTTATTTTCCTGCTTTGGTCTGCAATGGCTGCTAATCCACTGCTGGGATTGTTTGGAAGAGTTGGGAGTCCATGCATAGCCTCTTTCCACTAAAACTTTTGTCAAATGTCTTGGAAGTTGCAAAAACTGTGGAAGTACTACAAGTAAGGTGGTTGCAATTGTCTCCTGGTTTTGCTTGGAAAGGGGTACGTTCACAGCTTTCTAAGCTACCTTGATCAACAAGTGTGTGGCTACGTGACCACCGTGGGCTGTTCAGAGCTGTGGCAGTTATCTTGGAAACAAGCTCATCTCTTGCCTTGTGTTCGTGTGGCGTTAGTACTGGTTGCTCGCAGAGACTGGTCTTGATTGCCTATGGTTTTGCTGAAGTTGAAGGCTTTCTCCGACTTTATAATTAGGCTCTCCTAGGTCGTGTTGCCCCTGCCTGCCTGTTCACATCAAATCTGTTTGCCTTGCTCATCATCTCCGATACAGAACCGCTCCTGGGCTCTGGCAGAGTTCAGGGTCATGCTGAATGTGACCATACCACTTGCAGCAGTACTGATCATGCCCTTTCATGTCGAGTTGCTGTTTTCCAAGGATCCAGGAATAGAATGCAAAGTCCTGTGAGCAGACTGTTTGAGTCCTAGTTGATTTCCAAGCATTCTGATTCATGGCTTGTCAAGGGCATTTATGGAGGGGCCAGGGTGTTGTAATACAGTGTGCTCGGAGGGAGACCAATGCAGCTTTCAGTACACTCTCACTAGAAGCTCTGATTGGAGAGACATCATTGGATACTCTTCTCTCCTTAAGCAAAGAGTGAGAAAATGGACTCTCTTGTTTCTTGGGAGACTTACAGAATCTAAATACTTCTGCTCCCTCTGTAATAAGAGCTGTAGTGGTGTTTGACATTTCCAAGAATACAGAAGAAGTCTTCTAGCATTTAGACTGGCTGTATGTGGAAAATGGCACCTGTGAAGTGACGTGTGTGCTAGCAGGACAGTAAATGGCTTGATCCGAGACCTCCATCCACATTCCTTGACGTAACTCCAAGGAATGCAAGGATGCATGTTGGATCGTGGGTTGATACTTTCTTTCCCCCACCCCTGTGACTAGCATGGGCCAGACTGTGGAGAACAGAACTTGGAGCTAGGATATGTGATCTTTGTTCTTGGCTCTGCCACCAATTCCATATATTTCCCATCTGTAAAGTGTTCTCGAATTCTTTAAAGTACTCAGCTATCCAGAGCTGAAAGATAACATCTGTACTTCTAAAATGTACAAACTTCTAAGTGAATTGGTGTACGTGCTGACCCTCAAACCTTTGTTAAGTACCAGGGAGGAAAGCAACAGCTAACTACTCAATTCATTCTGCTCCTACGCAGCTGATGTCTCTCTAGCCAAAGGCATGTCAAGATAGATTAGACTTAAACCTTTTGATCTGCTTTCAGAGCACAGAAAGGGCAAGTTCCAGGCTGAAAACTGACAGGAGCGCAATGTTGACCGTTCTGAAAGCCTGAAGGGGAATCTGAAAGTTGGTAGGATGAGCTATCGAGGCTCATCAGAGATTCAGCAGGTTTTATGCTCCAGCTTGCTCTGTGCCAGAGTCTGAAGTAGCTACTTTTAATTTTGAAAAGTTGAGGAAGTTAATGTTCCTAACTTGGCTGATTTATAATCCTATTGTGTCACCACTGCTGAGGGTACCAGAGTCTAAATACCTGTGAACAGCCATATCACAGAACCACAGTACTGTGTCTTCTCCAACCCACTATTCAACCACATGTCTACCAGCAGGATTTCAGTGTTAATTCCTCTTGATTTTTTTACTCCTGCAGTAATGTTAATCTTCTGATTTTGAATGACTTGTGGGGAAACTTACTGCCTTTCTGGACAGACAAGGCAATTGTGTAAATAGATTGGAGGATTATGAACTCTAAAGTGATTTAACCCAGATTTTCATGGTAAATAGGAGTTGATAGCTGATGTGAGAGAGATGCGGACCCGAGCTTTACCTAGGGCTCAACACCATCAGCTCTGGGCCAGATGGTCTTGCCTCTGAGAAATATATTAGAGCAAAGTCTAAGTAAGAGCACAGTTGAAATCTGCTGCCAAGACAGATTTCTCACTGTTGGAATATGTTTCTGTGTGGTCCTCCATTTCTAGGTGGTCAAAAATAGGTCTGGAAGGGATTTTGATGAGGCCACTTAGTCCCTCCATTTCCACAAGGCATGATAAACTACACTGAAACCATTCCTGATAGATATGTTGAGCTTGTCCTTTAAGTAATGGAGATTTTTCTAGCTTCCCTGGATGGGTTGTATTTGATTTTATTAAACTAATTTTTTTTTTTTTCATATTGTGACTTTTGTCAGGGTTCTGAACAGGCACAAAAAGACCTGCTAGCCAGTGGAAGAGATGCCAGGTGGTTGACCACTGACCTCTTAATGCCAATGGCCAGAAAAGCGATGGTGATTCTCGGCAGGAGTGGGGAGGGGAGTCAGTCAGTGCAACGCTTGCGAGTTTTTGTTTGTTTTCCTTATGCCACAGGGATCTTCCATGGAGGGTATGGGAAAGTTAAAATATCATTCTCCTGTTTTTCCTATGTAAAGTGAAAAAGACCTTAATTCAGCGTTTTTGGGCGGGGGGGTGTGTGTATGTGTGTGTTTGTTTTTACTGTAATGCAATGTAAATTTAACTCTGAAATCTGCTATTGAGGAAAAAGTGGATTCTCATCAGCCCCAGCTACTGAGCTTTTCAAGGCTTAAGGCAGCAATCTGCAAACTGTCAGGGCCAATTAAAGCAAATGGCTGGAGCTGTTTTTCTCCCTCCTGGAGAGAACACAGTTCATCAAAAGCCAGAAGGAAATTTCATCGGGCTCATGAGCAATTATCTTGCGGGATGTAATAAGAGAGATCCACTCGATGCCCAGTGTGAACTTGCACTTATAATCACTCTTAATTCTCCAGTGGGCAGATGAGCAGTGATCTCACCAATTTAAAGCCTGAAGTTTTTGTGTTCAGTAGAAGCTGGTAGAGGGAACTTGTTCTTTTGTAGGGTTTGACTGATGTTGACTTGTAAATCTGAATTTTGAACATCCCTGACCTGGCAAAAGATATTCCACCTTTCTGTGTGTTATGGGTTAACACTGGTAGGCAGCTAAGCACCACACAGCTGTTTGCTGACTTCCACCCCAGCGGGACAGGGAAGAGAACTGGAAGGGTAAAATTGAGAAAGCAGGACTGCATCGGGTATAACGGTTGCTTGGGAAGGAAACACCATTACTCCAAACATCTCCCCTTCCTATTTCTTTCCCTCAGCTTTTATTGCCGAGCACGATGTCGCATCGGCTATCCCTTTGGTCGGTTGGGGTCAGCTGTCCTGGCTGTGTTCTCTCCCAAATTCTTGTGCCCCCCCCCCGCCCCCAGCCTACCCACTGGCAGGGCAGTGTGAGAAACAGAAAAGGCTCTGATACTGTGCGAGCAATGTTCAGCAACAGCTAAAACATCAGTGTGTTATCAACACTGTTTTGGTCACAAGTCCAAAACAGAGCACCATACAAGCTACTATGAAGAAAATTAACTCTATGCCAGACAAAACCAGTACACTGTGGTGTACCACAACTTCTGCTGTTGGAAGCCTGTGACAGCTGTTTATTTTTGGCTTACTGGTGGTGTTTCACAAAGGTTGTGTTTGCATTTGTATGGTTTAAAGCAAATATTGACCTACCGTGCAATCCAGTTTATTTCATGGGTCTAGTCCATCAGTTAGCACGGAGCTGATTCATTAAAAATACTGTGCTATATCTTTGCTCCTTGTAGGTCGTGTGGCTGATACTGTCACTTTCTGTTTAACTTACTTTGTTACTTGTCGCTGACAAAAATCCCTTTTTGGTCCATAGAACTTGGTGACAAAATCAGTTTGGATTGAGGCTATGCAGATGAGTGCTTGGTTTTTGAAGCAGGTTCACTTTTCTGTGTCTGTTGTCCTCACAGGTGGGTTGCAGTTTGAGTAAAGTGAGAATTGAAGGTTCAAGGCTGACTCAGTTCTGATTTGATAGCTCTAGAAGACTACTAGTTTTTCGTGCATGCCTTCACACCCCACTGGAAGAAGTTCTCTGATTAGTATATTTCTTGAGACTTCAGTCATATTGAAGCTGTGGTTTTTTGAATCCCATCTGTGATCAGAATTAAGGAGAAGTGTCTTCTACCTGAGGCTTCAGTTGTGGTCATCCTGGATCTGAAAGTAGGCAGCCCTTTATGTCTGTTTAGCCTCAAAAGTACAGAGGGCTTCACAGCGTTCAGGTATAACAACAAAGGACTCTCAGCCCCAATGTTTGTGCTTAAAACCAAGAAATTTAAATTTTGCAACCAGGAAAATAGAAGATAACCCTGCAGGGTTTTTTTTAAATACCATCGCACCCTTTGGAAGCATATGGGATGCTGACCTTCTTGGGCTGTGGAGCCAGTTTTTTCCTAATGCATCCTCACTGCAGTCCAGATGATAGTCCAGTATACGCAAACTGTTAAACATAGAGGTACTGCCTTTCCCCCTAAGGGACAAGTGGTGGTGCCTGTGCATTTCATTTTGTTGTTTGCTATGATGCGTTTTCTTCTTCTGGTGATGTCTTTTACAGTATGAAGACAGCATGGCCTTGAGACTGAGTCACTCCACTGGGATTATTGTAATCTGGTGCTTCTGGCCCTGCCACGGACAGTCTCAGAAGAACCACTGAGTGTTCCTCTGTCACAATTCTGAATGGGGATCTTGGCTTTTGTCCAGTGATGTCTTGTGCTCCTCCTTAGCTAAGCAGAGCCCACCTTTGCCTGTGTTTTATGCAGCAGCTGGCTCAGTTGGCTTTTGTGTCCACTGAAGCACTTAGTGCTGCCGTACTTGCACATAATGAACCCGAAAATGTAAGATGTGTGACTTCTCTATAACTTCTTCCATCTTTAGGATCTATTCTGAGATTGTTTGCCATTTTTTAGGAAACCAGAATGCTGGGGTCAAGCTTCTTAGAAGGGTTATTGTTATTGAATATTAATAAATTTGCTGGTGCCTCTTTTAGGCCTGCATCTTTTAACAAGGTGAAAGAGTAGATAGTAAGCCAGCATGATAACCACTGAAAGTGTTGCTCCTACAACTTGAAAGGGAAGGCAATGTTCCCCTCTCACCATAACAGCTCATTGCTAGAATACAATCAGTGTAAATTGAATGTAAAATTCAGTTTAGGCAAAACAGATCAATGGGCTGGCTTTTGTAAAGGACAAGTGTTGATTGTAGCGATAAAATGCACTCAATGGAACCGTCTTTAAGCATAGCGCCTGGCTAGTTATTTTTAGCATTTCCTCACTCTGTGTCCCAGTATTTCAGGGTGTGTGCCTACACTTATGCACTGAAGCTGAAATGACAAGATATTAATCCCTGAGCAAAAGCATATTAATCACCTGCGTTATTCTGTTTATGTAATACAGTTAAATATACTTTGAGAGCAGGTGAGGTATGGGGCATGGATATGGGGTTTAACCTCGTGCAGGCTTTTTCTTGATTGATTGGTTTTAACAGTGGCAGCTGCCCCATTTCTAATTTTTTTCTGCTGAGAGTAATTTGTCAGTAGAATGGCTTCATTTATCTGCTATTGATATTTAAGCCAGAGAAACATCATCTGCTCTTCTCTTCCCTTCTGTGCCAGTGATGCCATTTTGCAAAATTTAGACTAAACAGAAATCCTGACTGCACAAGGAAAAGTGAAGATAAGTATCATTGAGACCTTGTGGCTTTGCAGTGGAATATTAAACTATTCACTTTAGCTAATTCTGCAAATCCTTTTGGCAGGCTGAGGGGGAGAATTTTATGGGTTTAGTCTAATTTCTAGTGGTTAAGTTTGTCGCATAGTGGCTGAGATGGTGTCAGTCTTCTACCTTAGAATATCTGCTAGTGCTAGGAACTAAGAGTTTGTATCTTCTATGCTGTAATTGGGCCCTGTGGATTTGCAATGTGACTGGGCCCTTTAGCTGTGCTAGCCACAAAAGACCAAGCCTTGGAAACTGCTTTCTCCAAAATGGAGAGTGGGGCCTTACTAGACTTTTGGTCTCAGTGGCTAAACAAGACCTGATCTGACAGTGCTGCTCTTTGTATGAGCAAGGGCTGTGGAATGAGATCTGGAAAACAATAAACAACTAAATGGGTCTGACTGCATGTTTTTCCACATCAAGAAGCGGGACTTGTACTAGTGCTGTGTTATGAGGTAGTATTAAAGCCCAGTGTTTGTGAATTAATAATTTATTGAAACAGCTATTCTGAGAGCAAAAAAAAATCTTTTTCATGTGATAAAATTCAATATTAGCCCTTATAATAGAGTTATTTTTTTCGTTTAGTGGGGTTTTATGTATAGGTAATAGAAGGCACTATTACCGGGGAGCTTCTTAGAAGAGGCCTGCTGAGAAGGCAAGGGTTTAGTTTGAGTAGCAGGGAAGCTAGCTGAAAGTAAGAGACTGCCTGAATTGAGGAGTAGATGATAAACTTGTTTCTGAAGAAATGGGAGAGAATTAGAATATGTATTTCAATGGGAGGACTTCTGGGCCCAATACAAACGGACTGTGTAGAAAGCCAAAGCTCAGAGTAGACAAGGAGAGAGATTTGCGAGTGGTAGAGCTGGGTATTGAACTGGAGTGAATTGAAGTTGCGATACTAAAATGCCATGGGATAGGCGAAAGTCTGCAGACAGGGCCCCTGCTAGAAACAGGAGATTGAGTGCAGGGAGTTCAGGTGTGCGGGGAGCCGGGGGCCTCCTCTGGGTTTGAAATTGCACAAGGCAGCACACCTGGGCCACCACAGCCAGCTGGCAGCAGCGAGGGCTGCCGGCCTCACCTGGGAGCCAGGAGGGGACAAAAGCTGCCAGATGGTCCTTACGTGGTGCTAAGTCAAAAAGGATTATTTACTGTGTGTTTTGCTGCTTTTCTGGTGTACTTTCATTTAATAGTGAATGTATTTGTGGGAATTGTGTGTATCCTGGAGAGAAATTACACTGCATCCTCGTTAGTGAGAGCACATGCATCTGTCTGCTGCTGTACTGTCCTGTGGTCTTACTGTTTGCTGAGGAGAAAGAAAAGGGAAGGGTAAGTCTGAATTTGAGCTTATTGGCATGAATGCTAGCTTTGGTAATTAACTTAGCAGCTTTGAGCCTTGGTCAGAGGTGTTTGATCCTAGTTGTTGTCTATTATTAAAGAATACAGAAGTATTTATTTGTGTTTTGCAGGTAGGGAAACTGGGGTAGGGAACAATACTTAACTGTGTAGATAAGCATTGGGCAGGCATTTAGCTACTCAACTCGTGTTGGTTTCAGAAAAACACTGCTTGTGTCAGGAAAGGTAGAAAACCCTGTCAAGCCTTATTTCTGGAGGGCAAATGCCCACAGGAGTAGTGCAGAAAACAGTACTGCTAAAACCCAGCTGCATAGCCACAGCAGAAGCTCTTAAGCCAGTACGAGCTGACTTAATTCAGCCATTACACCTAACTTGTGTGGATGTCTGTTGATGCTCCTAGTGCAAGGATATACAAAAGTAAATTTTGAAACTTTGCAGTAGTGGTAGTTGATCAATTTAAATGTTTAATTGCTTGGTATGACTTTTTTTAATGTCACTGTGTCCCTGAAGTTCCCTTGGAAGCAAGCAGTTAAAATGTGGGGGGGGTGTGTGTATGGTGAGGGCTTAAAATAAAATACTTGGGGTCACTAGGAACCACTTTGGCAGCTTAATAATTCAGAATGGTTGAAGAAGCTGCTCCTGGCAGTCAGGTGCCTCTCTGCTGCCTGTTTTAGTTGGGAACAGATCCTTTTGACCCCTGGTTTGAACTGCAGACCTTTGCTCTTGTGTAGAATCCCACTGCAACGAACAACGAGGCCGGCAGGAACACCACCAGTGTCCTTTGGCGTCTTGTTGTTGAACTGTCTCCTGAAGAATGAGCAACATCGTTCTGATTGCTTGCTTGTGCTGCAGTGAAATTGCTCTGTGTTTCTGCCGTTGCAGGCAGCGTTGGTGACGTGCTCTGTTCCAGGCTGTCTGTGCTAGATGTCTGTAAACATTTTGTGAGGTTTGCCCGCTCTGCATCGGGATCAAGGAGGGATAAAGCAAGTGACGTTGGTCTTGACAGAGCTTATTGGCTTGCTGTTATTTTGCTGATGTCAAGTGAATGGTGTCTTTATGCACAGTGCTCTGCTTGGTCTGCTCACCTCTTCCCTGAGAGAGATGAGCCGAGGATCAAATACCGAAGCACAATTCCACTCATTTGCTAATAAAATTCACAGCTGGAATGTCCCTGGCATACCTTTGTTCTGCTTGTTTAGTCCTTATGAGCACCGATCCAAAAGGATCATTGTTCATTTCAGTGATCCCTGTAAATGTTTGCATTCATTTCATCTGGTTACTGCCACTTGCAACTATTGATTGTTATGGCTCTGTTAGTTATGCTCCTGTTTTCCTAATCCTTTCAATGCTTTCTGTTGCTTTTCAATGGAAGAATCTCCTCCACGTTAATTTACTGTGTTGCTATTGCTTCTGTGCTGCTATTCCTTCTTCTGCCTTCGCTGTTTCGCAGAGAATGAAAGACTACAGAGATAGCTGAGAAGTGAGTTAACTCCCAGTCTGCTGCAAGTTAATTTAATAAACTCAAGCCTTTGTGTAGTTCTTCCTGTGCTGCTTATTCACTATTTGTATGGGGAGGGGTCTGAGAAGATAGGCTGTAAAACTCTTTAGATCCTCTTCTAATTAAAATAAGCTTCTTTACCCATCTCCGAGTTGTGCTGAGTTGAGCTTAATTCTCTTACTCGTTGCGTTGTATACCATGTGCAAAAGGTCATGTGGAAGAACGGGTTTAGAGCTCTGTAGTAGTGTCACAGGGGCAGCGCGAACACAATATGTGTTGAATAAACAAATACTGAATTTCAAGAACTGTTGATCTGCCTGGTTTTGTAAGGCAGAAGATGGTGTTTTCTCCTCTTAGTAATGTTACACATTTTCTGTCCTTCAATGGGAATTTATGGAGGAAACCTCGACTCCTGTGGCGACTGCCCAGACCACCCAGGACTCACCAAGGTGAAGATTTTGCCCTCAGCTGGCAGTCTTTAGCCCTGTTCCGATGTACCCCCTTGCATAGTCGTATTCATGTCAGAGGCCCAGCACTTGCATTCGGAGCATGCACATGGATGAGCGCCTTAAGGAGGATGCACAACTTCTCGGTGAGGGAATCGCATGTGGTCTGCTCAGGATTCATGGCATTTAAAGCAGAAGAATGGCGATGCTCACTGTGGCCGTTCTCTAGGGAATCTGACCGACAGATGTATCTGTCTCCAGCTGGCTGGAGAGTAGAGCTTGGAGTCTCTTGAGAGCTGCCAGGAGGGAACAAGGCGGCTCCTCACCCGCTATCGCCTGGTGCAGATCACTGCAAGGGTTCTGGCCGTGGGTGACTGCCTGGGCTGTCGGAAGGAAACGTGGCCTTTATCTCGGCCGGGGCTGGGGGAAGAGGCCGGGCCGGGCAAGCCAGGTCGAGTGGGGAAGAGGGAGGCTCGCCCTCGTCTGGGGTGGATCTTCCTGCAGCCTCTGCCCTCCCAGCCCTGCAGCCCGGGGCCGGCTCGCTGCAGCTCCCCCGGGGAGGCGTCCGTCCTCCGAGTGCCCTGAGTGTCCCCGCTGGGCGGGACGGGGCTCTCTGGGACGGCGGGGCCGCCCGAAGCGGGGACGGGACGGCCAGCGCCTGGCTCCGCCCGGGAGCCGCCCCGCAACGGCCCGGCTCGGCTGCGCTGTGGCGGCTGCGGCCGCACCGCAGAGCGGGGGACGGGCCGAGGGCGGGAAGGGAAACCTCCCCCTCGCAGCCGCCCTTGGCAGCCGGCGGCCCCGGCCCGAGGAAGCCCCCGGCGCTGGGCCTGGAGGCCCGGACCCCGCCGGGGCAGCGGGCTGGGGTGAGGGCGGCCGCTCCCGCCTGCAGGTAACGCGGGGCGGGAGTGCGGGGGGCCGGGCCGGGCCGCCCCTCGTCTCGGCTGGGGCGGCGGCCGCGCGTCGCGGGCTGAGGCCGACGGAGCTGGGACGGAGCTCGGGCTCTGGCCGCGGTGGCGGTGGCCGGAGCCGCCGGGGGTTGCTGGCAGGAGGCCGGTTGCTCCAGCGCAGCGACGGCTCTCCCGCCCGGTGGGTGCCTCTGGCGGGAGCAGGGCTGCCCCTGCCCTCACGCACCTGCGCTGGGTCCAAAGGATTCGGTTGTTCTGTCAGTTTTAGGGGTTTGTAGCCCACGCGTGCTTTGTTTTCCTCGGAAAGCCACCTCAGAGTAGGAGGATGAAAGTAAGTAGACGGCGCGAGTTCTTTGGTAGGCGTTGGATGCTGCAGATCTCCGGTTGTTAGAGATACGGTATCCAAAATAACAGACCGTACCTGAGGAGAAGGAGGACTCGAAGAGAATGAAAACAGGAAGAGATGGGGGGATGATGTTATTTTCCTAAATGCTTAGTGTAACAGTGACTTCTTTTGGGACTTGCGATTTAACAGTTGGGAAAGCTGGGCTTTTCAGGCTCAAGTGAGCTGCTGTGGAAAAGACCCCGTAGTGAAAGTTCTGCTGCAGCCATCTCCATGTCAGTTTGCAAAGGATGTTCAGAAACCAGAAAGTAGGGAAGTATCAAAATCTGAGCTTCGCAACCTTGCGCCGCGCTTTTGAAAAAGTGTGTGATTTGTATTTGCCGTAGCCAGAGCACCTAAGGAAGCATCCCTAGGACAGGCAAAGCTCTCTAAGGTGGAGTAATTCACCCAAGATGACTATTCAAACTGCAAAATATGTGTAAAGGAAAAAAAAACCAGCTGCTTTAAAAAAAAAAAATAAAATCAGCTGCATGTTCCTCTGTTTACCATACTGTTCAGATAACTTGATAACCAAGTTACACGTACTATTTTGTCAATCTGCTTGCACCACCGTTCGGTTCTGTTTGCTGTGTATCCAGTACAGCAGCAACCTTTGCCTCGTACGAGATGGATGTTAGGTTGCCTCTAGAGCACCTTCTACCACCGGCGCAGTTTGAATATTGGCAGGAAGTTGCAACAGTTATTGCAACCAAAATGTTGTGGACTGAAGGCGCTGAAGTATTTTCCCTTTGGTTCCAGTTAAGTATTTCTGGGATTTCCTAAGAATGGACTCATCGATGACACCTGGGCTGTTCTTTCCTGTGTCACAGTAGATGAGGTCAGAATGTTAGGTTAGGATTCAGAAATGTGCTTGTGTCTTATAATGTTTGTTCATAGTTACTTTAAACTCCCAGGGGAAGCTGATGTTTTCTCTGTGAATCATTTCTGGCAGCTATACCTATCTTTCCCCGGAATAATTATGACCCAGATGGCATCGAGGGAGAGGAGTATTTGCTTCAATGAGTGAAACATTTCCATTTAGGAAGTAAATAATGCTGATCTCTGGCAAGGTTCAGACTGCATGAGAGTTGTAATTCATCTCGTAAAGATTTTGCACGGTTCTTTACTCGTTATGCATCACCCCTGCAGATTAGAGGGGAATGCAGAATACATTTGGTGCCTTCTTGTGTGGAAAATGGAGTATTTGCATTAAGAAGACAGCCTTCAGAGCAGTGAGCGAGGGATTGCATGAAGGTCATTGCAGCACAGACAACTCGGTTAACTAGTACTCAGCATCATGAGTGTACAGTTGAACTACAGTCGCTTCCTAGAGCTGTGGGATGAGTACATGTGCAGCTCCTCTGTGAGTCGTAGGGACTTGTAGAACCAAGGGAAGCTTGATGCCTGTGGCAACAGTAAAAGTCTGTTCCCATCTGGATCCAGCTTATTATGGGCTACAGATTAGATGGATTTTTGTCCTTGCAACTCAGTGCACTCTCTCTGTGATATTGAGAGAGATTGCTGTCTATCGGCAGTTCTGCAACAAGACACCTGATGTTGGGATGTCCTATTGCATCCGTAAGTAAATTCACGGTGCAGTGAAATGACGTGTTTCTCCAGGACTCTTTCTACAAAATGTCTTCGTGTAGCTTGTGTATTTCGCTGGCAGTTTGAAGAAGGGCTCTGTGTAGCATCCATGTTGGAAAAGTAGTGGGATGGTACAGAGAGAAAGCGTGGGTTTGCCTGTATGTAGGTCACACGTTTCTAGGCCCAAGGCAGTTCTGACCTGAGGTTGGTACTCTGCTGTTTGACTGCTCTGTTGAGCACGTGTCCCGATATATAGTGTGCCAGCCTGCTCTGCTGTTTTCAGGTAGCAAGGGATTTTTTATCCTCCTTTATCCTACAGTCACTTAAATTTTATGGGTTTGTGGCACAGCCTGGAATATTCTTTTATGATGAGTGATTTTTGGAACTGGCATTGTCCTCTTTGAAATGCTGGGAGTTCTGAAGCCTGTGGCGTTTCATTCCTTCCTGGGGAGAGGGAAAAGGTCCACTGAAATAGCATAAAACTCTTAAGACTGGGGAGTGGCACTCTATCCTCATCTAAAAAGCCCTATGGTATTTGTTCCTTCCTTCTCTGAGCATGTAATTCCTTTTCCCACTGTTATTACCCTCCCCCAACTTTCCGCCAGTTCGCTTGGATGAAACGGGAGGGGTTGTTGTTTTTAAGGAAAAGCCATGTAGCAATAATTGAACTGTGCTCCTCTTGTACCTTTGTATTGTTGGATGTTTCCATTTGTTTTCTCTGCAGTGGGTTTGACTGTCTTGACTGGTCGATAGCAGCCTTTTAAAAAAGCAGTTCTGCCTCTTAGTTAAAGCAATAAAATGTCCATTTTATTCATTTCTGATACGGAGGAAGAGGGGATCGTACAAATCTCATTAGGCTCTGCAATGCTTTCTAAAAAGGATGCTCTTTCTTTTTGATAATTTCTGTTTTCATAAAGACAGTAAACACTGGTGCACCTTAAACTCAGCAATGTTACACCACCTCCACAAAAGAAGTCTAAATGAAAGTGTTACCCAAGGCATCTTTTAGTGATGATTAGAAGGAAGGATGACATGAAGTTCACAAGGACATTTGGTTTTGATGCTGCTCTCTTGTGACAGGTGTTTGGATGTCACAGGGATGTGCAGCAGGAAAAGACTGAAGCAAGAGAGGTGCTAAAGCTGAACAGAAATCAGGCTCCTTCTGCATGCTTGAAACTTCATTTTGCATCAAATTACTCCTCCATACATTTAAAAGGGGATGTTTGGCTGGAGGAAGAGTTTATTTTTAGGCCTCAGTGGTTTCAGTTGCTTTATTGGTAGACGGTAGTGTTAACAACAACACATCACGTGGCAGAAAGCTGCTCCTCTTGCCATGTCTGAGTACACGTCCTATTAGCTCGTTTGTCAGCCTGGTTTGAACTGGCTTTGTGTCATGGCAGTTGGTGAGGTTTGCTGTGCTTTTGGAATCCACACAATTTGGCCCTTGGCATTCTGTTTTTTTTTGTTTGTTTGTTTGTTTTTGTTTGTTTTTGTTTTTTTTTTAATGTTGAGAAAATTTTGGGTGTTTTGGATAGATTGAGAGGAAGAGGGAGACCCAGGGATGCCTAAAGATAAAAGGATGCAACAGTAGATTTTTCCAGAAGTCAAAGCAGCAGCTTGGCCCTAAACATTGAAAGCCACACTCTGCTGTCTTGTTCCTCTGGTTAAGAGGTAAACCAGGCTTTGACAATCTATTTGATTTAATTCAAAGTTGTGGATGTGCTGCATCCCTGTGGTATTCACCTCATTTACCAATTGTCATGGCAACAGCTGGAAAGGCTACCCCAAGCTTTTACTGATGCCAGCACAAAATCTGCAGTGCTTATTGCAGGTAAGCAATAACCCTTCCTTGTTCCTGCTGTAGCTAGCACTGATAAGTAGCAGCAAAGATTGACATTTCTCTGACATTGGCACTTTTTTCAAAACTGCTATTACTGTTGGAAAACCGACAACATGTATTCCAGAATCAAAACCAAAACTAACTTTCTGGGCAAGTGAAACTCAACACTGCGGTATTATGTGGTAAGATGCATATGAAGACTCTTCCTCAAAAATAGACTGGTGTTGACTTTTTGTTGCTAAAATCATGCTGCTGCTGTTTTCCTGGTCATTTCTTTCAACTCTATTTTCTGTGCTTTTTTGTTTCTGTTGCCATTGTGTCCAGATGCTCCTGAATTTGAAATCAAGGGCTGGTACTGGAGTTTTGTAAAGACTTCTTGCCCAGTTCTCCTCCCTTACACCCAGTGCTCTGGAAAAAGTCTTTTGGATATTATGCAGGTGTTTCTGTGCCTTGGAAGTCTGGCTAGTTTGCGTATCCTTCCCATCTCTGCTAAAGCTGTGAGGATTCCTGTTTTAAATAAAGTACCGATTTATCTACTCAGCAGGTCAGGCCTCTTCTGTAGCCAGGTCATTCTGGGGAAGAAAATTACCTTTCTTGCCTTTATTATCTTTTTTTTTTTTAAATGGGGTTGGAGTTAAATTTACCTATGATACTATGAAGAAAAGGAGCTTCCAATTTGCTTGCTAAAGACAACTATAATGTTTTAAAACACCAGCTGGACTGTAATTAAGGTTTAAGCTAAATAGAAGGTAGTCAGGATGTTCCTCAGTAATATCTCTGTGCACAGAATGTCTTAGGATGGTGTTGACAGCAGGATGGGATAAGTACTTCAAGTTGGGGTTTGAGTTCTTTTCATTTGAGAAGTGGAATCTAGAAAACCTAGTGGCCCTGCTAATTCAGCATGAGTTTGTGTACCAAGGGTACGAGCTGAAATGGCATCCACTCGTCTTGCTGTGAAAGTTGTTGCTGTGACGTGTTGAGTGGCATCACTTAATTGTATGTTGTCTTATTAGGTGTGCTGAACATGCTGCTGACCATGCCGAATGTGTTGCTGATGATACTGCCTGTCTCCAAGACCCCTTACGTGGAAGAATTTTAGGGGTTGCTGTGCAGATCAATGGACGTGGACCCCTATGCCAGCATGCAGGTTGGGATGCGGGTAGTTCGTGGAGTGGACTGGAAGTGGGGCAGCCAGGACAACGGCGAAGGGAATGTTGGGACTGTGGTTGAGATTGGTCGGACAGGCAGCCCAACCACACCAGACAAGACCGTGGTCGTGCAGTGGGATCAAGGCAACAGAACCAATTATCGGACTGGATTCCAAGGGGCTTACGACCTTCTTCTGTATGATAACGCACAAATAGGTGAGTATAGCATGGACAAGAAGCACAAACGCTAGCGCTGTAAACCCATCTCCTTCAGTATGTGTAACGCCTGCCTCGTGCTAGCTGGAATGTTAAGCCTTTTGCAACTGCCTGTGGACTGATGCTGAGCAGCAATGTACGCTCAGCCAATTCATGGCAATGAAATTCCTGTTTGCCTCTATGCAAAGGCTTTTATTTCCTCTCTTTTTTTATTTGTGGGTCTAACAGTTTTGCTGACTTTGTCATTCTGCTGGATTGTGGCATGACTTTTAGGATGCGAGTCCCTTAAGCCAGGAAATGGATACTTCGTATTACACATATCACTTCGTATTGTATTATATTGTTGCATCATCTTCAGTACGTGCACAGTACATGATTTTTCTCTTTAAAACATGCTGATGTAGTTCTAAGAGTCTGATCAGCCTGGTTTCTCTGGATTTTGCATGGATCTTATCTTCCTTTGCTTTTGTTCTCCTAGGCGTCCGTCACCCTAACATCATCTGTGATTGTTGCAAGAAGCACGGTATACGGGGAATGCGGTGGAAATGCAAAATGTGTTTTGACTATGACTTGTGCACACAGTGTTACATGAACAACAAGCATGATCTGTCTCACTCCTTCGAGCGCTATGAGACAGCACACTCACAACCGTAAGTGGTGCAATAGGGGAAGTCCAGTTAACCATGTTGAGATTTATAGGACGCTATTCTATAGCAGTGGTCTCCAAAATGGGGGGTGTGTGCCCCAGGGGGTGTGCAAGATGATCTATTGAGGTGCAGGAATAAAATAATAGAACTTCAGGAGTACATGTCTGTGTAATTTGTAAAGAAATAAATGTACATATTTTGGGGGGTGCTCAGAATTTTTTTACTGATAGGGTTGCATGATCAAAAAAGTTTGGGGACCACTGTTCTATAGAATAGTGTAAGGCTGTATCTGGCACTTTTATGGAGCTGTGTGAAAAAAGACAGCAAACAGAAATCAGCAGAATTTTTCTGAAAAATTAAGGTGAAAATTCAAAATGATTGTCTGCTCTGGTTTTTCTCCCCTCCGCCCCCCCAATTAAGTGATTTCTTAGACATGCTTTGCCATTTGCTGTTGTCGGATAACTGAGTGGGCACAGGGAGGCTGACAGGAATCTTGCACTCCCAAATTGTTGATTTCTTCTCAGGGTCTGTACTGTTCACTGAAGAACGCCACCTTCTCATTTACTCTGTACTCTGCCTTTGCACGTTAGCATTATTGGAAGTGACTGCTACACTGGTGCCTGTGGAACAGTATCCATAATTTTATGCTCGTTCATGAAGTGCCAAAACATGGAGGTCTGTTCTCCTGTCCTGAGAGAGAACTGAAAAATAGTCTCAACAGTAGTTTCATTTGCGCCTCCTAAGGTGGGCACGAAGACGAATTTTATAATCCTCTTGCCTTTAGGAAATCAGCTCGTCTCTGTCGTTGATCTTTTTTTTCCCCCTCCCCCTGAAAATATCATTGTGCATTGCATCTGTCTGTGGAATGAGAAGTATAATTACTTTGCTAAAGACAGTGGTGTCGAATTTGCAGCTGTTTTTCCTCCCATATGGGAAGCTCTTTCTGGAGTTGATTACCATAGTTCTGCCAGTGTGGCTGAGCCAGAATTCTGAGCACTAGCAAAGGGATAGATGTTGCTGTCCAAAGATGTCCCCTCTGAGCTTTGAGGCTTGTGTTTATCCACCAGATTAGGATGTTTCTTGAGCTTGTGTTAATATGACAAGCCAGGCAGATTCTATTGTGAAATAAGCTTTGTGATTTCATATATATATATATATATATATAAATAAAAATATACATGCATATAAAAATAGACATATTTTTTTCTGTCTCTTCCTATGCATATTATAGTTAGCTCCAAGTAGTTACTCAGAGGTGCCTGCTTGTGTCTTTTATTTGAGCTCTAGGTACGCTCTGCTGTTAAGGTACATAATCTTCCTCGCATTTAAAGAAAAAAGAAAAAAAAGTAGGCAACAATTACTGTAGGAGGCTGCACTGTTGCAGAGCAGTCCAAATTTTCTGGCCTTTGCATGGGTTCTCCAGGGCGCTGCGCAGTGCCGCGGTCCCTTGGGCGGCAGGCTCTGTTGCCTTTCCTGACCACCCTCATCAGGAACACCCCCGAACGTTGTCATTTATCAAAAGGCAGATTGGTAGGCAATTTTTCCCCAGGACTCTTATCCTCTGCGGAACTAGTTTCCTTTCTGAGGAATCTGAATAGTGAAAGATGTAAACGGGGCAATTTTTCCTTTCAAGGCTTGTATCTGACCTGAGTCCAGGCTGCCGTGTGAATTCGGTAGTAGAGTGCTTGCTGTCAGTGTGAAAAGAGAGCTTGGAAGACTGCCAGCGAACTTGTCCTGTGCGAGTTATCTGACTTTCACAAAGCGCTGCGGCACCCCTCTGGAACGTCACCGCAGCACTGGAGGGCTCTTCGGAGGTAGATGTCTGCTAGAGCAGAACTTGATGTCTGATGATGCTTGCTTCTTAGTGGCTTTTTGGTTTGTTTGATTTGGCTTTTTCCTAAACTCCTTTGCTTTTTTCTGCGAGTGTGGTTTGTTCAGTGGTTAGAGATGATGTGATATAAATTAACTTTTTTTGAGTTGATAAAAAGAAGTCTAGACATATATCATAGAGTCTATGATACCAAGTCTTTTGTTAAAGTAGCAGTATTCTGATTTTCATTACTATGTGTTAGCGGGAGCAACGATCTTCCTAATAGCAGGTAGCTAAGAAAAAAGAAAAAGGGGTGTGTGTGACATCAGGGACACAGCATGAGCCTGTCAGATGTGGCAATGGTTTCTGGGAGCCTCAATAAGGAGGAAAGGAAGAAGCAGCAGTAGTTGTAATTGGATAATATAACATCTTTCCTGCTGTTCCTACGTGGCAGGTATTGAGTGTAGCCGTGCTGAGGGATGGAGAGAAATTAGAACTCTTCAATGAAGAAGCTTCCAGTTGTGGAAACCTGCAATTTTAAAGATGAATGAAAGGTGCATATTGTGATTCTTAGAAGTCACTAAGCTTTTGGAGAAAACAGGCTGTCAGAAATGCTTTTTGTTCCAGTCATTTGACTGAGTTGGATGGTAGAATACTGTACGATAGCTGCAGTGCATACGTGTTTTATGGAAGAGCTTTCATGCAGGGAGCTGGCAAACTGGAACAATTTTACTCAGAAATGTCTTGAGTGCAGGAGCAGGAAGAAGTAGGAGCACATTTGCTTTAATGCAAATGTAATCCTATGATTTGTTGGTCTAGTGTTCTGTAGAGTGCGCTGCATTAAGAATGGAATGTTCTGATTAAAAAAAAAGTTAAACGAGGGGCAGGGTGGGAGATCACCCTTGAACGATGCCCCAGAGAGGATTTCTTTGGAATAACTGAGGACTGAGCTGTAAAGACACATTGCCTTAGGCAATGCAGCATCCTTTTCGAAGAACAAAAATTGCATACTTATGACTCACTAGAACTATCGCTTAGATCACTCATCTCAATTTTTTTGCTTAATGAAATAAAAGAGAAAACCTTTGGCAGTTCCCCAAGGACCAAAAAAAGCTGTCTATTTAAAAAGACATGGTAACTGCTGTGCAGATTTGGGTTTTCTTGAGGTTTTGTTGCTACCCGCTGTTGTTTGAATGGCTATGAAACACAAGATGAGTCTCCTTTAGAGGTCAAGATTCTCTCACCTCCTTTCTCTGGCACGGAACAGGTATCTTTTGGTTCTTTACAATGAGCCTCGAGCACGTAGCGTGTTGCTTTCAAGACCCAGGCAAAGTGCTGTGATGAGCCCCCTGGAGTGTTAATTAGTCAGAAAGCTTATAAAGGGAGTGGATGGAGAGACAGCCCACCAAATGTGACAGCATCCCATAATCTTGGTTTCGCATAGTGAAGGAGGGGCTACTTACACATCGTGTTCGTAGTCCTTGGCTTACAATCAGTGAGACCAAATGTAGAACCCTGGAATGCAGCTGTATCATAGAATCACAGAACGCTTTGGGATGGAAGGGACCTTTCCAGGCCATCCAGTCCGCCCCCCCTGCAATGGGCAGGGACATCTTCAACCAGATCGCGTTGCTCAGAGCCCCATCCAGCCTGGCCTTGAGTGTTTCCAAGGACGGGGCATCTACCACCTCTCTGGGCAACCCCTTCCAGTGTTTCACCACCCTCATTGTGAAAATTTTTTTCCTGTGTTCAGTCTAAATCTACCCTCTTTTAGTTTAAAACCATTACCCTTTGTCCTGTCACAGCAGGCCTTGCTAAAAAGACTATCCCCATCTTTCTTGTAGGTTGTATTATGGAGCTGTCACCTCAACTGCCTCTTTAACCAAAGATCGAGAGCTGGGACTCTCCAGTCCCTCCCTGGTCTCCACTCTTAGTCTGTTGTGAGAGAGCATCACCACGCATCCAGTCTTGCAACTGCTCCCATTGCTGATCCTTTGACAGAGGACGCTAAGGCCTCTAGCGGGGCAATTTCAGAGATGGCAGTGTGATGTCCTTGTGCAGCAAATTGCTACCGCTGCTGTTGCCAGACCCACCACATGGCACCTGTGCAGCTAAACCTAGGCGAGGCCAACACATAACTGTTTGTAGCAGCTCACTAATCCTAGGATTTAAGAGGCCTTAAGCCCAGACAGACACTGTAGAGGGTTCCCAGTCAGTTTTCTAAAGAGGCTTTGAAGACACCCTTACCTGAACGCTATTTCAGGTCTTAAATGACCCGAGTTTGAACCTCTGGTGGCAGGACGTACTGCTTTTTTTAATATTTTGCCTTTTGAAGTAATCTCTTCCTGACATCTGTCAATCACTGGTATTTTTTATTTGTCTTGTTTGGTTTGAATTTTATGGCTGTTTTGGGAGAGGCTCTCATCTTTTGTCTAAAAGGATGGACAGCTCAGTTTCACTGAAGATCTTTTTTTGCAATCTTGTATCCATTTGCTCAAAATATGCTTAGTAATTGGAAGGTAAATCAATGTCTGTTAGCAGGATAGCGAAGCAGAACTCCTTAGGTTTATGTTATGGCTGGAATAGTCAGGCACACTCAGGTGAGTTCTGCAAATAATCAAGTCTGAGATAATCTTCCTCTTATACAGAATATTAGTATTATTATATTCAAGTGCAAAAGCAGCAATGGCATTTTGCATGCATCACCTTCTCAGGGATGGTGCTAAGTTGAATTTCAGTAGGGGATGTGGTGCATTTTACCCAGGCTATTTTCTAGACTTCACTCACCAATAAATCACAACCTTAACAAATTTTCAAAAGTCCTATTTATTTTTTTTTTTCTGGAGAACAATGGAGTTGGAGGAGCCAGCAAACTACACAGGGAAACGTTCTGTGTAATCAAGCATAAGAAATACAAATATTTTCTCACGTTGTGTTTTTATACTGTAGTCAGCACAGAGTTTGCAGTTATTTTCAGCCATAATTCTTAAACCAGCTCTGTCTAGTCTAGTTACCAGTTGGATTTCTAAATCGGATACATTACAAGAACAAGTGCATGCTGTCATTTAGGTATGCGTGTGCAATGCAGACCCATTCAAGGCAGCTTTAATAATCCAGCCTTCCATCTGTGACTGCTTATACTGTAAGCCTGAATTAATATAGCAGCTGAGTGACAACTGCTGGGCATTTGATTGCTAGGCAATAAAGGGGATGCAGGTTTATTTACTGTAGTAACCTCTTCAACGTGTGTTATTTATGCAATGTCAGTTTAAGCCACTAGACTAAGAAATTTTGGTGAGTAACGTTTTGAATCAAATCTGACTCATGTGATGATGTTTCTTTCCTAACTTTTTAAAATGCTTGCTAAGTATTAATGAATTTATTAATATGAATTTATTTATTAATTCATTTTGTTAATGAATGAGTATAATTTTACTTTTAAAAAACCCCATGATTTACCAGATAAACTACCCAACCACTTCCTTAAAAAAAACATGTGCATTGCAGAATACTGGGGCATATCCCCACACTAGGGCTGCCCTTTTTTAGTTTGGAATATTTTGCTTGACTTGTGGAATAGGGATTAAATGTCAGTGACATTTTATCTTTATCTTTTCTGGAATTACATGATCAAAACTGTAAGCAAGAGAAATCTTCACTAAAACATCCTTAGCTTGTGGTTTGAACTAAGAGCCATGTTTAACGGATGATAACAAGACATTTCACTTCCTATGCTCACCAGTGCTTCTGTATCGTTCTCGGTACAATATTCTGCCATTAAAGGCTGTGTATA
Organism: Nipponia nippon; assembly: GCF_047370975.1. NCBI lineage: Eukaryota > Metazoa > Chordata > Aves > Pelecaniformes > Threskiornithidae > Nipponia > Nipponia nippon. The sequence goes on from NW_028262335.1 coordinate 7,035,133, forward strand.
GGCATCTCTGAGAGCACAGTTGAGAAAACCTTCTGTCTGCAGTACAGTGTTGAGTCTTAGGAGCACACACACATTTTAACTCACATTTGGTAGCGTTGGTCTGAAATCTTGCCCACTGTGGCTTTCCAAAACTCAGTCTGATATGAGTTAGCATTGGAGGTTAAAAAAGGCAGCAAGCATTTAGCCCAACACAGACCTTGCGGTCTGAGTTACAAACATACAGCTGGTTTTGTGAAGAACTGTGCCTTGGCAAGGAAGGATAGGATTGACAATGGAAATTCTTGGTAAAGACAGTTCCTGAAATAGGTTTCTGTGATCCTGATCCCTCACTTACTAGCGTCCTTGTCTTAGTCTGGTTCATGCTTGAGCAATCGGCATCCGCCTGCCATCTGTCAGAATTTCCTTCCTTTATCCTTTGCTGGAAGTGCTTCAGTAAAAGCTTTGCTAGGGAGGATTAGAGAATCTGGAATTTCTTGCATCATTGAGGTCGGTTTTACCTGTAGTTTCTGTAAGATCTTTGTGTTGGCTTTTCTTGAGGTAGCCTGTGTAGATCTTTCTGCATCCCAGGAGGAGCGTGGGTTTGTACCCCCTGTGAGCTGAGATTCTAGTTTACAGCTGTGCCTTTCTGAAGAGATTAACACAATATTTATGGCCTGCTACCTTGCAGGGTGACCATCCCTTCTGCTTTCCAGTCCCGTGCATTGTGCTTATTTCTTCGGCTAAGAATTTTCTGCAGTGGAGAAGTCTGTCTTGCAAAATATGTTAGCTGTGCCTAGTATGAAGGGGCTCTGACTTCTGCAGGGCCTCAGATCACTACTGCAAATTAAAAGCAGTCTCTGTTTAAGCTTCTCTTAAGTCAGTTGTTTTGGGTCTCAAATCTCTATCGGTGAAGATGATGCTATTTTTCTAGCTGTCTGGAGCATAGCTCTCGGGGATGTGAGAGGCTATGTAAGCACCTCAGTGAAATCTGAGCAGAGGCAGAATATCCACAGGGGGGTGGCTCCCAGCATGCTGAAGCGAGACATAGCTTCATTCTCTACAGTACATGCTCCCGAGTGTTTTCTGGACTCTATAGTAATTTAATAGCATTGGAATTTGTAGGGCAGAAATAGCTGCAGACTTTGGCTGTCATAATTAAAATTGTTATTAAAGGCAATATTGCAGTGATTAAATTTATCCCTAGGGTATTTTTGCAACACACTAATAACTTTGGTTGTTATCCAGTATTTGGAGCAAAACATGTTGAATTAGATTAAAACCTAAGATGTATTGACTCGGGACATCTGGTTCTCGCATCGTTCTTCAGTGTTGCTGGTCAGCAGCGTGGTTCAAGACAAGGTCAAAATTTTTGTGAGGCCAGGGAAAGAAGGCAGTGACGGTGGGCTGCCGCCAGCGTTTGAGTGGAACGGGAGCTGGAGTTCCTTATACTTCTGTCTTCTTTGAGGGAGCTCAGCTTTCTGAACTGGTCAGCTTTGTTTTCCTGGTCTCTAGCCACAAATTTCACTGGAGGTGACAGGTTAATGTGAGAGCTGTTGAGACGGGAAATGACTGCTGTTCCATGATTATACAAAAAGGGAAATTATGCTAGGAATATAATGAATGGTGGCTATTTTGCTATTTAAGCATCTCGCTTAAGCTTGGCTTGGTGCTTTATTTTATTATCACTGAGAATCTTTGCATTGAAACCCCTCCCTTGTGAGAGTAGGCTTGGAGGAGGAGATAAGTGTATTTTTATCACTTTGTCTCAGGGCTTAACTAAGACATCTTTGATAAATTGTTAGAAAAGCATTCAACAAAATACAGTGAAAATAGCATGTTGTAGCTAAGCTGTTTCAGATGTAGTACACAAATCCATGCTGGTTTTTGAAGCCAGTCTACAGTGCATGACACAGTGCAATAAAATGAATGCTGATCAGTGTTTCTTTTTAGCTGAGCTTTTTCCTAGCCCTCTTTTATTATCTTTTCTTCCGTAACAACTGCCAGCCTTGATGGTGTTTAAAACAGCCAAAATCTCAACCATTCAAAAAACGGTCTTCGTCTTCCTCCTTTTGAGCTACAATCTGGATAATGAACATTCAACGATTATAACAACGTGTAAATAAATCTCTCCCTCTTTTTAAACACGTTAGGTTGTAAAGCACAGGTGGGAGATCTGTTAACAAGTTAAGAAAGGTAAAAGACTTAGGCTTTTGATGGATAAGTAAACAGTGAGTTCAAGCATAAGCTTTTTATCCTTCTGAGTCTCCACCTTCTCTCTCTAGGTATTAGATGGAAAATAAATACAGCGTTCTGAGGTCAGCCCTACCCCGGTAGGCTTCCCCTCCCCTTCCCCTGTGGAACAGCTGCTGAACTTGGTTTTGCTCTGCCTGGTCTGGGAGTTGCCAAGAGCCTGTCAGGAGGAGGTGCGCGATTACGGCTATGGGTTGCGGCACCTTTGCAGTCACCTAGAAAAGTGGATTGTACCCTGGGAGAGCAACACAGACAGGTCCGTAAGGACTTTGGTGGCTTGGTATCTCATGAGAAAGCTTTCTGCTAGGGAACAGAGACTAGGAACAGCACACACAAAAACAGCAGAGAAGCTGCTGTAACATTATGGGAATTGGAAGCTGCTTTAACAGGACATCAGACCCCCTGTTTACTATCACGTAGGTATTTTTTTTTTTCTTTTTTCTTAAGAAGGATCGGTGTGTATGCTGTGATGCAGATTGCAGGGCAGATAGAGAGGTCTGCGTTATCCTGGAGGCAGTCTGGCCACAACACTGCTGGTCTAATCTGCTCTGCTTTTCAGCAAGTGAATGAGGCTGTGCAGTCTGCAGCTTAGGTTATGAAATGTGCTGAACTCCTTATGACTTTGAGCTAGGAGACTGCCTGAGCCATTCATGCTTTCGTGCAGTGTACACCCTAGTCATGTCCATAAGCATTGCCTTAAACTTAACAATGGGATACGAGGCCAGTCTCCCTCTCCCTCTGAAGTGTTGTCAGACTTTCTGGAGAAGTTACTAACTTTCTCCTTACTCCTCTCTTCCCTACCTCCCCCCAGAGGCTCTGTTTTAAAGATATATTTTAATTCTGTGAGACCTATATTAAGTGACTTGGGTGTTCTCCTTTGGGAAGCATGTGGATTATAAGTGGCACAGCTGGCCAGGAAAGCTAACGTGCCCTCCTGCTGTGATGTTTAGGACTGCGTGATGATATTTGTAGCAGGGCTTCCCCTGCTCTGTGTGTAGGCAATGGGGTGAAGTTGCTAAATCCAGATTTTGATGGCTTTGGTTTGCAGATGTACCTCATGCTGTAGAATGCTGGTAAATAGTTCACAAAAGTATTACTTTGCATGCATTCACAGTAATCATACTTGGCCCTCAGCGAGCTGCCTTACCCTAATATAATCTGTTGTTTGTGCATCTCATAGAGTGTGTGGGGAATTTTTTTCTTTGGAGCTGCTGGATTTTATTTTTGCCTTACACAGCCTTCCCTAAGGCTCCTGAAGTGCTGAAAGAAGGATGATTTTTTTTTGTTTGTTTGTTTTTTCCTTCACAGCTAAGCATGCTGTGTGTGAGCGAGTGAATGTAATCATTTTGAATCTTTGTGTTTAAATATGTTCAACTTCCTGAGTCAGCAAGATGCCATTCTGGTGCCTAACGACATGAGAGAGACCCCAGCACAGCCCTGCCGCTTGTGTGCGGATATGTGTTTGTCTGCACAGACTCTCACTGAAGGGTGCCTGTTCCTCACGCTCACATAGCAGCCTCTCTTCCCAATTATCTGCATCCCACAGTTGAGAGAAACACAGAACTTTTTTAAAGCTTACCATAGATCTCACAATTTTTGATAATGTTTGAAGATAAACTTGGGCCTTCTTTAGGCCAGTGTAGTATTCACTAGTTTTATTTCTGCTGTCAGTGGAACAGTGCCCAGGTATTCTGACCTTCCTGGGGAGACCAGCTTTTAGGATCAAAGACAAAGTTTATTGTTTTTTCTCACTTACATTCTCTTCACAATGCAAGCCATGTTTTTCTGTATGTAAGTGTGGTACACTTGGTCCTCATATGACAGACCTCGGTTGGAACAGAGCTTTATAAAGTGTGAATAGTAACAATAAATTAATTTGTGTTCTCTTATTTTGTTTTTCCAGAGTCCTAGTGAGTCCTCGACAGAATTTGACTCGCATCACGTTAAAAGGGACTTTCCAGGGGGCTAAAGTAGTCCGTGGCCCTGACTGGGAGTGGGGTAACCAGGACGGTAAGCTTCTTTTGAGATGCTCTGTAAAAAAAATTCAATTTTTTTTTCTTTTTTTTTCTTCCTGTTTGCCAAATTGCTAGTTGAAAATGCATGTGCTGAGCAGTAGCTTCTAGGGGAGCTGTTCAGATGATGCAGGTTGCTGTCCTTTAGAGTATTAAATATTATTTGTTTTCTTGTATTTGTTTACAAACATATCTGTGACATAAACTGTATGCATTCATTCAGGGTGTGGGAGGGAAGTTTTGCTGCTCCTATTTCATGGAGGCAAAAAGTCATGGGAACCATCCTGGAAGATCTTGTATAGAACTATAAATGTACACCATGTTACAAGAAAATAAAGGCCCATCTTTTCCTGAAAAAGCTTCCATTCACAGTGGGAATAAGGTTTGTCTGACTTTGTGGACAGTGCTCCTTTTTCCTTTGGGGTTCTTTGGAATACCCTTGTTTGGACACTTTTAACAACAGTGAAGAGAAGAGATCTATAAGGAGTGTTTCACATGGAGCGTTAATGAACTGTTTGCTCTGGTTGCTGGAGATTGGTTTCTACTTTCTGTATGAATTGTAACTTCAGGCTGAAAATGCAAAGGGACAAAAATGCCTTTTCTAGAGCTACTCTTGGGGTATAATGACTGTGTCTAATTCACCAACACCAAATTCTCTGTAGTTCTACAGGGTTAAGGAAACTTTACTGTCCGTTTCTATTCCAGAGCCTTGTACGCACTGTAACATTTACAGCTTCTTTTTTCCCTTAATTATTAAGTTGTAAGTCCAAAGGTTTCCAATGTTGAATCCACCATTTATTGCAGCTCTGGGTTCAGTGGAGGATATGGATACTTGCAAAGTCTGAGAGCAAAAGAAGCTTATGCTCAGTACTGCTTATCCGTCCTTTTGAGATCAGATCAACATTTACATGTCTGAGACTTGTGTTGCTTACAATGATTGTGACCTGAAAGCAGTTAAATGTGCAAGACAAGTGAGAAGATGCGTAAGGCCAGCCACTCAGCTGGTCTCTAATGAGTACCGCCTTGTCTTTGATGGAGCTGCCCCATCCACAGCCTTGTGCTCTTCTGAACTTAGCTTCCTCGTAGCACTAACACATCAACTCTACTTCCATTTAAGGAGGTAGCTTATAAGTAGTGGTAATAAATAACCTTGCAAACTCTGTAATAGGGTCCTGGTAAGTTTATGTATTGATCATGTGGTCTTATGTGTCTGGTAAGGGCAACAGCAGCTAGTTGAGAAATCTGATCAAATGGTCTTGCTTTTCTTTGCCTGTGCCTTTTTAGAATTCCTGCTGCCTGAGCCCTTTGCAGAAATTAGCATTGACTGCAAAATTTGCCAATTGACCAAACTTTTTTCTCTGCTGTGGCCAGGGTGGACCCTGGCAGCTCTTCAGTCACTTCAACCTTTTCATTGAGTACATATTTTTCCTTACTACCATTTCTCAGAGTCCAAACACCATGGAAGTGGAAGCTAGTGCCCTCCCCAGAGAAAAGCATCTGAACAGGGCGAGGGGGGAGATTACTTTTTGTTGTTGCTGTTCAGTGTAAATCCCTGCCGCAACAGACAAATGTTAAGTTTTTTTGTCACTGGTGCTGTTTCTGTCAGCACTAATTCGAGGCTAGCGGTACCTACCAGGTTTCTTACAGACTGAAAGAGCGGGGAGAGGACAGCAATCTGCTACAACCTGTCCACGTTAATAATATACTCACAGGAGCACAGTGTTGCTGCAAGATCACTGTTTGCCCATACCTGAACATTGGTACCATCCAGAGGCTCTCCTTTCCCCTGGTCAGTAATGCATATTGGATGTAACCTCCTTTTCTAAGAGCTGTCATCCCGATTAATTTTGGAGGGGACAGTTGTTTGGTTATCTGCAGAAAGGAAGATGAAAATCACTCTTAGCTGCCCTATTGCTAGGGTCTGGGTTCTAACCTGGAAGGCTTTTTTAGGCATAGCTCTGCAGGTTACATCACAGAAATGCATTTGGTAACTTAAATTGTATTTTTGTGGATAATATTCATGTGGGTGGATATCTGGAGTGCTGATCTGGTAGCTGGCTGCAGTATAAATTGTGTACAGAACTGGGATCTACCTGCCATTTCTAGGGAGAGACTTTAAAGGCAGATAGGATTTAAAAAATATTTTTCTTCCAGTAAAAATCAAGAGATATTGGGACTTTGCGGTTCTCAGACCGGCCCTCTAAAGGTGTGTTCTTGCTATTGATAGAACGGGCAATATAGCCCACTGGTTTGTCTGTATTATGCTTTTTAGATAGATATGCAGTTAGATAAGGAAGTTAACTCCTTTCAGCTGGTAAATTCCAAGACTTTGCAGGCAATTAGAAGCTCACTGTCCACCTAGGGAGACAGACAGACGTTGCTGTCCCCATTTGGGAAAGCACTAGACCAGTGCTGGGACTTGCTGAGGTTCACACAGTGACTTGGCAGCAGAGTGAGGTAGGGAATCTGCAAATTCTGCCTGCCTGTCACTCGGTTCGGTGTTGATAGACTGGCGTCTCTTGGATGAGAGTATGTCCCATGTGCCCAGCCGGATTTATCTTCCCAAAAATATATCCTCCTGTTCTGGATTGTTTCAGTAGTACTCCTCCTTGCTTGGGCAGGTGAAGAGAAGTACCAGAACAAACTTTACTTGATGTTCCTCCACCTGGCCGGTGTAGGGGAGAGATTAAAGGTCTTGGATGGATTTTACAACACTGCTGTGTTTTTATCTTGCCACAGTGTGGTGCCGCGACGCTGTGCGTTGCCTCGCTAGGCAGTGTTTCTGTACACCAGGAGGAATGGCTGCTTCTACACAGAATTCAGCTTTTCCATATTTGTATTCCAAACTAAATAGCTGCCTGGCTTTCAGTGCGTTTCATGTAGAGATTCTCTCCTAGTTGGTCAAACTGAGTTGTCTCATAGTTTAATTTCCCTAATTAAAAAGGTGACTGAGATCTCTTGTGCCTTCTGCAGATGAAGGTGAATCATGCAAGCTGTGAGGAAGTTGTATGAGCTGCCAAATAATTTTTTTTGGTGTGATTTCCTTCATTCATGTATATGAAGAACGCTTGACCAGAGGGCACTGCTTCAGGCAGCAGTATGCTGTCAGTGAAGCAGACCTGTGTGCTTCTGTTCAATGTGTAAAGCTGGCCTAAGATAGGGTCCCACAGAAATCCTTCCTGGCAGCAACCTCTCTGTCAGGATTTCGTCTGCCCCAGCTATTGGCTTTTGGCTCTGTGCCTGCTCCTCTGTGGTGAATAGTTGGAGAACTGACTAGTTTTTTCCTTGTTTTTTACTTAGTTAAGATAAAAATGTCATTAAATTATATCTCAGTAAACATCCCAGTGTCAGGTGAGCTTCTGTGTATTGGTCTCAGTAAAAATGCAAGCTGGACACTTTCTTCCCCCCTCTTTTTCCATCAGGTGGTGAAGGTAAAACTGGACGCGTGGTTGATATTCGTGGCTGGGATGTAGAGACGGGACGCAGTGTGGCCAGCGTCACGTGGTCTGATGGTACCACGAATGTCTACAGAGTTGGACACAAGGGAAAAGTGGACCTGAAATGTACTGTGGAGGCATCTGGTGGCTTTTACTACAAAGAGCATCTCCCAAAATTAGGTGCGTAGAGACAAGTCTTCTGTTGAGAAATCCTGATTCATGCTGCCATTTCCTCGCACTAAAGCCGTTTTGCTTGGAAGACAGAAAATCAGCAGGTGGTTTTATGAAGTTCTCACACAATATGTACCGTTTTAGTGGTCTTTGTGTGAACATACTGCTTTATTTCAGAGTGGCTAGTAAAGTAGTTTGGCCTTTCAGCGGTAAGATTGTGTAAGACCATCAGATGCCCACAGCTGTATCCCAAGGAGGGATCTTCTGCCAAGGCAACTTTTGCTGCTGCAAATGCATGAAACGCCCTCAGGAGAGCCTGCATCTGTCAGCAGAGAATTCAACCCAGTGTCAGTTTTGTTAATCCAGAGTTTTTCATTCTTCAGGCAAGCAGTGGTCCAACTGGTGTTCACTGTGCTTTTAGAGAGCAAATACTATTTTTCTGGTGGACCCAAAAGTGTGTTGAAGGGGAATGTGACAAAATGGAGATTTCTAAGAATGGAGATGCCAAATACTTGCCCAGCAGGGAGATTAGAAAAAGTCATGGAAAAAGGCGATGTCTGTATTGGCAACTTGCTGCAATCCACCTCTCCTCTTAACTCTGATGAAACCAAGGAAACTACTTGTGTTTTTGGACTTCCAGCATTTTTTACTAAGGTGTAATTTAGTTGTATTTTTTTTAACGAGGTGCAAGGGCTATCTTTTGCTCCCCTGAAAGAAAACAGGGAGGTCTGTTCTTGAGTTCTCTGAGCAGCAGAATCAGGTCTTTCTCATTCTTTTCTCTCTCTGACCAGCTTGGCAAGAGCATGAGGGAAAGAAAGGGTTCGATGGGGAGCTTATTTCCAGGGGTATGGCATCTCACTACACATCCTCTTGATGTCTCTATGTAGTGCTGCCCCGTAGAGCGTGTAGGCCATATGCCACAACAGAAAAAGCGTTCTACACCGTTCTACCCCAATTAACCCCTGTGTTAATTTGCAACCCTTGTTACAAAGCCAAATGAAACACAAAGCATTTTATTGCGTCCTGCATGTATGTGGGTGGTGTCGTTCTTCTCTTTAGGAAAACCAGCTGAACTGCAGAGGAAAGAAAGCACGGACAGGCATCCATTCCAGCATGGGGACAAAGTGAAATGCCTGCTGGACATTGACATCTTGCGGGAGATGCAGGAGGGCCATGGTGGCTGGAATCCTAAAATGGCTGAGGTATGCTTCTGCTTGCTCCTGTTCTCTCGGTAATGTATCAGTTACTATCTCAGACTACATAAGTAGGGACTGGCTAGGAAGTTACCAGAATATCTTTGTGTGGTGTGTTATCTTCTGTATTTATATTGCGTTGACTGAATCACAAATACAGATTCTTTAGTGATAGGACACTGGCGTCAGATTTATTTTTAGGCTCAGATAAATCTGTGTTGTATGAGAATTGCCTTGTGGAGCCCTGCATAATTTCTGCGAGTCTATGATGAGTCAAAAGAGTTGCTCAAAAGTCTTGGAAGCCAGTGCAAGAAACTAATGGCTGTTTTGTTTGTTTTTAAATGAGCCGTGGATCTTTTCCTTGGAGTTCTGAATCCATTCCCTGTTTGGCTTCTTTTGTACTGTGCATTACTACTAATGAAAGTTATGTGTTTTGTCAACAGCGGGCTCTATACCTGGCTAGGGCTAAAATTTCTCAGCCCATATGATGTTCTTGGAACTTAGCCTGTTGTCTTGTCTGTAGTTTGAAGAGCTATCAGTCTGTTGTCACCTGTTGTCTAAAAAAACCCTCAGATAGTAGAGGAAGTAAAGATAGAAATGACACCTACCACTCCAGTATAGCATCTCAGGGGGCTATCGTGGAATTGAGTCTCCGGGGGTTGTGAACATTCAGTGTGGGCTTACGTTCAGATGAAATGATAACAGCTAAATGAATAAATTTGCCATTTAAATTAAAAGGGCTGTGCTTTTTTCTTTCTCCTTAAGTCAACTTTCTTGGCTTTTAATAGTCTGCAGATATTGCCCAAAATAAATTAAATTACCTTCACATATTGAAGAAGACAGTACTGCTGTTGTGCAGTAGATTTACTGCAAGACAAAATCACATTTTGATACTCACCATTACAGGAATAAGACCTGTCTCTGAGCCTGTATTAGTAACTTCTAGAAAAGTAGCTTTTTGGAGAGGAAGGGTATAGCCACAAGCGACCCAAATGCCTGCTACACTTGAGTCTGTAAACTGAATAACCTGCAGGTCTGATTCTGAGACAGCTGTCTGAAGCCTTGGTATATGAAGGAGCGCTATAAAATCATAAAGATACGTTATATATATATATCCTAGCCCAACCTGTCCTATAGGTGAGCAATCTTTTTGAAATCAGACTTTAAAATGTCAAGACAAACTGGGTCATTTCAGTTTCAATGTGGAAATCCATTAACGGATCATTGGTCTCTTTTTTAGCCTGGCAGGCAGGGACTTAGTGTCTTCTGGCATGAACTTTAAGGTGGCTGTCAGTGGAGCCATGAATTTTTTATTCCAGCTAAGACCTTCATCCCCAAAGCTATAGTTTTTGAATGTCGCTGTGTAGCTAACATAGTCTGCTAGGTTGTTAAACCTCCGCACTTCTGAATTCCTGTTGTTGCTGAATGCAGGTGTAGAGAGGGATATTAAAGAGAGAAACAGTAACTGCCTGTCATCTCAGAAATCAGTACTTTTTGTCTCCTTCAAAACTAGCAGCTGCTCAGGACCTGCCAGAATCAACAGATACAGAATACTGCACTACACAACTATGCTTTGTTTTGTGTAGTCTCCTCTGCCGTGCCCCCTTTTTTTGCTCTCAGAGCATGCCTTGCTGGTATTATACTGCAGAACAATGTTGTAGTCTCTGCCCACCTTTGTCGTTTGGAAAGAGGAGGCCAATTTGTGCTGCATTTTCAAGGATTTTCACACTTTGTATTCCTATCGCCCTCTTCCCCCAGTATGCTGCCACTTTAGAGGAGCCATCTTAAGCAGCCTTTCCCTCCTTTTGCAGAAAAACAATGACTGCATCTCATTTAAAGCAGGTTTGGGAGCACTGTTAGTCTGTGAATTGGAAATGGTGGGTAATTTAGCCATCTATGCCTTGGATGTCTGCTTTCCCCACTATTAAGCAATGTGATTTATTTAGGGGGTTTCCCCTACTTTTTTTTTCCCCCTATCAAAAGTTCATTGGCCAGACAGGGACTGTGCACAGAATCACGGACAGAGGGGACGTGAGGGTCCAGTTCAACAGTGAAACCCGCTGGACTTTCCATCCTGGAGCTCTGACTAAGGTAGGTACTGATAGGTGAGCTTGACCAGAACTAGAAGTGCTGCAGGGAATAGCTGTCAATTTAGCCTGCTGTGTTAGGACACAGCGTGTCTCAGGCAAGTGCCAAAGAAATATACTGCTATTTTAAAAGCAGTAGTTCTAGGCAGGATTTCCTGCAAGCCATCAGAGCTAAGACAGATGGTTGCAGACAGTGGGAGCTGGGCTACTAGGCTGTCCAGTTTTATGAACCTTTGCATTTTGAATGTTGTAAGTTCTTAGGGTAAATTCCATTTTTTAATTTTCAGCTGCTTTGATAACAGTGGTAACAGTAGACCTACAGTAGCTCATCCTTCCGCAGCTACCTTTCATCTGTGATGAACCTTCTTCCACATCATGTCCATTTGATTTTGCTTGCTTTCTTGTTCTTGTGTCTTCATGTTATTCTCCTTTTTGCATCTTTCTTTGTCTCGCTTCTCTCTGATTCTTCTGGATGACCCGAGTCTTTAATCCAGCTCTTCTAATTTTGTGTCTGCATTTCTAAAGCTCATAGCTCTGGCCTTCCCCAGAGGTTTGAGGACTTGAAATGTGGATGATTAGAAACAGGGCTAATAGGTATACAAGGAGCTGCTGGAAGACTACAAAATTCTGAAAGACCTGAACAAGGTCACAATGCTAAAAACTCCAGTACAAATGGAAAATGCAGTGTCAGACTGTTTTGGCAGAATCAGTCTGCTTTGAAAAGTGTGCTTTGACCATGCTCCCTTCTTAGCTCGGTGAGCAGAGGGAGCATCTGCAGTACAGGTAGACTCTGTTTTCCCTTTTCTGTTTTGAATAACAAACAGATTTAACTTCCTTATTAAAGTGAATTAAAATCTCCAGTGCCAAGTCAAGTATAGGGAGGAGATGGACCAAGGGACATTCCATGTGTACTTTATACTGGTATTAATTATAAATGGTTTGAAGAAGAAAGAAAAGAAGAAAAATGTTCTGTCCCAAATTGTTTCCCTACTTAAATGTGCACTTGGCTTAAAACAGAAATACCCCAGCCCTTGGACTATGTTTATTTTGCAGTGCAGTGATTTCATGCAGATTTCTTGGTAGTCGTGCTTATGTTTTGTAATGCCTTGGTTTTTGAGTCAATGGGCTGCTTGTTTGGTTGGGTTTTCCGAGGGTGGGAGTGGGGTGGAGGGGCTGATCGCTATTTTTTTTTTTTTTCCTGGCTTCGTCCCCCAAAAGCTTATGACTTTCTTTTTCTTGTAGCTCAACACCTTTTGGGTTGGTGATGTTGTCCGGGTGATAGATGATATGGAAACAGTGAAGCGATTCCAACCTGGTCATGGGGAGTGGACAGATGAAATGGCACCTGTGAGTGCGCGCCAGTTCCAGGACAGTCCAGTAACTTCCTGAGTTTTCCCAAGCAATTAGTAATAGTGACTGGGCTTGCATTGCCCTCCAGTATTCCTGCTGCTCAGTGAGTGCACAGACCTTTCTGGGACTGCTGAGGCCTTGCAAAATAAATGCTGCCTAGTGCTATTGGCTATCGGTAATACAATCCTATTGCAGCACCCAAAGCAAAGTGGATAGATGAGGAATCTGAAAAAAGGATTTGGCTGCCCGTAAGTCGGATAAGAGGTTTCACCAACCAAAGTAAACAAGTCCTCTCATGCCCTCCGTAATTCTCTGGAACGAGGCAGGAAAGTGTCCGAGTGGAAAAATGGTCTGATCAGACCAGTATGCCTAAAAAGCAGAATGCAGGTGTCCTCTAGGAGCAATTAAACGCACAGAGGAAACCTTTCCTAGTCCCAATTTTATCAGTTCTCTCAGGGTTCTTCAGACCATGTTTTGTTGTTTCACCACCTTCCTCTCCAGACATTTGTAACATGTCTGGGAACCCCTTGTTATGTAAAACCAGTAATAGAGAAACTGCCGAGAACCCTCTGGTGTCCTTGAAGTGGGAGCTGTCTGCGAGCGTGTCACTGTTCGGTGCTTCTTTTCACACAGCGGGAGTGCCGCCTGCGAAACCACTCTTAAAAGCATGGTATTGGCTCTGAGATGCGAAGCGTACTGCATCTTTAAAAATCATTTCTCTCTTCCCGTTGCAGACCCTAGGGCGCATCGGCAAAGTGATCAAAGTCTATGGGGATGGAGATTTGCGAGTGTCGATTGGAGGGCAGTCCTGGACGTTCAACCCAGCTTGCCTGACAGCCTATCAGAGAGATGAGGAAGCAAACCTCATGACAACGGAGAACGCAAAGGAGTCAAAAAGTGAGATAGTGAGAACAGAGATGTCTGATCTATCAGGGATTGTGAAATGGTTTCTCTGGTGTAACAACAGCAACGTGCTTTGGACGGTGTTAAACTCCAGCTGCCTGTTCTTCCCCAGACAGAGCTCCAAAACCAAACTGTGCCTTACTGGGGAAGCAAAGCTGGCCTTAACAGGAAAATACAGAATTTAGGACTCAGGAATGCTAACCGTAGCACAGCCCTAGGTTCAGTATTTGCTTCTGCCTTGATCTGTCTCAATTTCCTGTTCTGTCCCGCCTCATCCCCTGTAGGACGATACTAATTCTTGAATGCTTGTGAAATACTCCCAAGGTCCTTGTATGGAAGTGTTGTCAACGATTATTTTGCCCAGTCCACCCTGAAATTGAATGTGGGATCACATGATGCGTAGAGGGGATTTTGTCTGTTTTGCATATCTCAAAATCTTTTGTAGCCTCGCCACACTTACTTCCTTTAGCTGTCAGGATCATGCGGGAGAGAGGACAGACCTCCCTTTTTTTTTGTTTTGCTATGTAGATGGGTTTTAAACTGTTTGCTCAAGTTAGACTTCAGGGGGAACTTGCATATGAGCCTGAGCTTTTTAAGTTTGCTCTGTCTGGAGAAATGTAACACCTCTGTCCTCTCAAGCACTCAAAAGTCTGTAATTAGAGGGCCCATCTGAAAGGACCTGTATTTTTTCCCTACGGCATCCTTTCCAAATCCATGCATTCCTCTTCAGATTATTTGCATTTTAGTAGTGATTTTTCTGTGTTGGTGTTCTGTAGCATGGCCTCATGTCTTTTGGGTTCTCAAAACATCAGACTTGTAAAGCAGAAGTTCTGTATAAGCCACAAATTTGTAAAGCTCTTTGTGTGAGCTAAGTATTAGAGGTACAGCAGGCCCATGCTGTGGTTACACAGCTGTACTATGCCAACTGTATGCATGTATACGCGTGCTCTTTGGCCCTCTTGACCTGTGGCTGTTTCTCATTCCTACCAGGTACTTTGATTACTGTATTGGAGAAACTGCTGTCCCAGAAGACAGAGTCAGAGCATGCAGGCTGCCTGGTCATTTGTGCAGCACTCAACAATGCAGCTAAAGTTCGGGAGCTCCTTCAGAAGTACCCAGACAAGGCAAGTTTTGAAGACATCCTAATGGTTACTTTTTGTTGCTCTTCTTTAAAGTACTATCATAAAATTTTGTAGTCAAGTGGGGAAAAGGACGAGAGAAAAAGAATAGATTTTTCAGACCTAGTGTTAGCTCCTAAGAGCTGGAAAATTATTTTGCTGCAATTTAGGATTGAATTTGTATGTTAAATGTGTGTATTTTATGGCTCCTGTTTGTGGCATTAACTCTGAACTAGAGTTAAGTCCTCACAGCATGTTTCCAAAGCTGGCTCTTCCCAGATTTCCTGTATGGACACTGCACCTGTAGAAGTAGGGGGAGAGGTATTTATCTATATGAAAACAGTAGCAAGATGTCCGAGTATCTGGCCTCTGCTTGAAAAGAAAGCCACGGGTTGTGTCTGGCTGAATGTGTCTGTCCTTACGTGACCTTGCAAAATGGTAGTGTTGGAATCAGGAAAGAGAAAAGGTGCCCAGATCCTGATGCTGTGCATGTCTGTGCAGTGTCTTATCTCATGTCTGACTGGAGCAGGGAACTGGGCTCGACTTGTTGCTGAACAATTTATGTGCTTGCAGAGTGCCAAACCATTAGCATCACATCTACTCAAATCACTGCTCACTCAAGCTGCCTGTTTGAAGGCTCAAGCTCCTTCAGTGAGGGGTACAGGGTTCATAAACAGGTTAAAAAAGGAGAACCAGAGAACAAAGTATTTCAGCAGTGTCCTTGGAAACCATTGGTAACAAAACATAAGTCTTGTTGAGGCTGTGTCTGCATGGCTGGCAGGAGCAGCTGGATGCACGAACCAGAAAAACTAGGATCAATTCTGAAGGAACCCCTGTGAAGCTGATTTAGTGGTTAGTTGTCTGGTATTTATTATTTCTTTATTTACAAAGTTAATGGGGCCTCTGGAGATGGGAGGAATAGATGAATACTTGCAATTGTCAAATTTATCGCAGATAAAAAAGTGCCAAGAGTCAGGAATCCATTATGATGTTAGTTATTTTCATTAGATTTCTATTTCTATTCTATATTTTATTTCTACTCTAATATTTATATTAATAAATGAGTTATTTCTATTAGAGTGTTATATACAGCAAGAGGAGGATGGATTTGAGGCTCACTTAGTAGTACAAGTTGGAATTGCTTGCCAAGGCCTTTCCAACTTATCAGCATTGTCTTTTGTGTGTAAATGGAAGAATAACACAGTGGCCTCTAATGCCTCCTTGCCAAAATGACTCACCCATCATTTTGAGTGAAGCAAGGGAAGTCTTGCCTGTCCTGCTCTCCTGATTGCTGTATAGAACCAACTGCAGGGAAAAAAAAACCTTCTCCTTGCCAGTCTGCTGAGGTTTCATCTCTTCTCCTTAGCCCTCCCACTGATTTCAGTAGCTTCTTTCCCTTTTTTTTTTTTCTTGCCTTTCATACAGCCTCTCTTTGTTCTTCAGTCCCTTTAATTCTCAAAAAATCTCATTGCAGCACTTCAACAGTGTGATATACCCTCCAGCCATTGTGCCCAGTAAAGTACCTGGAGTAACATAGAACGATGGGGACTTGGCATCTTCAAAGCCTTATGCAAAGCTAACTTGATCTCCTCACACATTTTCCTGTTGGGAAAGGAATTGTTGGCAGAGATGTCAAGAAGTATTCTGCTTGCAGGCATAGGGGGATTTGGCACGAGAGCTGCAGTTAGAGCCCTGGCTTCCAGCTCTGCTCACTCGCTTCTGCCTTGTTGACTAAATGTGCTGTCCCCTTCCCCTTCAGAAGTATTCTGGGGCAAGGTCAGCCTTGTAGTTGATGTACATAAAGCAGAGCCAATGGGGCACGGATTCTGATTAGCATTTCTGAGCCTGCAAGTGTTGTGCAGCTAATGACTTCCATCCTGCTAGGCCTGCTCTAGAACAGAGCTAGGGCCTGAACACAAGGCAAGGTCTTTCCTAATCAAGCTGTTTGCTGTGTCTCTGCCCTTCCCGCAGGTCGATGCAAAGAACCAGGGCAGGACTGCCCTGCAGATTGCCTCCTATCAGGGGCATCTGGATGTTGTGAAGACTTTGCTGCAGGCACATGCTGCTGTCAACCTGAGGGATGAAGAGGGGGATACAGCACTGCACTATGCAGCTTTTGGGTAGGATATCTTTCTTCTTGCTGTCTCTGATACAAGACCTAAAGGGCTGCAAAAGGACATTTCTAGATATAAATGGCAGTCTGTGTGAAGGGTGTGTGGCTGATGGAGGCTTTTCTCTGATTTTTTTTTTATGTTAGATACTGGCCTTTGAGCTTCAGGGCCACAGGCGCATTTCTTATTGCGCTAATTTAACCGCCACAGCTAGGTCAGTTTCCATGCTAGAAATTTTGGGGGGAATCAGAACAAGTGATAAGGAGGTTTTGGTGATTAGATTTTTTTCAGGGTGATGGGGGGGTGGTTTGGTTGGTTGGGATTAGTTTGGTTGGTTGGTTTCTGTACGTGCATATGGTTTCCAGAGCAAGATTAAAGGTTGAATTGTGTTGTCAGTTACCAGGGAAGAATTCATCATTAAGAGCAGGAGATTCCTGTTGATTTAAAGCAAAGAGAGAGCAGATTCTAGAGTACAAATTAAGAAGGTTTTGTTGTGGGGTTTTGTTGGTTGTTTTTTTGTTTTGTTTTGTTTTTTAATACTAAGAGGAGGTGGGAGGAAGTTGAGATGATACAAAACCTGGAAAGTTCTGTTGCCTTGCAAGGAAGAAGAATTAACTGTCTGCACAGGATTGAATCTAATCTGTTTTACTCCTTGCTTTTAAATCAGAAACCAAGCTGAGGTTGCCCGTGTGCTTATTGGTAAAGGAGCCAGTGCAGACCTGTTAAACAACGCAAAGTGCACAGCGTTGTACGTTGCTGTCAGTCAAGGATTCACAGAGGTGGTGCAGACCCTCTGTGAGCTCAACTGTGACGTCAACCTCCCAGTAAGTTAGGGGTTTGTGGGATTTGGCGGGGGGTGTGTGTAGAGGGTGTTTGGGGTTTTTTGGTTTTTTTGAGGCGGGGAGGTGCTTTTTTATGTCTTACGCCATTTGTTGCTTCGTAGAATTTGAAGGTCGTTCTCTTAAAATGCACTGCTGTGCGTTGCATAGAGGAAGTACTCCTCTAACTTCAGTAGTCTGAAATTCCAGATTTGGGTCTGCCCCTTCATCATCATGAGTCTGCTCAGCTCAATCCAGTAGCACTTTCTCTGCTGTGCTGGACTCAAGCTTCCAGTGAGAGCTGACCTGCTGCTTATGTGTGTTGTTGAAACACTCCTGTTCCCAGCAATAAGGAGTGGTGAGATTTTTAAGACTGGCATTTAGGAACTTGCAGGGCAGTGATGGTGAATTGGACCCAGTCCATTTTTAGGGTGTGCTTTTATGGTGGTGGGACTGGACTGTGCTGGGTCAGTCTTTCAAAGCTAGTTAGGAACGTTAGCACCAGTCTACTCAGCAGCTGGCTTCAAGCCCTGGGGAAATGATTTCACAAAGGCTATGAAACTGCTATGGGTGCCAGTGATGTCTGGATGTTTGGCCTGCAGTTGATGTGACCTGGTGACACTATATATCTTCTTGTCTTGAACTGTCCCTCAGGGTGAGCTGTTTCATTTGACACTCTGAGGTAGGTAACCTGTATTCTGCTTTGGTATCCTTGTATAGGATTCCCAGGGAGACACCCCACTGCATTATGCTATCACTGCAGATTACAAAGTCATTATTGAGATTCTCACTGAAGTACCCAACATAGACTTCACTATCCAGAATTGTCAAGGCTTCAACCTGCTCCAATATTCTGCTCTAAAAGGCAACAAGCTGTAAGTGACCTTTTTTCATTTTTACTGCTTTTGCAGGTGTTAACTTGTGCTTGCTGTCTTAACAGTAAGAAGGTAGCAGATGCAGTTCTAGATAGCTAGATAGGAAATGGTTGGTTATACATTTCTTGGGTTTAGATATGGCTAGGCATAGCTGTTCTTCCCTCCTTCATGCATTCACAGGAAACTGCTGCCTGCTTTCCCCATCCCACCTTTCTCATACCTCCTCCCTAGCTTGGCTAGGAAATCTGTCTGCTTCTGGATAGTCTCCTTAGATGTTTGGGTTCACGCGTGGAAGGACAGGAGAAGGTCTGTAGTAAACAGTACTTGAAAAGAGCGTGTCTAACTGAGAGCCTCTGGAATTCTTCCGAGGATAAATCTCCTCGTTATTTTCATAGCAGTGTGAGTTTACCATACTTTATTAAATGATAACTGAGGGCTTTTGGTTTGTTCTTGTAATTCAGTCTGTGAGATAGAAGGAGTGGTCTGCATCACGGATCCCAGCTGATGGTGCTGCCTATTAAAACATGGACATTCATAACTACTGGGCAGAAGAGGCAGGCCCGTCTCTTCTGCAGTGTTTTCCTTCCTGATAAAGTAACTCTTCTATCTCTGTTAACCTCCAACACTCTAGGGCCATAAAGAAGATTCTAGCAAGAGCTCGGCAGCTGGTTGACTCCAAAAAGGAAGATGGCTTCACTGCCCTGCACCTTGCTGCTCTCAATAATCACAAAGAAGTGGCAGAAATTCTCATCAAAGAGGTAAGAAACAGAGCAAAACCACCACCACCAGAAGCTCCCATCTGTCCTGCTCCCCCACATTTTCTGAGCACTATTGGGTTAATGCTGGGACTCAGAAGAACGTCTCTGTCTCTTTGAAGAGCTGGCATTGTTTGCCAGACTTTGAAGAACAGGGATTGGCATTCCTGGGGGTATTTTCCTTTGGCAGTGGAGGAGAAGGGTGTCTAGCAGGCTAGAACAAAGTGGATTGGAACTGGAGCTTGCTGGGAAGTGTCCAGTGAAGTGATGGGTATGAAGGGGAAAGACTTCAGAATAGCTGGTAACCTGCTCATTACGGGGTGTATAGATCTGTATTCCGAACCTTCCCTACCTCATAGGTACAGGTCAGAGCTCAATTTCTCTCGCTCCAGGTGTACGCTGAAGCTCCCCAGTTACTGGTTGTTCTATGGTGGGTTTCTCACTCTTTGTTTTTGTGAAAGAATATCTGAAGGCATGTATTTCATTTGAATGCAGAACAAAATATTTTGCCATGTTTACTCCAGGCTATTTATCTTTCTTCAGTCTTAAGTAAGTGCTAGACCTGCCCTTGGTGAGCAGCATTCTTTAGCAATGAAAATGACAAACTGAAGGATGGCAATCTAACTGGCATTTTGCTGTTGGTTTCTGTGGAGTCAAAGCTAGCCTCTGTCTCTGCTTTCAGGTGATAGTGGCAATGAAGGTGACAACTACATGTCAGCACTCCTGGGTTTTGTTTCTTCTTCTCAGTGGCTTGTTGCTGGAGTTTATCTTTACAAGTGGATCCAAACCACTACAAGGCTTTAATGGATTTACAAATGAGTGCTGTAGAGGAGCAATGTCCGTGAGCACTAACTACTTAGTACCATGATTGCTTTATTTCTGGCATAATCACTGCATTAGCATAGCCCTATCTTTAAAGGCTCTCTGTCTCTAACCCTTGCTGCTGCTTTCCCCTGCGGATTTGGCAGAGGGGCAGAATGATTCAGATTTGACCAGGTTTTTCTCCGCTTTGCTTTGAAGAGGGGAAATCAAAGCACAACAGGCAGCAAGGAATCAATAGTGCTTTAGAGGAGCTAATCCGTGGCTGTTTGCTTGGAGTAGTTCCAGGATTTGTTTGTGTCGGGGAAGTGACGAGTTGTCATATCCAAGTCATCACCAGGAAAATGTTAGCTGTGTGTCAGTTGGGCATTTGGCTTCCGATCCTCCCTTTCTTGATATTTGAGGAGTGTGGGCCATATGGCTAAGATACAGAGCTCTCTTGGAGATCTCTATGCTGCTGTCCTGATGAAGATGGACTTGAGACCCGGGGCCTCAACAAATGCCACAGCTGCAGCACTCTTTTTCAGCCAAATTCCACAGCAACAACTCACTCAGTTTGATGCGATTCTTCTCTTCAAGGGTCGCTGTGATGTCAACCTCAAGAACAACCGTAACCAGACACCACTGCACCTGGCTGTCATCCAGGGACATGTAGGGATGGTGCAACTGCTGGTCAGCGAAGGCAGTGATGTCAATGCTGAAGATGAGGATGGGGACACAGCCATGCACATTGCCTTGGAACGGCAGCAGCTAATGTCAGTCATGATGGAGAAGCATGAAGGGGAGATGGGATTGTTCCTCCTTTCCAAGGTGAGCTGGGAGTAGGAGAAATTCCAGCACCAAGGGCAGGAAAATGCTCGATGTTAGAATGACAGCAGATAGTGGGATCTAAGGGGGCAAAAGAAGGCACGGAAATTGTGTAAAGTGAGTCCAGATGGGGAGCGTGGAAACAAACCTTGTGCTTGTGGGAAAGCAAGAATAGGTCCTCTGAGGCCTCTTAGGGTATGCTTGAATTTATAGCATGAAACTTCACATAGTCAGACAACAATTCATACTGTCTCCCCTGATATTTTTATTAGTGTTGTGTGCTTCTTTCTTGACATGGGAAAGGTCATGAATCCAATTGTAGAGCCAGGAGTCCTGGGTTTAATTCGTGCCCCAGAACCACAGCAATTCATTTCTGTCTGATGGCATGGAAAATGTGAGGATAGCTAACCACAAACACCCCAGTTATCTGCAGATGTAGAGCAGAATGTGAGAGGTGAGACATACCAGGCTGAAGGATAAAAGGCTATGTTGTTAGAAAGCCTGAACTGGATTTCGCTATGTTGCTCGTGGATATATAAGGCCTTTCAGAAAAGGCTTTGATCTAGAAATCAGTGCCTGATATGCTGAGGACTGGAAGCTTAGTCTGGCTTTTTGGCAAAGATATTAAATTAGCCTTTCAAAATGTTCTGCCATCCATGTAAATATCAACATGTGCACACACCGGATTTGCAGTGCAAACCAAGAGTGCAAACGTTGGTTATACTTTATGGATGGAGTGAGAATGATTCCATTGTAGGGATAATTTAGTATGCTGGAAAATCTGGCATAGGTTTCTTTAATTGTAATTAGAAATGACCAGAATAAATTAAACCAACATTCTGAAGGGCCGCATGCTGTGTGCCAAACCACCAATTCCTCCTTTCTACCTGTTGGTGCTTGAAAAAGCCTAGTGCATTGCTTTTCTTCCATTCTGCTTGTTAGGAAGCCACCAGTATTGACAGTATGAGTTGATGGCTCAGTGCATGGCCAAAGATGCTCCGGCCTCAGGTCCTCAGGCTTGTTGAGCCATTCCACAGAGACACCCCACTCCAGCTCAGCAATCGCATCTTTCTTCTCAATTTCTCTGCCTATAAATTCAAGCAGAGGGCTCAGCAGCAGGGTGGGTTTTATCATCTCACTGAAAGTCTGCGTAACAGTTTTGCTAGCTGCTTGTGCTAGGGACAGCCTAGTCCTGGATGCAGAAAGTCTTAAAGCAACATGAGGGATCTGTGCATGTTATTCCCAATACTATTTACAGTGACATTATCTCTAGATGCTGTAGACTCCTTCATGTCTAATTTTACTTGCCCTGATCCACATGCCCTGGTCTTTTAAGTCAGTGGAAAATGTTTATTGACTTCAAATTAGTTTGGGTAATGTACACCAGAACTTGGCTTTTTAAATCGCTGTCACTTAGGGCTCCATACACCAGCTGTTCATCAATTGATACGTACCCTGGTGTCTTCAGCGTACTTCCTTTTCACTTCCTGAAGAAGTGAATGCCTATTACTATGATTAGTAATGAATAGCACCAGTTAGGACCAGTCTTATGCACTCTTGTTCCTGGAATGCAAGATTTGAATCTGCTGTTTACATGCTGAAGGATCTTTTTGTGTTTTCAAAAGAGATGCTAGATTGCACTTTCAAATTGTAAGTACGAGGATTAAGACTTTGTTTAGAACTTGATACAGATCAAAGCCACGTAACAGAAACTTTTTCTATTAACAGACAGTGTTTCTCAACATCTTTTAGCTGCAGGCTTCTGGCTTTCTTGGAAATGTAGAGCTGAATGTTGGAACTGCAATTGCATGTTACTTAGCACAAGAAGGAGCAGATATTAATTATGCAAACCATCGGGGAAAGTCTCCTTTAGACCTCATTACAGATGGAAGGATTGTCCAGATCGTCAAAGACTTCTCGCAGAAATTCAGGTAAACCATGTCCTCTGGAAACTAGCTACAGTATACTTCCTTGCAAAATGCAGAGTGTTCCCACCACGCTGTGGTGTCACTGCATGCAGCTGTTGTTCCAGGAGGGATGAAGCATCTTTGAAACACTTTGGATGTCAGTCTAAGCACCTCCTGTTTCACTGGAGCTGGTTGCTGACCCTGTGTTTCTGGAGGGGTTATTTAGGGATGCATATTGCTATTTGAAAGAGTTGGGAAAAGCAGATTAATACTGCTTGGTGCAAACTTGGCCTCTTGACTTACAGAGAGCCCTGAGGCAGTCGGAGAAGACTGGCCACTGAAGCCAAGAGCAACTTCTGACTTGCAGAGTAATTCTGGGTTCTATTTTACTTTCACTGGATTCTGCAGTTACAGATATTTAAAGTCTAAACAGAGAGGAAGTGCAACAAAAGAGTGGGCACCAGAATCTGCAGAATTTATTCCAGAGCTAGATAAATGCTTGTTTTTCAACAGATAAGAGAAATAGCTGAGGAAATGCCAAAGGGAGAGTAGCAAGTCAAAGATGGCTTTATCTTGGGTTCTAAGAAACATTTGTTTGGATTTTGGCTTTGCAAACATGAAAGTGGAGTTCTGTTTGATCTGAGGGCACAGACCCACTGTCATGTTACCACTGGAGGAGGAACCATGCAGCAGCCACTGTAATTGGCCATGCTCCTGTTCCACTGTAAATAACAGGTGAAATGTGTCCTTTTAAACATCTTCCGTAGGAATTTTGTCAGTGGAGTATATGTTGCATTAAGTTTCTTTGCTTAAAGAATGCCAGTTCTTTCAGACTGACATTTCTCATAACAGTGTACATGTTTCAGCTTCTGTGTTGAGGTTTGACTGAAGGATTTGGGTGTGTGTCTGCAGAGTTAAGGCAGCCACTGCAGACCGAGTGCCGCGTGCTAGATCACAGGCCTAAGTACACCATGGTGTGTCCCAGCATCACACAGAGGAGCCTCCAGGACAGGATAGTTAGCTGTACCTTCTTAAGCTGCTTGGTTAGTCTGACTGAAGTTAATAGCTCTAGAAGAGGAAGAGTATCTGGGGTTTATATGCATTTATAATGAAGCCACTGGCACTTTGGTAGGAAGCCAGATAGCAGTTTCCTCCCAGAAACTTACTGACTTTATATCAAAAGACCAAAAAGCACCCCTTCGCAATACTCCTAGTGGGCCAGGTACTGAAGACAGTGGCTAGTAAATGACCATCCTTGTCCCTTCTGTTCAGTCATTAATCATTCCTGCAGTTTAGGTAGTAGGTCTAGCTAGCAGATGACCGGCTGGCAGGAAAGGTAATGGATGGATTGGATGCTGAGGGCTTTGGATTTGGGGCTCAAAATGCCAGGACACAAGTCTGAATCCGAGCCTGTGTCATGTAAGAGGCAAACTCACAAACAGCCACCCCAGGCACTTTTCGGGAACATGCGAATACGGAGGATCCTTAGGGCTGCACTTTTTAAATAGCTCCCAAAAGCTGACTCCTTCCAGCAGATGACTGTACTGTCAATACCTTACTGTTGCCCTTCAAAAGAGCAGTTTAAACTTGTGTAAATATTAGTCATCCTTGCTCTTTCCCTTTCTTTTTAGATAGATCCAGTCAGAATCCTGGCTACTAGAGGCTGAGTTGGCCCCACCAGGGCAGTGAAGGCTCACAGGCTTATTCTACCTGAGCATTTGCTGCTCTGTCTCCATGTGGAGTGTTTGCCAGGGATCAATACAATGTTATCTGGTTGCTGAAGGAGGACCTGGAGTATGTGGCTCAAATTTTATTACATGTTCATGCTTGCAGGGAACAGCAGGTTTCTTCAGACAGCTCAGCCATCACCTGCAGCCTTCGCCGTGTGCACACAACCCCCAACACAATGACCAACCTTAGTGTCTCGAGTGTGGCAGTCCCCACAGAGTGCCTGGTCTGCTCAGAGCTGGCCTTGCTCATCCATTTCTTCCCGTGCCAGCACAGTATTGTGTGTGAAGGTAAGTCCATTCTGGTTTGGTTTTTTTTTTCCTTAATTTTTCTTTCTTGTTCCACCACATAGCTGCCCTAGCTGGACTCTCATAAATCAAGCTCTGTTTAGATAGAAAGCTGTTGTGCTGTTTGTGTCCTGAAACAATCCCAGTGTGATTTCGGCACCACCATCTTAGATAAGATGTCCAAAGTTATCTATGAAAAGCACAGAGTGTTCTGACTGCCTGCTGATGGAACTCCAGGCAGCTTTGCTTGTGCTTATAGGTGCCCTGGATAATTCAGAAGGAAAGCCAGATGTTCGGTTCTAGCTGGCAGTGCTTTATCTGTCAAAAACCTCCTGAGAAGGATTTCCCTCTTCTCTGGCTTTTGTTACTGGTTTGCATTTCAGCTGTTTTAATGGCAGCCTGCTCAACCATGTCAGCAAGTTTGTCATCTCACAAGGCACTCACAATCTGACCACAGGGAATTTGGTAAGGACTGTGTGCCAGAGCTGCATCCTTTTCCCTAAGAGCAGAGGGCTGTTTTGATCCACGGTGCAGCAGTTCCAGTAGCACAGAGCATTGAGGACTTAAAGGTGTTGTATTTGCTACTGGTGTAGGAAAGCCTAAACCAAGAGACTAGGACGTAGCTCAAAGAGAAGGTGGTGTCCTCATTTCCATGCAGAAACAATCTCTTAATCATCCACAGAGGTCTCGGATTGTTCAAAATTGATGTTCTTGAGTCTGTCATCTTTCTCTTGATTCCGGCATCAGTGGGCTTAATTGTAATCTCTTCTTCTATCATTCATGGTAGAATGCTCCAGGAGAATGAAGAAGTGCATCAAATGTCAAGTGACAATAACCAAAAAACTGAAACAAGGTATGTTTGCTGTTTCTACTGTTAAGTGCTGTGGGAAGGGTCCTGCACAGCATTAGTTTGAGCAGCATCAATGTTTTTCAGTGAAATAAGTATAAGAAAGGGAGTTGATTTTGTTGGTTTTGTTGTTGTTTGGGGGGGCTGTTGCATTGACCACCTTTAGAGAGGAAAAGGTAGATTCCCTCAGGTGTCACGGGCCAAGCTCAAGCTGCATAGACAGGACATGTGAGGAAGCTTGTCCTGTGCCTGGCTTATTTTATTGAAAGCAAGTATCAGGTTCTCCATGTGTCAGTCTAACTGTTTTCACAGGCAGCGATTTAATGGTGAAAATTTGTGAGAAAGGAAAAATTACATCTTGTGAAAGCCTTGCTTCTCCCTTGGCCGGAATTACAGTGCCTATGCAGGACTGGTGTTAGCCAGCTATCCAGGAATCATTGAGCTGGATTGTTTTGATATAGCTCTTTAGCCCAGTTTTAAACAGATTGTCTTCTGTCCACGTTACTCAGCATCCAGAATGGGCAATGTTATGCATGTCAGCAAGCTAGTAGCAGGTTTGCACTTGCCTTAGAATTAATCCAGGTTGCCCACTGAAGCTTTTTCCATAGCAGTTGTGAGAGTTGATGGCTTTCTAGCTGAGATCACTCTTAGGGCAAGTCCACATGAAAATGAGTTCCATGTCCTGCTGCTCATGGCTTAGCATTATGGACTCCTTTGTTGGAGTCAGGCCATAGTCTTGTGACTTGATGCCTGGACAAAAGCATAGGGAAGACAAGAATCTGTCACACGGCTTTGGACGTGCACAGCTGGCAAGGACAGAAATCCTGCTTGGAACTCCATAATGCAAGAAATAGCAAGCTTACCTGATAGTAGGCAGGAGCATTTGTCTTTGCTACAGACTGGCAACAAAATAGTGATGAGAATTCCAAATGAGACATTTGCATGCAGATTTCCATTGGAGGAGGAACATCAAGGTCTCTTGAGAATATCAGCAGGACTTCCCTATCAGTGATGTCTTCAGCGTTTGCCTTTAGCAAGTTCCCCGTCCCCAAACTTGCTTCACCTTTATGGATTTGAAATCACTTCTTGCACCACTGAAGTGCAACTAATTCCACAATGTTGAGGAAAGGGACATCTATACTGAAGTGTAAAGCTACCTAATCAAAGACTGAGGAGCAGAAGATGAACAGTGGCTGTATTAAGCTGAAACCAGGAGGAGTCTGTCTATCTAAGCTGGCAGTTGTCCAGGATTTGGGGTTCTTTCATTTCATAGAGTTAACCAAATGACTGTATTTGTATAGCTTCATGTATGCAAAAGTCAACATAACTGGTGTCAAATGGTTTCTTCTTGTTTTACCATGTGTCCTGAAAGACTTAACCAGAAATTTGAATCCCAAATGTGAACAGGAGGTTGAGAGAACATAGTACTGATAGCACTGTAAGGAGTCCTGGACTAGTATGGCAGAACATCACAACCAGCTTTGAATATTTTTACTTGAAGGTAGCAGCAGCATATTTCAGAACACGGAGGCAGGACATTTTAGACAACGTTGTGTTTCCTTTAAAAAAACCAAACTCAAACAAAAACACGTGCACACGCAAACCAGCTGAGCAACTAAATGGAGGAAAGCAACACTGGCCAGTCTGTGAAAAGCATCATCTCAGGCTTTTTATTTGAGGAATCCCTGGAAAAGGCTCAGTGAAGAGAGTTTAGTCTGAACTAATTGCTACTCTTGAGGGGCAGAGTCTAATTAAAGAGAAGGATGAGGCAGAGCACGCTAGTGACTAACTCTCTTCCTGCTCTCCACCCCTGCAGACAGCACCGAGGTGGAGTGCAGCCCAAGCTCTGAATCCACAGATCAGAAGAAGCTCATGGAGGAGCTGCAGAACCGCTACCGGCAGATGGAAGAGCGTATCACCTGCCCCATTTGCATCGATGACCAAATCAAACTGGTCTTCCAGTGTGGACACGGCTCTTGCCCAGACTGCAGCACAGCCCTTACTGTCTGCCCCATCTGCCGGCAGGCTATCCGGGAGAGGATTCAGATCTTTGTCTAAGGATATGCTTGCTTCCCTTCCCATTCCCACCTCCCTCCTTTACTTCCATTTTGTTTGCATTTTAGATGAGAAGCGCTAGTCAGGCTGATGTGTTTGGCTACCTGCAAAGCCATCCTGAAAGAGAGGGAAGCAAATAACTGATGTGACTTGGGTGGAGGTGGAGGGGAGTCCCCTCTGCTTGCAGTGTCATAAGGCTAAGGAGCAGTGCTTGAGGGCAGGCAGCCCCCTCACCCTGTGCTGCCGATCCATCAGGAGGACCTGAGGTAAAGAACACTGACCTGTCTGCTGAAGGCAGAAGAGACTTTCAGACCGGAGATGAATAGACTTCTATATGCAGATGTTTTCAACGGCATCCAGCTCCAGTGACTGCATCGCGTCTAGTCCCCTGCAGTGTCAGATTTGCAGCCTTGCACTGCTCTGGAAGGAGACGCTGTAGGAGGATATACCTTATGCCTTGGCAGGCAATGGCAAAGCATGTGCTCGCACTTCACGTGAGGAGGTATCAGAGGAGATCAGTCATGGCATCAGCTCTCCCAGATGCCTGTCAGTGGTAGGGAGGTAATGTCCTAAGACAGCATGCTCTCTGAACTAGTACTTGTGAGTTCGACAAGAACTTGGACTGACAGAGGCAAATCTGGATGTGATGAGACCCTAAAGACAGAGTGTGTGCCTTAGAGATAAAGTAGTGAACACTGATTGGAGAAAATATGTTGTTACAAGAAATATTTCTAACCTCTAAGTGACACTTTTCCCCCCCCCCCCTTTTTTTTTGTTTTTTTTGGCACAACCGTGTGTTCAGAGACTCCTGAGCTTTCTATCCATAATGCCAAAGGCAGGTGTTAAATACTCCAATCAAAGTGTAAAGAAAATAAATAGTCATAATTAAGATATGAGGAAAAGGGATTTCATTTTTGTTTCTTTGTTTTGCAGAAAAACTTAATAAAATAAAATATATATTTTCCTGACCATTAAAATGAATGTACAAACAGTAGCTGAAATATGGATCCAGCTGTATTGTGTTTTCCAACTGTCTGACTGAAGAAATATTACCCACTGAGTCCATCCTGTAAAATAACTGTTGGTGGAAGTGGCAGCCTGTAGGGCTAGTGTGCCATGCGTGTGTGTATGTAGACATACGTGTTTGCGTGTGTGGTGTATATCTTCACTGACACAATTATACACAAGCATACTGTTTGTTACATGTTGCAAGCAATATTTAAAACAAACAAAAATATTGTGTTCCTCTGCTATCTTTGTTCATCAGCAAAGAGGTGGCAAATCTTTTAAAGACATTTTTAACTTTGTGGAATATATGGTTGTTCCAGGAATATTTATTACTTCTTCATAATTCCTTGGTGTTGTGAGAAAGTCTTATGTCACAACCTCTAACTCCTATAGATAATCTTTGTCAAAATATTCACTTGAGGCTGTTATAGTTTCAGTGGATTTTTTTGAGCTATGAAAATGGGTTAGATTTAACACCCAAATAACCTAAAGCTGAATTTCAGAATCAGCTTTGGTAAAAATCGGAGGTTCAGGTACTCATTTACTTATTTCCTAGAAGTTCACGTTAGTGTAAATTCCTTTGGAATAAATAAGACATTTCCTAAAATGTTTGCTGTATTGTGGTAGAGCAGCAATAGAAAAGTAATGTGCAAAGGCTGTTTTCACAAAGCACAAGACTGAGCCATCTTTATAATGTAAGAGCTGCTTTAACCACTATTTTGGTGCAAGCGAATAATTCTCCAGACTATGTATTACCCCAGCCCCATGCTGAGCGTTTTTTGAAATACAGTTCTTTCACAAGACTCTACATCAAATCCAAAAGCAGTTTACTAAAGGTAAAAGCGGTCGATACTTTGTGCTGTGTGTTAAATGTATATGTGTGCTGGCACTTGGGGAAGAGGGAACAGAGGTTGGCAAACTGTTCAGTACCTTCTGCGTTATTCCCATCTCTTACGCCTAAGGTGTCTGTTTATTCAGGAAAAAACAACAGGGAGCATCTGCCATCTGCTTCATTTTTTTAATAATTTCTTTGGATAGTAAATGAAGAGAGGCTTCCAAGTGATTTTTCTCCCTAAACCAAAATAAATGTAGGAAGACCGCAGCCTTCGACTTCCAAGCTGTGCAGCTGTTGCAGAAAAGGGAGATGTTTGGGTTTTTTTTTCCTAATGAAAAGAGGTTTTGTAGGGAAACAAGAGCTCCCCTCAGTTTTCTGTTTTAATTTTTTAAAATGCAAGTTCCATTTCAAGATCTTCTGATCTTGTTTTCGTATCTGAAATTCATTGTATGGCCAAATTAGAGATGGAGTTTTGCACAGAATAATATACCTGCTTAAGAACTACAGAAACAATTTGCAAACATAGCATTCAGGTTGGGACTATATCCTTTCATTTCCCTGTTCCTGCTGTGATTGCTTTTGAGGAGCAAGAGTTGAGCTGTTAAGCACCGTTTTGACCCTTTCATTTTCCTAGTAAGAAGAAGGGAATTGCTGCACCACAACAGAGAAGAAACAAGATGGTCAGTGGAGCCCCAGGAGCAAGAGATAGCAGAAGGCAAGCAGATGCCCATATGTGCCAGGTATGTTTTTGGCAAGCTTTGCCCCCCGGTGGCAGGCTCAGTTCCATGGGAGCCTGAGGCTTTGGAGAAGTGAAGAAGGTTTGCAGTTTTATCTTTCCTGATAAGCCTGCTTCCATGGAGGGCCAGGATCAGAGAGCGACTTGTGGCCGATTGAGTGCCATGCCGGGTGAAATGGTTAGCTTTGCGTACTTGCTGGTTCATCTAGTTTGTGTGTACTCTGGCTTGTGCTCTCAGCCTGCAAAATAGTTTCTCTGCTCTAATCCAGGCTTGCATCTGAAGTGTGAGGAAAAAAAGATATCTGTAGTAAGCAGGAAAAGAGCCAAGAGCCTGGACTGAGATTAGGAGTGGCATTAAATTTAGCTAGAGATGATGAGAGAGGAAAGGAGGGGGCCAGGTGGGGGAAGATGTTGCTCCCCTTTCTCCTTTTGCTATCAGTGGGTATTCTTGCTGGTTATAGGAACAGCAAGGGGCTGAAGAGAGGCAAGGAGGTGTCAGAGCAGCAGGCAAATGCTCCTTTAAAGATAAAAGACAAATATTGCCGTCAGTTAATCGGTGTGGGTAGCGAGTAACTTTCTGCTTGATGTTTATTCCCAGTTGGTCTCCCGCAAATGAGACTGACAGGTCTGCTAATGAGCTGGGGAGCTCCTTGTTTTCACTGCCATCTCCTGAAATGCAGCTCTGTGCCTTGCAGCAATGGACAGCAATGGCTTTGAAAGGGAAAGATCTTGCTGAGTCTTTCTGGTATAAAACTTTAAGATGGCAGCTCATCTCGTACTCAGAACCAGGGTTTCTAAAGCACTTCCTTTGGAAGTGTGGCCAAAACTCTGCGTTTTACGGACGGCATAAGACTGAGGGAGTAGAGAGAGGGAGATCACTTGTCAAAAGGCAGAGTGAGGAAAAGAGCCCATCTCTCCTTTGATTATGTTCCCACTAGTCTGTGCTGCTCCCAGGATTTCGGGAGGATTGGTCCATCCGCAAATGGATTACAGATTATTAATACAGCCCATCAAAGAGCAACAACAAAAATACCCCCACCCAGGGAAGCAATCCTTGCTCCATTACGGACACGCTTTATTATCTGCGCATTGAGAAAAATTTCTCCCTCATTTCATTCCTGAAATTCTACTCGCTACGTGGCCACAACTGGACTGCTGAGCTTCTGACTAGGGTCAAGACCATGTCTCTTTGGTAACGCAAGGTCAGGCCAGTACAGGCACTTCTGTGAGCTGCAGCTCCAAATTGACAGTTAAGCAAAATATTCCATTTTCTTTGCCAGCTGGAGCAAGCCCTTGTTTTCAGCTCATTTGCTGTTCAGCAGACCATGGATTTTTCTAGGAACATCAGCAGATGCTGGTCACGAGGGGCTGCATGATAGAAAGTGGGAGAATGCTTGGGGACTAAAGAACATTCTTATTCTCCACCTCCCTGGGGAATGTTGCTCCCTGGTACAGCAGATACAATCCTTTTTAGTCCATGACCCACTGAAAAAGTACAAGTTTTAGCTGCCGTTCCCACAGGAACCATGCAAGAATGTTGGGTTGTTTTTTTTTCCCCCAAGTTGTGAGACGCAGGGATAAATATGCAAGTGCTTTTTAAAATAAGAGCTATATGAGGGTTTGCTAATTCTTTTCATATGGGCCACCAAGGAGCCAATATGTGGTAAATCACATTCAGCTGTGTGCGCTCCCCCTCCCCTGCCTGTGGCCTGGATTTGGACTGGTGCCCTGGAGATGAAATGCTGATGCTTATGCCTTGAGCCATCAGACACGATCAGATGTTAGGTCCTTCTTCTTTCCCTGCCTTCCCCACCTCCGTGCAGAGCTCCCAGTTGACGACAGGAGAAGCTAATGAGAGCAGTTTGTTCCAATGCTGAATAATATGCGCTTAATCTGTGAATAAATAAGAGATTTCGCGAGAGGCGAGATTCATTTTGGGTAGTCAGACAGCTGCAGTTCTAGCATGAACGGTTGTTCTCTGCGTAGCGCCTCTTAGCATGAGTATAGATATGTTGTAGTAGGTTGTACTTGTGTCATCTTGGGGACTTGCTTCACAGCCTGCTGCGCCAGGGCTAACTTTCCTCTTAAGTGTGGCAAATGTAGCAGAGAGAACTATTCAGAAATATAACGTTTAATGTCAACAATGCTGAATAGAGGGGAGGAGAGAAACGCTAAGAATAATCCACAGAAGTGAGAAAGTATTTATTTTTGAGCTAAAACTTGCCCTTGGGAATGTAGCCATATGTTGTGCATTATACAGCAGCCCCGCTTTAAACATTTCAGCAATTAAGATTGAAAAGAGCAAAGCGAGACTGAGGTGATTTAACAAGTGCGTTGTGTTGTGCAAATGATCTGATCCTTTCTGTTCTCCGTAGTCTCTAGTTGACCATTGTAGGTCTTAGGCAACATTCATTCTCTTCTGACAGCTGTTTAGAGCCTGCTTTTTCATGTGACGTTTATTGCATGCAGAGATCTCAGGATATGCATCCCTGTTTGCTTAGAAAAGCGCAGCTCCCTACAAATGATATCCAGGTCCTGGTCACTGCTGCTAAGAGGATGAAGACAAAGCAAAGTCAGTTCTGTCCCCTGCCTTCCCTTCCTATTCCCCATTACACCATATGGATTCCCTCAAAGTGTAATGTGTTCCATTGCTTTTAGACACTGTGCAGAAACCAAAGCCAGGAATGTTTTTCCGTCCAAATATAGTCAGGATGACAGTTCTCGCCTGTAGTCCAAACCAAATATCTGCACTTGAGAACCTGAGACCTCTAAAATTCATCAGAACTCCAAAGTCACAGCAGCAGTTCTCTGCGCTCGTATAAAAGCAGTTGTTTCAGGGGCTCAGGCTGCCCGATAAAGCATGGAGAATATTTTCAGCTCTTGGAAAAGGCAGAAATAAAACTTTAGAGTTCTGACTAACTTCTTGCTCTTGGTACAGGGTAACACTGGCTTCCAGAAGGGAGTCTGGGAAGTTGTCTGAAGCATCTGAAAGAGGCTTAAATTCTGACAAGTGCTGTAGATTTGAAGCCACTGATGGCTGCATTTGAGAGTCCTTTAAGCACAAGTATCTCTTGGGAAAGCCATGACATTCTTAACCTAGGGCAGGGAACACGGATGAAATGTCAACAGATGTGCACTCTGGTCCTAATAATCCTTAAAATACCTACAGAAGGGAGCTGTGCTTGAAATTTAACAACCACAGTATTAATGAACTAAGTATAAACCTGAAATTTTGCTTTTTACCAGCAGAGGCACTGAGGATTCTGGCCAGAGCTTGTGCACCAAAGAATCCAGCTGCACAGTGAGTTTATCAGAAGCACCGTTAGCGTGCACAGCATTAAGTTCATGTGTCTCCCTTAGCTCCACAAGTTGCATCTGTAAGTTCTGAATACCTCAGCATAAGAGCTTTCCTCATCTGACTCTCATTGCTGTAATAATTGAGGTTTGTCTTGGCCTTACTGCTGAGCTGGTTTCTGAGCAAATACTTGGCTTAAATTGTAAAAGTTTTGAAAGCATTCTGCAGCCAGCGGTTTGTTAAAGTTGGATGCACAGGCACTGAATTTCTGTGTGGATGGGCACAGTGCATTCCCAGCATATTGGGGGAAAACTACGTGCTTTCCAAGAAACCCTGCTCTCTCTCACTTCTGACCCACCAAGGTATAACCTGCTTGCTGCCCTGGCAGGGAAGCAGGATCCTAAATGTCACAGAGGTCACAAATCATCTCTGCAGCTAAAGATTGCCATTCACCCACCACATGTGGCGCAAGAAGATAAATGGCTGACATACAGTATGCTCTCTTTCCCCGTTCAGAATACTTCAGTAACTCATGGAAAAAGCCTTGGCTGTGCTAACCTTCAGTAGCTGCATGAATAAGTATTCGGAAACAATGAGGTCCTCAAGAGTGCGCTTTTACTAAAGCTCTAGATAGTAACTTGGGGGGGGGGGGGAGGTCTGAGCTGAGATGTATTTTACAAAAATTTGTAGTTTCTTTACATTGGGACAAAGGAAGTTCTTAGTTCCCTCAGGCTATGTGGTTGTGTGAGTTCTCAATCTATGCCTTAAAACTCAGGTTCATGTAGTCATCTTCAGAAACAGTAAGGCACTAACGGGGTGCTTGGAAGATTTCAGGTTCCTGCTCCGCAAGACTCCGTGCTTGACCTCCGGCAAGTCTTTTCTCCTGCACGGTGCGGTCTTAACCTGTCAGGTGCAGGTAATAACACTGCCCTGCCTTTGAGACCGATGTGAGATTAAATGCTCCGAGCGACTTGCGAGGTGCTCGGATGCTCTGGCAAGGGGGGAGGGCATATGTAACAGTGCATAAGTTAAAATCTTTTTCAAACACTGCTGACTCTTACTAGCTGTATGAAAGGCAGATGCGCTTAATGCTGTTACGCAGTTCCACGACTGAGACTCAGTGTTCTTCCAGAACTGTGTTTGCTAGCAGTATTTTTCTTTCGAGCCAGTACTGCTTTACTGGAGAAGAGCTCTTGGCTGAAGTTTTTGAGCCTCATTCCAAGGCAGGTTTTTACTTCAAGACTCCCTTCTCCATCAGTCTTTCTGCAGATGTGTTCTCATCTACTGACTGACAGAAACTTGTTCAGGGGGCTTGAGACATTGATAAGTTTAGGAATGGGTTGTTACCAGTTTCTCACTTCGTCCTGTGGTCTGCAGCTTAAACCACAGACGGAGGTGCATTGCCACCACTCTTTGGAGCTCCCAGCGAAGCACTTTTTCAGAGTGCTCACACAGGAGGATGTTTCATTCTGCCAGCTGTGCTGCTGGAGAAGAGGTGTAACTGTCCCTAGAAAGTTGTAGCTTA
Organism: Nipponia nippon; assembly: GCF_047370975.1. Taxonomy (NCBI): domain Eukaryota; kingdom Metazoa; phylum Chordata; class Aves; order Pelecaniformes; family Threskiornithidae; genus Nipponia; species Nipponia nippon. The sequence goes on from NW_028262335.1 coordinate 7,070,041, forward strand.
GAGCTGAGATGAGCCAATATCTCAGACTGCTGCCGCTGACCACTTTGGTCCACAGGAGTTAGAGCCCTGTAGCCTTGCTTTCTGCTCTTTCTCTTCCTTCTAGTTCCAGCTTTCCTTTGTAATTCTATCCATAACTTCCTTCCATGTTATTCCTTATCTTGTCCTTCTCCTGGGATCTGAACAACTGCTGCACTTTGTCCACTCTCTGCAGAAAGCGTGTTTTTTCTCCGGGGGGCAGCTTGGTGAAAATTGAAAAAGAAAATTGTCATGAAATTATACACAGATTCACTGGTCATATTTATTCTGAGTTGTTTAAAAGCTCCAGGCCAGCTTTAGTCTGAAAATATATGAAACTTATAAAATGTTGCAAGCTTGATTATGAACTAGAGAAAAAAACCTCAAGTGAAACCATTTTTCATTATTAAAAGTGCAAGAAGTTTCTGAAACCTTTCAAATGCTTCAGATATTCCCTAGGAATGTTTTATACTGGCTGGCAACAGAACTACCCCCTCCCTGCCATGTGCTTATGAAACTAGGAGATTGCACGGTTCCTCTCCCTCTGGTCAGAACTTTTAGCTCAGGACACCCCAGCCCCGGAGCGCTGAGTATCCAGCGCTCGGTAACCAGACAGAAAGGTGCAGCTATTTCTGGAAACCTGAGAATTTCTGAGCATGCTTTTTAAAAAGTCCTGAATTGATGTAATGTCTGCAGCCTGGAGCTGCCTTAAAGAACCTGACAGCTGAAGACAAGCTGACCACTTCTCCAAGTCCGTCTTTCTGATGTGCTCAAGCTGAGGTACCCAAAATCAGTATGACTGAAAATACTTGTCTTTCTCAGCATGATAACCCCTTACCGGGTCACTCCCAAGTACACAAGAAATTTGCAGGTCGCTTGCCAAGTTTCATGGGAGAGGGGGTTGATACTTACTTTTATCTGAGTTTGTAAACTCCCTGACCAGAATTGCCTAAGCAGAGAAGCCCTGCCTGCTCCCTCACAGCATCTCGTTTTTCATTCTGCTCCTCAGGACAGCCCCTGACAAATGACAGCTCTTCTAGCGTTAAGCATCCCTAATGAAACATTCCAAGGGCATGATGCTGCCTTCTGGATTCCTTTTTCTGCCCCTTCCCCCAATTTTTTCCTTACATAAAGCTGACAACTGCAGATTTGTCCTCTGTCGATTATACAGTCAGTTAAGGAAAAGAGTTCGTGTCCATCCCAGCTTGTTTCACTTTGCTGCTTTTCCTCCGCCAGCCCAACTTTCAGCTGCAGTAATACGATACCGCTTGGCAGAGGCTAAGAGAATCTTTGGCACATTGGAAAGAGGCTTAATGTAAAGTCTACATTTTTTTTTCTTTTTATTTTTTTCAGAGCTTTTTGAAACTCTAGTGGTTCTGCACAACTTTGGCAGTAACTGCAGGGCTACTCGCAAATGCTCCAAATGCAACTGTGAGCAAAAGGATTACCAATGCATTCTGTGAAGAGAATGTCTTAATATCTGTCGCATCTCCCTCTAAAAAGTATTAAAGGACGACATGGATCGAGTAGAACAACTTTCTGCAGACAGAAGGAAGAGCTTCCCCTCGGTTGACAAGAAAAAGAGCAATGGCTGTAGAACCATTGTGGGATTTTTATGCATATTCCCTGTGGTGGCTGTGCTGGCTGTTGTGGGAGATCCAGCTGGAGCTGCAGCTCAGAAGAGTCAGGTAGGGGAAAGGATCTAGTTCTCAAATACTTGAACGGGGAGCGGGGACATCAAATAGATGTGCATGTGTATTCTTTTCAGAAGACGGATGAATTCAGGAAGGAATCTATACAATGTGTAAATAGCCGTTAAGGCAACAAGGTCTGTTTATGGCTGTTTGAGTCCCTTTTTGCAGAGGATCCTAAAAGGTAATTATGCATCCAAGGAGAATCAGATTATTCAAGACGTGTATGCAGCTTGCAGACAACCAAACAGTGAACGCACAAAAGATTTGGGTTGTTTTCCCTCAGAGCTTTGGCTGTTCTTCTGAGTACCTCTGCTTTCCCAGCCTAGTATGATGTGGCATGCATATATTCTGATTTCCGTAGCAGCTGAGCTTTCCTAGGAACTCCAGAGGCAGGGCTGATGGTGTGTAAGATCTAAACTGGCAGTTAACGGTGGACCTACAGAAACTATTAGCTGCTATTAACTCTCTTTCAGGACCATCCGTTAGCAAGATATGTTGGGACAAGCTGGTCGGGGGAACGGTAGCAAGGCTCTGGGACTGTCAGAAGCTGATTTTAATTTTTGCTTTTAGCTTAATTTTCGCTTTTTAGTTTATATAAAAGAAAAACATCTTCTCTAAGTGCTTGCATCCTCTCCTGCTGTTTGTGTTTATGAAGATCCAGGCAATAGCACCCCTTGTTTGCATCACATGCTCAGGGCTCTTATTAATTGATGCTAAGCCACAGAGTTATGTTACTGTTTAGTTTATGGAAGGGGAACTGCATGACCAGGAGAGAGAGAGGGGAATGAATTATGTTCATTACAACTCAGTGAAGTAAATTAATGGAGGGCTGGCTGCACAGGGTGAATAATGTAGAGCAGGGATGTTGACCAGTCTCTGCCTTTATGTATGTTGGTGTCTATTGCCGTTGTTGAGAGTTGAAGCACTTGTCCTTCTGGTACCTCCCAAGCTTTTTGAATGTTTGAGACCTTAACCCACAGTCAAACGGGTTTCCTCCTGGGAGCAGCTGACCTCCAATTCCGAGTACTCCCATAGTCCTTGTTGTTCGGCATCCAGACAGATCCTTTGGTCCAAATTATACTGTGAAATATTTAGCCAGCTCCCTCCATTTCTGACAGAATCCTAAATCTGAGGAACCACATATGTGTGGTACCCCACCCTTCCCAATTCATTTTGTAACACATTCTTAATTAAAGGCATCCTGTTGCACCAGCGGTGGGTAGAACAACGTCTGGAGTGGAACAGAGACTGAGCAGAACGTTTGAGCGAGAGAACTCGACCCTCTGCACCTTTCTCGATCTAGTGACTGGGTCAGATACAGGTTTCGGTGATCACTGTTGGGCCCGAGTCACCCTTACTTTGGTTTGTATTTTGAGGATAAGTTCACTAGGGACACAGATTTTTTTTTTTCTTCCCCCTTGCTTGTTCAGCACTCATGGCCTTAGGGTTTTAAGCTCAATGGCTGTAGAAAAGACAATATTTTTTCTCCCTTGGGGCTGCAGGAGTTTTCCTTGTAGAAGGAGAAGCCGGCAGGCTGTTTCTGACTGTCTAATTTTCCTCTGCTGATAGCCAGGGGGCTTTAAGAAGAGCCTCAGGATTTCACCCTATGCTGGTGTAATTTAATAGCCCAGTGGCAGAGGAGGCAGAATGGGCAGTGTCCGTCACTGAGCCTGCTCAGTCCGTCACCCTCCAGCTTAGTGTGTTATCGTGAAGTGGAAATGGCACCGGCTGGGCTGTGAATGATAGAGGCTAGAAAGCAAATGCACTGTGTGTTCTGCTGGCTTTGCTAAGGAGCAGGAGCATCTATCACACGGATAGACAGCTACTGAAGAGTGTTAATACCTTACCTCATCCCCCCATAAGTTATCAGGTCTCCTGAGTCAGAGCCTGTAGACTGAGAATTCACAGTATCAGCAATCCTGGGCTATTCCTGACTGCTGCCAGAATGAATCAGCCCCAATACTGGCAAGGGATCGTAGAGAAAACAACAAAGGCAGAAGGGATTTGCCTAATTCTACCCTACTTGAAAGAACTGCAAAAAAAGGGAAAATATCTTATTATCCTGTAATTATGAGCTAATCTGCTCCAGGCTTCTCTTCTAGCTCCAGCAGATCATTGACAGACAGGCTAGCTGATCCTCCACCTTGTCTGTGCTGCTCAAAAGGATGCAAAATTTTCCTTTCGTATCAAGGGAAAATGGCATTCTCAGAGTAGAATCAGAGGTAAAAGCCACTGGAGGTGAAGGGAGAGGGACAGCAGCCCGTGTCCTCGCATCACACGTGCCTTGGTGAAGAAGGGGCTAGGCCTTGAGCTGAGCGAACCAAAACGTACAGGTTCCTCAGCCAGATCCCCTAACAGAGCAAACAAAGTGACAAAGGTTAAAAGGGAAAAGTAATCCTGTGTGTTCTTTCAGGAGCAAGCTGGCATCTGCAGGCTCCCAGAAATGTGATCAAATACCCTGCCAAAAGCTTGCAGCTTAGAAGGCAAGCTATGAGTTAGCATCCCTCTGTCTCATAGGTGATGTTCTATGGCCCTTGCGTTCTTTACATTCAAAGACTCTGCTGATTTCAAGTTGTAAGTCAGACCCACAGCTGAGCTGGAAGAAAGACTAAAAGACTGTCCTTCTAGGAAAGAGAGATACTGGGGTTAGAACAAGATAGAAGCTAGTATGGCTCAAAGAGCAAAAGAGACTGGTTTCCTGTTAGGATGGCGTCCCTCAGCCTTTTACCATCATGGCTAGCTGTAGTCATGGAGGGATGCTGGTGATTTGGGCAGTACCTGGCAGCTGTTGCTCTGAGCTTGTCTTTTCCTGCCATTTGCTTGCTGTGAGAGCAGGGCGATGCTATTTTGACTCTCGGAGCCTCAGCTCTTCCATGAGTAAAAGGATGACAGCTCCTGCTTTCTGTAGAATGTGCCGTGAGGCTGAACAAACTCGTACTGGTGCAGCTTTCGTAACGTCGCCAGTATAGATATCGCTTCCTAAGTGTCTTGGTGCCTCTGGAGCAAAGATGACACAGAGATATTCAGTGTCTTAGTCCTGAAAAGGGGAGGCAGAGCGGGCGGCCTTCCAGAGAACCGTGTTGGGTCCCATTCTTTTACCTCCGCTACTCAGGACTAAAAGGCTTTTATAGTTTGAGTCAGACCTGTCACCAAATTTGATGTCTTTTACTGTATGATGGCTTTAAATGCACTCCAGGGTTTCCAGGGCTCCTATTTACTTTGAAGGCATTTCAGATCCGCAGTGCAGCTTTATAAAGAGCTCTCTGCACAAAGGGTTGCCTGTTTTACTCATTTGTCCAGTATTTCGTTTATTCTGTGGTTAGGCTAGAGAGCAATCGCGAAGTGAAAAGGAAACGAAAACTTTCCAGGAAGAGCTGCAGACTCGCTGCGGCCAGAGCCTGCTGGGGCCTCGTTTCTGCTCCATCTGTGCTATGCTCCAAGAGGAGAGCGGAGCGGCTGCAGTGCCCTGTGCTGGAACTGTGCAGCAGCTCCAGGGAGCCTACAGCACCGATCCTCTGCGATCCCGTGCTGAGGGGTGCTGCTCCCTCCCTTTCCTTGCACGTCTGATCTAAGACATGCCCCAGGAACTCCTCGCAGTAGAGCCCCTCTTTTGCTCCGTCTTGGTTTTGTTCAGCACACTTGGCATAGGCACGCTTTGCAAAGCACTGACCAGCTGATGCACTGGTCTTGTCTCCTGGACACCCATAAGGGAGTACCAGTTGTGCTCCCCAGCCTCCAAACACCCCATACCTGGTAGTTTTTCTTTTACACTGTTCAACCTTGCAGTCTCTCCCATCTCTTTCAACCTCCTGTTTTGTCTTTTAAGGAAGATGCCACATCGCCTGGTCCACATGGAGTGAGTGCCTCTGCTTTGCACAGTCCAGCTTTCCCACCTCGGCCTCCAGCACGGAGAAAACGATACACGATCACACCAGGGCACTTGAAATGGGACCACTTCAACTTGACGTACAAGTACGGACTTGCATTAGCCCTAAGAGTTAGCATTTTCTAAGTGACAGAGGGGGTCTGAGCTTTTCCTGCCATGGGTATAGGCACTAACCATACGACCTTTGCTAATCTATTTGCTGGTGAATAGATAGCTGCTGAAGCTACTCAAAAGTAGGAAGTATTTCTACAAATGCTACACCTCTCACCTCAGCTGTGGATCATGGGAAGCATCGTCACTGCATTAGAAGCTAGTAGCACACACGGCTGCATGCTGAGGCTACTTATAATAAAACTAACTGTTCAGGGGCAGATTCAGGCTTCCCAGAACTAGGGACTTCCCTCAGAAGGTAGTGAATTGAATATCAACTCTTTCATGCTGGTATTTTTCAAAGAGCTCCATATGAACCTAAATCATCACTGAGGGAAATTGCTGTTGAAAGGTTCTGTAATTTCAGAAGGACAGAGCTCTGTTAGTGCCGAGTGCTTTTGGGAATCTCTTTCTCCCTGTTGTCTTCGGGAAGGGATGCTAACTCTTAGATTACTAACAAATAAACAATACAAAGCCCTTGGCAATTCTAGGGCGAGTGAACGTTAACCCTGTTTTCAGACATTTCTGCCAGGGAAAGTGGTTGTCCAGATGACTGATTTCCAGCTGTGTTTACCGCTGCGCAGAACCAGCAGCATTTCAGCAGCAGCATACAGCCGTAGCGTGGTCTGGTTTTGATATGACAGAGCTATGTAAATGTGCAGTGCTAGTACTACTATCAACAAGCAGGCTGTTTAGAGCCAAAGTTGATGGAGTCCTACGGATTTTCACACTGAACTGTTTCTCTTTGCTGTCTGGCTCTACTGCTACTGCTGGTCTACGGCCATGTCAACCCTGTTGTGTGTTTAGCCTTGGAGCAGCTCTCTTCCTTACTTTAGCAGTGGCTGAACAGGCCCTGAAACTGTCCGGTGTGATGGGCTGTGGTGGCAGAATCCTGAAAAGATGCTTTTTCTCTCTGGGAAAATATTAATGGCGTTGTTGAACGTTTTTCAGGAGAAGTAGCATGAGTTCACACAGAACAAGGTTCAGGGAATCCCCTTAGAAACAGTTTCATAAGATGAGCACTGCCAGGTGGAATCAGGCTGCCATGGTAAACCTCAGAGTACCAGGAGTCCTGGAGGTTTGACTGAAGAAAGGCCTGGTGTTCACCCCTGGCTGAGAGTCTGCACCTTCCTGGAGACCCAGGAGCCAAATCAGGTTTTTTTTCAATGTCTTACGTGATTGCAAAGGTCCTTTTAATGTGGCTGCTAACTCCAGCCGCTCCTGACCTTAAAGTACAGAGCAAGCCCCAAACCTGCCCTCTCAAGAGAGCTGCAATCACTAACTGTTAAACTGCGGTGGCTTGAAGGGCAGGTCGCGTTGGATTTCAGAAAACACTTGAAAGTGGCCTCTGGCAGCAGCAATGCGTGAGGCAGCTTTTTCTTGGCGTTGGGCTGAGGACATCGTTACGGAGCTGGGGGGCTCTCTCGCACTCCAGCTCTGGAGAGCTGACCGGGCTGACTGTACCGGGTGGGAGAGTGTTCTGTCACCAGCAAACAGCAAGGGAAACCATTTTGGGCTATTTTTGCAGGGGGTTTGCCTGAGGCAGTGGAGGTAAGGAGTGAGGAGGGCGAGTGGGATGGGCAGGGGGACAGCAGCAGTTGCGTCTGCCCGAGGGCTCTGCGCTAACCCCTTTCTCCTCCGCAGAAGCAGGAGGGGGAGTATCTCACAGTCACCAAATGCAGGTAGGGAAGGTAATTTGCAAGGTGTGGCTGATGCTGCAGTTCCCTCTCTTCTCTAGGTAGCTGTTACACCCTCAGTTACGCAGAAGTCTCCTTGTGACTGTTGCTGGCCTTATTTGCTCGACGTGCGGTGGCGGTTGTCGCGCTGTCCAGGGGGTGATGCTGCAGGGCTGGTCAGTACGTGTAGACTTGCCAGTGGACAGCAGGGGTTAGTTCTGCCTGTAAGCCCAGACAAAGAATGAGTGCATGGCTTGAGCCCGACTCCTTCACACTGAGCAGAGAACACGTATCTCCCTTTACGCTCATCGCAAACAGGCTAAGCCTCGTGACAGTCTTAATTGTCCAGGTTTACACTCATCAACAGCCTGGCTTGATATGAAACCTTCTGCTCCCTTTAGGATGTGCTGGCACGAAGGGAGAACATAAACAGCCATAGCTAAAATACAACCAGAGGGGATAGCAGAACATACACAACTTTTCCCAATTGCTACACCTCAGGCAATTTCCTGAATGCAGATCTTCTTTTGGGACAAGGTAAGTTTCTAGGAGCCATCTATACATTTCCATGGTTCTGCCATCCTGCACCAGCAGTTTTCTTACAGTTCAGCTGCATCTATGCCTGTGGCCTAAGCAAAAACCTCTCTCGAGTCTCTCGCCCAAGTAATGAGATTTTTTTCAAAGGAAATAACTTGTTCTGCTATCAAACCTTTGATATCCTTTGGAACCCTCTTTGAAAAGTTCTGCCTGAGAGTATTCTAATTCAGTGTGTGCACATGCGCTGTAGCCAGAGCGTTAGGACTAGGAGTTACCTAGTCTGCTGCTGAAATGCGGTTGTTTCCTCTTCTAGCAACAGACTGGGAGACATTAGGACAAAAATGGTTTTCCAAGAGAACCTTGTCTAAAATGATGTGCTTGAGGAGGGACAAAAGCTGTAGTCCGGAACATGTGATTGTAAAGAATATCAGTAATACATTAGTCCCTGTAGGGGTTTTATTAAATATTCTTAATATCCAGTTCAAGCTACTCCTGTTTTGAGCCGATTAGACTGAACAGAAAGGCTTGATTGTCTGATGCAGCCTTGAAGCCTTCAGCTGATGTCTGAGAAGGGAACAGCATTTTCCTGAAGTTGTTCTGTGTCCCTACAGAATCCTGTCCTTCCCGAGAAACCTCATAAACGCCAGGGACACGCGCAAGGGACTAGCGGCTGCGTTCCGAATGTGGAGTGAAGTTTCACCATTCAGCTTCAGAGAAGTGCCACGCCACGTAGCTAGCGACTTGAAAATAGGTGAGACCGCACGGGCTCCTGTGCTGACAGGGCACTGGTGTGTACCTTAACCCCACAAGGGACTTGTAGAGTTTCAGTGTGTAAACCGGGAGTTTGGAGGCAGGAGATAGTCCTCCTTTGCTGCGTGGACTCGGCAGGGCCTCTCGGACAAGGACTGGGGTATCGTTTGCCTTTAGTCAGGTAGAGAAACTACTTTTAGTTGCTCTAAGGAGATGTTAATGTCATAATTAACACTTTCTGTGAATCTTGCAGTCAGGAAGCTTTAGGTATTTGACAAGAACTCTCAAGATCTGCCACTGGGACAGGATTATCTCCGTTCCACGGATGGGGAAACTGAATCTTGAAAGGTGAAATGACATATCCAAGGTCACACAGAGCCAAAGAGCAGGCGACGGATTCCAGCTTGTTTATGGTTTTAGTCTCCCTTCTGGTGACCCTGTTGAAGCACCACCTCTTCTCTCTCCTCCCCTTCCTTCTGCCCCTGCATCACTATGTAGTAACTTCCTGAGTTGCTCAGGCCTAGAAAAATGTTAGTGCTGAGGCATTATCTGCTCAGTCTCAACTCCAGATGTAAATTTTTCCTGGGATTGATGGTCTATGTGAAATAATTATTTCCTGCGCAGATGGCAGCAATATTGAGATAACCGGCACATTTACCATTGTTTCGCAACACGCTCTTCGCTCTCGTGTTGCATGACGCTCCTTGCAAGCACATGATGCGCCTTCCCAGGGCCTGCCCTGCTGCCACGTGTGAGCTCCAGGTGGCCCAGTTCCAGTGGACGCAGGGGACACTGTGATGCTGTCGTGACGCTAGCAAAAAGACGGCAAGCAGCTATGACTCTAAGGCTATCCGTTTATTTACGTTTAAAATGGAACAGTGACATCCTGGGGTTATCATCTCACTGTCCAACTTCTCTCCAAAAAAAAAAAAAACCAGCTTCCATGTGATGTTGCAAAAAGAGCCGCGCATTCCTTTCTGAAAAGTAGGCGCATTTGTGTCCGTTGGAAACAGCTCTAAATCCAGGGTCACCACAGGGCTGCCTATTAGTCTGCATCACATAGCCATCATTCCTGACAACTGATTTGCATTTATTTTTGCCTTTTGTGGCTCTGTAGGTTGGAAAACGTGGGATACCACCAGAGAGTTTTTTCTTTTTTTTTTTTTTTTTTAGTAAACTCCGAGTTTGCAGATGTCCGTCCTGGATGGGCTTACCCTGCTAGACACGCTAAATCTGCTGCTTTCTTCACAGGCTTCTACTCCATCAATCACACAGACTGTCTGGAGTCTCTCATTCACCACTGCTTTGACGGAACAACAGGGGAACTTGCCCATGCCTTCTTCCCGCCCAACGGGGAAATCCATTTTGATGACCATGAATACTGGATATTGGGCAATACACGGTTCAGCTGGAAAAAAGGTAACACACGTCACAGATAATTAATGCCTGTAGGATTTAGATTATAATCCTAGTTCTGGGGTTTACCTAGTATGGGAAAGAGACAACAGAAATGGCGGTGATTTGGTGTAGTTTTGGAAGTTGTTGGTCCTGCTGTCGTGTGACCGACCTGCTCTGAGGGCCCACGTTTGGTGGCAGTGCCGTTTCTTTCTGAATAGCTCAGTGGACTTACTCGAGAGTTCGGACATGTACTCAATAGTTACACCTGGTTACGCCCAGGCAGGTGCGTCTCTGAGATGGGCCGTGTTATAGTGCTTCAACTTGCTGGCATGGCTGTTTACATTTTAGTTTCCTGGGTCTGTAGTTGTTTTGGGGTTTGTGGGCACCTAAAAATGTCTGTGTTACTTATAGCTTGGTGGGTTTTATTTCTTGATTTTTTTCTTAAGCAATGTCAAAACTAACTTTAAATTAAAAGCAGATGGTCCCTTACTAACTAGCACGTTTGGTTCATGTTGTAAGACCAACTCAGTACTTTTTTTGAAAGTAAGATATTTTGCTTTTCACCAAATAAAGAGAGAGGAGGGGAGATTTTAGGTGACCTAGGGGGACTTCTGTCCTCCACGGCAACAGATAAGATCTAGGGACAAATACCTAAAGAGATGATTTTTAAAGCAAGAATGTCAGTGTGTATTAATTTATTGTGCAAGGTATCACGATAGTTGTCAGTAGTAACACCTCTCGTGAGTCAGCCTTCAGTTAAAATCCCTCTCTGCTGGAAGCAGACTTCAAGATGCTACCGAGAAACTTGAGTTTGACTTCTAGGCTATGGGGGACGCAGAGGTCCGTGGGAGGCTCGCTCAGACTGGAATATTCCAGCCAGCAATCTCATTCCCCAACAGCCATTTCCAGTTACAGCTCTGGGCTGTGGGAACAGGTAGCAGAAAGCGGACAAGAGTAAGCATCGCACGGGGCACTTGCGTTCATTTCAAACGTTGCTCTTTCAGAGCACTCTGTCCTGCTGTTAGAAATTAGAAGCGTGTGGAAATAATTAATTGGCTTGTCTGTTTGCACCCAAGCAGCTACAGAGAAGACGAAACCAGGGCAATCTTTGATAAGACCATACTGTCCTAGTGCTAAAATCTTCCCTCTGGTTTTACACCACACAATGCCAGCTGTTTCTCCGCTTCTCTTCCAGGAGTTTGGCTTACAGATCTGGTACACGTAGCCGCTCATGAGATAGGACATGCCCTGGGGCTCATGCACTCCCTGAACCCCAACGCCCTCATGCACATCAACGCCACTTTGACTGGGAAAAAGACCATCTCTCAAGATGAAGTCTGGGGGATTCACAGACTTTACGGTAAGGAAGGCATAAAGAACATTTACCTAAAGAACGTTTGCCTAAAGTGTCAGTTGGATCTGGTGGAGCTCTCTGTAAACCAAACAAGCGGTGGCAAGATTCTCTCGAGCTCCAACATATTCACCTGCTGCTTTTCAAACATTACCTAGCATAGGACTTAGAAACAGCGACTCTCTTGCCTCACGGATGCTGTCGCATGGAAGTAGCTCAATATCTCGCCCACTGCTCCTGTAACAACGGCACCCTGCTCTGTTGCTTGTACTCCTGGTTTAGGTTCCTTCCTGTCTCAGCTCTACCATTTACACTGAAATGTCGGTTTGTTTCTCAGAAGGAAGAGTCTACCTCAATCCCTCTAATCCCTCATCTCCTTCCGTTTCAGGATGTAAAGACAGATTATTTATGTGCCCGTCATGGGCACAGAAAGGTTTCTGCGAGAAGCGCAAGAAGTTGATGAAAAAGCACTGTCCATCCACCTGTGACTTCTGCTACGGTATCTATCTAACTTCTCTCCTGGGATTCTTGCTGGGTTGGCACAGAGGGAGGAGGTAAAAGCTGAGCAGTGTTGGCTGCAGGGCTAGGCAGGATCCGAATTCCGCACTAGAGAGCCGTGGATGCCAGTGACTCACCCCATCCAGCTCCACTGAGCAGCATAGCAGAGATGGCCTCTTATACATTTGAGCCAAGATCAAGGCTTGGAAACAGGAAGCAGCTCTTATGTTTAAACATTTGTGGACTAGAACATTAAACCGTCCCATTCTTCTCTAGCTTAGCTGGACCCACGGTAGGGAGTTTCTGCTCCGTGTGCCTCAGGCTGCTTCCCTTTGGACCCCGCTGAGGAAGTGAAATGCTGATGTGTTAAATTTGGAGACGAGAGATGCAGTGCAGTTCCTGATGCAGGGGTGGGACATAAACAAGACAAATGACACCTCAAGCACAGCTGGACTTGAGCTGCTCTGCAGAAAAAGAGATAAAGCATGTTAATCACCTTAATCTAGTCTCAGTTTTATGAATCCAGATAAGGGACTAATGCAGGATCAGGCCAAGGTACTGCAGCTGTGGAACTAAGCTTCAGATAAATCTCTCTGACCTTAAGAAGATGCACTGTATAACCAGTACCTCTTTCTCCAGTACAGAGGTATTTTTTTAGGCCAGATTAATGCAAAGATGCAGTCAGATAATTACAAAGCCACGTATTCTAAGGGACTGTTTGTATACGTATGTGTACTCTTCCATATAGATATGAAATGGGCAAGGTGATTTTTGTCTCTCTCTTTCAGTTTACATTCCCGAAAATTGTTATCTTTGCATATGAATAATGTTACATGTCCATCCGAGAACTGCTCAGTAGGAGGCGTTCTTAAATTAATGCTTTTAAGGTTCCTTAGGTGATGATAACATAATTCTGTGTCAGTGTTTTGGAATGACTGCAGCTTGACAATGAGATATGCTAACTTTTGCCATTTCTTTCTCTCATCTCTGGTGCATAGAATTCCCATTTCCAACAGTGCCCCCTACTCTGCCCCCACCAAGGACAAAAACCAAGACTGTTTCTGAAGGCAGGAACGTCACCTTCCGCTGTGGACAGAAGATAATTCATAAAAAAGGCAAAGTTTAGTAAGTGTTCTATCATTTATTCCAGTCCTTTAGGAGAACTTTGCAGCTTACGTACCAAAGAGGCTGAGGACAAAGCAGCAGAAGTAAGAAGGCGGTGCGGGGCCCGCCACTGCCTGGGTTGGCAGCCAGAGCAGGAGGGGTGGCTGGCAGCTGCGAGGAGGGGGGTGCAAACATCGTTTGTAGCATTGCAAAGCATTTAGTCTGAAAGCAGAGCTATTGGAAATGAGCAAGCAGAGTTGAAAAAGGACAAAATCCAATTCACAGATGTGGCACAAAGGTAATTCTTACCACCCAATTCCCTGGCCTGTATTCTGCAAAAAAATAGAGTCTTAAATTTACCTTTTCAATTAATAGCTTGTTAGCTCTTACTGATGTACAAGCAGGTTATTTCTGGATGTATCTAAACTTGAGAGGGAGATGCCCAAGTCCACGGGTTAGTTTAGACTGAGGACCCAAATTCCCATCAACTTTCAGTAAGATTCAAGCTCCTAAATTACTCGGGACAGGGCCCGGTTATGACTGCCATCGCCTCCCTGGAATACACGGTAAAACTTCACTGCGCTTTGTTAAAGTCCCATCCGTGCTGCACACTTACTCAAGCACAACTCGGTAGGAGAAAGAAGAACCACTAACACATATTGCACTGTACTGGACATTTTGTAGCTTAATTTCTATTATTTTTCTTATGACAGCTGGTATAAAGATAAGGAGCTTCTGGAATACTCCTATCCAGGTTACTTATCCTTAAATGAAGATCACATGAGCATCATTGCAAATGCAATTAATGAAGGAACTTACACTTGCATAGTAAAGAAAAAAGAAAGAATCTTGACTACTTACTCCTGGAGAATCAGGCTGAAGCACTGACGAGGGCCCTGGAATGAGCACGTCAATTACTGCTAGTTCGGTTTCAAAGTCAAAATGTTTCTTTGGCATTTCATATTTAATCTCCAGTAGTGCAACTGAACTTCTAAATCAGCTGCTTCCATACCTTGGGCAAAAGAGACTCTGAGACTTGATTACTGGAACATAAAACTTGTCCAAATTAGTTTTAATGATAAAGAATTTATCAAGTGTGTACTGTACAGAGAATTAAAATTTTTTTTTTAAAAAAGTAAAGTGTCAGATTTCACAGTTAAACTATGTGGATCGCTGCGGACTGCTGAAAAACAAGAACACGGCTCTTCATCAAACAAACGGCTGGAGAGAGCGGTGGCTCAGCTGTGTTGCGCTGGAGGCAGAGGTGGTGTGGAAGCAAAATGACCAGTTGTGCTCTGTAAGTGTTTTGCTGTCGTTTTTTTAGATCCTGGTGCATAGCACTAGAAGAACTTATAAAAAAGTGTAAGACCCAATATTACTTTTTCTTTTACGTGTCAGAAGGAGGATGTAGGGTCACAACAAACCCTAATTACTCCATTCCACATTTCTAAACGTTCAGTTGAAGTATCCACAGCACACCTTCCCCCCCCAACCACTTTCCTGTGGTTTGTATTTATTATTTGTGTGATCTTATCCCAACAGATGATTTACCTCCATCAGCAGCTCCTCGTAACTTGTCCTTTAGGTGTCTGATCAATAAGCCTCTCGAAGCCTTCAACAGAGATGAGGGAATTTCCATCGCCATCCTGCCCCAGCGCCCAAGCGATGAGGTGGATGTGCCACATCCAAGAGGAGAGCAGCATGAGTATTGGTAGGCAGAGCCTAGGGCACTCCCGTGTCTACAGCGGCGGAGCGTTCATTTGCACGGTTAGGAATCCCTGACAGTCATGACATTTAGCAAGATCCTTACCCAGTATTAAGCATCCTACATTGCCCTTTGCTTAGGTTCATCCGTTCTTAGTTGTCCTCTTAACCTCTTGAAGCAAGCTTCTTCCTACTTAAAAGCACCAACAAAACTGCAAAGCATCTCACGCACCGCGGCATAGGCCGGCAGTCTAGGAAGACCTCTGTATTAGAGCAGAAGGGCTCTAGCAGCAAAATTCTCCTCTGTTCTAGGGCGGCAAAAGCGCAAGGGGAAAGAAACTAGTAATTACTGTTTGTCTGGTGCAATCGCAACGACTGTAATTTTACTGGCAGACATTTAGCATGAACTCTGCACGTCTTCGTTTAACAGACCAGAGCTGCGCCATACGGATCCGAGCACCTCTTCTCAAGGCAGCTCTGTCTTTGGGATTTGGAGGCGAGAAACGAGAACACGGAGCCGATCACCGTCGTCTTCAGTAACTATCGCAAGGGGATGCCGACACTTCAGCTGCAAGGAGGCTTAATCTTTGGGTAGAGCCAAAGTCCTTCATCTCACTTACCGCTACAGCATAACATTTGTCTTTTAAACCTATCGTTTATGATTACCGCGTTTCATACAACTACGCTGAATACCGTTTATTGACATTGCAGTAACCCCCCGCTCTCTGTAGCGCTCTCCCACTGTCTGATGCTGCTGGCAGGCAGCGTCCACGCTGGAGCTTGGGGAAAAGTGGTGGCAGAGGCAGGGTAAGCACTGATCACCAAGGATCTGCTTTGCCACGGCTACCCTGCGAGAAGTTAGCCACCTTCAGAAACTGGATGTTGACCTGAAGGCCAGTGGAAAAAAAAACCAATGAAACAAGTTGCAAGCTTAAGACACCAGGCCAGGTACGCCACTGACACGGACGGCATGGCACAGCACGCCAGTCCGCAGATCCGCTCTGCCTGCAGTTCCGAGGCTATCTGGTCACCCAACAGCACCGTCAGGAAACGAAACACTTCATTTTCTGCAAAGAACCCAAGAAAAAAATTAAGCTCTCCCCCTCCTGTGTGCACAGGCACACTGCACGACACACCTTCCATTTGCTGAAATGCAGATTTGGTGATATCCTCAAGGTAAGCAACAAAACTTACTTTCTCTTAGATTACAATTAGAATTTATAAAAATAAACCAACAACAAAATAAGCACCTAAGCTACAACACTCCTGTGATTCCACCACACACTCAGGCATTGGAACTTCCGTTTTGTTTCAAATCATCTATTTCCGCACATTTTCCACACTGGCATCAGTTGTTCAAAAAGACCTAAGTTCAAGCTACTTGGATACTACGATCCTGTTCCTGGTGAGAGAGACAGCTTTTTTTTCCCTCTCCTTACTTGCCTTGGCAAAGTTTATGTATGGTTAAAAGCAAACACCTCCCAGTCATTGTCAGAACTCCAGCTTTGGTAGCCCGTGTTGAGAAGAACGTCTTGTAACTGTACATGAAGCACCGGTCTGTAAAGTGAAACGACAGTAGCTGGCAGAGCGCAGTTCGCGTTTCAGTGTTGTTATGCCCTTTCACTTCTCGCACATTTATTTTGCATGAATAAATAAGCTTAGGATTCAGTTTTACCAGCACAGTTAGCTGAGAGCACAGCATAGTATAAAACTTAAAAATGCATCTTTGCATGGACAGTTAAGCTCAGGATCATAAAAGGCAAGCACTGCGCAAAAACAGCCGACCGAGACAAAACAAAAGCGGAGATGCAGTAACCGAACAATGTTGCACTGCCCAGGGAGAGCTGATATTTCCCTTCTACAAAAAGCCCTGGAGTTACACGTCTCTCTCATAACCACATTAAATTTCCATTGCAATCCAGTATTAGGTTTTCTTTATTTTACTAAAATTACCCCAGCTTAGATGAATAACCCTTTTTGTCAGGAACATGGATCTTCCAGCGATGCCCACGCTGGCTGCAACAATGCCAAGGAAGGAAATAATTCCCGGAGCGCAAGGTGCACAGCACAGCTTGAAATACAAAATATGCAGTCGTGTTCTAATCCTTTGGAGCTTAGCACAGGCCAGGGCAAAAATGACTCCCTTCCTGTACTCTGTGGGATGCAGCCAAACCGAATCTGCTTTACGATGGGTTATCGACCTCCACCGCCGAGGAATCTTGCTCAAACCCTGCACGCTCCAGTTACAGGACTAGTAACAGAACTGTTTCTCCTCCAGTACTAGGCAATCAGTCAGGCCTACAGAGAAAATAGTTCTGCATTCCTCCACAGAAAAACAAACCAAACCAAACCACAAACCCTACTGTTTTCAAAATTTACCGCAATGCTAGTACATCCCAATGCCAGTTCCAAGGCCTTTACCCAGAAAAACTCTTAAAATGCACTGAAATTGATGGAATGTTTATAATTTAAGTTAATCCTTTTACTGGACTGGTGCCCAGTTCTGACTGCGTGAATACCCCAGCATTTTCCAAATCTTCCTGTTCCCAGAAAAGAATGATAGCATTATAAATTAGAGACTCGGAAGGCTGTGATATTCCAATGATTCCTCTGCTCTTTCATCTTATGAGAAAGGACGGGAATACAGCGTTACACAATCAGTAAAGCTAAGCTCTTCTTTTTTTAGGGAAAAAGGCCATATTTAAAAGAACGTTCTATAGAAAATAAAGTTTCAAGTCTCCATATTAAATCTGTTTGATTTATAAAACAATAGAGTACTTCTTTTGTACCAGTGCCATTGTAAATACATGTATACACCACATCAAACAGCGGTCAGCTCAGTAGTGCACCCACAAATATTGTCAGTGAGGCTCAAGCCCAGCCTAGCTCCGTCCAAGGCACGCAACAGGAAAGAACCCTCAGCACTGTTAGGGTGTTTTGCCCTAACTGTATTCAGACACATACAATTTGCTTAAATTGAAAGCAAAGTTGTTTGCCCAGGCTGACAATACGCTGTAATAGCGTCAGCACAGATTTGGGGGCAGCGGGGGGAATAACTTTCCACTCTAGAAGACTTAATGCCACCACCATCCAAGTTTGCTGCATGTGAAGAAATGAAATCCTTCACACTGTCAAACAATTAAAAATGTATTTTAATTCTACAAATTTACAAGGAAAAAACCAAACGAAAACAAACCCAACAAAAAAAAAAAAAACTAAACCAGAAACTGTTCCAGGATTGTACTTCAAGTTTTCCTTTGTCAAATTTTGTAACGATCCTTGGCTTTTCGGGTTAATTCCAGTCCTCTCATGGAATGCAGCAGTTTTATACTCCACACCCAGCAAGAGCCTTTGAATCTGGGATGACATTTGACTTTTTCCCTGTGAAAAACATCTAGTCTCCCCGACGTGAAGAACAGAACTGGGGCACTCAGAAACCCACTCACATGAACGGTTCTCTTCTTTTTTTTGTTGGTTTTTTTACTTCTTTCCTGTCAAGTTTAGAACTTGAGGCTGAAACCAGGTCCTGCAGCAGACGCTCCTTGGTTTGTGGTGGTCAGGTGGAAACCTGTGTCTTTCAGATCGTCATCACCCTGTGAAAACCAATCACAATTCATTCAGCAGTAAGTGGCTGTGCAGACGTAGTGACCCCTCCAACACAAAAATCTAAACAACAACAAAATAATGTATCTTGAGAAACAAACGTTTGATTTAGTGGCATCAGAGCTAAGGTCGATGCAGAGTGTTATTCATGATCTTTAAACATTGCTATTTTAAAAGTTACCCTTTCTAAAGGCATCTAAAGTGTATTCCGAGTTTGTATACCTACTTTTGACTGCACGTGTGAAAGATAGAAATTTGTGAACACACCGTATAGATAGCTGTAAACTACACTTGCTCAGCATCTGGTGAAACAGGCTCTGCGTACCCTCCATGTCAATTTTTATACCCTCAAAAATCAAGGCTAAACAAACTTTTAGGCTGCTTCCTCTGTCGAACTGGGCACAGCAACTGTACAGTGCCATTTCATCTACGCCGAGACATGGAAATAGCAATAAGAAGTTGATCTAATTAAGGCACCTGAGACTCCAACGTGCCCCACGTACAAGGGCATCTCAGCCAGCTTTTTTTTTTTTTCCCCAAAGTGGGGAGCACAATCCCCACGGACGGAAACACCACCAGCCTTGCCTTTTTTGAATTCTTCTCCAAATATTGGAAAAAGGAGACTGTTTCTATCCGCAGGATGTGCATAACTTACCAGGCTTTGGATTTTTTTCAAAAATAAATTTGCAGCTTTGAAAGCTTAGTTGAAAGTGTATAACAATGTGCACTTTCAAAAGAAAAATTGTTCTGCACTGTGACAAACCAGGCATCGTTTCTTTCTCAGCTTATGTACTGAAATTAGGATTCTGGAATACACCACTAATTGGCCCTGCCCTTTGAAAAGGCCCAGAGGGAAAGCTGGACTCTAGAACAGTGTCTTTTTCGTGCAAGTACAGGTCAGTCTCAGGATCCCGAGCCCCAGAAGCCTAACAAAACGTAGCCCACACAAAATCAGGATTTGGACGTGTCCGAGGACATCAGAAGTCGATGGCAGCTGCCGATCTGCTGTGCTTACCAGCTGACTGTATCCCAGGCCTCCCTCGGGTGGTCGTGGGCTAGTGCCACGCTTTACCCTTTGCTGTTCACTTTTTGCTGGCCAGGTGGGAAACATGGAGGGGTCAATAGGAAGGGGAGTCTCTCGGAAATACTCGTGCTTCAGACCGTCCTCGGCAGTAATTCTTCTGGCTGGGTAGTATGTCAAAAAGCTGAGAAGGATTCAGGAAGGCAATGAAATAAGGAAGAAGAGAGACAGAGGGACAGAAAGAAGAAAAATTTTAGCCCCCAAATTATAAATTCTTCAGAAATGTGATTTAGAATTGTCTGGTTTTTAACAAAGGATTCTATTAAGGGGTGGGATCGCTGACATACGGGCGATCGAGCACAGCTAGCTGATTTTAGAAGCATGCTTCCTACATGAACCTGTCATTACTGGAATTGCAGCTGGAACTACCCATCAAGAGTAGCTTTTGTAGGGATCTGTTTACAGGGGTATAAATCGTTAGACACCTCAGAACACACGGGCAGTCGGGTACAGCTCAAAAGGGATCCAGGATGGTTCCGTTCAAGTATTTTACAATGCTGCTTTGCTTTTTAGAGACGACGGCTGAGATTATATTGATACACCGCAAAATACTGTAATACAGTGTAACATAACTGCACAGCTTGTGGTGGTTTATTTTAAACCTTTTGCAATACAGAAACACGTTTTACTGTACGATTCATCCTACCAAACAGCATTTGGCCCTATGTAAGCACTTACATATCCAAGATTTGTACACGTGATGAGTTCCACTGACTTATGTACACTCACTCGTGTTTTTGTAAGTTCCAGACTCACATGAATACTAAATATTGTCATTCTTACCCAAAATAAAGACGACATAGCCCTGTCATAACCAAATCAATTATGAAATAGCTGACACTGATGTGATATCCATCTTTATTAAGACAAGTTGTGCTTGGACCTTCTGAAAGGCTATCTAACTTCCAATAAATTATTCACAACTCATTAAAAAAACCTGGAGCAGCATAATTCTTAAAAATTAGAAAGACTGAAAATCCCCCCCTTTTAAAAAAAAAAAAAATTAAATGTAATTTTTTTAAATAGAGACAAGTTCTAAGTAAGATCTGAAGCTCAGTCATTTCCACCACTTCATGTCATGAAATTTAAAGGCAATATTAGGGGAGGGAGGGGAACAAAAATCTCACAAGCCATTGTCAACCTTTTAAAGAAAAGTGAATTGGAATGCAAGCAGAATGCACCAGTAGAGTTAGTTAGAAGGACTGCCAGAACATCAGGTGTGACAGAACTCACAAACTATGAAAATCTTGAAAAAAACCAAGATTGCTATTTTCCTAATCCTTTAACATGATCTCTAGAATGTAGTGCTTTTTTTCCTTTTTTCAACTGTAATTTGTTTTAACAAGATCCATCAGCAGACTGCGTGATAGCTGACTCACCACATAATTCAACATGACACGAATAAGCTAAAACTACTACTAAAACATTTTTCTATTCTTCTAGGATATAGGTGTGCAAGAATAATCTTGGACCGAGGTTTAACAGCAGGTGTTAAGAGCATGGTACACAGAATAAAGCTGTTGCAAGGAATGGCACGGACAAACTTCAAACGCATCAGCATGCTCTGACACGGTTAAAAGCACTGAAATGCCATGCTTCACTACACGTCATCTCCACCGCTGTCATAGCACGTGAACACGTTTTCCCAAGGAGACCCGAGAAGGCAGCGCTTACTTGTTCATCAGGTCAAACCCCTGATCGGAGAGGAGTGCTCCAAATCTCTTGCGTAGGTTGTTGTAGGGGTATTCCGTGAATGTCATCTTCTTTACTGCTGGCAGCTCATTGTAACCAGGCCAGATTTTTTCGCTCGGAGTACCTAGATCCTGTAAATTAAAATATCTCCTTAATAAACTCGTTCTAGAGTGCAACCCTTCTGCTTATTCATTATGTAGCTATAGGAGTTGGTAAGCATCCAGAGAAAACGGACAAAACACAAATTATCATCTATAAGCATTGTAAAACAAGAATCAAAGTAATGAGCCTGTTATTAAAGCTGAATCTCTGTCAAAGAGCATCAAGCACTTTTAATTTCTTACTCCTCTAATGTACCTGCCTCTGAAACCAGTCAGAGTCCAAAGCTGTTAAAAACGTTACCTTAAACACTTTGTTAATCTGGTCGATTTCTGACTTCCCTGGAAACAGCGGCTTCTGCGTTAACAGCTCTCCAAATATGCACCCGACCGACCACATGTCTATCGCCGTTGAATATTCCTGCAAAGAAGGAATACGTTACACCTTATAAAATCAGGAAGATACTTCCACTGAGTTGTTTGGGGTTGTTTGTTGTTGTTTGGGTTTGGGGTTTTATTTGGGGTTTGTTTGGGTTTTTTTTCCTTAAAAGATTCTACCACTCAGAACAGAACACATACAGTCATGCCCACACCCAAGGCACCGGTCTCAACTGTATTTATTTAAAAGTTAAAATTACTGTGAATGATGAGTAATACCCATATACACAAATACTTTGGGATGAAACGTGAAAGTCTCCACAACATTGCCTTTCTTTTTCACTCGCAAACAGAGCATCACCACTAGCAAAGCATTCTAACTTGCGCTCTTTCACAGAGATCCTTAGCCCTTATTTTGCCACAAGAGCGATCTCGGGTCATGGGCACAAAACCTGGTCTCCACGGTACGCCTCTCCTCTTCAATGCAGCCATTTCTCCTGTTACAAAAACATCTTTGAAAGATTGCATAGAGCTTCTCTCACTTTTGCCCCTATTTTTTTGGTGGTAGTGCAGTATTTTTTTCTGGCGTGGTTCCTGCCACTGGAGCCCTACAGAACCCTACTGATTTCATCCAGATTTCAGTCGTGAAATGGGTAATCAGTAGGGAACATTGCTGGGATGTTGCCAGTACCTTGTTCTGCTCTCAGGTGTCACACATTTTAGACTAAGTTAAAAAAAAAAGTCCAGCTGCCTAAGATGACAGTGACGGTTTGCACCAATCCGCGAGAAGTCCAGCAGCACTACCACAGCAGCATTCTAAAGGGGAAAAACTCAATCTCTCACTCGCCCACCCTCTGTCTGTGGAAGATGGAACTTTTTTAGCTGTGTTATTAGGAAAAATAATACTGCAGATTCAGAATTTCCACCTCTAAATCAATATAAAGAATCAAGCATGCTCATACTTTGTTCATAAATTATAAAGTAAAGTTAGTCTGAAGAGTCATTCCTCTAGCAGCCAGAGGAACAAGGAGAAACGTACCTTGGCTCCAAGCAACAACTCCGGAGCCCTGTACCACAGCGTCACAACCACTGGCGTGTAAGGCTTCAGTGGAGATCCATATTCTCGAGCTAGTCCAAAATCTCCAACCTAAATGAAAATGGGTCATCAGCAATATTTCCAACATGGACCGTACCATTTACAAAGTGCCAGTGTGCGCTGGCTACTGCATGGCTTCCAGCCTTCAAAGCAGCCACGCAGAATACCCTGGTCCTCAGGGGCCTGCCTTGTCTTTTTCCACTGACGGGAAAGAACATTTTTCCCTTCCTGACGCCAAGTAAGAGTTCCTATTATCGATCACCTTGGCAGAAAGCTTATATGGCAGGGGGGAAAATAAAACCAAACAACAGCAAGAGATGCTGACTTCAACTTTGCAAGCAAGGAAAAAATTCAAAGTCCAGTTTTGCTGAGAAAGGGAAAGGCTTAACAACAGTAACAGCAGTAGGATGTAAATAACGGCAATATACAACTAGCATCTAAAATTTAGAAGTAAAAATTGAAATGTTATGTTCTGATCTTATTAGTACTGCTTTTCTCTTAGATTTTTGTAAGAAGTCAGTGAAAGGTTAGATAGATTTTTAAAGTGTGCAATGTTTTTGGAAGACTTTTTCTTTGTAAAGAGAATCTCCATCTCCACCAGTAACTGTACAGTTCAGCACTACTACAGAGATTTATAGTCTTTATTAAGCCTCACAATCTCTCAAGTTGAAAAAGCAACCCCAGTTCAAACCCTATGAAGCTGATAGAGAAAAAGTAAATGACACTGTCACGCATATAGTATGCTGCACCACCAGGAAGAGAACACTGCTCAGACTTCTAATCGCGCTATAAAGAATCCAGTATTCGCTAGGGCGTGCTTATTAGTCACATCCTAGCACAAATCTTGCAGTCGTGGCAAGGCAGTCTCTTTACTTTATTAGTAAAGTTCACTCTTTCGCAACTGTGTGTTTTACAAGCGTGTCATACCTCCTAAAGACTAAAGCAAAGCATTCTACCCAGCTCTTGACATAGCTACAATGCAGTGTAATTCTGCAATACAAGCTTTTTCGTAAGCGTGCTACATTTCATGTAATTCTTACTTTTAAGATGCCTGAATGACTGAGCAACAGGTTGGAAGTTTTCAGGTCTCGGTGAAGTATCCAGTTGTCGTGAAGATGCTTGACTCCTCGCAGTAACTGAATCATCAAGGTTTTCACTTCACCTGAAGTGACAAAAAGAAGCCAAATACACTTAAGAGAAGAAATCTATCTTTAATTTTTTTTGTTTGGAGAACAAGGGAAGGGGGCAGGGGGAAGAAAGGGATGTCAAGTTAAAAGCACAGTATAGACTACACCATAAAAATATGTCAAGAGCAGTTAAAGCCACAGAGCTGCCAATAAAGCAAAATTAATTTGGATAGCTGGAGCGCATCCAAATAATGCTCAGAAATTAATGCCTCTCAGAAACATAGGAAGTGGCCAAAATTAAACCCCAGTGTTCTTGTCCAGTTTAGCACAGGGGAAACTCCCTCAACTTCACGTGTGAGCCTCCACTTCACCCTAAGCATGCAAACTGGATTCATCAGCCAAGTATCACTATGAACATCAGCGCTCCCAGCCTGCGGCCCTATCTTAACTCGTAGCAGTAAAATCAGACCGAACAGAGAAAAAGCAATGAAGTCTCTGTTCCAAAGAACACTCATAGGACATTCCAAGGCAATACACGTCACCGTACAAAGCTGGCTCTCTGAGGTCAGTACAGCCCAACGACACCGAGGTTTGTGTTGGCCAGTTTTCCAGTTTTGAGAATTATAGGAGGCTGCGGCAAACAGTACCTGGTAGAAATGGTTGCTTCATTGTTTCCATCAGACTCTTGAGATCGTGTTCTACGTAGTTCATTACAATATAGATTTTATCCATATTACTGCCTACAACAATTTCCTAAAACACAGAAACAAACGATCAAAACAAGCACGCAGCATTTAAAAAGCATGCAAAAATTAATTTCAGAAATTTACTGGCAAGAGGATAAAAGGAGCCTGCCACTGGTAAAATCCATAGAAAATGTATTTTTCTATGAAAAAAAAAACCCACCTCATTTTTGCAAAACATCAGATTATGTAGAGACAAGTGATGTCTACAGAGTTTTATGGGTAGTATACAACTGTTTACAGAAACAAGCTCTGCCACAAATGCTAACATTTTTATAAGGTATTTTAAAAGCCAAGAGGCAATATTTTACGAACAAAAATACTTTTGAAATAGAAGATTGTGGCCTTACTCTGACAGTGACAATATTTAGATGTTGTGCTTTCAGAATAGTATTTATTTCTCTCAGAGAAGTAATGGGAAAGCCTTCCTTTTCCTTTTCCATTTTCAGTCGCTTCAGAGCCACAATTTCATCTGCAAAGAAAACAGAATTATTAACTGCAGATTTCCCATCACATAGCTAATAAAATACACATTAAGAGGTCCCCCAGTGTTCTGTCCCTAATTTAATTTATTTGAAGGAAAACGGTTACTACTCAAGACATTCTGTTGAGCCAAGAAGCAGAGTCCGTCTCACATTAGCAAAGTAAAACCAAAAAAACCCACCACCACCAACGAAAGATTGCCAAGTTCAAAGAATAAAATCGAAAACAACAATCCAAAAGCTGCATCACGGATTTTAGTGTATTCCAATATAACTAAAGAAAAGGTGTATTTAACTCTAAACTCCTCACCATAGTTAGGAAGATAAGACAGCAGAAATGCCTCAAATGCAGTTTACCTCTGTTTAAAGACCCGACTTGAAACCAAGGTGCTACTCAAAACATTACTGAAGCAAACTATTTAAACACATCTGGGTTTTGCATGATATTGTGGAGAATAATGGTTATGTCAGTCTCAGAGAGGGCCTCAAGATAGAGAGGGAAAAGAAAAACAAGCTCATGGTAGTTGTCCAGTAAACAAGTGAACTCAGAGAAACCACGATGCCAGCTGTGTACTTCCACTCCCCAAAGGAGACCAAATGGCCATACTATTCTAAAATAAAAAGAGGAACCTAGGCATCCAGAATTTAAACTTGTCACCAAAATCACAGCTTGTCAGTTGGAACCTGAGAATAACCCTAATTTCTGTCCAGGTCTGCTTTGGAACATAGTGCTTTTCACAAGCTCTCTTCACCATCTGCCAACTCTATTTAAAACTGCAGATATTTAATTTACGGTGCTACGGTTACCCTTGAAAATGACCAGCTTGCTAGAAAGTAATGTATCACTAGTGATGGCAACACTAGAGGACAAGCGAGGTCAGAGCCAAAAGACCAGATCGTATCTTGCTGTGCATTATCTTTTTCCAGGAAGAAAGTAGTGCTGCACTAATATCACTATTTTTGTTGAACTATCAAAGCAAATATTTCTTTCACTTGAGGAGTCACCATGGAAGAGGAACATATGACTTGATGGCTGGCTCTCGCACCATTCATAGGAAATGCAATAGTTTCTTCAAGACGCTTGCCATTACAAACCAGAGAAGCAAAGAGATTGAGTTTTAAAAATATAAATCCACTTGTATACACAAGAATTCTTTTTTGAGAGGGAGCTTAAAAAGAGTGACGTTTCTTTCTACAACAAAATACTGCAGTACATACTCACTGCACACCAGCTGCTGCTTATGGATTCTCTCATCGGTAGCTGTGCTTACAGTGACGCCTGGTGGAACGCTTATATCAAATTTTGAAAACTTCCAACCTGGTAACTACAGCAGATCTCAAGCCAGAAACTGAAATCGTGTTAATTGTTCTACACCATCACGGCTAATACAGAGATTACTTCGGAACTCAAAGAGCTGCAAGTGAAGCCCTTATGTCAAAGTCCACATCCTATTAAAAAGCAGAGATTCTTCTTGATAAAGAAGAAAGTATTTTAGACAGATTTTGTTCATCGATGACAAATGCAGAACCCTAATTTGCATACAACTGCAGCCCTAAATACCATGAAGATAATAACTGGAGACCACTTATACTAACCAGTCTTCTTGTCTTTTGCTCTGTACACTACACCGTATGTTCCTTCTTCAATCCTGTTCAAACACTGAAATTCCTCCACGCTACGACATCCCTGGAAAAAACAGACAGATGGACAACATTTACTCCTCCAGCATCTGGGGGAGGGTTTTGCTTGGTTTTTTTTAAGAAGACATAAGGTAAACTTCAGCAACTTCACAGGAATAGTTAAAATTTACCAAAAGAATTCAACAATATGGCTATGCCATGTGGGAAAGGTATCTTTGGGGTTTATTCTTACTTGGATCTCTAAAGGAATCCTGGACAGAGCCTGTGTTTTGGTAGATTAACTAAATTATTTCAGTAACTCTTCCCTCATTCACTTTTGCACAGAATAAACCAAAATTTCTGCCGCAATGGCAAAGGCGGCAACTCAGCACCTTCGACTGATACCTTTCACATAGTTCAATTAATAAAAATATGCTTTCTCTTCATATTTCTACACGTTGCTGTTGGCAACAAAAAGAATAACCACCCATCATTTTCTGTTCACGTTAACAGAACTCTTCCAGCGCAAGTATTTTCAGAGAGCAATACCAAGACATCAGAGTATCAAATGTAGTATTACATTCTTATCTATATCTAAAAGAGTAATTTCATTTTTGCTCCATGCGCATTTTCTCCTTGTCAAAAAAAAGACAGCAATATTTCACACAGAAATGTGTGATGCTGAGTCAGCAAGGCGTATTTTGCCTATAAACTATCGCATTGACAAATATCTGTTTATGATGTTAACAAAGCAGCTAGGGAAATCCGTTTGCCTATGATATTCTCAAACATCCTTTAAGCGATCCTCTACCTGAAGCGCAGGGAGATACTTGGGAAGCTCTTGTTTCAGTTCAATGGGGGAGGAGGCTGGTGAGTCAGGAACATAGTCTCCTTCTGTCATTGCGTTGGAATGAGGGGTACCCTCCCCTACTTCCTCCTCTTCTACTTCGCTTCCTGCGGAATCTCGGTCAAACCTTGACTCTGTAACTTTAAAAGTCAGAATCAGTTGTGGAAAGAGGGAGCCGTCTGGAACAATTAAGCTCAGCTTCAGCCAAACAAGGGTAGTAAAACACTGATCGCTATACATGAGATAGGTGGGCAACTTACGCAACTCACGTTACTGCAACAATAAAGATCAATGAGGAGCCTAATTTCTCCTCTTTGCAGAGATGATGCTTTCAAGAACTTGTTTACAGTCATGTACGCACAATTTCCAGCGTGAAATACAGCATGTCAGAAAAAAATATCTTTACACTAACAGAATGAGAGAGAAAACTGACCCAGTATATCTCATTCTGATTGCAAAGCTTTTTTGATGAGAGGACAGGACAAGAGACCCAAAATGAAAAAGCAGCAGACATTAGCTCATTAGACTAGGATCTGATTTCCCCTAAACATAGACCTTGGAACAGATTTCAAGGAATTTCTGATTCTGACATGAGAATGGCCACAAAATGCCAAATATACGATGCTTTAGAACGACGGCAAAACTGCAACAAGAAATACATTTAAAATATTTTAAAATATTTGTAGAAATAGATTTATTTGGCTGCAAAAATTGAGCCAAACACTTCTTTAAATATTCAGTATTTGCATTGTACCAACTGGGATGTGGTTTCCATTCTCCCGTTCCTCCTCTTCACTCATTTCTTCCTCACTCACCTCTTCTGCAAAACAGAATCAAGTGCAACTGAATAAACTCAACGCTTCTGTAGCTCCTTGTAAGGCAGATCACTATTGAAATGCTTTTCGAATTCGCGAGGCCTTCTTCACCACTATCTAGTTAGTGACCTCATACTTCTGTTTCACCTGGAAAGCAAATGCTTCCTCTAACTCAACAGAACTGCACCTCTCAGCTTCCAACAGGGAATACAATCCTTACCAATTAACTGGGAATCAGGGATGGGGGCAGGTGAATAAACTAAAAACTTATAAATATTTGCTTATTAACTGTAATTGATTTTAAAGAAAAACACCCAGCCATCAGAGCATGCTTTTGTGCCTTTTCTTTACTAATGACAAGAATGGCTGTAAGTAGACTTTTTTAACTAACCTTTTTTTTTTTTTTATTATGGTCATTTATTTGTACTGGCATGAAAAAAAAAATCTGAAATTTGCAAGTGAAAATAACTGAAAATGACAGCGACATTTGTATTTCACCACCCCCCAAGTAAGTGCAGAATTGTTCTCTAGAGAATATTTGGTATTTTACAAAATTACTTGAACTGTTAGCCTTACACCATTTAGGAAGACAAAAATGGCTTTCAGTTTTGTAATCTGGCTTCTTAGACAAATAATTGGTATTACCTCTATATAAAAGGATAGAATATGACTTGTACTTGTTTTTTTTTCTTTTTAGTTATCTTGACCTGTGAGGTCTCAGCCTATCCTAGACTAAGAGAAAAGGAAAATGTTCAAATAAAACAATACAGAATGAGAAACAAAGAAAATCATAACACACCATTCTAGGACCTGCTTTATGTTACTCACCAGCTGACTGCTCAGATACTTCCTCAGAATTGCTTCCTGTCTCCTCCTCCTCCTCCTCTTCTTCTCCCTCTTCCTCAGAACCTTCACTGCTAGACTCTTCCTCCTCTTCTTCTGAGCCTGATCCAGATTCTGTTCAGGAATAACCACACACATAACGAAGTAGGCACACACTCTGACAACAGTGTTTCCTCAACAGATAACTGTACAATTAATTACATCTACTGAATTGCATCTAATCACCTGATGAAGACTCTGCCGAGCTGGTTTTTCTCTCGCTGTCACTGATGTCTTGCAAGTCTGAAAGAGGATCTCTCTCTTCTGGTTTCTCTTCTTTTACTGTTGAGACCACAAAAATTAAAAACAGTCTGCTGACGGAATGTCACTTCTACTTACAAGACTCTCAATACCCAGATAACTGCTTTACTTTCTCTGGCCACTAAACTGGTGCTGAACATTCTGCATTGGAAATACAGAACACTAAAAAAAAATTCACACTCTGCTCAAAAGACAAACAGCTTTTCTGAATTGCAGTGGTGCAGGATCAACAGCCAAAAATGTGGAATAGTGACCTTTTGTTTTTTAAACATGATATATGCCTAAGCCCCTCTAAGTGTAATTAAAAAAAAATGGGGAAAAAAAAAAAAAGTAATATGGTAACAAGTATCACCACAACACAGTCTCACTAATGCGGGTACATACAGCGCTTACTCTCAGTGCTTACTATTCTAATGCACTGCCTCCGGACCACCATGAAATAGCATGTGCGACCAATTAGACAGCAGCTTCAAAGGACTTACTGCCTGCCTCCACCTGGAATTTCAGCTGATTACGTTCTGCAATCAGCTTACCTGAAATAGTTACACTTACTTTTACAGCTACATGCATTAACAAAGCAGACACAGAGCTGCTGCTCTTTAACCAAAGACACTTTTATGTCAATTGTGCAAGTTCTCTACTCACAGTTAGAACCTTCTAGGCATGGGAAGGACCATTTTCTGGCTTACAAAACAAATTTCACCATCTAACCAGAATACTGCCTTAAGCATTTATCTTCTGCTACAAGATGACCATATCAGTGATGCTTAAACTATCTTGATCCCTGTAAGGTAACTTTTTAAGGTAGCTTAGTTCCTAATAACAAATCCAACTGGAGCTAGCGTAAACAATCCCTTTTTAATCTGCAAGGCAATTAAACTATGAAATCTTAAAAATTCAGTCAGCTGCTTCCTTCATGATTGAATGAAGCAACTCTGAAACATTTAAAATTACTACTCCTACTACTAAAAAGGAAAGATTCATTCAGTTTGTCACTTGCACAATTACCTGCAAAACCAGCATCGCTTTAGAAAACAGTACATATTCATGAATATTCCAGTTATGCCACCATGGCTGAAGTGGACAATACTTTCGGTAGGGATATACGTTTACTACTAAAAATGAAACGCTACCCCAGAACAGCTCCTCCTAGCCCCCAGGCAAAGACATTATAAAGTGGCAAATGCTACCTGGTTTCCTGCTATCTCCTTGCTCAAGCTTGTCTCTTTGCTGTCGTAATGGGCTGCGACTCCAGGGTCTCATTTTTACTTTGTCTCCATATTCTTCCCTCACTGTTCTATGGTGTGCAGAAACTAGTGAAAACAAAACCGGAAGAAATCGTTACATCTCCCTGCCCTAATCAGAACCCTTCTGTCTGCCACAACCACCTGCTTTGCATACTTGTCATTTTTCCTTACAAACTAAAGGGTAATGGGGAGGAGTGGAAGTGGAACCTAACTATAGCTAGGAGAATAAAGGACTACGATTTACCTCATGCACAATAAACACACGGGTTTGTACTACTTAGAGAAAGGTGCTGCCATACTTAGGAAACAGAAGCAAGATGCCCTATATACTACACAGTAAATGCCCTGAAACTAAGGCATTAATGCCAGAGAGAGAAGTGGACAGACCAGGAAGATACATAAAAGAATAAAAACAGCTAAGGGTTAGAAGGAGCTGACACAACATTTAGAGCAATAAATATAACTAAAATGAAAGGCTAGATAGATCGAACAATGTGAGTGTAAATAACAAGCACAAAAAGGAGCTGTTTGGTATGAGCCAAACTAGAAAGAACAGCAATAAATATGGCTTCTTCTGCTACTCTTGAACAATCTTTGTCACCTGATCACAGGAATGGGCTCTGATTTTTACCTCTGAAAGCTGGGACAAACAGAGATCCTTCAACCAAAACTGAACTTAGATTGCAAGTATCTGATATGCTATGCAAAGTGAGGGTTCATGTGTAGAAGTTAATTGAAATGGCTCAGTTATCAGATCTTCCCCACTTGACTCCCACTACAGCCTTTTTCACGGCTGGAGTACTTCCATGATCTCTCTTCCCTCCCTTTGCAACTTATTTCCCCAAATCCTTTAACCACTTAATTTTGAGACTTCAACCTCCACCAAATTTAGACTCAGCCAAAGAGTTCAGAAGTGACTGGGATCATGATGGATACACACACACACACACACACACACACACAGAGACAACATCAGTTACGGAAATTTTGTTTCTACAGGAAACCAGACTAACAGAGAGAGGCAAAGAAAAACTTACTGACTAACCAATATGCCGTGATATGACATTGTTTTATTTCCCCATGTAGAACTTAACAGATTCCCACCCCCCATGTAGAAGCCTCTCCCTGACCCCCCTTTTTCTTTTAATTCTGGCATTGACCCAAGTAAAAAAATGCTTTCTATACCTCCATTCCACCATTGTGTCAGCAGACAGTAAGCCCAAACAACATTTATACAGAGATAGTTACCTTCTCTTCTGGCTTCCCGTTCCTTACGTCTTTCTTCAGCTCGCCTTTCTCGTTCTTTTTGCTCCCTTTGTTCCTTTTGCTGCTCTCTGATTTTTCTCTCTCGTTCTCGCTCAAGTTGCTCCAGACGATCTCTAGAAAATAATTATTTTTTGTTACGTTACAATTCACTACAAATTCAGCTTACAAAGTAAAGGAAAACTGTTTTTCTATAACAAACTACAGGGTCATTCAATTTCATTAGCAACAATACCACTGATTGCATATCAGTCAAAAACAGACGTAGCTTTTCAGCTGATCCTTTAAAAACAAAGTTTCAAAGACAAAGACCATGCGCTCTCAAACACAGGAGCTTCTGCACCCTTGTCAGGATTTAAACAGAAGTTAAGCGAGTTCAGTTAATAAATCCCCTAATACTATGCAAAATTAGTTTATGCCTTTTTTTTTTTCATTATAGTAAAACACTAGCAATGAATTCACCTAGAAATATCTGTCGCAATGAAGTCGCTTACAAAGGTAATTAAAGTCAAGAACACATTTTCATTAGACAACACATTCACAGGAACGTGGCGCTGGCATCAGACCTTACAAGTTTTTGCTCTGAATTTTTTTGTCAATGAAACGATGAAAGGTTAGAGACAGATTTAGAGGAGGAAGCTGTTCATCCCTCTGTTGGTTTGGCACAGGGGAGGGATGGATGTACCTCTCCCTCCTGGAATGCTCCCTTGCCATTTCTCTCCGTTTCTGTCTTTCCCATTCACGACGGGCTTTATCCTGCTCTTCTCTATGTCTCTTCCTACGCTCATGTTCCCGTTCTTTCTCTTTCACTCTGGCATGTTTCCCTAAACAAACAAAAATGAATTTTGGAGTGTTACTATTCAAAATATTTAACGCTCCTACTTTTAAAAAGGAAAACTAGAAAGGACGAAACTCATGGAAACCTATTTTCATGTTCTCTGTTATTTTCTTAACGGAAAAATCCTGATTTGAAAGGGTGTTGGAAAATTAAAAGACTACAAGATCTTGCACAAACGCTTGCATTAAAAACAGAAAAAGGCTGTTAGCAGCAGGAATACAACATGAATGTTTCTAGAAAGGATATTTTTTCCTTTACAGTCAGGTACAAAGACCACAGCTCAGCCCACTCACTCAGCGAAGCCAGAAAGAAGCTTAACAGACTTCAAAGAGTAGAAGTAGACTCTGCGTCCCTGTCCCAAAGCGATTACTGTCCTCTCAAACACATATATATCCCTGTCATTCCCATAAGGGCATTAAACATAATCAAAGAAATAATACAAGTTTAAATTCCTTTGTCTTATCCACCTGACTCATTTTCTTTAGTTTGTAGTTATTGTAATTTACTTTCTACATAATGCCTGTTCGGCTTCACCTTGGGAAGCTACCAGAAATGTTACCCAAATGCAGTAATAACAACCTTCCGCTGAATGACTTCGATGTCTGCGTTTCTCTTTCCTCTTCTCATCTTTTCTGTGGTGGGTTTTTTCTTTCCGTGACATTTGCTGCGGTGGTTTTATAGCCAAGGAGTCATCTTCTTCTCCTCTAAAATACAAGACAAATTAATAAACTCAGGGAGGTTACATGTACTCTCAAACAGACTGTGTGTTACTTCCTCTTTTCTCTATTTTGAAAAGAATGCATTTTTTCCTATTTCATTTATATTAAAGTTCATTTCCATAATACCCCAGAACCAAGGCATTAACAGTACTTTACAGAAAATCAGCCACGTAGATGAGAAGTTAAGCTATTATTACATGCGCACTTTTAATACACAAGCAAACTGAGGATGAATTAAGCACTGAAGCGAACTCAGCAGGCCTGCTTTAACTGCATCGTGAGCAAAATACTTCATTACTTGGTAGCGGCCAAAACTGGACCACAGTTCTGTTAAGCCTTAATCAGTACTTCAAAATGATACCCTAGCATGTTCTAGGAACGGGAGGCAAGATGGCACATCTGCATGCTAAAGAAGTTAAAGTTTTCCCTTCACGTATTTTTAAAGACTCTTCTCAGTACTTCTAAAAGTTAATTTCAGTTACTCTTCCAAAGGTAACAAGGTTATTCTCTTATTCTTACCTGTCTTCCATGGAGTCTTCTCTCCTGTAAGGTGAATTTCTGATTGTTATTTCCATGCGGTGATCTCTCAACTCCCCCTCTTCAAGAGAATCCCGCTTTGAATCCCTATCATCTGACTGTGATAGAAATGCAAGAAAGGGCAAAACCAAAATACAATTAATTTTTACGTCACAAAATGAAAAAATTTAAATAGTACGCAACTCTTCCATTCCTGGCTCAAAAGGCATCCTCAACTGGTCGTACCAGTGAAGTATACTAACTTACGAAACAGATTTCATAGTTGTAAGCAGCCAAATACAGTTGGCTGCTTATATTGATGTTATATTTTATATTATATATTTTATATTATATATTTTATATTATATATTTTATATTATATATTTTATATTATATATAGATATATAAATCAAATACATATTGACTGCAACTATAGCTGAACTTTTGTAAATTCAATGTAATTAAATAATTAAGGAGCTTTATATTAACTATTGTGGATTTCTTTCCAAAAGAATGTTATTGTGTACATAATTGTACAAAAAGAAACGGTAACATATAAGTTATTCAAGAACAATTATTTAAACTCATTCTTCTAGAAAATCTTTGAAAGGTTTTTACTTGAACTGCAACTTCCAGTTAATGACATCAATTTCTTTCCCTTTTCTAACCAACAACTATGAAACAAAGCACAGCATACAACGTAAGGCCAGTGAGATCGCATTGTATTTTTGTCTAACTTTGGAATTAGAGATCACGCATGAAACATGCAGAAGAGCACAGAGGAATTCCACTGACAGGGCAGCAAGCCTTGTTCTCATCGGAAAATGAGGATATAGGCCCCGAAGCTCCGCAGATTTCATTAGAAATGCTTGTGTACCAAAGGGTGGCTTACGTTTTTCATACGTTTTATCTCTGCCTTCTCCTCTTGCTCCTTCCTTCGTTTTTTTTCCTGAAGAATTTCATCTAAAGTTTTCACTTTCCAAGAATCCTTTTCATCACCCATTTGAGTAAAAAAAAAAACAAACTCTGAAAAAGAACACAACGTTAATGAAACCTACACAAACTACAGAGCCCAACACGGCTGTGTCTGTATTACACTGACTTTACGTGCAGGCAAACACCTAAGACACCACCTTCGAGTAAAGTCCAGCTGCCCCTGACTTGTGCTGAACCAGAAAAGCCCGTTTTAAGCCTCGAAGCACACAGAGACTTTGCTACGGGCGTCGGGACCCGCTCGGGGACAACGAAGACGCCGCCTGCCAGCGCGGTCTGGCGTTTCACGGCCGAGGCGGCCAGCCCAGCACGGCCTCCCACCCGACAGCCCCGGCCCGGCCCGGCGCTCGCCCGGGCCCCGCGGCCCGCACCCGGCGCGGCCGCCACCGCCCGTTTTGGCCTCAGCGGTTTCGCCCGGGGCCCCGCGCCGCGGCCGGGCCGCCGCCGATGCGGCGCAGGGAGCGGCCGGGCCCCCGCCCGCCGCCCGAGCCGGGCCCACTCACCGCCGCCGCTACCGGAGCCTGGGACGAGCAGCGCGGGACAAAGGCGCCACTTCCGCCCGCCGGAGCAGGCTGATGACGCCGCACGCACGCTCCGTGACGCAGGCGCCCGGACGCACGCCGCCATGACGGGAAAGGCGGGGCAGCCACCTCATTAATGAGCTGCACCAGCGAACAAAACAGCGCGCAGCGAACGCGCACCTCAGCGGCCGAAACGGAGAGGCTATCGCCGCATACGTCATTCTTCGGGACCACCCTTATAATTACATACAAAAAGTTAAATTTTATTACTATTCATGTGAATAAAACATGATTCTGACGCTCATTTAAACAAGTCGCTTACATAGTGGTAACAGAGCCGACGCCCGAGGAAGGAGAACATACGCTAACTCCGTGCGGGAAGATTCCTGGAAAGGAGAATGAGCGGAGGCTGGGCAGGCAGACGCTACCGCGCTCCTCCTCCAAGCGCGGACCACAGGTTACGACGCGCTACGTGACAGGGAAGAGCACTGTGCGTAGCTACTTTATTATCCGTCCATCGTTTTAGCTGGGAATTAATGTCATTTTAGAAACGTGAACTGCTGCGAGTAACACCTTACACGGGCAGGTCTGCGTTCTCCAGCGAGGACTTGCGTTATTTCCCGAATTCACGTTTCAAGGAAGACGTGCTGTTCCTACGAGAAGGTACTTGACAAACGTAAACCAAACGATCGGCGTAGCTCCAGCTCACGGAGCTTGTCTTCATCGGTGCACGAGTACCGGGGTGCGGCTGGAGAAAGGCCAGGGAAACCCTCGAGCGCTTCCAGGGCGGACGTTCAGAAGAAAGGAGGCAGCACTACTGCCATCGTACCCCGCAACCAGAAGGCAGACAGCTGGGGTTAATACCGCGGTGAATTCTTAACATGGAACAGAACAGTCCTTGTGTACCCAACAGCAAACGAGAATTACTAGTATGCCTGGAGGAAGAAAAGGCCTTACAAGTGGACAGTACAGAGGTTGGTTTGTTTAATCTAATAAAAATAAAGGCCAAGAAGACTGCATAGTACACAAGATCAACACTGTGCAAACAAACCCCTAGTAAAAAGGGATTATTGCCCTGCCACAGAACAGGTGGGGCTAAACCAGCCACTAATAAGCTTAGACATGTGTTAGAAATTACAAGTTCCAAAATCCTCCCAGCTGTTGGGTTCACAAAAAGTTTTCCAGCAATAGGAAAGGCAAAAGCCTGCTAGCTTTTACAACAAAGCTCAATCAGTTGATGAAGGGGTTTACATGAGAATGGAGCTAAGGCAACCAGAAA
The DNA here is from genome assembly GCF_047370975.1 of Nipponia nippon. Lineage (NCBI taxonomy): Eukaryota > Metazoa > Chordata > Aves > Pelecaniformes > Threskiornithidae > Nipponia > Nipponia nippon. Next base: position 7,106,905 of record NW_028262335.1, read on the forward strand.
GCCACTTACATTTCTGTCTTCCAACAAAAGCAGAAATATGATGTTTTCTGCCAAATACACTGAGATTTTTTAAAGCATAACTACAAAAAAAAAAAAAAAGAAAAAGAGAAAAACAGAGCTCCACCCCATAGTCCACAGCTTTTTGTAAAAGTGATAGGAGTACAAAGAAACAAAAAACCCACAGACATCACATACACAAGGATGAAAAAAATTGACGTTTCCCTCCCACTCAAGAGAAATAAAGATTAGCCTCAGTTTATGGTTAATATTCCTCCCTTTAGTGACCTCTCTTCCATCTCTGTCACAGATACCTCCGAGATTCTTTACGTAATCAGAAATGATAGAAATACTTTGCACATAGGTCAGAATTATAACCCTGAGTTTCTAAAAGGCAGTATTTTGTTGCACTCTTAGAAATAATACCAAAAAAAAAATCAATTTATTTCCTGATAACAGAAATATATAATAAAATGCAAGAAATTAAAATATTTAAATGGTTTCTTTTAGAAATACAGAGATCCTGCTTCCTTTATCACCAAAATTTGTCAGTGTTTTTTTACCTTTAAGCAAATGCAAATATTTAATTCAACACTCCATTTATACAGTGTATGTATATGTGTGTAGACGTACATTTCAATATTGTCAATACACAACCAGGATGCAATATCTCCATGTTAAATTTCAGTAGAAAAATCACTTTCCATTCCTAGCTTTGTAGTCAGAAATAGCTGCTCGCCGCTGCTTTGGGGCACGGACTCATTTCCATAGTTTACTTCAACTAAATGTATACGAAAATCAGTCACTTGTTGGGAGAGGAAGGGGTTCCTTCTTCCAGTTCTACAACGCACACAAATGGTGGAGGATGCAGACAGCGGAGAGTAACAAACACCTAGGAATTTTGGTTATGCACCAATTCCGTTCCACTGCAAGCAAGCAGAATACAGTGATGGGTCCATGTTTTCACATTATTTTGATGGGTAGGGAGACAGGCATTGTTTTCCCATAAGACACTGAAGTTCATTCTCTAATACAGCCTTGTACATTATTTGCAGTCAAGGAAAGACAATAAAGCCCACGTTTACCACATTATACGATACTAGGTCCCCTGGCGTATCAGTTTCTCAGTAAATCAAGGCTTACTGGAGTCTTCCCATTGTTTTCTCTTTGCTTCAAGTCCCAGGCTTGACCTACCATGAACTCAAAGTAACCAAATCGGCATCAACGGCTGAAGAAACAACCACTTCCAGGAAGAGTTCCTTTGAGTTACACTAGCTTGGAAGAATAAATGGCCATATTAATCATACGGTTCCAAATCCTTGGAAATTAGTGGCTCAGTATCTTCAGTTGTACTTTGTGCGGATTGCGGGGCTGCAGCTGCCAGGCTGTGTATAGTCTCTTGCTGATGCTGCTTTGCCTTGTTATATAGCAGAACTCCAATTGTCACTAGAACAGTCCCAATGGCTGAGAGGCTTGTGATTTTGTTACCAAACACAATAATACTTAGCCAGATTGACAGCGCATGCTTCACAGTACTAGCAACACTGGAAAGGAATATAAAAATTAAGGCCAAAGAAAGCTTTCTCATATCCCACACACAACTATGCTTTAATGCAGTGGGACCTCTCTTTGTTTTGCTTGCTTTTTCAACACCAGCTCAGATTCCACTTTTCCTCCTGAAACTAATACCATAACCAAATTGCTCGTATATCAGCACTGGTATCTTTACTCTCATCTTAATTTTAAAGCTAGTACAAATAATTCACCTCAGGTTTTGTTTTCACTGCTTTTAAGTATACAGTACAGCGCTAGCAGATCATATCTAGCTAACACAGACATGTAGAAAATGCTAATAGAACACTCGCAACGTAACTATCATTTGCGAGTCTGCTGCTACTATTCCGGTAATATAGCATTATAACCTGAAAAGAATCAATATCTAAATCATACCAATAACATTATAATAAGTTGTTAAGAAATTTTGTATACACGTAAATAAGAACGTATGCTTTTACACCCTGTTACACAGAGAAGACTAACAACTTCAGAATAAGCACGTGTGCAACAGTGAATTGTCACAAGACTGTAGCAGGGGCACCTGAAAGTATAAACTAGCAGAAGCCTTAAGAGTTTAGGACCAGGATTACCCCACAGGCCCTAGGGCTATTCATACAAATGACCAATTACTGAATCGGAATTGCGTAACAGCCTAACAAAGCTGCCGGTAACTGACAATGTAGGTGGAGGCTGTCTTCAGAGAACACATATAATTCAACAAATACAGCTTGACGTGCTGGTGTCACGCTTCAGAAAAAAGGCATACAGAGCTGATTGCTCATATTCTGTATGCACTGAGACGTATACCTATGGTATTGCCTTCTCACTGAAGCAAATGGCAGCTTAAACATTGGATCTAGGGTTTTGGTGAATCTGTTCAGTCTCATTAACCTGCTTTAATGAATGGCTGTGAAACCTGAATACAATACCCCTCCTGTAAACGTGAGCACCTGTTCCGTAAGCTCAACAGCATGGGGTCAAATGCTGCTCTCCTCACACAGTGAGGGAGCAATCCACAAAGCTTTGGTGATCCAGATGTGAAAAGTTTTCTTCTTAATTTGATGCATTTATGCATTTGCATTATTTATTTCTTTGCACAATACCTTTACTGCCTAGATCTCAAGCAGAAATACCAAGCAAGAAAAAAAAAATAAAATCGTGTTCTTGACGTGAAAATACAGTTTTACCTGAAAGTCACCGGAGAAATTTTTCCCATCAAGGCATAGGCTGTAACACTCTGTAGGTGGAACAAGACTCCATCTATTAAGAGAAGTATGACAACATCCTGGTTGTAGCTGAAGCTCCTTCCACTTTTCCCAATCACAGGCACATCCTAAACAACAAAAAAAGAGGACTTTAAGAGTTCAGTTTATAAGCACATCTAAAAGTGATTTTCCACCCAACTCATTATTATTATAAGCAGATATAGTTTTACATTTAAACTTCAGCAAAACAAATCCTAAAACATACAGGACATTTAGATGCTTCAAATTTCCCCCCCCCAAAAATAGTGTATTAGAAAAACAGCTCTCATCTGACTGAACTTTCCAGTGTGTTCAGCCTGCCTGTGATATATATTCTTTTCTGAACACTGATGCATGGCAATGAAATGCCAGAATATGAAGGATACGTATTTAACCTGGTACATTATACTTACTTCAGCTCAATTTTGCTTTCAGGAGTTCATATTCCTGTATACTATGTGAATATCAGCAAAAAGTCAGCAAATATTTAAGATTTGGTTTTCAAGTCTTTATCTAAAACTTTAAATGCACTTTGACAAAAATATGATTTGATCTCAAAAATCCTGAAATAAACTCAGGCTTTCTGGGTCACTTGTCAACTCATGTCTATATTAAATTATTTCTTTGAAAATTTTCCCTTTTTTACCTCCCCCTAATCTCTTGCAAACATAAGAGGAAATGCATTTCAGGGTGATTTTAAAAAAAATGGGAAGAATGAAAAGTAAGAATTAAGATTAACCTTAGTTGCACATTCTGCTCACAAGTCAAAAAGCAAACATAAATCAGTGTTAGTGAACTCAAATTACCATGAAAAATATCCAAGCTGGAATAAGCATAACCACTGCAGCAGCACTTGTGTAGAACTGAAGCTCTGGGGCTCTACAAAGGAGAAAAAAAAAAAAGTGATTAAAATGATTAAAAGCTTCCTCTTTCTTACAGCTGAAGAAAGCTGCATCATTGTTGTATTTACAGATATCAAAAAGTAATAAAAGCCATCTACTGAGCTTTGGGGACAACAAATTCAGCAATCCCTTGCAAAGATAGTGTTTTGCTTTTTGTGTTGGCTGAGATAGACTGAAGATAAAAGACAAGTTTTCAAGACCAAAACTAGCATTTCATCATGTGGTAAAGGACATACATACCGCTATACAAATATATTTGTATATTTTACCACAAGATTTTACTCCTGGCTCACATTTCATAGTTAAAACATCAAGGGAGTTCTAAAGTTTGCTTCTGCATGCCTAATAACCTTAAGGGATGTTTTATGATTGCAGAATACGGACTTATTTCTGGATATGCTGAGAGTTTTAGCTGATTATGAGACTCCGACCTACCGCAGTGGGATATGAGCATAGAGGAGTTTTCTTTCCCTGATAAAATGATTTAGGTGAAAGCTATCTGTGAACAGTCTGAGACAAAAAAAACCCATCTTGGTGCAATATAATCATAAATATATTGTTTCCTTATGTAGCCCGAAGTCCGTCTATAATCAAACCTGAAATATTTTTAATACTTACGAAAATCTGTATTTATCTCCACTGAGTAGTTTTTTGGAAAAGACATTTTGCAAACTGGAAAAAAAAAAAACATACCACTATTTATCTGTATTTTAGTTATGACAAATAAATCAATCCATGAGAAAGACAGCTGTTTCCCTTAGATGGGTAGATATGTTTTCTACACATTTCACATTCTACACATTATGCAATCACAGAAAGGAGTTTGGTCTAACTCCTTTAGACTAACGGAGTTGTACTATTTTTTAATGTCATGAATGCTAGCAGGTATGATAGACAAATCTTATCTTCTGTTAAAAATACATTTTAAATACCAACATTTAAATGTAGTGTACAAAAACAACTACAGGCAACAATTTTCTTCAATCTACCAATAAGCAAAATTCCTTTCTTCCACAGATGCAACTATCGTTATGCCTTACCAGTCCATGATATTAGTAGATAAAGCTGCCGAGAAGCCTAGAATGTTGAAACTGATTTCAGTAGCTGTACATAGAGCTAGCCCACCCATAACAGGAATGAGAGAGAGATTAACCAGCAATCCTGCAAATGAAAAGAAAAATTTAAGTCTGAGTTTACTGTACTTCAAATTACATGTATCAGACAGTATAGGTTTTGAAAGTTTAATTTCCACCTTAACTTCCTTAGTTGAAAGAAAGAGCAACTTATTGGAATGGATTTTAAAGCACAGAGGTTCTAAAGTGAGATCTCAGACAATAGCAGGGTGCTCTTGAAAACAATATAGACATATACTCACTGACAAAAGTATCTCCCTTGGAGAAAGAAAGTGGACTGACGACTGTCTTGTTTCACCTTTTTCATCAAATGACAGAAGAAAATTATACTCTCCCTGTTTACTCTGTGACTGAATTACTCTTCTTCCTCTGGCTTATTTCAGCCTTTTGCCATTTTGCATGACAAAGCAATCTATACATGGCTTCTGGATTACTCCTTATAACTGGTAACAAGCAAAATCTGGGCAAGCAAATAGCATGCAATTGCAAGGGGAATCGCAAAGAAATTATACTGTAGACTGGAAGAAATTATATTGTGGTAAGCCAGTTGTTTGGTTTTTTGCCCCCTTTTTTTTTTTAATCACAGAGCAAACATAGTGAATAAAGTCAAGCATTTTAAATTCTGAGCAGCAAGCTGTCTTTATAAGAAGGAACATGCTGAACTTCAGTTATTTAAGGCTGCAATAATATTTTCTTGACAGAAAAATAACTTCAGAGCAATGATGCTCTGAAGCATTGTTGCAACGCAGCTGCATTAAAATAAATCCTTTTTAATTTGTAAATATACTCTACTTCTTGCATTCAGAGTGATTCTTCCAGCTGCATTTACTATATTTTGGTGGAATCTCCTCATCCATGGCCAACTAAGTGACAGTATTATACAAAACAAGAAAACCCCCCCCACATTTCAACACTGAAGTACTTACCAGTGTATTCTCCTAATATCATCCGAGACATGATAACAGTGAAAATAGGTGCAGAGCTTTTAACAGTTTCTGCAAATGAAACTGCCACATTTTTCAAGCTGACGAGACCCAAGACTACTGTTGCAAATCTGTAATAGAAGAACACATGAAATTAAGCAGAAAATAAAATAATCCTTTAAGAGCTACGCTTAGACATCTAGCATAAAAAAGAATTGCATTATAACTTCTCTAGGTTTCTAAATTTGAGCTGCAGTAACTAAGAATATGGACAGGCGCAGCTGGCAATCAAGTTATCACATCACAGTAACTCATCAGCTGCGCACCTTTACTCCACAGCACCTGCGGGGTGGAACACTTCAGGTCTATTTCTTTCCGCTTTGGCTTAAACATTATTATTTATTTAGCACAAATGAAGGCACCCTCAGGCAACTGTGCAGTTTCTATGGAGGTACACTGGATTTCCAGAAAACATCGAAGTTTACTTTTTAATGCACTCTAACCAAGCTTCAGATGACAGTGTTTTAAGCTAAAGTTTTCCATAGGCTCAGTTGAAAAAGTTAGTACAATTCTGCTGATAAACAGTAATCCACCAAGGAAAATTTATCATTTGCAGTTATCCATCTTTAGTGTAAATTAGGTACAGTACATATTTACCATACTTTAAACCACGAAATTAAACAACAGGCTGGCAGAGTTATTACGATAAAGCTATTCTAAATTCATTTGAATCCTGTCATCCTTTATCACTTTTGCAGTGTAGAGGAAACCAAACCATTTATTCTTATTCTTTCCTAGACCACAAACTGATACTATCCCAGCACACAGCAAATACTTATTTTTTAACAGACAAATGTTAGTAGCCTGTATCACTTTTGAGGCAAATTGCTGGAAAAGGTGAGGGAACAAAGCAACACTATAATAAATACTAGTACACTAAACAAACATCGTCCTCAAAAGAGAACAAGAAGTAAATGGAAAGAGAAGTATCTTCTGAAAGAAGCTAAATGTGACGGGAAGCCTAGCTAGCCAGAAAACTGACACCTAGAAAAAGGAACATAGCATTTAGCAGTAAGAACTAAAAATAAAATTATCCTGTGATTTTTTTGGGGGGAAAGGTGAATACTCCAAATGAACATTCCAATCAAGAACGAAAAGGAAGAGAGCCATGAAAATACAGCTTCCGTTCAGAAGGATGCCATGAAGCAACCAGATAGATCTCTAGGAAATAGTTAACCATTTACCTCATTAATCCAACAAACAGCATTATCATGATGAAATTGGGTGGATAAGAGATGCGTGTTTTGTGTTGATACAAGCAGCATGGAACAAACATTTTTATACAGCCAATGAAGGTGGTTGAAAGCATTTGAACAGCACCTAAAGAAAGATGAGAGGAAAAAAAAATAAAATCAGAAGATGATGGGAACATGAGGAATCAAGCAATATAAGAAAATTTCTTAAACAAACTTATGCGTAGTACTTTTAGCAGTCAAGAAACACGGCAATTACTGTCTAGATTTTATGAATTCTCATAAAAGCCCTTTACTTCTACATCTACCAGCAAGGCAGCAGAATAAAACAAAGGTGGCATACACCTATAAAATCCAGTTCACAGATTAAATGCCCTTTTTTTCCTCTTAAAAAAAAATAAAAGGAATAAGCAGCCCATTGGATAACAGAGGTCACACAAAGGCAACTTTTGCACTTGTACAAACAAGTTAATCTTAACAGCTCTGGAGACTATCAACAACTGACAATTTTATTTTTTTTAAAAACCCACAATACCCTCCAACACAGAAAACAAAAAATTTCATTTTTCTTTCTATCTCTTAGTTCTCAGACACCATCTTACAGCTCCCCTATGAGCAAAGTTTCATACCACCTTTCAGCAAGTGGAGAAAAGGACAGTGTCAGCAGCCCCTTTACAGGCTGAGATCACAACTCATGAGTTCCCAGCCCCAAATCTCCTAACTAGGTCTTTTTCACCTCAGTTGAACCATTTTGTCCCTCAGCTTTATATAGGAGGATCTGGTATCGTCAAATATCTTACTGGAATTGAAGTGTAAAAGAAAGGCAGGGTTACCTAGCATGCTGGGCTCTCCTTCCAGTAATGAAAGAATGTATTTGTTAAGAAAAAGAGTGCAAAAGCTGAAGAAAAACCACAAAGTGAGGTAGATGAGAGCATGAGAATTCCAGATGCCCAAGTCCGACTCAATGACCGTAGTCTCCGTGATAGTTATTTTCAGAACATTCTCCTCTGGTACACTATCACTCCTAGCAATCACAAATTTTTCACTCCTGTTAGCAAAGAGCGAACCCAAATGAAATAGTGATTTTCCCTTTGGCTTTTCTTCAAGGGGGGGAGGATTAGGTTCCTCCGGCGTCTGAGCACTTGTCACAGTCGACATGCTGACATTAAGAAGTTAATATTTGTCCTTAATACAAACCAACATTGACTTAGCACAGAACACCACTTCGACAGAACAAAAATATCATGTGATTAGTCTTTCGTCTCCCATGGCCTGAAAAAGTGTACGTGGTCCTCCAAATAACATCTCGCATAAAAATAAACTTCACATGCTTCTTCATGTGGTCGATTCCATTTTTTCTGCCTAAGAATGAAAAAAAAAAAAAAGAAAGAAGGAAAAATGCATGTAGGTCTGAACGTAATGAAATTTTAAATCCCTAACACAGCAAAGATACCACATTTCACCTGCAGTTTATGAAAGATAAATACTTCTGTAGCTTGTCTTTCAAACTGCATTTTGCACTCCTGACATCATCATACCAAGATTACGCACTAAAAACTTATCTAAGGGAGATATTTTTTTTTTATTCTAAAATAGCACGCACACACACAAAAGACTTCATGTGTTTTTAAGTTCTTTCTCTTCTGAAGCATGTCAACACAGTCTTTTCCATTGTAATTAACTCCTCTTCAAGATTCTACAGTTTCTTTGATCTCAGTCTAAGGTTTTTCTTATAACCACTCAACAGAAAAGTCTTCACAACCCACAAAATCTGGCCAGGAGCCTGTACCCTTAGTACTAATTAACCTGTTACCATCTCGAGTCAAAGTGAGCAATCAATAATCAAGGACTACAACTTCCAGTAATCATAGAGTTACCCTGATAACTACGAGGTCTAGGTGAACAAAGTACGAAAAATATGTCCAAGAGCTTCCCAAACAGACTTGTTCTTTATTTAATTACTTGTAAATAATGCAGCATTGCTTATTTTGCCACTGCAGTACTGTTACAGCTTGCAATTCAATATTAGTACTTGCAATAATTCTTAAAGTCTTTTTAAAAGGTCTGACAGAAAAAGGCATTAAATTGTTTGCACCTAGAGCTTTCTCCTGGTGCAAATTACATGAAATGTGGCAAGTTACAGTACAACACTACAGAGAATAACAAAAGTCTGTATTAAGAAAGAAAGAAATTGCACCTGAGCAGCTTATCTACAACATTAAAACACACTATCGGATTTATTGGTTTCTATTTTGCAGTCTGTGTTTTATGAGCAAAAAAAAAAATAGGATTAATCAGATGAGAACGAAATGACAGACAACGCCTCTTTTGCTCCTCAACGAACAAACAGGAGGGGAAATTAAATTTGAAATACTTTTCTCCAGAAGCACATTTGCTGGATAGACAAGATGGTGGACCTTATACAGTTTAAGAAGGAATTCTTGGGGGGGGAAGTTAATCACTGGACACCTTGGAAAAGCTGTCTGAAATGAGATCGTAATACTGCAGTGCATCAAACAATGGCAGCACAAGAAATAATCAATGGCAAGCAAAAATATAAGAGTTGTAACAAGAGCTACTGCACCTGCCCTGATTTTGTTAGCATGTGAATGGGTGTATAGGATACTCTCTTTTCTTCATGCTTATTTAATGCTCAATGTGGCATCTCAAAATAAATCATAAGCGGTACTAAAGAGTTAAATATATCCTGTCAGTTTCCACTCTACACTGACATTTTCCATTCCTCATGTTCTCTATTCCTGTTATTGCAGCCATGCACAGAAGGCACCCGTCCCTATCCCCGTATCTCTTCCCACTTTACCAGGAAATCACGCTAGCAGCACACCGGGGTACAAGACCCTCTGACACACTTGCGTTAAACCATATACTCGTGTTAACCCAATTTAAGACAAAACTAGCCAATTTGAAGGAAGATATGAATTCCTTAAGAGAATTTGTTAAGAAAGATGGATTCTTAACTCCTCCTCCTTTTTCAAATCTTAAAAAGAAATACCCCTCTACATTCAAAATGGTTAGTTATCACAACTTTGTCAACACTTTTTCCATTCATACTACTCAATTAAAAGCACAAGTAATTAAGCACAATGTAACTCCCACCCTCAGCAGCACTGCAGTGGTATCGCTGATCCCACACACGGCAGGAAGCAGAACAGCAAAGAAGAACAAAACTATTCCCCTAAATTACTGACCTGCTGTCTTAAATCAACGGGAAAGTCTTAAACGAGCTGAAACAGTTCTCCATCTGGAACTAATTCAGTCTTCCTCCCTTAAGACCAACCAGCAGCTGATGTTTACCAATAGATGAAAACGTGGCAGTGGTTGATAGACTGTTTCTCTTGGATTACACGCAAACACTCTATCTTCCAGCTCACAAGAACAAACCGCGTGCAGTGCATTTTACACTCTTCCTTGTATCTTCTCCAACTTTTAACTCCGTTAGCAATAAAAATGTTGTATTAAAGGTGGAAAAGATACGGAGTATAAGCTTTGAGAATCTCACACAAATTCTGACTTACAAGTAGCAGCTAATTACCCATTCAACAACTTCCCAATTTCTTAGGCTTTAAGACAACATATTCATAAGACTAACTGCATTCAAACTCCTTTTCCCTTTTCCCTCAGAGCAGTTCAAAATTTAGTCAGGAATACATTCATTTCAAACTTAAAGCAGGAGCGGAGAAAAACCTTTTTTCAGAAGACTTTTAAGAGTGAAGAATATAAATGAAGACATTATCTGCTTGTGCTTTTAAGCATCTAGTTTTAATTTTTAAAAAAATATTACTCTCCCCTCAGTTTTTAACAGAATAGTCACACTGGGTTCGATTACTAAATTGTTTACGCTATTTTCTATTGCATGCAAGTGGCCTCCATGGGAAAAAACATCATCTTGCTGCCAGGCAGCCTGCACAAATATACAGAAATTACAACTACCCATACTGTGCTTTTGTGGAAATGGTGTCACAGCTTAACGAACATTTTGAATTAGCACCAGCTCACAGCTTCTGAAATAAATAGCACCCCCTTCGCTCACTCCAACTACAACAAATGTCTTTGTGGACACGTGATAGATCAAACCAGGGAAACTGCTCCCCCCTGAAATTTAAGGCTGCAGGTAAAAGGTCGCTTTTAATCCACACCAGGACTAGCACACATCATCTACTCTTAATCCATACACGTCATCTACACTTAATTCACATCAGTACAGTTTAAGCCTCGTCACTGTAACAGCAGTATGTCTACATGGATTGTTTTCTACAGGTCTCAGAAGAAAAGAAACACCAAGTTTTGCAAAAAGTAAAATGCAGAAGCAACACAAGTTAACAAAAACACCCCCCCCACATCTTTGCCTTAGTTCTTCCAAAAAAAGTTTTCCAAAGAAACTACAACATTCCACACTGAAGTCAAGTGAATAAAAGAGAGACAAAACCAAGAAACTGACCTCATGTAAAGCGTTACAGCAGTATTATTTTCTAACACAATTTAAAAGCAAGCAAAATCAGTTTTCCTTCCCTGGTGAAGGGGAGGCCTGCATCACAAACCCCTTCCTCCAAAACTGCAGAGGTGTGAGGGGTGAAGCAGCTGGTGAAAAATCCAGTTGCAAGCGCTCAGCAATGTTGTAGCAGGGCCCTGACACATTCCCCACACCCGGCCTTCACTGAGGTTTTCGGCAAGAAAGCTACAGATTAGATAAGGGCAGCCAGCTGAGCTGTCTTCACCCAACACTAACACCACCTACTCATCTTCTTTAGAAGTAAGCACAAAGTAAGAAAATTAAGAGTTCTTTCAGAGCCATATTTGATAAAAAAACCCAAAAGGCAAGAGATAAAACTCAGATATTAAATTGTCAATGAGATTATCACTGACGTGCGTCAAAAATCCTCATAATAGGATTAAACCTCCTTTTAAAAAAAGACTTAAACTTTCTTTTCATGAGAAATTGCAGTTCTAACCATAATTTTTAAGAAATTGTCAAAAACAAAGCAAGCAACAATATAGCCAGAGTTCAATATAACCAGAGTCTTTCCTTAGAATTGAAAGGCTAAAATTATTTAAAGATAACACATATAACAAGAGAGAAAGCAGTCGCGTGAAAGAGGAAATATAGTGTCTTTTAAAAATTACATATACTGTACCAAGACACGATTTATCTTAAAAATAAAGTATAGCATTTCTAGCACTACAGATTCTGTGGTTTTTAACCATCTGTTGCAACCCTGGTTATGCACAGAATCCTTTGCGATTCTTCCACAGAGCATACTAAGTATTTTTTATGATTGAAATACATTCATTGGCAAGCATCTATCAGGTACTCCAACAAATTTAATATAAAATTCTTCTGTGATGCAGCTCACCTCAAAACTGGTACCTTTTGGTCAGAAGGTCTCATCATTTCTTAAACAGCTAAGCAGATTCTGGCAATCACCACTACGTGTATGACACCAACAGTTTGTTATTGCATTCGTTTGTCTAAGACTGGAAGCGCTCTAGACTTTGGAAGGACCACCATCTAACAGCGAAGACAAAAAGCCACTCCCATGGTTTTTCTCATCACCTGTTAGTACCTATATATAAAGACAAATACTTTCTTTTGACAATATCCACAAAGAACCCTCAAAAAAAAAAAATCAGCTTTACACCTTGCACAAAAAAATAAAAGCTCAAAAACGTTGCAAGTGTTAGAAAAACTAAGGTTAATCTGGTAGTGAAAAAAACAGAGGGTTGGTGTGCGTCTCTCTTAATCTACTGTTATGCAACACAGGTCACCCAAACATCGCTTCCAACACAAGGAACGCACAGGATTCAGTATCCCAACTAAGCTCTAAATACCGACGCTGTTTCACTAAACGATGAGAGCGTCCAAGATGTTTATAAACACAGACCGTGAACACAATCGCAAAACTATTAACATCTCCCGTACAGAGAAGATGCTAAAAGGCTGAAACAGCTTAGTGCTTTCTCGCACCTCACCTGTTTTTCTCGTCACCCCCTCCTGCAGCCCTCCCTGCCGGCCCTCGGAACCGGCCCCCCGCCGGCCAGCCCCGCGCCTCCCCGTCCGCCCCGCAGCGCCCGGGAGCCGACTGAGCCCCGCACACGGGGGAGGCGGCCGCAGCCGCCTTCCCCATCGAGATCCAGAGACCTTCAAGGGAGCAGTGCCCTACCGCGTCCTTCTTCACCCGGCTGTCCGGCTCAGGGACCCCTCAGGGAGCCCCGCCGGTGCAGCCGGGCGCGGGAGGAAGCGCAGCCATCTCCCTCCTCGGGGCGCGCCGCGGCCGAGCGCTCAGCGCTCTCCTCTGCCGATTCTCCCTCCCGACCGCCGGTCAGCGCATCCCGGGGGCTGCCCGCTGCCAAAGCCCAAGGCGCTCCCGTGGCTACCGGCCAAAGCGGGCTTCGGCTTCCCGGGCTGCGGCCCTCGGGTCTCCCCCCCGCGGCGGAGCGGAGCGGAGCAGCCGGCCGGGGCCGCCCCCGCTCACCGGCCCCGCCGCGCCGCCGCCTCGGGCGGGGGAGGCGGGACCAGGCCGCGCACCGCCCCCGCGGGCCGAGCGGGAGGCGCCGCCGCCGCCCGGGGTGGCTGCGGGGGCTTGGACGGGCAGGGCGCCTTCCCTCCGCCCCCGGGACCTCCCTCTGCTCGGGCGGGCAACCAGCGGCGCCGCCCGCCTCTGTCGCGGCGTCCGGCAGGGCCCCTCCGCCTGAGGAGAAGAGCGGCCACTGGGCAGCGCGGGCAGGGCAAGGGGAGCCCCCGAGCCGGGGCGGGAGGCCGCAAACACGGGGCGGCGGGCGGGAGGAAGCGCCGCGGCCCCGCCGCCCTCCGGCGGCGCTTCCCGCCCGCGACGGGGAAGTGACGTCCCGGGCTGCCCCGGAAATGCGGGCGCTGCCCGGAAGCCGCCGGCGGCCGCTGCAGCCATGTAGGTACCGTTACCGGAGGGGGACGGCGGCGGAGCGGCCATGGAGGGCGCCGAGGACAGGTAGCGGCGGGGAGCGGCGGCGCCGCGCGCCATCGCGGCGGGAGGGCGGGGAGGGGGGGAGGCGGGCGAAACCAAGCGCTGAGCGGGAGCCGCTCTCCGCCCTCCCCCGCCTCCTTACCTGCGGGGGCGTGGGGAGGGGAGGGGCCCGCCCCCCCCCCCCGCCACGGCGTGGTACGGCCCACCCGGGGGGCAGGAAGTCGTCACTGCCGGCGCCGGTGACGCTTTCCCCTTTCTCTCCCCCTGCAGCGGCGCCGCAGGCCCCCCCCTGCCGAACCTGGCCCCCCGGCACCGGCAGCTCATCCCCACGCCCTGCGGGCCCGTGAGTACACCGCCCCGGAGAGGGCCTCGCTTCCCCCGGCCGCGGGGCTGCCGGTGCCGCAGCGCGGCCCTCCCCCGCTCCCTTGCTTCCCAAGAGTTGGGTTTTGCCGAAATAAAACCGTGCGTTCAAAGAGCGGACATGTAATTCATCAAAACCCCCCGCGTGTACCCAAATTACGAGTAACCTTACCGGGTCCGTGTCGAAAGCGGGGCGATCCCGAGCGGTGCGGCGGCCCAGCCGGCCTCCCGGCGCCCCTCCAGCCGCCAGCGTCGCGCCCATCTTGGCTAGCGTGGCGCAGTCCGCCTGCCTCCCTGGTTGCGGCTGCCTGGGACGAACGGAAAGAAAACCCATCTCTTACGCGTCGCGCAAATCCTTCGCACGTTGCTTGGAAGCGTGAACCTTTCTTTACAATTTTCTAAATCTAAAAATCTCGATACGGGGTCCTGGGAGAAAGTTACTTGCTGAAGATCGCTACGTTTTGATAGGCGTGTATGTGGGCACCGGCAGCCTCGATTTCAGGAGATGAAATTGTAACACCGTGGGCCTTGTGAAGCACTGAGAAAAGGCAGGCTGCAGGTACAAACCAGAAAAATCTAGACCGAGATTAATTACAAAATAAAGTCAGAGTTCTCCCTTCCTAAGCAGTTTTGGAGTTTCAATTCAATTGTAAAGAGTTTCTCTTCCTTTTCCCAAGGAAAAGCCTGCACTTGTGTCATTTAGCCAGCTTGCTTTAATGCGTTTCTTAGGAACGGCAACTATCTTCTACTGCCTTGTGTTTAAAACTTTTCTTCCCTTACAGATAAAACCTTGTTCAGAGCTGTCATTTCCTGTGAAGATCTACTTCTGCGTCACTATTTTGTCTCTACTAAGTGTCATAGGGCTAACCATAGAGACACTCGTTCAACAAACTGAGGAAGATTTCACCATTTCTCTTATTCAGTTAGTTGGAGTTGGTAAGAAGCATACCATTTGTATTTTAAAACAAATATGTTTTTTCCCAAAGCAGTAATTCAGCAGCAACTGAAGTTTCTTATTTCACTCCATTTGGCCTGATAGGTCACACATAGAATCTTCTGCGAGTTGAGCACTAACAAGCTAGATGCTTTTGCCGTTATTGCTTTTTCCAGTAGTATTTTAAGGAAAGGATCAATAATAGATACGGTGTCATCCAGAATACACTCATGTGTGAATAGTGTGAAAGAGCATTCAGATTTTAGGAAGTTTTGCTATAATTGGCTTTCTTATGGTGTTTCGTTAGGCAGATGTGGCAGTGATTTTGCTTTCAGACAGCTGTCACTATGTAAGATACACTGAACGTTCCGCTATGCCAGGAAGAGCTTACCGTTTCCCATTTTAATGTCTGTGCCGTAACATGCTGGGGAATTCAGAGGCGTCCACGCTCCAAGGCTGTCATAGAACGTACATCTCCTGACACGAGCTGTGCTTATACCCGAGTTGTACTTGGTTTCAAGGCACCATCTCACATTGCGAGAAACCAAACATACACAGTTTGATCTGAAACAAGAAAATGTTAAGTCATTTCTCTGTGTTAAGTTCCTGCAAAGGATGTTGCTTCACCTGAAGTATTTTAATAAAAGAAAATAAGGACCTCATTTCTTTTAAAGCTCTCTTTTTTTTTTTTCTCTAATAATTTTTGTCCCACTGGAAGCAAAATCCAAACTTCCTTGGATATTTCCAATTAGAGCTTCAATAGAAACTTATGTTCGTATTCCTGTGTCCATTTGTATTAAATAGAAATGAAACTTAACATGAAAATAAATACAACTGTAAGTATTTTGGGAAGTCCTCTTCAGTGGCTTTAGCAGGTTTTGGCTGTTGGCTCACTGGCCAAAACAGCGTAGAAAAGAATAGACTGTGTGGGTGTAACACCTCGTGTACGAGAGGGACACGCTAATCATAAGCAGTCATTGCTTTCCAGCTTTCATGCTTTCACCCGGAGGGAACAAAGACAATAGATTTGTTCCAGATTCTATAATTAGACACAGACAAACAATACCTTTATTCCAAAACTCTGGTTTGATTAGCAGCTTTTTCACACAAGACTCAGCATACCAACAAAAATTGCAATGTTAGAACAGACCACTGGTGCCTCCGATCTGTCACACTCTTTTTGTTAGCAACCACTGTTTTGTGCTTCAGAGAAAAATGAAGAACCTTCATAATAAACCAGATGAATCACAGGATGTTATAAATGGGGAAGCTGAAAGCAAGCTTGCTCATCTATTTTTTCCCCCTCCTACCTTCTGTTGATACTAATTAGTATTATATGCCGCAACACACACACGGGAAGAAGTGCACGCCTCTCACAAACCTCTGGTTTAAATCAGGAAAAATAGTGTGTTTTTAACGTATTACTTCAGATTTCAAAGTTTTAATGTAAACAAAAGTTGTTTCAACATATTAGTAAAGATAACATCATTCAAGGAACACGTTAAAACCATTACTGGCTTACCTTGAGATTTTAAGATGTGTAAGCTAACCTACATAAACAAGCCCAAACCATATGTTTTCCATAGGGTAGACAAAGACTGACAGAACTGATAATCGTTCTTTAAAGAAAAATAGATGCCTGGGCTGTAACAATCTCTCGGATTTACCACTAGAGATACTTACTTTAAAGAGGGTTTGGGATTTAATTTGTTGAAAATTGTTCACTTACCAGAGGGTGTCCTTTATTTCAGAAATGCGATAACATATGCTATCTCTGCAGAAATCTTAATGCTCGGAAAAAAGTTTGTTTTCAAATTATTTGTACAGACGACTTCTGATTTAGCAGCAGAATTTGCAAAACAAGGAAACGCTGTCTTAAATCTTTTAGGTCTTCCTGAGGTCATAAGCATGGAAAAAAACTGCATGATTCACTTTGTAATTTGCCAGTCATTTTCAGTTTTCTCGATCGCCGTTAATATAAGTGAGAAGGAAGTTTGTTCACGAGAAGGTTTGTTTAGAGAGACTGAAGTTACTGTATTACTTTGAAAGCTTCTACAACGCTTTGTCCCCATGTCCCGACCTAACAAAAGTAGATTATTTGATGTGCGGAATCCAGGAAGTAGCCCTCTGGAAAAAGAAATCTGTTGGTACTTTGTCCATGGTAAGAATTAACTAGTGTTTGCAGGAGCATCCTATATAAGAACAAAGCACTGATTCCTGTTTTTATGAAAGGAAAGCCTTTTCCTTATTCAAGCATTGTCAAAACAGATGTGTAGAGTTCAACAGTGACAGCTAGCTGTGGTGGTAAGAATGGTGGGGTTTGATGTATTTTACAGAAACATAACTCAGAACTTTCCAGAACCAGCTCTTTTCTGGACTACAGTTTGCGGGATGGGGTGTCTCAAAATTTCCACAACAAAAATAAACTGTTGGGAATCCAGCCTAAGTTCGCTTCACCACACAAGCCATTTGTAGTGGTCAGAACCACACAAACAATACTGTAGGGGTAGGTGTAAGAGTAGTAAATTCCTCGTTACTCACTTGAATTACTCTCACTGGGAAGATTATGTAATTTCAGTTCTTCAGTAAAAACGGTGTTGCTTCATTTAATTCAAACACACTATGCAACGTAGTGTTCAATATAGTATTAACAGAACAACATACCACAGCTGTCGGTTAATTTCGATAGCTAATACGTTGCCATTTTCAAAGTGTTACTTCACAAGTAATTTAAAAATCTAACAAATTATTTCATTTCTTGTATGCTAAACACAGGAGAATGCACATTTTAAGTATCTGATTCAGGCTCCTTGGTAAGAATAAAGATATGCTCTTGACTGAGGAGCCTAAGTTACAGGGTCTTGATACTTCCATTTTGTCACCTGGATCAAGCATATTGAAAAATTGCACTACGTGCAATCTGCGTTCACCTGGTAACTGACCTTTCCTTCTCCTTCCCAGTGTTCTGTGTATACTATGTGACTAGAGGAATCCTGCAGGAGAATCGCCAGGAGCTCATCGTCTTTGTTCTTTCCATCTTGCTAGTGATGTTTCGTTCCATTGTCAACTTCACAGTTCTCTCTGCTGAGCAAAAGCCGAAACTCCTGGTTAGTCTCCTGGCTTTAACTTTGCTTTTCTCCACATCTTGGATTTGAAAATCTTAGAAAGGCAAGATATCTGTGATAAGGGCAGTGATAACAGAGAAAAATCAGGCTGAATTATTCCTACCATTGAATAACAAAATGTGCACCTCCACAATTGCAAATCTGTTTCTCTGAGCTATTCTATGGGTTTCTTTATGGCAGTATCTGAAAGTAACATAAATATCAAAGTATTTTACTCACGTAGGATTACCACAGAAGATATCCTTCACTTCGCCTACTCTGCCTCAGATTTCCAGCTATAAAACGTGGCCTAAAGTCACATAAGTCTAGCCTACGAACAGAACTGGAATCTCAAGTCTATACGCACATAGCCGTTAGCCCCACTGCTCCATAAATGCGGCAGTGTGTTTTAATTTAAGAGCGTTATGGTAACCTGCTGCAAGGAAACAAAAAGATACCATGTGCTAGGGGAGGTACTGCCATTCCGGATTATCTTGTTTGCATTTCTAACAATAAAATGTCATAGGAGGATTATATTCTATGCAATACTAAGATTTGTAGTTAAACTTCCGTTTGCCGTGCTTCTCAGAAGTCCCTCCCTTTTGTGGCTGCACATTCATCACGAACATGAGAAGGAGGTTCCTTGCTGTAAAGTCATCCAAAAATTATTCTTTGATAGAAGAGATGGCAACCAAGCTAGGAAGACGCAGCAAAGCAGAATTTGCCTATTCAATTTACATATCAATTGTACATTTAGTTAAACATACTTATTTCCAGCAAACTGGGTTGTTAGGGTCAGTAAGGAACAGGCATCAGAGAGATGCAGATTACTTTAAGGTATGCATCCCAGTCATCAGTTTATATATTAAACATGAACCTCGAAGTCAAGGCTGGTGTAGAAGAGGCACTATTGAGGACTCATTTTTACTGCTATAAAAGTAACTTGGATTACTGTAACTCCTACTTCCTAAGCAAAATTTCTGAGTCAGAATAAGGCATACTAGCATAAATATTCTCATATCAATGTAATTATGAAGGATGTTTTGCCACTTCAGCCATCTTTAAAGCAGCAGACATTTAGTGTGAATGCCAGCAAAGTTGTGGATACAACCCAGACAAAACCAATGTTTTCTGAAATCTAGTAAGTACAGCATTCAGAATAACCCACTGGACTCAGTGGGGAAGATTCTTACCAGTTGGTTTATGCCACACAGGAGGCTTAGAGCCAGCCTCTGTCAAAGGAAGCTACTGCTTCAAACTATGATAAAACCTCCAGCAAAACCTTGCTGAAATTTGTCACCATATTACAGGGAGCGCAACGGTTCTGGTTCTCTTAACAGCTGTAAAACTACTACATTGAGGGTAATGTAAACCAAAATAGCCAATGTGAGTTTGCAGTTATTACCAAGTGGTTGCACAAATGCCAAAAATCACGGCCTGATCTTTGCCACTTAACAGTGTGGCAAACTGTCGTCTTTAATTGTTGTCTATTTAAAATGCTATTAATAGGCAGCCTGGTTCTCCTTACTCCTTTACTCTTTTATTACCAGTTAGAAGATTTAAAGACTCTCCCTGTTTTGGCATGGCCAGTCACATCCTTATTTCTTTTTCCCATCAGGCCCGCTTCATTCTGATCCTTTTGGTTGGCTCCTTTGATGTGATCTGTGCCATCATCCTCATTCAGAGTCAAAGCATGATGGCCTTTCGAGTGGGTGGTGCTCTAGAAAGCCTACAGTCACAATACTTCATGCTGAACCTCTGTTTTTCCATGTTGACCTTTGATCTTCAGGCGCAGGTATAGAACTCTCTCCCCTGGGTTCCCTTTTTTCCTTCCTGTTGAGAATATCTTAGAATGAGACTTGCTGAGCTGAAATGTTAACTTCCTAGAGCAATCCTGCCTGTGTCTTACCGTTTAGATAAGATTAGCTTAATAATGGTCATCTCTCCAGGTGTTTGCTATAGGGAAGCTTAGTTAAAATCCATAAAAATGAATCAGCATGTATTTTATCACTGTCCTGCCCAAAGGGAAAACTGAATCTTATTTTTGGGAAGTATGTCCATAAAAACAATTGCATTCAGAAACTCCAACGCAACATGGCCTCCTAAAGTGAGAAAGATTAACATTGCACAACATCTCAGCCTACAGTCTCTTGCTTTCCAGCCATCCTAGCTGTCTCCTACATTTGAGAAAATGTTACTGGGATGGGAGAGGGGGGCCTGACCTAGCAGGGCAATCAGGGTGAGATAGCAACCTGCAGTCACAGGCAAGTGAAGGGAACCCAAGATCTGTTTAGAAAGAGTTTGTACTTCTGTACACTACCCTTCATTCCTACTTCACTACTGAATTACCCTGTATTACCTTACGCTTTATCTGGAGCACATCTTACTGCCTTCCCTGTTCTTTGTTGCTGCTAATGCAGTATACAGGGAAGTATGTCTGTCCTTGTGTCCCATTTTATACTGTCTGTCAGGTTTTGAGGAAAAATTTTAGCCTTTAGACCTGTGCCCAACTTACTGTTGCTGGGAGTTTGTGTCAAATATTTTTTGGTGGGCCGTATGGTCTCAAACTAATAATTTTACCAAATCTTTGCCTCTTCTCTTTCAGCTCTGCTTGTGTATTCTGCTGATAAGCCTGCATGAGATCACTCTTCTACATAACATCATCTCAGCAACAGGGGCTCTTTGGGCCTGCCTGAAGGTGACCATTAGCATCATCGCAGTAAGTCTTAAGCTAACAGCAACACTAGCAAGAATAGTCAACTTCTGAGACTACAAGATCTCACCCTGAGCAATTATCACAGGCTGGAAACTCACAGCCATCTCATTCTCTCTAATACTGCTAAGTGGAAGGGAGCCAGAATGGATCCCAGCAGAAAACAAGAGCACCACCAATAATGAAGTCAGGTTTCTTATAAATCTGTCTCTCAACTGAACATACGGGAAGAAACAACGTCACGCTACCATTATTCCTTTCTGAGGGACATTGTTTCATTCTGTCCTTGATCACCTACTTTAATGAAACCTGTAGGATCACAGTATGTTCAATATTTCTACCTCTCTGACAAGGTTAGGTGAAACTACCAACAGTCCTCCAAATTACTATGAAGATGGATCTACAGACACAGTGAGAGTGTATAGGCCTTATGTCCTTAGGAAACAACACCAGAAAGATGAGTGGTCCTTTACTGGGGCAGCTTCTTTAAAGGTGCGTGACAGTTTTCAGGTTATCGTAAGGATTTGTGAACTTGCAATGCAGTTTTTCATGTCAGTCAGACTGAACTTGCTCTGAAATTTTGAGAGCTGTTCCAAGAATGATTGCAGAATCAGGGCCAAAGTACATCAGACATGCGAGTCTTTTATTACCAGGAAGGACTTCAGGGAGTTTGGGGTTTGTTGTTTTTCCAGACTCCTTGGGTGTTTGCTTTAGCCATTCAGATAAATTCCTGACAGCTGAAATACAGCTTTCAAGTGTTTTGATTGCTTTCCTTGCTAAAAATGGAGCTAGCACTAAGCACTGTGTTTTTAAAATACTTCACTAACTTTAGGTGAATGGTTGCACAGAATCATCTTTCTTTCTCCTGGACTTTGGAGTGTTGTGGCCACTAACAGCTATCCATCAGGGAAAGAGGGAGACAGGACTAACTGCGACTGTGATGCTTAGGAATGCAGATAGGGATATTATAGCTTGGTTTCCTCCTAGGAGCTCCTTACAAACCTTTGTGAGTCACTGGATCTTTGCTTTCAGTTAAATTGTATCAGGTGTGGAAAGAAGGGAGCAATTAGAACTGTGTCTGCTTTCCTGCTAGGATTAAAAGTGTAAACCTTGCAGCTACTTTTCCTCCACCATCAGAAACAAAGTTGATCTGACCAGTTGCCCTTCACAAATGACGATTTCTTTGCTCCCCCTTGATTTGCCTTTCAGCATTAAAAGAGGCACTGTTTCTTTTAAGGAAAGAAAGAGGCGCTTCAGTCAGATGGTCTCATGTCTTAACATACTTGATATTCCTTATGCTTTCATCAATAGCAAACGTGTTTCTTAGTAGTTCAACTAGTTATAGTAAACGTCCTAGGGATAAGTACATATTCTTGCCCTTTGCTCAAAACTGTCTACGGTAGAACTACTTGAAAGCTACTTTTTACCCAGTCTAGATACATTACTGACTACTGGAAGAAGTTAACGGCTTCTTGTCTACTAAGAAATAGCAAATGTAAAATCAATAAAAAAATTTAGTGCTGTAGTTCAGTAACTGGCAGCACTGCAGGGCAACAGCAACTTAGAAAAGGTGGATACATTTCATGAGAGCCTGGTAGCTTTGCATCCAAGGTAAAAGTGATTCTGTCTTAGGCTAGAGCATGGAGACAGTTTGACAGAGGGGTCGCAATAGGAATTCCCTTTCCTTACCCTGTTCAGACAAGTTTTTCAAAATCAGCTTCTGGCAGATGATGCAGCAGTAGAGAAACACGTATCATTGTCTTGTCTGGTGCTCTCAGAAACTGCACCTGCAGTGAGGTCGTTATGTAAGAAAGGTATGGAGACATACATAATCCAGGAGAAAACATAAGCATAATAGAAGGGAAAACTTGGAAATAAATACACAGTCCCTTCTGGTAACCACAGTACCTGAAAGCACAGCTAAACCTCATGCTCCCTTATTGCTGGGTTGATACACATGCCATTTCACAAGGGGATTATTCATTATTTTTCTTCTATTTATATACATGCTCTCCCATTTACTTAGTGGATTTATTTTTCCTATCTCCATTATATATTTTCTCTCTTTTCTCCTGTTAATTACTAATTCTCTCTTTCCCCCTCCTCTTGTTCCTCAGCTTTTGTTTTCCTTTCCCTTTTGGTCTTATCCTAAGAGGAGCGTGATACAGTACCACAGAAAACAGAGACAACAGTAGAGGTGGCAGAGAACAGACAAACTCCCTTAGCGGAGGGACAATTCCCTTAATGCTTTTGTAGAGGTTCATATATTGACCGTTGCAGAAGGGTCAGTATTGGTTTTGGGGGGAATCTGAGGTTGATCAGATGCATCAAATCTTATCATAGCATTGGCGCAGTCACTGCTTCCATTCCCAGTGACTCGGCTGTTTTTCTTTTGTTTGTGCAGACCTGCCCTTCCAGTTCAGGACTGCTGAAAGTTGCTACCTGCTGGAAAGCAGTCCGTTGTTTCTTCTTTCCCAAGTCCCAAGGTTAATTGTGAAACAAAGTTTTTCTGACAGTTAAATCCTCTTGCTCCTCCCACATTTTAGTTCTCAGTGACTTTAATTCTCTGTAATAGAAACAAATGTGGAGAAGAAAGTGAAGACTTTCAGTCTATTAGCTATGAAAACATTAATTTGTTAGAGAAAAATCTGAGCATATCCAAAGAAAAAGTACATCGGCTTAGATGCAACTGTTCTGAGTCAGCTGCTTCTCCATTTAAGCGAGCTGGGAGTTGTAAGTATTAGAAGGCAGAGCTCAAGAGGATGCTGAGATGGCTCAAATCACACACAGCTGTCAGGATGTGCCCATAAAACAACCAGTTCTGATTTCACCATCATCACTCCTGGCCCAGCTGAGTGTAAAACAGAGACCATATTTCCTGCTAAAAAAGACATAGATAGAGAAGGCAAGTGGAGAGCAAAGTTACAGCTGAGAACTCAGCTAGACCAATGCTTGAAATACTATTGAAAAATCAACTATATATAGCCTTTATAGAGTACATAGCAACGAGTTATAAAGCTGTATATATCTCATCTTATTTTACAGATTTTAAAAGAACTGAAACCTCTAGTGTGGATTTTTCTGAGTCAGAACATACCTGAAGTAGCTTATCTCATCTACCTGCTTTACACGGTAATTCATCAAACTCGGTTGCTTGATAAGGGGGAGCAAGGCTGGAGGCCTCCTCTTCATTACTGGATCCTTGGGCCCAAAACATGATGCCTCATTCCTGAGCATACCCCTTCGTTGCAGCTCCTGTTAGAATCAGTGAGAGGAGCAGGCACGTCCTCCCCCTTCAGGATCAACATTTGAAGACAGGAACCATGTCAAATTGCTGTTCAACTGGTTAGTTAGAGGCCCTAGAAGTCTCTGCAACTGGCAAAGTGTCCAGAATGATGAGGGAAAGATGCAACAAAATCTTCCAGTACAAGATACACAGCTCCTCAAAAATGCCTCCCCTCCTTCACTTCATCCAAGTCCTTGGGGTTCTATTGATTAAAGTATGCAGTCAAATCAGGCTCTTCCAGTTATCTGCTGGCAAAGCACAGAAGGACCACACACTGTCTTTGGTGGCTATATTTTGCTTGTATTGCAGTTAGGAAGAAAAGTACAGGTGGTGGCTTCTGACATAAGAGTAACATAACAGCTTGAAAATAGCTAGGTCTCCTTGCATTTTTGCATGGCAACAATGAGCACGCAAGAGCACCCAGCAAATGAGGGCATAGACACACAATGCAACACTCCTCTGTGCTAGAGAGAGCTGTAATATAGTCACTTCTCCAAACCGATTCTTTTTAGCATCTTTTGACTACCTGAAAAGGCAAAATAAAAGAAAAAAAGAAAGAAAAAGTAAACTGCACTTACCATTAATTACTTCAGCTCTGAAAAAGCTGCTAGATTGACTCTATATAGCAGCTGCTTAACAACCCTCTGCAGTATAAACAGGAAAACTGATAGAACATAATAGACAAACTCACTGCACCGAAATTGGCCAGGCCATCCATTACCTGCCTTGATTTGGGATACACACCACTGGGTTTGTTAACACATCAAAGAAGTCAGAACTGTGCTTTTTTTAATCTCATCCTGATAACCACTAAGCCTGCTGGGGCAGTGACTCAAACCTGCAGGAAGCGGGAAAAGAGTACTGCGAGATCCGTGGTATCTTTCCTGCAGTACTGGATTTTTGCAGAGGTCTCTCGTCTTGGTATTAACATGCCTGATCATACTTTGTTCATGGGAGCAGCAATCCTTCTTCAATGCAGTAGATAGCTGCAGGATATAAATATTGTTGCTTTTAATTAAAAGTTGCCGTTTTCTCTGTGTCCGAACCCTCAAAAAAGCATAGGTTAGGCAATTACTAATGTCATAAGCACAGTAATCAGGCTAGCCATGAATGAAAATGGGATCACGAAGCCATCCCCAGACATGCATGACAGGAACAGTACAATGACAACCAGGGAACATACCTTCATTCTATATTTTACAGTGGAAAGAGACTGAGATGTAAGATGAAGCCTGGTTTCGTTATCTCCAGCTTAACTGTTTTTTCAATCCGAGCACAATACTGTTTTCATATGCCTTTAATGACACAGAGATCAGAAGGTGTAATGCATTTACCTAGAGTCAGTGTGCAGCCAGGGAATCACGTAATCAGGAAAGTAAGACAGTTTAAAAGGGACCAGGTTTTTCCCCCCTCAATTACTATCTAGTGACTTCTTTCAGTGATTTAGTGGTCGATTGCATTTTATGGCTTCAGGGTTTTATGGCGCTAGGTGTTGATTGTTGTATGTCTCCATTTTCCTGCAGGTGATAAGGGAGTGGGGCAAAGGGAATTCTTACACTCTGGAAGCTGCTTTCATTACCGGCTCTTGCATTTCTGTTGCAATAAAATCTGTTTTGTTTTGGGCACTGATTCATGTCTACCGCAGCTTTGGGCAGGGGCTGAGAGAAAGAAGTAAGTACTTGAAAAAGTTAACTTAACTATGAAGGCTGTAGCCTATTGTATGACAGTCACAACTAAGTAGAGAGCTTGTCGAGCCAGGAAAATAGTTAGGGATAGTCACAATAAAAGGCAGATCCCTAATGACATCAAGCACTACTGCAGCCTCAGAATTCACTGGCCTGACAAAGCTCAGAAGCTTGGATGGAAATATGTGATCTCTCTCTGAAGTAAACTGACATTAGTCAAAGCTGCTTCCAACCTATGCAAGAATTGCTGCTATGCAGAAAAACAGCCCCGTGTGGAAAAACCTCCTCTATACAAGATACATGTAATTTTTCTTCTTTGTCATGCTGTATAACTGCCTTACGATAACCAAGACAGACAGAATAAAGAGACCTAGAGAGCCACTAATCTTAAACTACCAAACCTCCTTTTCCATGAAGGACATAAATGCTGCTCGGCATTGGTGTTGACTGATCTTCCTTTCTTTCCACAGTGTTTTCTTCCTATGGAAGGATCGACTCCTGAGCATCCCCCTTGTGCTCTGTCTGCAGCTCTTACAGAGTGAAATCCTCGCTGGGGAAGTTCTGATCAAGTACTTGCATTCAGGAGGTCAGATAATGGGTCCATTTCACAGAGGTAGGGGAAGTTGCTCAGAAAAATGTCTATACGTTTCTTGGTTTGTATTGTGCTAGGGAACTATAGCAGTGCAGCTGGTAACTTAGTTTAAAAACCAAAATGCGCTCGGGAATTAATCTCAATTCAATGAGTTTTGCTGACAGGATAACGCATCTTTCACTCCTCATTTTCCTGATGTTGCTTTGTAACTGCAGGAGGTTCACAACATGCATGTGAGAAGAGAATGTTGTTAATATAAATGCTGTTTTTCTGGATATACACAAACATAATGAAAATAATTTGCACACCCGTCTTTTATTACTGAGTCTAGAAGCGGACTGCCTACCGTCATGTCTCAACTCAGATCTGTTGCTAAAAAGAAGTCAAGCCCCAAAGTTGTTTTGACGACAGCTGTTTTCCCTGATCTCCACTACAGCTGTGGGATGGCTTAACCCCAACAGAAGCACTAGGGCTCTTGTTCCTCCGCTGACTTCAGAATATTTAATTATTTTTTTTTTAAATCCCAGCTGCACATGAAAACTACGCAATGTAATCTCATGCCTTCCTATAGTGTATCTAACCAATGTGCCATTTCATACACAAGGATGACTGTTAAAATAAGCCTTTAATATTGTAATTTAAAAGTTTGGTATTTTATTGATTGGAACCTTTAGCTACTGGCTGTCTTTTTTTTAAATAAAGCATAAACACAGTTTGCGCATGGATCATTATTTCTCGTATCAGCAACACGAGTTCAATAGGAAGCCTGTTTACAAACCGAGTATAGAAGAGGCTGGAACTGCAGTTCATGTGTGCTGTGAACATTGCCATCACATTCCTCCTCAGATACATCTTTAACTTGCAGGTACCCATACGCTGCAAAAAGTAGTGAAAATAGTTTATCGCAGCTTATTAGGGAAATTTACAAGGATGATCTCAAAACTTCTATAAAAAAAAGAATCTTATCCTAGTCTTCTGAACCTGAAGCAAATCTATTTTATAGATAGCACAATGGAGGCATGAAGAGGTTAAATGGCTATGGTCAGACTGCATACACTGACAATATCGAGAGAGAGCACGAGAGTGCCAGCTGATGCCTGTGACTTCATTCCACAAGTCAAAATGTGACTATGAATTGTTGCTGAAATGGAGGAACACAATTAAGCATAATCAGTCCTTTTCTAAAACAAGCAAACATGCAGCAGGTCTTGCCTAGAGCAGGACCAGTAAGGGAAGACTTTGATCTTGCAGTAGGTCTGTACTTGGTCAAAATTAGCTGAAGAAAGTAGGCTTGCGCTCTGCTCCTTTTATCTCCGTAGCAAGGAGATGGCAGAAGCAATTGTATCATTGGAAGGAAAAAAGTTGTGATTACATTCAAACATTTATCTCCCCAAAAGCAGAAATGTGTTGTTGCGCCTTGGGGAATTAACCTTCATATTTTCACAGGAAAATGTTCTTATTCCCGAGTAAGGTCGTCTTAAGTTCCGTGGAAATCTGCCTGTTCTTTTTCACAAGGTCTTGAAGTTAATACTTGTGTAGGTAAGAGCTGCTAGGCTGAATCTGCGAAAGTTTCCCGATACACAATCCTGTCATAATCTGCAGACAGTATCTTTGGCCTACTCTAAATTGAAGCACTTTATTTTTTTGCCCAGCCATTCTAATCCTGGATGTAGACAATCATTAAACCAACCGGTTCAGACAACCAGCTTGACATTTTCTATTATCAAAGCAGGAGATTAATCCAGCTAAATCCAAAGTTAACTTTAGGTAAAGACAAAGTTACTCATCACATTTTTTTATTGGTATTCACCAATAGAAAACAATGGGGACAAATCACACTGTACCAAACAAATGGAAGCTACTGCTCTAAGCGTCATCAAGAACTTCCCCTGTCAAAAGCATTTAGCAAGTTTTACCCAGAATGATACATAAAAGGAGATTCCCATTTTAGGTAATGTGCACAAATTCTTTACCTAACACCTGATAAATACGCAAACATTTCCCCTTCTTTGATCTATCTTCTCTTCCATGCTATATGAGAAATCTCTCAAAAACAGCATGTAGAGAGGCTACTTTTTCATATGCAGTAAAATAAGTGCATCCAACAGGAAGAAAAAGTCCAAACCACTCATATGCTTCACCTTTCCATTATTATCTTCTACCTGTTCTTTGTTCAAGCCTTTGAGTTCGATGTTTCATTGTGCATTACTCAAAAAATTAATCAACTTGCTATTTTCCCATCACTACAAAGTATTGGTAGCTGTAATTGCACTTCTCTGGGCAGAGTTTCCTGCTTTTCTGTTTGAGGACAATACACGAGACCAAACTCTTTTTCCCCTTTGTGCTCATGACTCCCCTTAAGAAAGCACATGCACAACAGCTGATACTAATTTGGATTCCAGAAAAGTTAGAAGAACCCAGGACAGAAAGACAAAGATAATTTGACAAAGTAAGAAAGAACATTTAGGCCCTGCAATCCTGTGCCCCACAGTAACAAGTTATTAATTGGTATGGCTAGTTCAAATTGTCTTTAGAACATAATCATGTTTTTACGAAACCAATCCCAATACCACTGTAAATGCTATATGCTTCTTTACCACTCCTTTCATCAGCAATGCAGTAAGTCATCTCACAGTTGCACAAGGAGCATGAGACTGTCATCAAGAGGTAGGATGGCTGCACAAAAACGGAGACCCAGATTAAATTAAATTCAGTATTTCAGAGAAGAGCAGCAACAAGTACAAGCTGTGTTGACCTTCACATCCAGTAGGAGAGATTTTTTTTTGTACTTCCCGAGATGGCTGGAATCCATACTGCCACCCGATGCCTATGTGAACAATCTAGATTAAACTACATGTTGGAATAGGTTACGGATTAATTATGAAATCATAAAAGACTCAATCACAATCATTAGCCGCAAGTTTCATGCAAGAAGTGTCTAGAACTTGGTCACAATGTGCAAAGGCAAGGACAGAATGGGCATTTAAACTGCATTTTCAATCTTAAACTTACTAGGTATCCAACCCATCTGAGATTATCTCAGATTATTGCCCTTATCTATTTCTTTCCTCATTTTTCTACTCTTGGGCCTTCAAAAAAGTAGTTAATGTGGCCCAACTAGTTGTACAGAAGATTTGTTTCAACTTGCACAGCAAATCCAGCTTTTATTTTGAAACTTTTGAAAAAAGACTGGTATCAGACATATACATTCAAAAAAGCCTTGGGTGTATTTCTAGAAAACAGATGCTACCGTCCCATGAGACACTGTATCCAGAACCCACACTGGACATTCGCCTTCCAAGCAACTAATTGTGTATACCTGATTTTATATTCTCAACAGTCAAAATGCTGCTTTACAAATCCAACTTTACAAAAAGATTTTATTGAAAGGATTGAAAAATATTTGTTTTCAACAATATTTAAAACAAGTTTTCAAAGCATTAACAATATGTAACAGGATTTTTCCTCTTTTAAAAATTCAGTACACTGCGTTATTCCATACTACATCGGTTGTTAATAACTTCTTAAACTCTCTACTAGAGAATAACTTTTTTTAAAAAAAAAAAACAAACAAATTCATTTCCAAGCTTCCATTTTGGCCCTTTGTAGACTGGAAAGGATTTGTAGGTACAGTGACATTTACAAACCCTTCTATTAGAAACACTGCTCTTAATCAGCAAAAACCTATTTTACTAGTACATTTTAAACAAGTTATTTTGAGTAAGCTACATCAGCAAAATGAGCTTTTATTGCCAATATAACCAAGTCTGCATTACAACTTTTTTTCTGGTTCAGCTGTGGTTTGAACAGAAGTTACCCACACTTTAAATAGTTAAATATGCAAAACTTGAATGCTCTTTAAACCTCACTAGCCTGCTTGTGAATTGCTGGTTTGCGGATTAAAGGCCTTGAAAAGGGACTTTGTACAGTTAGATAAATTTGTAAAGTATTAACACAATTTGGGTTGATACAAAGCAGCTAGTACAATTACAATCAACGCAGCTTTTTGAAGAAAAAGCACAGGCTAAAGTCATCATGTGCCTTTCTTTCCTTCAGTCAGTGATTGCAGCTCTCTACTTGGCTGATCAGTGATCAAAGAAGATCGTTATCAAGCGGGAATAGTTGTACAAGCAACGCTGCAGAAGCCTCAAAGCCAGTAATGCTATTGCAGTACATGAGAAATTTAAAGACAGTTCCTAACCTAGATCTAACCTAGAGAAAGTAGTTAGGTAAATTTTGATTACAGATTTCATGAACTATGCACTCTGAAAATTGAAGTTCAGCAATTTAGTCAATAATAGCTTTAATATTATAAAAAGCATAAATAAAAAGTGCTGAATATAGTTTTATCTTTAAAAAAATACTAGATAAGGCTCATTAATCATTTCGCCTCACCTCCGCAAAATGATTTCCACTTCCTAGCATGCCTAGTGTGCTGCTTGTTTTCCACTTACTTAACCATACATTTACATAGCCACTATACCCTGTTCCTTTTCTCAATTATTGCATGTTTAAATAAAATAGTTTCAAAGCAAAAAGTCTGACACTTCTATAGTTCAGAAAGTAAACAGCTATTAAATAACTGAATACTCCACCTAGGAAACCCGTAAGCAGCTTCAAAACAGTGATAAAACAATTACTGCAGATTCAAGTGAAAGATAAATCCGAAAAGCTATGTGGATATTCTCCAAGATATCACAAAATTCATCTATTTAGACCAAATCAAACCAATATTCTATTTTACAAAATTTACAGAGTATTAATTTATATTAA
The DNA here is from genome assembly GCF_047370975.1 of Nipponia nippon. Lineage (NCBI taxonomy): Eukaryota > Metazoa > Chordata > Aves > Pelecaniformes > Threskiornithidae > Nipponia > Nipponia nippon. The sequence goes on from NW_028262335.1 coordinate 7,138,320, forward strand.
CATATTTTCATTGTGATTTGTATCATTAATCAAGAGTTTGCTTCTCCTTTATGGAAAAGTGCTCTCATCTGGATTTAATAAAATTAGACAGACTAGGGCAGCATCCAAACTAGAAGAGACATTATTTAAACCATCGGAGGACAGCAGGTTAGGCAGAGTTCGGAAATTAATACGTTTCCCATTACCACTTTGGACCACATGAAAAACATAAGACAATCATGAAAAGTTCAACAGAGCTTCTCACTTCACTTTCAAGGAAATCCGACCTTAATCAGTAAATTAATTCCTCCACAATATTATGCCATAGTCTTAAATTTAACAGATAATGTCCATTCCTTTAATAACCAATGCAGCAAGACTTTGAAAATGCTAAAGTTTGGATAGTTATGATCATGAGACTGCACCACAGAGAACATAAATGTAAACATTATACGTGGGTTTGATATTTTTCAGTTAAAGTACAGTACAAACCCTTTTTTCCCCCCTAGTTTTTTGTTGGTTTTTGCTTTTTTTCTTTCATAAAAGCACATACAATAAAATATGTACATAGAGAAGTTAGAAACGTTTGAAAGCATCTTAAAAAAGTAAATACGAGACTTAGAATATCTTGAGTGTGCTGAAGGCACCATTGCTACTCTACTGGGAATGTGTCCTCTCATTTATCAGCCTACCAACGCAGTATCCCTTCCTGTATCACTCAGCACCAAGAGCTGGAAGGTGTCTATGGAAGTTGAGGGCACTCAGGGCCTAGAATAGGATATTCTTTTCTTCAAGACAATAGTGGAACTAGACAATATAGTAGTAATTGAAGTCCAGATTCTTCTTGAACACTGGAGAATTTTTCTTTTTTTACTTTATAGTCTCTAACGCTACCATTTATTCCAGACAATCAAACAAAAATAATAAGAAAAACCAACACATTGATGATTCCCACCAACAGGAACTGTAGAGCTACAAACTAGCTCAGCTACAAAAATGGAAGTCACTGTAATAACCAACTAAGTCCACGCTGATGCTCATCCATGCTATTTGTGGATATTTACACAGTGATGACAGCCAAGGGTCAAACACTGTTCAAATGGGTGTAAGATACGTATATACATATATATATATGTATATATAAAAAAAAAAAACCACAGCTTTTTTTTACTAGTTCCATCTATTAATAAAAAACATGCTTCATGGGTATTTCTTCACAGTGTGTCACATTCACAAGTAAGGAGAAAGTATTTTAAGTGCTGCCTTGATGGGGAGCTGTTCTGGGCAAGACATTTAAACTAAAAAAGAGGAGCTTTTTTTTTTTTTGGAAAATTTCTTAGAGCCTTTATATGCATAGCAGTCTTAAACGGAATTACAAATATACCAAATTAAACAGAACATTTTAATGCCACTTTTCTACTGCCACTTTTTGATTATGTATCTACATTCAGCCTACCACGTTATTGGTAAGTTATAGGTTACAATCAAATCTACAGATGCTGTCGTCAATACCAATCAGAAATAATCCGTTTTCAGATCGCTCATTTGCAGGAAATTCACATTAGATTACAATCAGAGCCTAATTTCTTCCACTCATACTCTTGGTGGACAGGAAGTAGCACAATAATTTCCAGCCATCAGCAGATCAGACAGATATAAACTATAATCAGTATATATGTCTGAGATGGCGACCACACTCGTTAGCCAAAAACTTAAAAATCCAAGCATAGAGAAGGGATACTGCCACTTTCCATTCCCACAAGTCTTGTTCAGTGTAGACACTCAAAATTCTTCTTCTTCAACAGCAAAGTTATTTTGCTTCTTCCGAACATTCCAGTGTAAACACTCAGCCAAGCTTTCAAACCAGTCGCTCACAGGATCTCGGAAACAGATCGAAGGAAGGGGATAGCAAGAGGTAGTGATGCTAATACTGCAACAACACAGGAATACCCCAGTCAGTCAAGGGCAATGAACAGCAATTAAAAAAATCTTCTATTCACTAGCTAACATAGTGCTATGTTCAGCCAATTTGGTAAAACAGCAAGTTTCCTTAATCAAGCAATAACCAAGTCTGCAGGCTCATCTAAACAGAGCGAACACAGGGCTTAAAATTGTTAACAGATGCACTGTGGACAGCATTCTTTGACACAGTGAGAATACTGAACCCACTCCATGACGTCCTGCAGTCTTTTGCTGGTCTTCACATCAACAACACAGGGACAAAGGAAAATATAAGTCACCACCTTGGCCTTTAAGTTTCAAGTTTTAACTATAAGGAACAGCACTAAGAAGTCTAGCATCTCACAAAAGGCCAAATCTCATGTTTGAATCCTTGCTAGTCTCCTGATCTATTCTATAGATCTTTCAACCTCAGAGGAAATACAAACAGTTCAAGATGGAGTGTCATGCCAGCTATACATTTTCCTTCCTGGCAACTTGTACGGACCAAGAAAAAAAAAGTCATCCTGAATAGCAAGTCAACCGGTCACACATCACACAGTTGCCTTAAATCACCTCCTATTAGGATAAGCCACCACATTTTGCACATAAAAACAGGAAACTTCATACACTCCATTCTGCTCACTCAAGGCAATGGCATCGCAAGTGACCACAACCATTCGCTAAGTTAACACAGTTTAAACCATATGGCATTATTCAGAGCCACTGCTTATATGCAACTCCTGTTGGTTTACATCTTCTCAAACTCCTGAGAGCTATCTTTAAGTTAAATTCACAGAATTTTCTAAAGACACGTCCATCTTCCTTGCCAAGCATGCAATGTTTACATGCTTTTGTCTTAACACTTCACTTGCTTTCATAGGAAGATCGAAAAAAACTCAAGTTAGAAATGAAATACTTTCAGCGCAGTTTGTGCTGTAAGAGGTGTCAGGGTTTATAAAAGCTTGTTTCTTCACTGCCAGCAACCCTTTTGACAGATGTTAGAGAATGAGAGAAGTACATGAATCACTATTTTCTATACGTATAGAAAAATGCTACAATCAAAAAAAAGGCTTGACCTGTCTCCATGGCATATTTCCTGCCTCTTCCTTCCATCAAATGAAACCCATGCTGTATTCCTGGCATCCGGGGAGAGCATAATCTGAAAAAGAGAAAAGAACTAAACTTCAGGTCCAAAACCTATTTTTCAAGAGCAAGGAATAAACACCTCCTCCATCCTCCCTCTGAGTACAGAATTGACTCTTCACAACTTCACAGTTGCACTGAAATTTGTAATCTGTCCACAATAACAGTGCACTAGCATACCACACAAGTTCCAAACTGTCTTTTGACGTTTGGTATATATACATATATTTTTCTACACGCAGTAAACCCCCTTTTTATAAGTACAAGGTCATAAACCACAAAGACATTCCAGTTAAAGCTGGCGCATGCTTTAATTCAGTTACATGAGTTGACTTAGCATCTCTTTCAAGAAAAATAAAGTTAATCCAGAAAAATAGATTTTAATACATAATGAACGTAAAGCCATGAAATTTAGGAAGTTTTGCTCATATTTAACACACATTCCTCTTAAGAGAAAAGAATTGACTACCACTGGCCAGTAACACCCACTGACATGAAAGTAATCTGAGACCAGTGCCACAAATAAACATTCAATTTATGTTGTAGAACAGGAACAAAAAACCCAGTGCACACTTATTTCTTAATGCTAATCTTTTAACATCCCTAGGAGAGCCCTGCTAAACACACTAGCTCTCTTCCAACTTAAGCAGACTGGAAGCTTGTAACAGGTACAAGCAGCAGAAAGGGATTCTTCCTTACACATGGGTATTTGTTAAAAATACACATTAACTAAGTCCATTTTATATTCAGGTATTACATGCCTTTTTTTCTGCAAGACAGCATTAACAAAAAATAATTAGTGAATTGCAGATAATTCTACCAATATACTCAAAATCTGCAATATTTGTTGGTTTAGCCATGAAAGTAGAACTTTTCATTCCCTTAAACACCACTGATTTATATGCACTTTAACCGAAATTACGTAAAATTTTATTAGTCAGAATGCAAATGTATATATTCTCATTTTGCAGAACGTTACACAACTACAGTCCGGTAGGAAGCAGTGTAAAAGTATTCTGCTAGTGTGTACATTATTTTAAACAAAGATGCATTCTTCAACCAGACTCGATCTGGTCCTCCTCCAAATGAAAGAATGCAGGAGATACATAGCATTCCCTGACCTCTTCTGCTTTGGTCAGGGTCACATGGTTATTACAAAAGTTTTTAACTTGGAAAGAGGAGGAACATAACGGAAGCTAACCTTGAGTTCCACTCCAGCAGGAACAACAATAGGTCTGAAAGACAATGAGTGAGGGCAGATTGGGGTGATCATTATTGCAGGAACATTTGGATGAATCATAGAAGCTCCTGCTGCAGCTGCATACGCAGTGCTACCAGTCGGCGTGGAGACAATGACTCCTGTGAAAGGAGCAAAAAATTCACTTACATTAGCATTACAATCAATGTGTTATTTTGGAAGACGACTAAGAAATTGCACTGTTATGAAAATGAAGCAGAGAATGTATCAACTTGTATTTCACAGGAGAATTGCAGTCTAACACACAAAAAGTCAGAAACTCTTCTAGTCCTGGCACAGCACATTTGTTCTATGGCTTCATGTAAGTTGCATAAACTTCTAGATCTCAGCTTACACAACTTTGTAACAGTGACATTCATTTTTTTAAGGGTAAGAGCTTTAAAGATGAACCTCTGTATTTCATGAATTGATATCTTAAGCCTTCAGCATATTCCAGATATCCAAGCAAATTTTTCCTGAGCTACTTCTTGCCCTTAGTCCTAACATATCATGTGCAAAGAAACTGCCACTTGCTTTCACAAGTCCATAAACAAAGCTTACGACACTTTAATGCTTCGTTGTCGAACGCATTAGTTACCAATGAATAAATATACCTATTCTTTGCACCCTAATGTTTTTTGTCACCAGTGAACTGAAGCTTAGGATTTTGTTTCCATGTGAGAAAACCCTCCAGTGAAATAGCAACAGTCTACACGTGAATCGAAAAGCAATTTAACTCAAGAAGCAGACTCACCATCTCCTTGTACTGTTGTTATCAGGTGTCCATCTAGAAAGACATCTACATTGGAAAGGTAAGAAGAAGGACCACGATCCACTACAACTTCATTTAGGACCTGCCATGACATCAAATATTACACCAGTCCGCTGTTGCTGACTTAGCAATGTAATAAATGACAAGCCGAAACATGCTTTCCAGATCTTTGAAAAATTCATGCTGATTTAGTACCTGTCAAATTATACTCTACATTTCTGTCTTACCAAGTGCCAGCTGAAGTTTTTAGATGTTAAAAATTATTTCCAGAAGCTGGTTACTAACAATGTGCAGGGTTTTTCTTTTCACTTATAAAAATCCTTGGGATATCCCATTTTAGAACTACCACTTTGTCTTCAAAATAGAAGGAAAATATTACTACAGGAAAGTACAATACTAGAACTTATGATTGCAGAAGGTAATGAGGTACACCACTTCTTCATTATTTAGTGCACATATTGTGAACAGGAACAATATAGATCTGTCCCATACTACTGGGCTAATGTAAGTAAACTAAGGAAAAGGGGAAAGTTGTAATAAAACAAGTAGAACGCAATTTACAAACAGCGTATTAGTTCTCTTGCTTATTTTGCCCTCTGACCTGATATTGCATAATTTGCTTGCCCGCTTCTTTCTCTATATTTGTAGACACTACTCCATTTTCTTCTATACCATTTTGTACTGTCATCTTCTCTCTGTGCTCTTTTACTACTTTCACTTTCAGCCTGCTTCGTAGAACAAGCGCTGCATTGCCTAGAAGTGAAATATAGGAGAAAGTACACAAAAATGATATGCCAGGATAGTAAATAAAACCCTGTAATGACTAGCAAACTGTATGAAACGCCATCCGTCTACTGCCTGTGCTTTCAACGTTCCCAATTTCATTCACAAGCTAATTGTCTACATTTGGTTAAAGCTCAAAAATCATTTTTAGTAGTAATGAGCAAAATTAAAGTCAAATTTGAACCCAGTCCTTCCTCCCTTTCCCCACGATGTAAAAAGAAAATTTTATATGGACATGATCAAGATTGGAAAACACTGTTAGGCTCATGTGATCTCCACTAAGAGAAAAGCTAAGCTTAAGGAAAATCAGTGCATTAGAAACACCTATTAAAAGACAACACTCTAGCAACATAAGAATTTTATACATCTTTTCAGGAATCTACTTAGGATGCAACTCAAATAATCTCATATTGAAGAAACAAAGTATTTCTTTCCTCTAGTATTTTATTTGCCTCACTTCTCAGTATTTAAGCACTGCACTGCTTAGAGAAACAGACTACCACAGACTTCAGAGTTACACTCTATTTGTATGTTTATCTGTCATTTAACATAAATTCTGCATTGTCTTTTGTTTACTCCACACAGGACAAAGTTATTTCTTAGTCATTTTCCTTTACAGAATAGCATGGAAAGCAGCACCGAACGGGTCAACAAAATGCAATATTTTTGCTAGCTTAGCATACATTTCTTGTGACTCAATCTTACGGGACAACCTAAATGAGGTGGTTAAGAAAATTTACTAGTCTTGGAAAAAGCTACAGAAAATGTAACAAAAAGAAACACCACACCTTGTCCCCTTAAATTTACCTTCTATAACCTGAGTGACTTGGGACTGAAAATTCTCAAAATTAAATGGAGTAAGAAATCCAAGGGATCCCAGATGAAAAGCCATAACTGGAGGTACACTACCCTATCAATAAAGAAAAGAATTTAAAAGCTACTGAATAAAAGCAATTCATACTTCAACTAATTGCCGGTAAATATTTTGACTATTGATGTAACTTCAACTATGCATAAAAAAACCAACACATTACATACATTATTTTCAGAAGGTATAGGGTAAAACGGGCTTAATAAAAAAGGAGGGAACGGCAAAGGACAAATGCCGTCCTGAATAACAAAGGGGGATAAAAAACCCACAACCTTCAAATACTTAAAAAAGAAAAGAGGTCTTTAAGTCTATTCCCCATAAAGACCAACCTGGAAAAGCGAAGAAGCATAAAGTAAGGTCCCATCTCCTCCCAGGCATATGATAAAGTCTATCTGATTTGAGATATCATCATAATCTAGAAGCAACATTGAAGTAGAAGTTTTGAATTAAGTTTTATCAACAGTCTTAATCTCCTAACATAAATTAAGTGCAGCATGCCAACATTCACTCACAAATATAAACACACAAAACTTAAGATGTAACAACAACTAAGATATAACAACAGCTGCAAAAGACACATTAGCTTTACAAACTTGACCCAATGACTAAGGAAACATCAAGACAAATAAGCAATATACTTCAACTTTACTTTCAAGAAATCATGACCATACCTTCTCTGAAGGTGCAAAATTTCTTCTTCACTGGTCCAAAATTATCATCATTAGCTATAGCGGGGTCTTCCAATACTTTTTTTTCTACGTACACTATCATATTGTTCTCCTTAAGAGAGGTAAGATAAGCTTGTTAATAACTTCTTAAAATAACAAAATATTTGACTCTCCCTATAATTTGTATTAGTTTAAAACATATAAATAATATTTTACAGAAGTGGTCTGCATCTGTTGGTTGTGGGGTTTATTTTTAGCATGTGGTCTAATTCTAATGAGAATTTTGCAGCATGCACAGACCATCTAATAAATTAAACTAAACTTTGGAATACAGCCTACGTGATACAGTAACACTGCTGTTTGTTCAAGGCTTAAAGCTTTTTATATCCCATTCCCTGTAACTTAGAATTGCAAACAGAATGAAGGAAAGTTTTGACTTTACTTTTTTTTTTTTTTTTAAGGTCTGTACTTAAAGTACTTAAGTACTGACCTTAAGCTCTGAAACAAGTTTTACTACTTCCAGTGGCAATGGGAAAATGATTTGTTTGCACTATACAATTCTGCATATTCCACATTCAACAGAATCAGTAATTGAAAGCAGTTTAGATGTAAAATTTTTAATTATGGTAAAAAATGGAATTTTCATTTCATTACCTCAGTAAGATACACACAGAGTTCTTTAAAAGGCTGCAGCAGACTGGCATCACGGATCTTTTTAATAACAAGGACGCTCTTGGGAGGTTTGTTCCATGTCAACCGCTGGCTTGCTGGATCCTGAATGTGCCTAGAGAATAGAAAAAAAGACAACATTAACACATTTTGCTTTGACAACATTCTGGTCTGTTAAGAATATATTCTTAATCATAATTGCACGCAGTCCTAGAACAACAGAAAGAAGGATGCAGTAGTTCATATTGTAATGATGCTTTCTGAAAAAAATGAACACCAATCAATGCTTTACTATATTAAGATGGTAGCGCAGTATTAAAGTGTCCATTCTTGTAACTGCTGCCATGCTAGTAACACGTGCAAACAGGGACTTTAACAGAAGCACTGCAAAAGCTCTTGGATCAAGTTCTCCAACTAACTGACATCTTCCCTGATGCTTCCAGCCATAACGCTTTCCTCTATCCTGCCTTAGTGCTCTCTGCTCTTGAGCTGACTCAAAATAAGGAGAAACATCCAATTAGAATATCAGAAAAAGCTACAGCATAAACTTTTCTCCCATCCAATACTGTAAGTTAAACAGGTTAAGTCAATGTAAATTTAAAAAATAGTGCAACAGTTCCAACCCAAATATTCTTCTCTTTTTAGCATTGTTTCCTTCAGCACTTTTTTTACCCATACCAGTATACAGTCACAGTTTTCTCAATACAGTTTGAAGCCTGCAGATGCAGACACAAATTCTAGAGGTTTTTTACTAATACTGAACAACAATATCACAAGAGAAGGGCAAATAATCAAGATTCACATGGTCATCTGCACTAAATCCTCAAGATAAGCCTTAACAACTATGAAAAACTATAGTACGTAAACTCTATTCTGGGAAGTCTGCATTTGCAACTCTTATACTTCCTATCATAAAGCCTCATAAATAAAGGGCTTAAACAGGAACAGATGCCTGTATACTTCTATTCCAGGCAAACATTACAGATAGGTAAACATATATAACTTCTGTGCAAAATTTCTTTAAAACTCTAATCTATACATTAATTTTATCTTAGTGTTGATCCCAAAACAAGTTTATCTGCTTAAAGTAGCACAACTACTACTTTAAATGTAAAAAAAAAAAAACCAAAAAAAAAAAACAAAAAACAAAAAACAAAACAACGAACAAAAAGTATTTCAAAACTACTGTCTGCCTATTGCCAGGACAGCATTCTAAGACTTGAGAACCTCAAGAACTAAATATATGTACATGAATAATTTTGCGGCTTTCAAGAGGGTTCAGTAACAGAACCCTCATGTTGCTCTATAATACAGTTGTAGTAGCTCTAGTTGATTTAGGAATACACACCTGTATTTTCCTTCTTCATTTAAATCTCCTCCTAAGCTACGTAATTTCACAGTTGTATTTCACATATCACAAGCATCCCATCCTTTTCCATACGGTGCAGATATAATCCATAAAGCAAAGCAGATTAGTATAAATGCCGAACAAGCCATTTACAAATTTACAGAGATATTTGGATTTAGCACTTCAAGGGTTAAAATAAAACAGATGATGATGCTGGAGGTGGAATAACCTGCTCATTTTACTTTCCAAAATGCCTACATTCTATATATAAACACAGCAGAAACTATAGATTAATGAAGTAGTCTAATACCAATATCCTTTACTAACAAACAGTGCCGTCTCTCTCTCCCCCTCTCAGTATTATTGCACAACACAGGAGAATACAAACACGCAGTTAGCCTCAGTATCACATACAGGCTTTCAACATTACATTATGTTTCATCTCATTGTATTTTACAGCCAAGGAATCCTAGAACAGTGGAGGCTGGGAGGCACCTCTGGTGCTGGTCTAGTCAAATCCCCTGGCTCAGCGTAAGGGCGTTTTGAAGATACCATACTCTGTCTCAAATATTGCCGTGAATCTGAGACAACTATGGATTTGGAAGGCTTCCTCTGACTTGACTAACCAACCAATAGTTCAACTGAAAATAAAGTAAAATAAAATAAAATAGGAAGAGTTGATTAATGTGTTTATTGCTGTCAAACAGTTGCAAAGGAACTGGAGCAAAAGGTTTATATGCTATTTCCAATACAAATGGTGACTAAGGAAGCATTTTCTATACTAAAGTTCATTTCACAAAATTAAATTCCTCAAATCTCAATACTGCCAAAAGGTAAAAAATACACAGAGAAACCACCCCCAAAACCATTTCAAGATGATTAGGCTATCTTCTAAAGCTGCAAAGAACTAAAGATTGCAGCACTGCTTTTCACTTAATAAACGTAGAACTAATACAGACTTCATTCAAACAAAGACTGCCTGTTTCAACTGTACTCACCAATTCCATGCAGTTCTACTAAATGAAAGATTATTCATAACATGCTTTAAGACCTTCATGTTTCTTTCCAGAAGTCAGGCAAATGCAACAGCTCCAAAAAAAAAAAAAAAAGGCTGAGGCTTTTATCACTTATTAATAAACTGCTACCTCAAAAGAAAACATTTTTCTCTGAAAATTTTTTCCCAGTTAAGTATTTCAATCAGTCCCAATAAAAAGTTGTGAGGCTTCACACAAAAATCCTGTATAAAACAATAATTACAGATCTTCAGAGGCAAGATTTCATAAGGAAAAGCCCATTTCAAGAAACAGTTTAAAAACAGGCATTTGACCTCCCCTCTCCTCAACCACACAAGCACCTGATTCTTTTTTCACTGAGTAGTCTTACAATTCCTCTGGTCATCTTACACAACAGTCTTCAGAAAATACAATCATCAACACTAGCACTTAAAGAGACACCAAGACCTTCTCCAACTCATGCCTGTATATTAAAAGTAAAATTTTCTGTTAAAAAATTCTCGCCAGTGAAGAGAGTTTAACAATATTACTAACTGTAGACAAGAAAAACCCAAACAAAAAGGTTTTGCTTGTTTTTAGAAGCCACAACAAAAACCTTACGTATAGTAAGAATAGTAATTTACAATTTGGTCTTCAAATAGTCCTTTCCTTCAATCACCTGAGAGCATCCTTTTCTCCCCAGCTGTTCTGAACACTGCATAAGCAGTCTTTTCCCCGGCAAGTAGCGTGCGTTTAGCATCGCCTGCAGCCTCTGTACTCAACTGATCTTGCCACTATGGTTATATTGTGCCATGCTGGCCCAGCCCATGGGGAGGAGCATGTTCACCGCCGTCAGGTGGGTAAACACACAGTGCAAGTTGGGTTTTCGGATGAACTGCAGTGCTCCAAGCCACCGACTTTAGAACAGACAGAAAGAATGAGGAAGCTAAGAGTTACTGTACACTGCAAGATTTCCGCCCCATCTCTGTAACTACAGTTAGGATACCACCAACCTGTTTTGAGGAACACTATTACTATTTAGGTAAAGATTTAGGCAAATAAATACTCAATTCAAATACCTTACGTTTAACTGAAAGAACAATGAAATAAAACTTTTTAAAAGGACAAAAATAGGAACCACTAACTTGGTTAATCTGTAGAACCCCAACATTCTTTGTTTGACCAAGTCAAGACACGATTTACTAAGTATATAATACATGGTGTAAAAAGCAACACTTGTATACCACCCAACCTACAAAATTAAAATGTTTATCCACCTGCTAAGCAGAAATCAACCCTTATTTTCACATAAATTTAATCAGCAGAGTCTAAAAGCAAACTTGCCTTAGTGATATTCGTACACTGGAAGTGCCATAGATCAAATACAAAACCTCAAACTACGAGCTCAAACACATAACACCAAGAGAGGGAGAAGGCTTTCCTCAGATTTCACAGTACACAGAACAATTTCTCCTCCTTTCCTTGTGTTGACCGTAAAAATTTTTGTTCCTCTATCATTCAGAAACACTGTTCTTTATGTATTTTGAGTTAATGGAATAAACAAAATGCTACCAATAGCTTCTCCGTATCAAAATTAGATTGCTATAATTATGTTGGCAAGTGTTTATTATAGTTGCCATTGCTGACATCAAACTACGGATTGCAGCTTATGCAAAACATGCCTAAACAAAACTTCAGTACTTAACACTATTCATGTGCCCTGATGTATTTTTATGTGAAATGGTTCATTTTTTTTCCAAAATAGATATACTGAGCTGTGAGAAAACTCCCATTGTTTAGGTAGTAGAGACAGTGGGCCTAAGAACGCCAAATGAACTAGTAATATGAAACCAGTAAAATTAATTTCCTTTTATGTCTGTTACCCTGCAGGAAGTATTCCAACCAGCAAAACCACTATAAATCCATACAGAGAAATACTGATTATGTCCTATCATCCCTTGGGAGAAAAAAACAAACAAACAAACAATGACATTCAAACCCATAGTATACTTTTCAACACACAGATCAAGCTAACACACATCTAACGGGGTTTTACTTGACAATACAGTTGAGCAGCGCTATCCATTCTTCTCTCGGACTGACTTTTTGAATGGTCAACGTATGATAAAACGGCAGGCCAATTTTGGCAATGCAGACCCCGAGCTGGCAGTCAAGCAACATGAAAATCTCTAAATATCAGGTAAAATACAAACAACGCTGATTGGGGGGTGAATGGTAGAAAAGCAAACTTATCTTCTTTCACATAAAATAAGCATAATACCATTCATTTGACAAGTACTTACATAATCGTTTTAGGATTTTGCAGCATACAGGCCTTTGGTCCAAATGTGGTCACTGGGCATGGTCCATGCAAGGAGCGTGTTCTCCTAAATACATATATAAAAAAAAATAATCAATAAGTAAAAGAAATGTGATGACAAACGGGGTATAATTAGCTCCCCAACCACCAAAATTTGCACTAGGCTATACAGGGCAAAAGTACATTTCTTAAACCTACATTTGTGGTTGACCAGCCAAAGTAATTTTACACATATTAGCGCTCACATTTCAAATCTAAAACTTAACTCCTATACCTAGTCCTTAAAAGCAATTTTAATTGAAGCCTCGCTCACAGTTTATCCCCTCCACATTCTGAGTAATCACTTCCTAAATATTAGTACCAGGCACATATTCTTCTTGCATTCATTTCATCTTCACTTTGCACAAAGGAATCATCACAGCCTCAAAGAAGATATGGGTCAAGTCTTCTCAAGTTGCTTTTGTGAATTCACATCAAGCCTGCAAAAATTCTATTTAGTCTCAACTCTTCTGGACACTACAGTACAAAACAGTACATGTGTCTCTCAGAGAGACCAAAAAAATGTGTAGATAAATCCCAAATTATAAAAATGTAATCTATTTTCAAGGTCCCACTAATGTGAAAAGGAAAAAAACTATGTTTAAGAAACAAAGCACAGATAATTCCTGTTCTAGAAATAGCTATGTAATTCTTACATATTAAAAAAATTCTATTTTTTTTAAGCTATAGTAAGAAGGAATTTAAATAACTAAAAGACACATTGTTCAACTCCTCAATTTGTTGTAATCCTAAATAATAGCCAACATGACAGCACAAACAAGCATTTAACACTTCGAGTACTCAAACAGGTACTATATAGAAAGCTATTAAATAACACTGAGAAATTATCAAATGAGACTTGTGGCAACATTCAAAAGAAACTCAAAATATCTCTATACTAACACTAGCTGAGCGAAAGAGCAGCAGGTTCAGTTTTTGTTATGTAATTCAGTAGTCTCACAACCTTCACTTAACAAGTGTGCCTAATCAATTAATTAAAATAGAAAACATAAGCCAGGTCTTTTGTTTATATAGTATAAGCACTTTCTCTTCTCTAATATTTAGGCATGCATTAATTTCTGTTGACAATAAGCAAGCAACTAAGCATACAGACAAAACAACAAGCCCAAGACTGTTGTTTTCAGGCCATGTTCTCAGCAAAAAAAAACACTACAATGATTGTTAGTTGTGTGACATTAATGTATGTAAAGGATTAGTCTGCATCAATTCCTAAGTGACATCAGCTTCACTGCTGCAGACACAATAACCACGATACTTTCATTTCTATATTTCTTGAAGCACTACATCTTACCTAAGAGAACACAATTTCAGAACAGGACATTCACAATGATTAAATCTGGTAGAAATACACATAAAATAGCTGAATGAGTGCTTTTCATCTCAATAAGGTACAGTAACGCATATAAATTAGGTTTCCCAGTGTAAGTCTTGACAAGCATTTACAATGAAATCTCCAACACCCAGGCAATAACTTCAGGTATTTTTGCCACGGTCAAGTCACAGAATCGTTTAGGTTGGAAAAGACCTTTAAGATCATCAAGTCCAACCGTTAACCCAGCACTGCCAAGGCCACCACTAAACCACAGAAATGGCGTCCCGATCGTTTAAACACTTTTTTTGTTGTTTAAATCTTTGCACTTAATAAATTAATAAAACACAAAGTCTTCAGTTCTAAGGTATACGGAGATATATATCTGCAGTACCAGGCCTTAGTTCATTTTATTACATACTAGGTTAGGTCTCCTTAATTTTTTGTTTTGTTTCCCTGCCATCCCCATTACAAACATTTGCTTTTTACAGATTACATTCAAAACAGTTCCCTTTTCTTTCCATCATTCACAAACAAATAGAATCCACAATTTTGACTTTGCTAAAATAGGCTATTTAAGCAGAGCTTTTACTAACCAAAAACATTTTTTCTAGGTATCAAGGCAATACAGAAATTTACAAACAAGAAATCAATCGCTATTGACTGAAATTACTGAAGACTGAAAAATTTCTGTGCTTTTACTGCTGAGAAAGACTGGTGTAATAATTCAGTCCTTTAAACTGAGTACCACCTATTAGGTTAATTTAATCACTTGGAAGATGCATAGAAGTCATCCCAGGCTGAGATTAAGGCAGGCAGAGACAACCAAAACACAGAAAAAATGCTATTTGAATAGGTTAAAAAGGTTTTTTTTTCCATTTATTTATCTAATAAGAGTTAATATATTTGTCTTCAAATAAACAGGAGCTCTGAAACATCATTTATCCTCAAACTTAAATCCCTCCCAAAACACAGGATTACTCTTAGCTCTAGGATGAGATTATCTGGACCAAGTCAGAACTGTTCTGCCTTACTTCCCTCCCACCTCCTTCAGCAAATCTGTAAATGGGAGTAAAACTTAAGTCATGTAACTGCTGAAACATTATATAAACGCTATTAGAATTATTCCATTAAAAAGAACGGGAAATATGCCTTTCCTGTGCTTAACTCAATTGACACAGGAACTGGTAACTAATCTATTGCTTGGCAGTAACAAATCATTAGTGCACTGCCTTCTGTTGTGTATATTATAAAGTAGCTCAGACCAGCCTGATGATTCACTCTTAATACTAAAAAAACCCTCAGAAATCTAATAAAAATCAAAACCAGATGACAGGTTAAAACGATATAATTAAGGACTAACAGCAACATCTTATTTGTTCCATGTCTAAGACGATATGCGTGTGTAAGATTTGAATTCCAATACTGAAAATGAGTATTTAATATCCTACATTGAACACATAGAAGTTATATTTGGTTTTGAAATAATTTTTTCAATTTGTAAGTCCAGGCATGACTAATCCAGTCAGATAAGATTATTGCTAAATGTTTTCTAAAGTTTACCTTATTTATTTTAAAACAGAAAAATGAGCAAGGAGTGACATAATTAAGAGATTAATGTGTGTACCAATATGTGTAAAGGAATGACAAGTCTCTATCTACTTGTGAACAATTACACTTGAAATCAGGATAGTTAAATAACACCCTGGCAACTTCACCTCCCACTTCTTGCTCCACTCAAGCCTCTCCCAAATAACTGGCCTTTTTTGCTTTCTTTCAACACAGGTCATTATTGCATGCCGCTCCTGATAATTGCCTAAACTCTGTTCCCACAAGAGGCATTAAATATTCATATCTGACCTTCATGAGACTCAAACAAAGTTTTCTCTGCAAGCTCTAACTGATAATTGGTATACATTTTGTTTGAGATTTTACCTGGTTTTATTAGTACTCAATCTATGCACTATTCAAGCAACAGAAGGTAAAATGTGTGAGTGAACAGAATTTAAAGCTGTTTGTAGTAAGACTGGGTTTAATAAGAATGAGCAGCAAGGCACTGGAAATTATACACCTTTTAGGAAAATATACTTGCCAGTTCAAAGCAGATAGGCAACTGAATACTATATAGCAAGCCTGAGATCACTTTCTGACATTCTGCAAAATGCCTTTTGACAATTTTGCACTAAATTGAAGACAGACAGTGAATGAATGCAGAGAACCTTAATGAAAAAAAAAAAAATCTCGTAAACAAGAACCCTAATTCAAACCCACAATGGGTAGGGACTACAAAGATAACTTCTAGTTTTTAAAAAAAAGTAGTTGTTTAGCTAGAAAATAATAATATACAAAAATTTAGACCGCATGGTCCTTTACACAGGTTGACTGAAGTCTACATCCTTAAAGGTTTAAGAAGAAGGGAAAAAACACCAGTTTTACAGCATACTTTTAACATAAAGTCTTACATATCGACTGTGACACACAACGTAGTAGCTAGAAGAGTACAGTCAGAGCACAGTCCTTTGTGGACATTTTACAAGAGCATTACTGACTTTCTGAACTACATATGCAAAGCAAGTATTTTCCTAACATTTTAGCCTCTTCAGATAAAGGCTTTTATTACGCCTCCCTTCACCATAAAGCTTTCCCCTGCAATCTTCAGCCTTACCCATATATGCTCTGCCTTGCAAGAGCATTCCTACCAGCAAAGCAGTAACTCTGGACGAGAATTTCAGCTGTTGAGAAACTCCTCCATGATTCTGCCCGTGCTTTTATAGAGGGTCACAATGTAAGCTAAAGTTCTGCTATGCGTCCCACAAGTTCAAGACACACTGCTACCACAGCATGCTATTCAATATTTACAATGGGTCCAAAGATCACAAAAATCAAAAGTTCTATCCAGGCTGTCCACATGACAAGAGCCTTGCAACTAGATTAGAAATTTGGCTCAAAGAAAAAAATGGGCGTTTCTCACTGCTGTCAAACAATCTGCAAGCACCAATTTGCTTTGTGCTGCCTCACATTACCATATAACCTAAATCCTCATACACGTTTTTCATACACAGCACTAGAGCTCTAGCTAGAGCATTTGTAAAAATTTGTAGAAGTGTCTCTACTGTTGATTGATTCTTTTTTGAGACTACAAACTCTGCAGATACCCGTTTTGAAAGCCATGCTGTTTTGATTACAGGTCTGCTCTTAGTCCACCCTCCCCCTTTAACTTCCTGCCTTCATTTTGGACTAACCACCTTCTGAAGTGCATTTCAGAGAATCCATTAAAAGCAACTTGTTGAGCAAGAGGTAAAGTTCTGCCAACTAATTAAAGATCTGGAACCAAGCACAAAACTGTTCCTTTCTTGTGACCTGAGCAACTATCAAGTTACGAATTAACACAGCTCAGTACAGATGCATTTGTACTTTATTTCTGGAAGGTACTTAAAACTTCTGAAGCTAGGTTGAAATATGACAAACATCATAGTATTCAAAGTTCAAATCTACCCCAAAACCCTGGAAGTCACACACTTGGGCACAATGGGTTCCTCAAATTTGAAAATTAATATTTTGTGTTTATCTGCTTATAAACAATAACTTTCTAAGCTTTTATACTTTAAGAACGTCTCCTAGCTGGAAATATACCCATACCATCTTAACTAACTTTCTTACTAAGAAATAATTTCAATACATGACGCTACAGATAGGAATTTTATGTGCAGTTTGTCTTCAAAAAAAAAAGGATCTATTACGTTTCACATAGCCATTTCTAAGTGGAAACACTTTCTTGAATCCAGACTCTGACATACTCACTTCAGACAGCATTTAAATAGCATATACAAAGCAAATGAGTAATGTGTTGTCCTGCTGAAGCTGTATATGCACAGACAGAATGTTCCTGAAATATCTACAAAAAGCAGTTCAAGATCTCCCAAGAAACACTGAAACAGAAGGCAGGCCTCGCAACCAGCCAGAACATATTTACATGAACGCCAGTTTAGAGATGACCACCTACATGGCTACTTCAGAAAATCAAGTTCTTTTCACACCATGGACCACAATAGGATGGTTCACTAATCATCTTCCTCTCTATTTATTACCACAAAACACTATTTTTATTTCTGTTCATTATCACTTGTCACAGCTGCAGGACTATGGTTATATAAAGAGAAGTAAAAATTAAAATCTAGATAACTTAATTTTTGTTTTTAAATTTTTTTAATTTTTCTTAAAGGTAGCAACAATAGGAAGAACCAAGAGCCATACCGGAATTCTTTGGTGCTTCCTAGGGCTGGTGAAGCAGACAAACTTCGTGACTTAGCTCGTCCCCGGCTAGTAGTGCTCCACTCCTCATCATCATGACATGCTGAGCAATGATAAGCAGAATCTGAGCTCACTTCGGCCTTACTGGTACACAATTTTTCTCGATTCATCTCCATACTGGAAGTGAAGGAACCTCAGTGAGAGAGAAATTCAATTCCTGTGGAAAAACACCAGGAGCAAGGGGATAGGGAGGAAAGAGAAGAAAAATCTCAGTATTAGCAAAGCTAATAAGAGTAAGTACTAAACACTGAGTTTACACACTTTGATAAACATTTCTTGAAAGGATCTGGGCAATTGAGAAGTTCTTCAAGGTAATCAGAAGATGCTGAGAGGAAAAACAGCCACGATTAAAACACATACATTCCCAGATTTAGAAGAGGCTCAATACAAAGTTGTTTCAAGACCAGCACAGATTCACTTCTCCAGTTATAGACAGGATAAAATAAATTTGCTTTAGATACTGAAGAGGAAGAAAAGCTTTAAATATTTGCCAAGGAATTAAGACTCAGGAAAAACTATAAAGTCTCCTACTAGCTGATACATATATTGAACAAACAGAACTAGAATACTCAAAGCTATAACAGAAAAAAACTGTCAAAGTGAGCAAACAAATAATGCAATAGAGAGAACCTTAACTTCAGTTCTTCACAAAAATGAGATTAATACCAAGCTGAGAAAAGACAAAAACAAGTTGGAGAACAATACTGAAGTTCTTAAATCATTTGTGACAAACTGGGGAGATGGTCCAAAACAAACAAGATGAAAAAAAGGACAAATGTGAAGTATTTAACTTCCACAAATAATCAGCACAAATAGAAGATAAACAGCTGGCTAGACAGCAATTTTGCAGAAGTAAAATAAAAAAACCCAACCAAACCCCAAACTTTAAATAACCATCCTTCCCCAAAGTACTAGAAATCCCGTAAGTTCTCATCATTATTGGAACAAAGTAGAAGAAACCTTATCAAAATATAAATAGAAAGCAAGTTTCAGTGTATGAACAAACAAATAGCATCTCAGATAATGCAGTCTAGAGGAACAGTACATTCCTCAAGTCAGTTGATTTCAACACGAGGAAAAAGTTGGTTCATTAAAAATTTGCAGACATTTTTAAAACAGTTTCATCACTTTGGATGTGCTTCCTACTGTATCCTGTAGAGAATGGACTGTAACATTATTGTAACCATGAAAACAGACTATGGCTCTGGAAAATACTCATAGAATAATGATATTTGGCTGTAAAGTTACCAGAGGATGACAATCTCCACAATTTTACAAATACTATGCTTCACAGCATCCCAACTTTTAGGTAAAAAAAGCATCAATAAGATGAAGTTATAATTTTAGAATGAGCACTGGCTCATTACTAAATTAGATAGAACCACCACCTAATCAAGTTAGAAAATACTTTTGCTCCTACTGTAGATTAGGCTTACCCTACGAGAACACCACTACAAAGAGGTACAATTACTGCCATCCATTAATAATTTGTAACATCCTGCACTTGTAAAGATATCAATGTTTAGTTGTTGGTTACTCACTGCTTAGTACCACCTGTGACCATGACTTGGGAAATAGTCATTTCAACACATATATAATTTTTTAAAAATGTAACTCTATTTTTAGACAACTTTAAGCTCAATATAAATTTTGTGCCGGTTAGTTGATTTATGCACATAACAACTCTGATTGCGCAAGCACATATGTAAAACAGACTGTAAAATCTGACTCAAACAACATAAATTATTTTTAATAGATTTTAATTTGTGTTACCTTTTATCATAACCTCATCAAGCTTCAGGAATACATCTCTGGCTGGTTGTTTCTGAACCAGCTACAGAAAACAAGTCATGTTTCAGAAAAGAAGTGACTTTAAAATGAAACATTCAGTATCTCTGATTGGAAAGGGTCTTTCAACATCTGTGTGTGCATGAGGAAAGTTCTTACATTGTTTGTTCTTTAAATCATAATCTAAACTAGCCGACCGTTTTTACTTCAGAGATTCCAGATAGATTTGAACAAGCATTTCTGATGGATTCCCCCCCACCCCTCCCATGCAAACTGGATTCTGAATTAACAGTCTTCCTAATCAAATACAGAAAGAACTCAAAATTTTAAGTTCTGAATTTTAACAGAGGCCTTTATCCAATAGATTTAAAAATAATTTTTAAAAAAGCCATAAAGGTAGTTAGAAAACTAGACACTCATTTACCATCTGTTTGTAGCTACTCACACTTGTAATGCACTTATTCAAGGCCTATCAATCAACATATCTTAAAAAAAAAAAAAAAAATCTAATACCTTCATTTTTACTGTTAAATCTAAGGAGTATTCTTTTTAACCTGAAATCATTCTTGTGTTTGGTATATCTATTTCATAGGGTCCAAACAGGCTTCTCCAGCATCTTTATATACCCAGACTTCCACATACTTTACCATCTTTCTGATTTTTAAGGAATTACAAATCTGACTTCATCTTTACTGGATTACCATGCTCTTAGCTAATATTAACCAAAACTATTATAGTGAGTCAAAGTTAATGCTTAGTATACTTGAATACATTCCATTTTGTAGAATTAGCCAATAAAAATGCTGGAGACAATTATTCATCAATGGAGGAGATCAGCTCCTCAGGAATAATCCAGACAAGAAAAAAATACACCGGAACTGGTGGAGGAGAAAAAGCAGATACCAACAACCACTGCAGCTGTGTTTTATTATCAAATTTAGAAACCAGGTATTTCCAAAAGAAATGCTGTCTTCACAGAATTACCCTAGGAAATTATACGAAATAGTTGTTTTTATCTGTATCATTAGTTAGCTCTCAATACGGGCTGCTGCTAAACTATTTCAGAAGTATTGAGAGTGAAAATCAGTAGTGAACAGTCTCTCATCTCCTCTTACCTACCCCCAACAGCATATTTCTCAAAGATATTCATATATCCACATACACATATCTGCACTATGCATCCACCCTCAAAAGTCAGAATTATAAGTAATTCTTTCTTAAAAATCTGCACTGCAAAAAGGGCACACACAAAAATTTGACAAGCCCAAGTAGTTAACAGCACATCATTTTCCTTTGCTTTCCCATTACATAGGTTATCAACTCCTCATTCCTTTTTATCCAAATACTGAGAGCTTGATCTGGCCCTAGGAAAATAAAAATTACAACAGTTAACAAAGTCTATGGAAATGCAACATCTGTGAGAGTAGTTTCTGTAGAATTAGTTTTCTCAGTAACTTAACAGTTGATACATATGCATCCTACTCCACAACATCACCCTTAACTAAGAGGTGCACAGAACAACAATTTATATAGCAAACAATAAAGCGTGTTTCCAAGTGACTTTGAAGTATCTTCATCTGACAGATGCTGCCAGTGAAGAAAATCAGATTAGCACAAAACTGGAAGTAAGACGGTGTACAGACCTACTAAATACAGCCTAAGAACTTGCTATTCCTTCCATGTAATACTTTCCAACTCAGGATGTTTTAACTACAGCTTACACCATGTACTGTTTAATTAACATTCCCTCACAAGACCTTTATTAAATAAGCAGACTTGACATAAGGACAAAACTATCACTGAACAGCTTCCAGGATTAGATCCAAAAACTTTAAGCACATGTCAACAAACTAGTGAAAAGGCAGCTCTGGTCTAAGTCAAAAAAGAAAAAAAAAAAAAAAGTATTTCCACGTCCAGCATTACAGAATGAAGGACAGCTGAAAAAGTGTTAACATTTAATATTAAATTTCTGTGATGGTGACACGAAGTAGTCAGCTGAGGTCACCTCTCACAGGTATCCAACCTTCAACCTCTCCGTAGTTATAAACGAACGCTCCCATGAACCAGAACTTCACAGAGGTTTCATTAAACCATCTTTATATAGAAGGATACAATACCATAACACCCCCAAAGCTTTATTACACTGTTCAGGCTATTGTTGAGGAATCACACTCCAGGTCAACTGTAAGAGTCCTAGTTACAAAGAAAGTCTGAAACAATTCTTCTCAGCTTTCATATGAATGTAATCCACATCCAGGTGGCCAAGTAAGAGTTATGTGCACTCACATCTGTCGTGGTTTAACCCCAGCCAGCAACCAAGAACCACCCAGCCGCTCGCTCACTCCTCCCCAGAGGGACAGGGGAGGGAATCGGAAGGGTAAAAGTGAGAAAACTCGTGGGTTGAGATAAAGACAGTTTAATAAGGAAAGCAAAAGCCCCACAGGCAAGCAAAGCAAAACAAGGAATTCATTCACCACTTCCCATTGGCAGGCAGGTGCTCAGCCACCCCCAGGAAAGCAGGGCTCCATCATGCGTAACAGTGACTTGGAAGACAAACGCCATCGCTCTGAACGTCCCCCCCTTCCTTTTTTCCCCCAGCTTTACGTGCCGAGTATAAGGTACAGGACATCCCTTTGGTCAGCTGTCCCAGCTCCTTGTGCCCCCAGCCTGCCCGCTGGTGGGGTGGGGTGAGGAGCAGAAAAGGCCTTGACTCTGTGTAAGCACTGCTCAGCAGTAACTAAAACACCCCTGTATTATCAGCACTGTTTCCAGCACAAATCCAAAACACAGCCCCGTACTAGCTACTATGGAGAAAATGCACTCCATCCCCGCCAAAACCAGCACGAAGTCTTAAAAAGCCATCCTCTCCACTGTTTGATCGCACTGAATAGCATACAAAGAAATACGATGTTTCGATGCAGGCAGCTACACAAGGAGCAGAAGGCTGCAAATCACCAAGCAATTTAGGGGTTTTTTTTAATGAGCGTGCTTGGAAGCTGTTATTTTGTAGCAAACGTTTCCTGTCAAATGCATTGCCCTAAACCATCACGATTAGAGGATTACTGCAGGGTCCATCCTGACCAAATACTCACACTACTTCTAACGTGCCTTCAAGACTGCAGCATTTCTACTAATTTTTTTAGAAACTGCATCAGCCATTCAAAACCACTCATTTTGTACCTTATTATAAACCTTACATTAGGGCATAAGAGGACAATGTTATATCCAAAAACGGTACCACTTGCCCCATTGCTACAGACCCCCACTTGCTTAATCACTTAATTCTGTGGAGAAGTTTTTTTTATTATTGTTATATTTTGCTGAAGAAAGCACTCCAATAGAGGTTACATGCATGTGACTCCATCCCTAAAGCACTAAACCTCCTCTCACCCAAAAAAGAAGGAACAGCTGTATCGAGTAGATAAAACTTCCTTCTTGGTTTAGGTTAGAACTTCATATTCTAGTGTGCCTGAAGTAAAAAAAAACAAAAACAAAAACAAAAAACCAACAAAAAAACCCCAAATAATATTCCATATAGAAATTTCGTAGTCTGACAGCAGTTGACATTTAGTAGCATGTTTTTTGATTACATGCTCAAGTGCTGTTTCTACTAAAAATCAGACAGTATGACTATCACGTGTTAAACACCCAGGGAAAACAATTCCATTTGTTAACCCTTCTGCCTCGGAAGCGCCAACACGCTCACCTGCCATGCCAAGGAACAGGCATTAATAACCTAAAGCTCACCGCCACCCCTTTCGTCAGAAAGGTGGATGTCCAAACAAACAAACGAGGAGGCGGATCGCACACACTTGATGTGCGACCAGGAGACCGCGGGCCAGATCAAGCGGTTGTACTTGTTATCCTTTCGGGAAACTACCTTACCTCAGGGCTCCCTACCGCTCCCCTCACTGGAGCGCACCGGCGGTGTTCTCCGCCTGGACAGTCCTCCCGGGTTTGCAGGCGTCAGCCCGCCGAGGGACCGACAGCCCGCAGGCTCCCCAGCGCCGTCCGACGCGGGAAACGAGCGCCGCCGGGCCGGGCCGGGCCGGGCCGCCGGAGCAGCCGCAGGGGACGCGGGCAGCGCGGCTGCCGCCCGCCCCGCGCTGGCCCCAGGGCACGGGAGCCCAAGCGGCCCGGGCAGGGCAGGGCCGCCCCGCACCGGGGGACACGCATCGGGGACAGGCACCGGCCCCGCTGCGGGAGGCCGCTTGGCCCGGCCGAGCTTCTCCTCAGCGCAACCGCCCTCCCCGCGGCCCCGACTCACCGCGGCCCCCGGCTGCTCCCTCGCCCGGCGGAGCGCCCCGCCGCCTGCCCCTTCAGAGGCCGGCAGGTCGGCCCCAGCGGCGGTGGTGGCGGTGGTGGTGGCGGCGGCCGCGGCTGCTCCCGGGCAGTGAGCGGGGCCGGCGGACCCTGCGCGCCTCCATCGTCCTCTCCCCGCCTCCTCAGCGGCGTCGGCCCCGCGGGCGGGGCGGGGCGCATGCGCGACCGCGGGGAGGGCCCTCGGCGTCGCTGCGCACGCGCGGCGGGCCCGCGGCCGCGCTGGGCCCGGTGCTCCCTCCGTTAGAAGTAATGCAGCGCTAAATGAGCGCGGAATTAGGGGTGACATGGAGCTGAAGGTTAAAAAAAAAAAAAAAAAAAAAAAGAAAGGGGCACAGCCCTTCAACGTCCGCCGCAAAATCCATGGTGACAGCCTTGAGCAAGCAGGGGTCCGACTGAGGAGAAACAGCTCCACCCGCCTCAGACCAAACAAACTGCAGCCTTCTCAAGGCCAAGCGTTACGTGGCTGTGGTTTTGGTCTGTTCGTAACTATGACTTCTTCTGCAGGTGGCCAATTGGAAGGACAGGACTGGGTCCTGAAATTACGGCACATGTTAGGGGGTGCCAGGTGTGTAACAGGTGCAATCTCACCTGTACGGTCCTCTAAGGACCGGCACAGGTCTGTACGTTCAGTCGGCTTCGGCCACTTTGTGCCCTTTGGTTCACGCCACAACTTCAGATCCCTTTGCTGGGGCTGTAGCCGTTCGCACACACTTCACACGCCCATCTACCCTGCAATAACCGCCACGAACTTGTACCTGAACCTTCCCCTAGGTCATCGGTTAAATACCCTTCCTGGCGTAAAATTCCTGTTTGGGAATGCGTGCCACCGTACTGTATTGGAACCAGTCTTAACCTTGACGACAAACAGAAGCTCCTGAAACGCAGGAAACCATTTTCCAGTCTGTCCTTGATCTGATACCAAATTCTGAGCAAGGGTGAAACAAAAGAAAAAGGCATTTGGTTTCAGCGTGCATGCTATCTTGAAATCAGCAGGAACTTTGCCACAAACTTCAACAGAGGTAAGATCAGGCCCCTACACGGATTGCCAACAAGTAAACGATCCTTCACAGTTACCAAAACCAATCAGGTTTTCTAATTTCTAAATTGCATTTTCAACCAATACTACTTTAAAGAGATCATAGACCCATACATGTAGCTCACTGGATTGTATATCAGGATAAATCTGCAAAGTGAGAGCAAGTTACACCATTTGAGAATGTGGCAACTTGGGATTTTTTTTTTTTTCTTCCCCCTTTATGCAGAAATGTATGTTTTCAGAAAACTGGGGAGCTGCAAAGAAGTGACAGTCAACAAATGATGAGTCAAACTTGAAAAAGGAAACAGTTGCTACATATGGGGAAATACTATAGGCAATGTTACACCGCTTTCTAAAAAGTGCAGTGTTTTGAGTCACAATTTCTCTTTCATCCTCCTTCCAGACAACGTGAAGAGCCCAGTCTGCAAGGAATTAAGGAAACAATACACAGTTCTATGAAGTTAATGATATCTTGGAGACTCAAATGTCTTTCAGGTGCCGAAAGAGATATTCAAACTGCAACAGGACAACACAACAGGACACTAGGAAGGAATATGGCACTACATTTTACAGAGTCAAAGCATTCATCTTAAAAGCTGCAGTAAAACAACACGTTCCAGCAGAGAGGAACCGTGCTCAGGCACAGCACCTTTGTTAGCCGTGCCTGTCCATACCCAATTACTGATTATAAAAGCGAACCAAGGAGTAAATTTTCATTTGAGCTGGCTCTTGGGGGTGGATTTTTCCAAATTCATTAAGATGAGAGATAAATCACCACTAGAACCATTTTCCACAAGAATATATATTGGCTGTTAAAAAATGAACGTTTCCAAATGGCAGGTTTTTTTCCCACACACAGTAACTTCCTGCCGTTGCTCAACATTTTGCAGGAGGCATGAACTCTGCAACGTAATGAACACTTATCCTCATTAATTGGCGGAGATAAGACCGCTAATCAGCTGAGCCTAACCTATTTATAAAAGAGCTACAGTTACAACAGCAGCTCCGAGCTGCCCAGGTTCAGCAGCAACCTTGGAAGCTCTGCTTGCTGGTCTGGATGAATAACAGGCAGACTGGTAACACCTCTTCCCTCCTCCACGGACTGGAACGCCATGAGAAACAGAAGAGTTTATGTCATTTTTGAACACGTCCTCCCTAACACTACGATTAGAAAGTGTAGCTCAGCACTCTAACCCAGGCTGTGCTTCCATTCTCCTAGGGAAGACACGGGGGAAAAATAAAGAGAAACATTGGCAGTAACATTGAGAAATAAGCATAAAAACATGCTGCTTTTTTCTACTAAGGCTCTTGGTTCTGTGAAATATAATTTGACTGGCTTTAGATTAACAAAAAAGATAAGTTAACAAAAATGCTGTTGCTTGTTTGACAATTGCACAGAACACTGGTGCCTGATACAGAGAGGCTCTGTTCAGTCTCCATCTACAAGCCAAACTTACCTTCAGCAGAAGGTATTTCCACTCAACAGGAAACAATTAACAAATTGTCTCTATTAACACCTAACAGGGTTGAAGAACATAGTTCTTACCTCTCAAACTTCATTTCAAACAGTCTCTGATGACTCAGAATTCCTGAGGAATCATTAGAAATAAAAATGTACCACAAAGTTTAAATTCTGATTAAAATGGTGGCACGTGAGCGTGACAAACAAGCTATTTATCAATGGTCACAAACTACAAAGCCACTGACATAAAGACAGAGAAACGTATACCATGGCATTGCATTCATTATTCAGGCTGATTACAAGCACCTCCAATTGTTACGCAAATGTCATTATCCCAATTTAAAAGACTGAACTAGATTAACTGACTTGCACAAGGGTTAACATAATCTGTGGCACAGCTGAGATGAGCAATCAGGAATGTTGGCATGTAGCCCCACACTCAATCCACTTGACAATACAGATCGTCTTTGATAATGTCAAGACAGGATTGAGAGCTGCTGGTAACGAGTAAAGAAAACTTTGGTAATAGAGAGTGGAGGGATCTTGCAGAAATCTAACCTGTGAAGAGTAGTACCAAAATAGGGAGGTATTCCTGTCTCTCCCTGCATGACTAACGGAGTCTGTTTTTCTGCCTTCAAAACAGATAAAACCAATTACTTCCCTCTTTGTCAAGACTGTAATCTCATTGATAGAGGAAATGCCTCTTTGCATGCGCCTGAGAAGCATGCAGTCCATATTTTATGGATTTCCAGTTGCTACCCTAATACAAATAAGAATTAAAAACCAGGTCTACTTATTACACCATTTTACTGTTCACAGGAAACCTGGTGATTCTTTTTAGGAAAGACCTAGATTCACAGGAGACCTTCATTCTTTTTAGGAAAGCAGCTTGATTAATCGGAAAATTTAAAAGCTTCCAGTTGCTTCAGTTTCTCCGGAGAAGACAGAATAAACCCCTTAAACCTTTACTAGGCTGAACTTTCAC
This sequence comes from Nipponia nippon, assembly GCF_047370975.1. NCBI lineage: Eukaryota > Metazoa > Chordata > Aves > Pelecaniformes > Threskiornithidae > Nipponia > Nipponia nippon. The sequence goes on from NW_028262335.1 coordinate 7,166,317, forward strand.
ATCGATATAAGCCAACATTGTCTATAATTCCAAGTGGTGAGACTAAAGGGAACTCTAGGGAAAAACTTCTTCTCTTGGTTTTCTATTAAACGCCTTCACCCTGACTGTTTGGGGAGGTCTGGGCAATTGCGGTTGCCACCTGCCCCCAAGCCACCAGTGCTTCCAACATCCGTGACAGGAATACAGGAGAGATGACAGAATCCAGCCGTACGAATTCTAGCTCACTCTCAGTATTTCAAGGAAACTGGTTTATTTGTGTCACGTAGGTTATAATCGGAACACACCCCATCATCATAACAAACAGCTAAAAGATACTGCAATGCCAGCTTCAGCTACTAGTTGGCTCTGGATAGCAGGAGGAGCTGGTTGTTCTGGGTCCTTTACTTGCCAGAAGCCACCCAAGTCAAACAAGTAAGATAAACATCTTACTGTAATAATGCAGGAAGTTGGGTCACGAGCTTTCATGACTGCCCAAACTTTGAAAACAGTCTGATGAGCAGCAGCAAAGAAACAGAGTAAGATGGTTCCTTTACATTCGATTCCTCTTTGTTGTCATGTGTTATCAGTCACATTGACATCTGGAGACCGTTATGCAAGCATGGAATGATTTTAAGTAGAAAGAGGCACAAATTCAACAAGTGACATAAAAAGTAAAATGACCAAACCCTGTTCTTGTCACTAGCAAGGGTTAGCAAGTGAAAGAGTTATCACTGCAGGCTTTTCGTGCTTAAGCGCTGTGCAGGTATGAAATGCTATGTTCTTGTTCCAGAGAGAACGCAGATGGAGGACTCACCCTTATATCTCGGTTACCACAACAAAATCTTATCACATTCTAGCTGACTACAGTAAGTACCAAGTAGTCATAGGATGCACGGCAAACATGCACATTCATTACCGCAATGCAGCTGATGCTTGTTAACTCATTATGAGTTAACACAAATTTCTGCTCTGAAAGTCAGCAGGGACCCAATTTGCAGCTTGGTCATTAACAAAAATTTCCGTGCAGCCCTGAGACACTGCAGTTCAGTCCAAGAACTTCGCTGTCCACAATCAGCAGTTATTGACATCATCTTACTATATGGCTCTAAAGTCTAAAGTCCTTGGAAGTAAGCGCTCCTTTGCAGTGGTTGGCTTATCAGACAGTTAGAGAGCGCAGTCTTGTATTAAACACTGTTTAAAAAAAAAAAAACAAACAAACCACACAAAAAAAGCCCCAAACCCAAAACGAACAAACAAAACCCCAAAAAACAACCAGTCCCTGGATTGAAAAAGTTACTCTTCCTCTGTTATTTTTTCTTGTAATTGAGGTTTCTTTATTCCTTTGACCTTTAGGTTTGTGCTGTCCTATGAGTTATCTAATAGCACAAGAAAGAATTCTAACCAGTGACTTGGTATTACCATGACTTGGTTTTGGTTTTGTTTTTTGATAAACCTAAAACCTTGACAGCAGAACTGCAAGAGTAAGTGTCTGGATCCTGATTTGCTGGTGAGGGTTATATGGAGCCAGCTTGCTTTTCCCCAGGAGGTGAGTCAAACTAAGGCCAATGCCAACACAACATGGACTTGAAGAGACAGAATTAATGCTTGGAAAAAATCTATGCAAAGGGAAAACTTAAATAGAATTCTGAAAACAGAAACATATAAAAACAGTTGATGTGATCAGTACAACACAAATGCAGAGGAAACCAGCCTGGAATCCAGAAGCTTCAATGCAAGATAGGATTAATTCTGAATATAAGCCTTACATCACACCCTTCTAACTGTCAAAAACAGAAATGAAGAGAGGCTAGTCTCTGCCAGCTACTGGTTCATTTGCATTACAATTCTGTATACCCCAGCATTATTAACATTCTTCTTTTCATGTATTTAACTCCCTTGTATTTTGCAGATGCTCAGATCACAGATGCATTTGAAAGCCTTCCCATTCAAAACCTTTGTTCTAGTTCTCAGAGAGCCACAGAAAGGTGATGAAGATATCCTTTTCCTTTGCACAAAAGGAAATATATCTACCAAATACCCCATATGAAAAGAACAGCCTGCTCTATAGTTAAATGATCCTTTTCTTCACAGAAAAGAGCAAGGTAATTTTTCAGATAAAAGAATGACACACTCAAGACATCTGCACCTGCATTTACAATAGCTTGGGTAAAATTACTGGTCCTACTACCTTAGACAGAAGGCTTAGAGTGACTGGGGACCGCAGTGAAACCTATCCTTTCCCTAAGACATTCCCACTAGAAAAAGTACAAGAAAGAAGCGCTGGTCTGTTGTTGTAGGACTGACTTCTCATGATTACTAACTAGCTACACTTAGGCACCAATTTACCATCCCTCTTCATTCACAGGTGATTTTCCCAATTTGGTGGTCAGGCAGCTTTCAAAAAAAAAAAAATCCAAATACCATCCAAAATAACATCCATGCATATTGCTATCTCCCACCAGACGTATGTCTCCTCCTAGTTACCTGGGGGAATGATCTCTTCCTTAAAGACTATGTTTCTTTTTAAACCTAACAGATTTTAGTTTCCCGTGTTTGCCAATTTCTTTCTCTACTGCTGGAGAACCAACTTTCCAGCATTTCCAGTTCTGGCAGTGCTCCCCACTGACCTTCTAAAGATTTCCCGTAAGCGTGGCTGATCCTGAATCATGTTTTCCCTTCCTGTTTTGTCTCTAAGTATTCACCTGTTGTGAGACAACAGGTTAGTTATTCAGAAAGCATTTCAGTAACCAGGTCAGCAACGTAATGTTTATAAGTCTATTACTGAACAACTCTTAATCATAGGAAAATAGGACTTGGTGATACCTCGAGGTCACACATTGCTCTGCCCCAAGGCAAGATCAGTTTTATCCACGTCATGTCTAGCAGACATCTACCAAAACTGTTCTGAAGGGTCACTAATGGTAGAAACACTACAGCGGCCTAAGGCTATATATTTCAGTGTTACTCATAATTACTACATTAATAAGCTTTTTCTAGTGCAAAACTTCCTTGATACATTCTGAACTCCCCTTACTTTTTGCTCTATTCACCAGGGACATGGAAAAAAAAAAATCTGTTAATTCCAGCAGCCTTTTACACAGAAACTTATGTTTCTTCTCAGTCTTTTCTTTAGATTGAAACACTTCTATTGTTTAAACAGTCCTTACACAGCCTGATCTCTAAATCTCTGATATTTTCATTGCTGTCTTCTGGGCATTTTCCAATTTATCCATGTTTTCTTGCAGAACAGCACCTGAAACTGCAACCATTACGCTGTCTGAGGAGCTACCGCTACATCAGAAAAAAAAATTACTTTACAAGGCTTGCACAGATAATTCCATTTGTACAACCTAGTACGATGTTAGCCCTTACTGCAGTGGCATGACATTTTTGGCTCATATTGAGCTGGGGATCTGTTTTAATTCTGTGATCCTTCTCTGAAGCACTGCTGCTTATCTTTGTCTTCCCCTGTGTGTATTTTTGCATTTTGTTATTTCTCCTAAGCAAGGCAGTACTTTTTCCTACCGATTGTCACCTATGTTTTCTGGACTATTTCTCTAATTGTCCTAATCATTACAGATTTTGGTGTCCTCCAACATATTTGTAGTCCCATTCAATCTCCCATTATCTACTCAAAGCAGAGTAAATGATAAAGGTTTTCCTCACATCTTTTGCAAGTTTAATTTTAAAGCAACGGATTTTTTAAAACATTTATTTGCTAAAAGACTTAAAATATGAAAGTATTTGAAATACATGAGAAATTCTGAAGTCAATAGTTCCCTTTTCAAAGGCTTGGAGCAACACTTTTTAGGCAGTTTGACTTGTCACGTAGAACTTTCTTGGGTAGAAAAATTGTGGCAGTTACAATGCTGTGTACAACGCGTACACTTTGGCAGAGTAAATGCAATGCTCTCAGCCTATTAACGTGGTGGCAGCTGCTTCCCCTTACACTGAGCCTGTGTGTGTGAATGCACGCGGAACACTACAATCATATACGCAACCCTGCACACGTTTGCTCGGTGCCAGTTCTCATTCTTCACTTGTTCTGGAGTTTCCCTGTGGCTTCTAGGATTGGAATTCCTACAGTCTGCCATCACCTCTCAGGGCTTGTCAGATATTTCACAGGCTCAAGCAATGGCATCTACTGTTCTTTGTGATGTGGGACTCCGTCACTTCAGGGCAGAAGCAGGTGTCTCTCTGCCCCCAGGGCAGGGGCACCCAGACAAGTCTGTGACACAGGTGGTGGCAGAAGGTGCAATTGCTGCTGCTCCCATCGCACGGCTACACCCTGCTCCAGCACCTGCAGAAGCGGGCAGGGAGCACTAAAGCCTGGAAACCAGGAAACAGCTGCTGTCAAAATTGCAGCAGTGCCCTCTAGTGTTTATGAGATGGTGCAAAGACCTTAATTGAACTTTTTAATTAAGCTCAAAAGGTTCACAGGTTCAAGCACAAAAGGTGAACTTTTTAACGAAGCTCAGTAACGCTGCTTACGCCACCTCTGTGACAGCAGACCGGCCATCAGCCAGATGCAACTCATTTTTCTGTCTTTCCCAGACAGTTCCCTGCAAGTAATTTTCAAGTCAGCCCAGTTTGTAACACGCAAAAGGTTGGCTTTGCTATTCCTTTACATGTTGGCTGTAAAGATTGAGAGTACAGAAGAAACAGTGTCTCCTCATCATACTTCATGTCTATAAATGAATGGAGAAGATTCAGGAAAACAGCATGTTTTGCCATGGCATCTAAGAGAGGCAGAAGGATGCAGTAAGGCTTTGTATTGTAGGTTTTACAAAAACGTGTTGTCTTTAACAGTATTCCCCAACAATAGCAGCTGTATATCCCCAAACCACTACGAAATGCAAGACTCCCTGGAAACATGCAGTGGGGCATATTTCCTGATATAAATCATGTATTGGAAAAACTATGCTGGCCTGAGTGTTTGCTTACCGTCTTTCACCAAAGTGGCATCTTACCATGCACTTCAACCTGCTACACACACCATAAAATCACTAGCAACCAGTAAATTCCCAGTAGGTTTTGTATAATTGCTGGCACTCCTATTTTGGAGTAAAAATCTGTCCCACAGTTTAAGACTTTGTTCATAGGGTTTTGTTATGTATTTTATTTCTCTACTCAGAATATAATCATATGACCCACTGAAGTAATGTAATAAAAAATACAGATGATCTTTGACAACATGAAGACCCTTAGCAACATACTAAACTTAAATGCAAGTCTGTTTACCTTTTTGTGTGTTAGCAGTTTGTCATGTTTGCAATGTTTTTGTGGGATCCTCTTGGAAGCTGTCAGCCTCTCTGATCCTTGGAATTGGTGGGAAGAGCCTGTTGTGGAAAAAGAGGGTCCACCTCTCTCCAGGAAGGTATGGGTCTACGTAAATCAGACCCTAACAGGAAAAATAAGAGGAAAAAAGCTGACGAGGACAGGGGATCAAGGTTAGAATGATAAAGAGCAATGCAGGAGGTTCAGACAACATTAACGAGTCCATGAAAGGCTTATAAAATTAACAGCTGGTCTCTAGAGAAGCTTTGCCCTACTGGCTGAGCCGACCAGTGAATGGAAGAAGCCCCAAATTTCAGAGGACTTCACCCTGTTGAGCTTTCTTCTCTCAGATTGACAGATCTGAAGGACAGGGTTTGAGGAGAACACATCATACCCCCTTTGGAACAACATTCTTATAATCTGTAAAGTGGAGAGGAGAAAAAAGTTAGGCTTTCTCCAGGGACGAACCACAATAACAAACACAAAAAAATCCCAGATGCCTTATGCTGCATGCTCTTTAGTGCTGTCTTAGATGCATTTCCAAGGTGTTCACCACAACAGGGCTAGGGCACATAAAATATTTCCTACTCCTGAGCTTACCTCATTGTGAAGATTTATCTTCACGTATCATTAAAAGGTACGATGAGTGTTCTCACAGAGCTAATGCAACAAGGAAGACCACGTTGTGGTATTTAGAATCATCCAGAGCTGGTGTGGCTGGCTGCGCTGCTGTAGTTGGGGCACAACAAGTGAATGGCAGTTGCCATTCCTATCTTCTGGTACCTCATTTGCCCTTGGGCCACACCTTGACATTGAGGAAAACCCTTACTCGTGCAAAGCATTATGGATCACTCTGGGACAAGTTCCCAGGCTAAACTGGGCATCAACACCAGGTGGCAGTAGAAGCTGCAGCTTCAGAAGCCAGCAAACCCATCAGATTCAATGCAAAGTCAAATTTTGTTCCATTGTACAGCACCCCAGATGCAGCGGAATTAGCGTGCTTTTCATGCTCGTCATGGGAAGATACCTTGCAAAAGATCATATGGAGGCAAATACATGAGTTATATCAATCTGCAAGATCGTGCCCCACTATATTCTGTGTGTGCGGAGAAGTGTGTCGGTAAATGGATCTCTACGGGAATACCTTACCTCACCAAGCAACTTGCAGAATTGAGAGCCTCATATTACTCATATCCAAACTGCTATTTTCTCCACATTTTAAACACATTCTCCTAACATGATCAACTACATGCTGTTAAATCACAAGAGCATAATCTTTTTTGTAGATAAGAGTTAAAGTTTTAGCTCTATTTTAATACATGTCCATAAAATTAAGAAATACCCTCCACTAATCTTCACCTATAGCAAGACAGCATGTATAAATGCTCCCTACTTTGGCAATTACATCAGCAGTGTGAAGCTGCAGGGAGATCAAGATTTAATTGTACTGGGTTCTGCCTACAAAGTAATAGGAATCAAAATCCATAGCTAAAAAGCTTCTGGTGAACTTTAGGGTCTTGTTCCCTTACATCTCTTATATGTGTTTCCTCTCATAAAATACATCAGGAAATTCATGCACATTCTGTCAAACATCACATTGAAACCAGAATTGCAAATCTCAAGTGACTAGAAATCAAACTACTTAGATATAATTAACATGATAATTAATTATTCAGTTATGACTACAAGGTCAGGAGTCAGACCCCAAATGTCATACAAGCCTAGGAAAAGCAGTATTTGATGCTCACATATGGCATAATCTTCAATTCCCAGCAGCTGAAGAGTCTGTACATGACCACTCATGCAAGCAAAGCTCCTAAATAATGCACGGCACTACTATGAATTAGTTCTTAATGCACATGCTTCCCGTCAGGATCATGAGGCTTTTGATTTCAGTCAGTAATAGTGCAGGTAGCCGTTCTGAAAAGGGTAGGACGCAAATTAGAATTGCTTGCAGACTGTTTCCCCAGCGGATCCTAAATAGCAGTGGACTAATAATGCAAGTTGCTGGCTTTGTGACATGGAAAAGCAGGGGGAGAGAGGGGGAAGGAAAGATCCAAGTAACTTTCAGATGTGATGCAGCTGCCCAGTTGTGTTACTTTTCAAAGAGCCCAGACAATTATTTTACGGTCTGGTCTTCCTCCACAGAGCTGAATTTCCATACTGCAAAGCATTAAAGCCTCTCAAACAATACCAAGAAAAAAAGAGGGCTATCATCTGAGTAGGACAAATAGGCTCCTAAATCCCCTTGATATAACTACAGAGGATGTCCTGTGAAGAACTCAGTCAAACACAACTCCTAAGATTATCTCTCTCTACTAGAATAAACTGTAAAATTAAGAATATTTGTGCTTTATCTGGCTTACACCCAAATATATTACAGTTGACATTTCCTCCAACAATATGAGAATGTCATGCTAATCCCACCCTGATCCTGTTGCCATCATCTCTCGCTGCTCACTGGAGTGATTCTGCATGGCGGAAAATGATGGCAACTGCCAAGATTCATCAGCCTGAGCAAGCGGATGTCAGGCAGGAAGAGCGAACGCAAAGGAATACTCTTCTCGCCGAATACAGAACCGCAGGTCAGGGAGCCAGCCTGTGTTCCAACTCGGCCATTACATGACAAGGGTAAATCCCAAGCATCTCCATGCCACAGGCTCCCTGTATACAAAATGGAGGAAACTCCTTCCTCACGGGAGCGTGATGAAATCTGCTGGGAGGATTTTTGCCTTTTTAGCTGGAGAGACATTGGCAGGCATTGCATTATTAAGTTGACAAAGTAGTTCAAAAAGGCACATGCAGGTTTGGCAAGGGATTTCTTGCTTGATTTCTTTAAAAAAAAAAAAAGTTGAAAATGGTTCAGATAAAGAGGTTTCTTTGCAAACATCATGCTACTGCAATATAGCTGCAAAAGAAAGCTAAACTGCCTGCTATTGCTAGCACTGCTGCTTACCATTCAAAATGTAAACAATAAAGCATTAGAAGTAGCATATTAATCAGTTAAACTATTCAGAACCAACAGGAGGACAGAAAGGTTTTTAAGTTCTTAGCAGTTGCATTGCTAACCTTAACTGCACGTTTTCCATCCAGCGTGCACCACAAATTTTATTTGATGTGCAAAGAACTGACAGAATAATTTGGAATCTAAGGGCAAGGAGGATACAGCTGCCACACCGTAAAACAGGCCCAACAGTTTTAATTTATGTTTTCAGTAAAGAAAGAGAAGCTTGCCCTGTTAATTTAAACTCTACAACTTGGTGAGGAACTTTTACTTCTACCAGGATCAGAGCTGAGGTCAGAAGACGGCCTGGCTCCCGTCTGGTATTTCTGGTTAAGTTACTCTTTGCGGATAGAACTGTGACAAGCTTCAAAGAACAAGAATGATCCTTTTGCTTATGAAAGTTTAACCTTCAATTCTGATAAGCTATTCCTTGAAGTCTATCTGTAATTGCTCCATTTCCTGTCACCATGTCCGATGTTATCACTTGATTGAAATAAGCCATGGGAGGAGGAAGAGAGAACTGCTCAAGAGAATAATTTTTTTAATTCCAACATCACTTTTTAGAACTGCCACTGACACCAGCCTGGCCGATGCATCTCACTCGTTTTCCTCCACACTGAGTGTTCTTAGCCATTTGGCCTTCCTTTATAATTCAGTACACCTCATACCCTGGGCAATTCTTTCGCATTACTTGACAGCAAGAACCTGGGACAAGATTTGACAAGCTTTTCAGAATGCAGCAAGTTAAACACACATCTGATGCAAGTAGCAGATGAAATATAGAATTGTTCGATTAAGTGATGCAGTCATCCTTGGAAAAGCTCCCAGACCTCTCATGAGTGCAAACTGGTGTCCATCATTCCCAGAGCGGTCACTTCTTGAATACTTACTGTTCATTCAAGAGCTCAGATCCCACCAGGTAAAGAACAGCAGCTGTTTAACAGTTAAACAGCTCCTAAGCGCTACAAGAAAAGTTGGAGGGGCCTGGAGGGGCCAGAGGGATGGTGGGACTGGTGCTCCTAAGGGGGGCTAATGTCTCACCTTACGACTCCTCCCTTCACCTATTTTTTGTTGCTTTCACAAAGAAGAAACCAGGGTGAAAGGAATTGTTAAATGCTTAAACGCAAGAAAAATACAAATCAGTATAAGGTTGAATTTTCATTGAGTCAAGGAGGTGGATGGCTTTCAGCTCTAGGAAATACCATCAACTTGTCATTTTCATTTTACTACCGCCAGAAGGTGGGACGAACTTTGTCTTCCCAAGCCCTTCTGAAGAAGATACGGTGAGGTGGAAGATACTATTCGAAGAGGTTTTTATTCCCAGGCTTTCTTTACTTGATGATGCAAGTGAGTGCATTCATGATTTATGGTCTCAAGCTATAAATTATACTTAAAACAAAATAAACTAAGCACGCAAACTATATCCTGCCTCTCCTGTTGCAGCTGAAGAAGTAGAGGTAATATGTCTCGACCTAGGTGATGGAAATGAAATATTTAAATATATTCACAAGATCCAGACCTTCATGGAGAAGGGTCCACAGGCAAGAGTTTATCGGTAAATGCAGGCATAGAACTATTAATGTCATAGGAGCAGAGATGTTTATATCAATATGTAAGACTTTTCTTGTTTGTGACTGGTAAAATTTTTGGTTGCTCTGGTGGTTAGAACCCCTTAGAAACACTTCTGGTAGTTTTCAGTACATATATGCACCTACAGGCTAAGGGAGGTGTAACAACGTGCATGTTTCTCTATATTACCCACAAAGTATAGCCCATGTCATAGGTGGTACAGATGCTGATGACCCCTACTTTTCTGAAACAGAATTGTTTAGAAACTCTGACAGCTTCTTGTGTTATTGGATTTAAATACAGTCAGTGCCACTAAGCATAGAATTAAATAAAGATATTCCCCTATTTAATTGCAGAAGAGGGACTCCTGTGGTTGGTTCTGAAAATACAAGAAGGTCCCAAGTTATCTGGTTTCTAATGTACTGAAGGACAACTGAGACAGCAACTTTAGCGAAGACTCCAATTCAACAGCCAGACTTCAAGGTAAGTAACCGTATCATCAAATGGGTTAGAAATGTAGAAGCTCAGTAATATTTCTGATTTCATATCATGGATTTGTAAAACTTGTGTAGGTCTGCAGGCCATCTTACAGCAAAGCACGCATGCTGATTCACAGGAAAAAAAAAGATACAAGAAAGCATATTCCAAACATTTTTGTTTGGTGTAGGGAAAAGGCTGAAATAACCTTCTGTGAAGTGAACTGTAAACTGTACCTAGACCACTTCATCTGCTATTCAATGTCCTCTGGGTACGAACATGGTATTGCGAGCACCTTCAGTGCACGAGAGAACAGTGAAAAAAAAAAAACCAACCCAACTTGCAGTTATAAACCTTGAGTAATTTAAAGTGTCAGATGTTGTCTACCACTCACTCTAAATCTTGTCTTGTTCTTCCCATTGGATTAAGCACCAGCTTCAAGGAGCCAAGGATCAAATGTGATTATTCCCATTGGACATTGTTTCAGTTTAGTTTATAATATCACAAAGTAAATCACTAAAAAAAGATAAGGAACTATGGTGAAAAATCAATGAAAGTTTAGATAAATATATGCAGTTACATATTATTACAGTATGACTCACTCTGTCAAGCACCAGCCAGTGTAGAAAAGGATCTGCTGCTGCCTACTTGCTCTTCAGTCGGCATGAATCCTTATTTTGCAAGAGACAAAAACTAAACATTAGAATGCTATAGATCTTAAAATATGTTTGCTTTTGTAAACAAGGACTTGGAATTTATGTGATGGTTCTATCAGATACAAGAATAGTATATATCATAGCGATACTCATTTCCACTGCAGAAAGGTGCTTCACTACGCTGCTAGATAGAAGCAGACATCAGAGTCTGATCTTCGCATGAATACCTTGTCAATCAAGATATCTTCATCAGAAACTCCAGATCCCAATTCCTACTTAAAGCAGAGGAGGAAAGCTGAAAAGAGCAAGCACTTGAGATTAGAGCTGTGACAGGGTGTGTCAAAAATGTTGAGAGGGAGTTCAGAAATATCGGGGGTGGGGGGAGCAGAGAGAAGTACAGGGAATTACTGAGGCACTTCATGATCTCCATCCATTATTTTCTAAATAAGAGTTGGATTTAAAAGTTGTCCAAGAGGCCCTGCTCCAGTTGACACTGGCTGATTTTAACCTCTCCACCTCTGCCATCTAAAGTTTTTACATAAAAAGTTAGAAAAGAAAGACCCTATATAAAAGTTAGGAAAAGCTTGTTTTGTTTCTAAGTCTTTATGGAAAAATCAGAACATCTTCAGTGGATTCTTGAAGATATAGGAAGGAGGGGTTACATGTGCTAGGAACACATATTGCAGCCAAATTGAGCACGGGCTTCTTTGTCATATATGCTTTCTCTATGCTGACCACCCGTCTTCATTATGTTTCATACCACCAGATGGAGCTGCACCGTCTGTACTTCTATCTACAGTTTTCATGAGAACTCAGCATTTTACCATCTTGAATAGTTCATCCTTTTTAACAGACTTTTTCCTCCCTTATCTATTTTGCCATTGAAAAATTTGTTACATCAAATAAACTTTTCATTTTCCATTTCCAGCTCCACAGATGATTACCTCTCAGGGTCAATCACATCTCACTGCACTAATCTAGAGCAAATGGCTTATGAATAATTAAAGAAGGAAAAGAAAATTCTCTTTGTTCTATTTTATGACAAAATTGACTTGGTTTAAGCTTGGAATTACTTGAATGAGTATTTTGTGGGGCCTGTGTTTCTAAAGGGTGAGTTTTTAGAAGCCAGATCTCTAAGCAATGAGAAGTTCATCCAGCTTTTATTCACATTTCTATGGCTTCTGTTTTCCCCGTGTACGTGACGTACTGGGTAATTTCACAAATACAGTCTGTGGAACTATCCCGTACACACTTTCAAAAATACTCCCTGGAGACTTTTTATTATGAACATTTGAAGAAAAAGCTGAGTAGTTTCAGAATGATTCAACTTTGCCTTCCTTTAATTGAACATACTTTGAATGGGCCCAGATCATCAGGGGGGAAGTGCTCTGGAATACCAGCTCCTGAGCTGGGACCCCACAATTTGTCAATATTTGACAAGAGTTTAGGAATCGCCGTGGGAAGTGTGAGCTCAAGCTTTCCTGCCTCCACTGAATTGATTTAACGCATAGAGTAAGCGCTACATGAGGAAGCTTCTCCCTAGTCTACATTTCAACACTCTTAAATATGAGCAGGTTACAAACTGAGCAGGCAGCAAAATACAGACCCAAAACATGAGGCCCTGTGGCCAGAAGGCCAGAAATGTGCCGGTCACGCACCGTCTCCCGTCAGGAAACGGGAACCGCAGACTGTCCCAACAGCGCTTCCTGTAGAGGCGGTTTAGCGCCAGCGGCAAAGCCTGGAACAACGTCCAGCCACACCAGAATCAAGGCCTTCCTTTTCCCAGTCCAAGTGACTGATAGAGCAGGCCCATGGATTTTGATTTACCGGCGGATCAGGTTTCACAAGAACAGTAAAAGAAAAAGACAGCATCCAGTAATATTTAAGAAAAGACTGGAAGGAGAGAGAGCAGGAGTTTTTTAACTCATCAGGTACACTGGACCAAAGTAATAATATTTAAATCGGCAAATAACACTGCCAGAAAAAAGCACATCTGACAGGATGCCAGCAGCTGCCATTCAGGACACAAAAGGTCTGCTCCCATCACCGAGCATACAGGGAATTTTCATGTGACAGGGCTACTGGGAGCAGGGGTGACAAGGGAACAGGCTAAGCATCCCTGCTCTAGAACAAGGGAACAAAAATCTATTGTTTCTTCTTTCCAAACTTTCTCCAAGCTCCTCTTCCTCCCTTTCTCGTACAACCCTAAACCAGAAAAACCTCAACTTCTCACATACTTTAGGAGAATTGACACGTTGGAATGTAATATAGATAGCAAGTGACCAATCCAACTCGGATCCATTGTGTAGCCTGATGTTTAAAGCAGAAGCAGACTTTCTAAAGATTATCTGAAGAAAACCAGAGCATCACTATGCCCAAATAGCCAACTGCTGTTAGAACTTGCTCAATAGTCGGTTCTTTTATTCTTTCCCCTCAAATCTGAATTCATGGTTACACCTACACTAAAAACAGCGTTAATCATAATACCACACAGGATCCCGATTTGTTTCAGACCAAGTTACACAGAACTCGGCGAGGGTGACAGGTTCTCTTATTCTTTATTTACTCTGCCACTTCCCAGAAACCAGATCATTCTATTTTTAGCTCTTATAGGGCAGGATTCAATCGGTAATTTTAAGTATGTTTCACAGCTGATTTAAAACATACACTCCAGGGCACTTAATGGCCAAAACTTAGAATGCCCAACTCAGATCTTTTATTCTACTAGCAGTAGAACCTCAGATCTTTTAAAATACATTTAATTCACGAAGAAATTAAAGGCATGAGGGACACAGAAAGCGTTACGATTAAAAGTCTTAACCCCAGGTACTGAGATAGAGAAATCCGTTCTCTCTTCCTTCGCTTGACTCCTTCCACCCAGCTCCATGAGAAGATTCCAATCCCATGGAATTCCATCCTATTACCATGACACGCTTTCCAAGCCAGGACCAAACAACTGTAACTCCTTTTCCCACCTCCAAACCCAGTCATTATCCAAATACCTCAGATCCATCGGTCTTGTCCACCTTCATCATCTAACATGCTTCATAAACACGTAAAGTTTTACTCCATCCTCCTTTGCAAAGACACCACTCCTCATCCCTTCATATATCTAATACACTCAGGAGCTCACGAGTAAGAAACTGCAAGCGCTGCCACTAAGACCAAGCAGAGACAAACTGTTTTCACATATTATTGTTCTCAGTTTATGAAACCTTGCTCTAGAAATTTGCCAGCAGCTAAGTGAAGCTGCTCTTTTGGAACCACATCCCAGAATTATCTTTAACTCAGAACGTTTTCAAAGCCTACAGGAGGAGCTACGATGTTACTATGACTGCTATAGGTAAGATTACTTAAGCCATTTTGATTTGGGTACTGATCCAAGCCCACCCTAAAATTAAAGGCATTCAAAACTCAAAGACTTGGACCAAAGTCAAAGACACAAGAGTTCAGTGCTTCTCACTTTGTATACCCATTTTTCTTCAGATACAGCTCTCTGAATAACTAAGCATACAAAGACAGACAGATATTTAAATAATATAGTTTAAAGCTTCATATTTAACAGAAGCACTGTCTCTAATAAGAGGCATTTGCAACTGTTTGCGTTTCAAATAAATTGCACTACACATTAGCCTCTTGATACAAGAAGTTACTATCTTGGCAGGTATTTTATTGCCAGCAAAGGCATTATCAGCGCAGGCGGGAAGCAGTAATTTAACATATGGATAGAGATTAAGGAAAGTAAGACAGATCATGTCTGCATTGATTTTATTATAGACTAGACAAAGTCACATATGAAACGTCCGTTGGAATAGAAATATACCACGTGAGTGGAAAAAACAGCTATACCATTTGGAATTGGAAAAGACTAAATTTGAATTCCCAAATTTAAGCATTTCCAGCCATGAGCTACTTACCAGTATTCTGCAATCCAAAAACCCAAAGCTCACAGTTAATGGCTGCTAGTTAAGTAACGCCACCATCATATTTTCCATACTCACAGCTTTTAAAAACTTCTCCACTGAGGCCGAGAATTTCCATGTTTGGTATGAAACCAAGCCATGGCACTGGAATTTCTCTTGGTTGATGTGAAATGAGGGAAAATCCACTTTTGTTTAGGTCAGAACAAGAGAAGAGACTTTACCCACTAAAAATACAAACCAAAACCCTCAAGTGGATCAATACCAAGTTGTTAAACGAATTGACTTTCAACACCTCTCGTTTCAGGAATTTGCTTCTGTGGGTATAAAATCCATTTATTCTTTTCTAGATATAATTCTGCCTTGTGGAGACTTTGTTCTTACTGAGCATTAAAATGACAACTACTTACCCTTCTCAATACCTACAGTAAGGACAGCTAACAGTGACAACAGAGCTTATTTGGCCAGATCCTCAAATGGCAATAACACAAGATGTTCCACTCAATTCTTTTCCTATTAAAGGACACAAAAGTTTTAAAAGAAGTTACTAAACATTTTGCTCTGATTTCCTACTTCAGGTGTTACACTCATATTCCACAAACCATTTTTGTGGTGCACCCCACATGAATCACACTAGCTACTTTCATTTGGAGTTTGAGCTAAGAGAGCTACCAGCAGTTTTTGATTAAGCTCTCGAGTAGCTGTAGCAATCAACCCAAGAAACGTCCATCTTAAATAGTTAAGAACAGAGGAAGCGAAATGCGTGCAGCCATTAAGCTCCACATACTTGCCATTCAGTGTTAGCACATATTGCACATTTACACATACGTTTTCAGATACTGCTGACGACACTTTCCAATAACAAAAATCGTGAGGGTTTTAGTTCATCTTGCAACTCTCTTTCTAGCTTTGAAATGAAACCCATATCCCTTCACATGAATACACACTTTCTAACACACTGCATAATCTGCCCAATTAACCATTAAAAATTCAAGCTGTTTTAAAATACTGAACAATTTGTTTTGGGGCAGCATACACTTCTCTCATATGTTTATTTCATAACTCAAATCCTGCCAGAAGCAGTTTTGTGGGTTGAACAATAAGCTGCAAAACAGATCAGTCAAAACTCATGTCAAACTGCTTTATTACATCTTAAATAACATTACATTTTAATATAGTATCTATCTTGCATCCAGCTTTCTTGAAGTACACTGACTTTAAAATTAAATACAAAAGGTGAAGAGGGATACAGGGCGTGGAGAAAGCTCTACAGAGTAGTTTCATGAAAGAGAGTAAGAGGGAATTCATCTTTTATGCCAAATCCAGGCCTAACGCACAATTACAGCACATTTTTGTACAGAATGTTGCAGAAAAAACAAAATGGAGAAAAGCTACTACTGCTGCTAGGAAGGAGCATTTCTGGATACAGTGAGAAGATAGGAAAGTTTAACAGAACAATCTGCTGTCCAAACACTGCTGCTTTTAACATTTTATTTGAAAAGAAAGCCAGGAAAACCTGCTCATTACAAAAATGACTCTGATCAGATGCAAAGGACTCATCCTACAAGAGGAACTGGCTGTGAGGAACTGATTTATAAAGAAGATGGTCTAGGTTCCCTCCTCCCACACCCCAGAATCTTTGACAGCGATTGTTTGAACAGGCTGTATCTTTAAAAAAAAAAAGTGACTTATCACGCTACTCCAAAACGTGCATAGCTTTGTACTTGAGTTCTTCATAGATTTATGCACAGAGTAGCAACAATAAATGAATACAGCGACAATGGTTACAGTTTTTAAACAGGTTATTTCTTCAAAGAAAAAACATCTAAGGACTTAGTCCAATATGCACTTTTTAGCATTTCTACAGCATGCGATTCTAAGAGTAAACCCACCCAATATGGCAAACAATCAAAAAAGGTTTTTTTTTTGTTTAACTTAGAAAGTTCAAGATCATTATTTTCAAAACATTGATTTGTACATCATTTCATACACAAAGAATTGACTCAATACCCAAGTGTAGGATAGGTCTCTTTTGAAAACAGAGATTCCTGGTTGTTGAGACTTATAGGATAGTGTTAGGATATATAAACTGCCCTTTCAAGTGGACAAAACCAAAACAGATTAAAAAAATCAGTGTGGTGAAAAAAAGGGGGGGGGGGGGGGCAGGAGGGACCAAGGATTGCATTTGTTATCCATAAAAGGTGAAAGGATTCTTTAAACAAGCATTCATTACCTTTTACAGCATGTGCTTGGTTACCTTACTGCTTAACATTATCCTATATATGCCAAGTTTTGTGCAACAATTATCTGTGATACTAGAAAATAAAATAAAAAAAATTAGGGACTAAATTTACAGCGTTAACAACCCCCAGATGCTCTGGGCTAGGACTCCCTTGTTTTGCTCAATTAAATACATAAAGAAATGTATTTAAAAAGGAAACTTGAAAAAAATCCTGCTACAAACATGACTTTAAAATTTGCAAGTGTGTGAGATAAAGTCCTTAACTTTGACTTGGAAACTACAGTGAAAGCTAACTGTTTCACAATTATGCTCAAGTTTATTTTCTGGTCATGCTTTTATGATAGTGTTTCATTTTTAAACTCTCAAGACAAAAAAAATGGTCCCAAAAGGAATGCACAATTTCATTTTGCTTACAACACAGAAATTCTTCTTGGAAAGGTAATTGTGCTCTTCATTTCAGCAACAGGAGACGGAAAAGATCTTGCCCTTTGAAGTTGGGGAGGATGGGGGTCCAAGTTAGTATGGTTGGATTGGATATGCTATCATTTTTAATTTTCAACCGTTGGAAACTTCTTCCAGTCATGGAGTCCGCCGCTCTTCTGACACACAGAAAGATTTATTAAGAGTTGCACTTTGATAAACCATAATCAAGTTTCAAGCTTTGCTCTCGCTACCCACTGAACGCATTTAGCCATTATCTCACCATTTTCAAGAACGCCATTTATTTACCAACCAGATTCAAAAGACTGTACAGTCATCCCTACCAGGAAAATAAAATATGCCCAAAATAGTTCATCACAAAAATGTCATTGCATACATTAAACAAATAGCCTTCTAATAAAACCAAGCTGATGTTTGGTTTTTTTTTTCCCCCTCAGTGACTTTCCTAATCTGAACTATAAGCTTGCAGCATCAGTAAAACAGCACTGCTTGGACCTGGAAAAAAGCATTCTGAATACCAAACAAGGACAGCCTTAATTAATTGGGTACCTACCTGCTTCAGTTCCAGATCTTGAGGAAGCTGTCCCATGATCCTGTTGCCACTGCCATACCATCATCAGTCACGCCTAAGCAACTGACACGGTTATCGTGACCAGCAAGGACACCTGTAAATAAGAACATGTAACAAACATGTTCCATTACTTTGATGATTTCATATTTCAGTTCAAGTAACACCGAGGCATGCATGTTTGGATTAGTCAACTTATACATTCAAAAATCCTGAACAAACATCGTTGGAATTTTTAAATGCTTTTGGTTTTATAAGCACAAACTTAGATATAACTGGGTGGGCTTGCAAGGGGGTAATTCACTAAATGCATCACTCCAAAATTTTCCTTGTATGTTCCCCGCATTATGACCTTTACTGGTTTCTCATGAGTTGTGAAATCACAGCCCTGAAAATTCTGCTGACAATGTCATAGCAATAAATATATTATAACCACACGTTGCATAGCTCTTAGTATTTCCTCTCCGTAGTGGTAAAGATCAGTTAGATTTTACAAAAAACTTTTTCACGTGTAAAATCAGAAGTTAAGCTGAATATGTTGTGAACACTAAAGCATTCTTCATCTAATTTTATCTTACTATGTTTACAAGCACTTACAAGACAAACTCCTACATACAATCTATTTGTCAATATGTAGATCTGCTACAATTTAATTATAGTACCATTAAAAAATTGAGACACTAAACAGAAAAATTAAGGGAGCAAACATTTTCCTCTATTCTCTTTAATTTAACACTTTCAAGGAGGTAAAAAGAAAACCTAATTATGTTCAAGCTCTTTCCAGTCCACAGTACTGAGCTAAGATATTCTTGGTGGACTTAAAATTAATCTTCCTACATCAATTACACTGCTCATAGGGCTCTCCTCATTCATATTTTGGGCTTTTCCTCTCCATTTACTATTCTCCAATACGGAACATGAATTAAGTCAATTTTAGTTCTTACACAAACTAGTATGTTTAAAAATTAATATTTTTAACTGTTAATTCAGTGTAAAAATGACTGCTTCACACACAAGGATTCTTCATGTTTGAAGAAGTAACAGTTCTCGTATACTTTATAAAAGCAGTAACGCTGTGTGAGTAACACCATTAATCTCCAGATCCTATTAAATCCATACAAGTGTCTAAGCCTCAGCACAGAATTGCACAGTTCTGCAGCAGAAGCCAAATCGTAAGTGTTGAAGCGGATGATACAATCTTCAGAAATTCAGTGTGATACAGAAGCCAGCTGCCAGAGTTAACAGAAGTACCTAGGAGTTACCTAGAATTTACTGTGGAAGTAGCATTAATATATCAAAATTCAGTCTACCATCAACATTAGTAAGTGCTGCAATTTGGTAAAACAAAAAGAGAGCTCCAAGAAGTCTTATACAATTTGAACTGAATACATAACCACAAAGGTGTCTAATATAGAATCAGGCATGACAGAAGTGTCAAACCTGCTCAGCAATCTTAAGTCTCAGAACATTTCAATAAGCAGAATACTTGATAAAGGACTTGCTTAAATCAGTTCTAAAAAACTCGGCACGCTTCATGAGCACATCTGTACACCCAGATCAGTATAAAGAATTGTTTCTCATTTCTACAGGTAAGCAAGATCATCACCTCCTTCTATTCTTTTTCTTAATGAAGGTCTTTCAAAGAAAAAATACAGGAAAAAACATATAATTGTTTTTACAGTACTTAAATACAGCCAATTGTAAACTAACCTAGACATTAATCAAGAGAAATATCTCAATTTATCTCCATACAGGCTTATATACACATTTATGGTCTCAATAATCAAAGTACAAGAACCTCAGGTTGCAAATCTCAACACACAGACAAGGCTGATTCATAAAATCAGTATGAAATACTTGTATTTGTCACCATTAACTTGCAAATAGAACCAAATGCTATTTTAAAATATGTGAACCGAGTGTCCACAGTTTCAACTTCTCAGCACTGATAAGAACTATCATGAATTTTGGAAGAAACAAAGAATAAAACCTGAGTGGTAAAACAAAGTTGCTAGAGACAGAAATTAACAAACCCAATGGAAGCTCTTTTGGTATAGTTCAGGATTATGTGTTTGTTTACATCTTTTCCACCTGCAGTATATCCTCCCCTCAAAGCAATGAGTCAATTTGCACCAAATAATGTACTTGCAACTAATCCTTTCAGTCGCATGTGGAAGAATATTCTGCTTGGCTGGTGTTTTTTGTTTGCTTTTAAAACCCACCTAAGATAGCTTTAAAAGCCTAAACTACTTCATTTGATAATAGAGTAGGTCCTTTTTCTCCTCTCCTGTTCTGATGAGAATAAGAAAACATTTGTGGCCTAATTTATACCTTTTCTCCTTTTTTCTAATAAAAGTTTTCATTTTAAAGAACTGAAGTAAAATTATCTTAAATCTTTGGACCATCAATTTCATATTAATTTCCTCAAAAGATAGTCTCCAGTGTTTGTTGTTTCGCTGGCTGTCTCTACAGCTGCTGCTACAAATATCAGAAAAAATTTCTTTTATATAAATAGCAACATTAATGTTGAATTGCTTTGAACAGTTCATACATAAATAATGCCATAAAGTAAAAAAAAAAAAAAAAAGCCCTCTACCCCCAAAACCTCATTTTTAATGGCAGTCTTCCCGTTCTCAAGCACCCATGGTTCCCTTCTACCCTTTAGAAATATTCCAATTTATTTGTTAACATCATTAAGTTACTTTCATCATTGGCCATGCTAAAACAGGTTATCACAGTTTTAAAGTTGAGACAAGGAATGCTAATAGGTCTGTGCATATGACTCCGCTCACACATTCAGTATGTCACACTGTTTATAATATTTAAAACCAAAAAACGTTTACCTGCTCTATCAGCTTTCAGTGTGTCCCAGACATTGCAGTTGAAGTCATCATAACCAGCTAGGAGGAGACGTCCACTCTTGGAAAATGCTACAGAGGTGATGCCACAGATGATGTTATCGTGTGAATAAACCATAAGTTCCTGATCAGCCCGAAGATCAAAAAGCCTGCACGTAGCATCATCCGAGCCTGTGGCAAATGCATTGCCATTTGGGAAGAACTTTAATGAGGGAGAAGGGGAAGGAAAAAAGACACACGATGTCAGACTCAATTCCTCTGTTTCATTGAACATACCATTTTGTACAGACCAAGTGGAAAAAGAAAGCAGCAAAGAAGAGTATACACCTCTCCACTACTGGGATATGGGCAAAACCAGTGAAGTAATTAAGAGCATGTGAAGAAACACTGTTTTAACAGCCACTGTTTCCATTTACCACAATGGATCTGAAGCTGTACAAATTTCAGGTACTTTCCCCAGCTACAAAAACTATTCATTAAAGAAAATATGCCATAATACTACATCATACAGTACATGCTTAAAAGCTGAGACCAGATAAAAATATAAATTGAAATCCCATGTCCTCTGTTCAAGTTGATACATACGCAGATGGCATTGATGTCCGACTCATGGCCAGTGAAGGTTTGCCGACACATTCCTTCTCTAACATCCCACAGTTTGGCAGAGGCATCACAGGCACCAGAAACAAAACACCGGGCATCAGGAGCAAGAGACAAACTCATGACATCTCCAGTGTGCCCAGTAAATGTAGTTGTCTGCTGACCAGTTTCTATGTCCCAGAGAGCGCTTGAAAGAATAATTAAAAAAGCAAAAATCAGCACATTTGTGCTCCATTAGAAGGTCTAGACAGCAATTCTTGTCTAAACCTCTTCATTTATATCACTGCTAAAAAAATAAAACTCCGTAAAAGTATTAACAAAAAAATCTACTAAGAGTAGAAAAAACAAACATTCTTTGTTGAACTATTTGGCTATGTTACAGAATAATTGTGCGTAGAAGATTTTAAAAGCCATTTTCAATTTTAAAATATTGGGGGGTTTAAATTGAAAAACAGTGCAAAAAACTCATGACTAACACTCACGGCTGCTTACACACAAAGTTCTTGTGACACGCCAATGACTATTGTCCAGTACTACTACCAGATTGATTTAAAGCAGCAGCGGTAAGGCTACAGCAAAAGCCAACTCAGCATTTCTCATTTTAAAAAACTCAGTGGAGGATGTGTAACTTTGTGAATTATGTCTGTCATCTTAAAGCTGCATCACTTTCCCAAGACAGCAAAATCACTACTACAGAGATAATCACCAAGTATAAAAGGATGAAAGAACACTATCATCTCCCTAACAAGAGGTCTAAACATTTAAGAAAGACTAAGGATTTTTAATTCCTGTAATTTCTCAGTAAACCGGACCCATAGTGGCAGAGTTGGACTAGGCAAATAAGAGATGACTGTACTTTGATACTGTACTTTGAAGCTTGGCTGAACTGAAGTGACGTCAAGGACAAACTGTTATCCAGACAGCTGTAGAGTTCCTACAACTCCTGAAGCAGCTGTATTCTCTTATAAAGAGCATAATTTTAACAAATCCTGTTTGTTTTTTTTAAAAAAAGACAACAACACATATTTAGAAACATTTTTGTATAAACCCCAAACATAGATATTCAATAGCTACTCAGAATCAGTGGACTAGTAGATGGGCATTCAAAGAGACTGACGTTGTGTAGGAGAAGTATTTATTAGACAACCTTTGCTATAAGAACTGCTGCTTGGGAGATCTGTAACACTTTTAAGAATTAGATATAATAGAAAAATCTATGAAAAAAGATTGAAGTCTTTTTTCGTTCAGAAGCTAGTATTTACTAAGACATACAACTACATTCTCCTCAAAAAACCCATCTGCTGTCACTGTAGAATATTTTCCAGGAGCTCTTCTGAATAGCAGCATAAACTAAAATCTGTGTTAGACAAAACCAAATGTGACTCTAAGTACTAAATACTGAATACTGAACAACTTTGAGAAAAGTCATTAGTCTAATACAGTTATTTCTGAAAGCCAAATAGTTACAGAAAA
The DNA here is from genome assembly GCF_047370975.1 of Nipponia nippon. Classification (NCBI taxonomy): domain Eukaryota; kingdom Metazoa; phylum Chordata; class Aves; order Pelecaniformes; family Threskiornithidae; genus Nipponia; species Nipponia nippon. The sequence continues at coordinate 7,189,381 of NW_028262335.1, forward strand.
AAAAAAAATTCCTATTCCATTTTAACACAGAGAATTGGGTCAGGCTCTTCAGAACATGGGCATACCTAAACAGCTAAAGCTAACAAACTTGAAAGACCTAGCTTTCCATTAGTAGTAAAAACATGACATATGAACAACAATCACATTTAGACTTCTGGATGACTATTAGGTTTACAAAGAATAAAGTTTCCTTCAGTAATAAAGTATAGCTGTGAAAAATCATTACTAAAAATCATGTCAAAATTTTGCTGCTTACCAAGTGGTGTCGCCAGAGCTGGTAACGATTTGATTATCATCCAAGAAACGACAGCATGACAAGTATCCTGAAAACGAAATAAAAAGTTGATGAATAAGACCAGAGATTACTCTTCACATTGCATACTGGCTTGCTCATATGTTGCTTCCTCCTCTCCTGAAGATGAAGCAAGAACTACTACATAAACCTAAAATACAACACAGAATTTTTATATAGGAACTTCCAACGTTTTGGACAAAATGTATTTTGGCTCTTTACAGGCCGTGCCCAATTCAACCACTACACTAGCACAGTGATACACTGGTAACACAGCAAGTCAACCTAAACAAAGATGTCTGTAACACACAAGAAAATAAACTTAAGCAGCTTAACCAAACAGGGTAGACACTTTTGGAAATACCTTACCAATTTTTCTTTTGGTAGAGAGTGGGGAGAGGAGGAGGAGGAAGAGAAAGAAGGAGTAGTGAGGTAAAAGTGTGGAATCCACAGGCCAAGCTGGAGACAAGTATAGGTAACCCTGCACTGTACACACTAAACTTTCTTAGAAGTGGATCTGCCTGTCACTGCATCCAGGAGCAACAAATGCTTATGACCTCAACTGTATCATCGAACTATCGAGAAAAAAAATAAACTAAATTCTTGGTCACTACAAAGAACAGAGCATATACATTGGATGTTTCCCAACAGTGGCATCAAAGAATTTAATCTGAATGCTCTGAAGCATCTTTGTAGTGAAGTACCACACGTCAAACTATCAATGTAACAACTCTGATGACAAAATTAGTCTGTCCTGCCAGCCACCTCTATTTCACAAAGCACAAATATCTTCTGAAAATCCAGACTACAGCAAAACATGAAAACCTGTCAACATCAGCTTCCAGCTATAGGCTTTGTTCAATTCTGCAACAGAAAAGTAGCTCATTGAAACTGTTCCCTCAAGATGATTCCACACAAACTGGTCAGGTCTCAAATGTACTCCTTTGATGTCCCTTGCCTGACAGCAAAATTCTGCTTCTCGTGTTATGTAAAAATCCATGTTTTCCCAGCTATACAGTTTATAACCATAAAGAGCATTAAGCAGCTAGAATATCACAGAAATAATACTCTTTTTATTGCTAAAATATTTGTCAGTATTTTGATACACACAGGGCCACATACTGAAAGCCAAAGCTCCCTGTGTCCAAACATCATTCCAGTTTTCCCTGTGTCCTGAAGGGGAGGAGGGAGGCGGGGGAAGAAGAGAAGAATACCTTCTTCGAAATCACTTTACTACCCACATCACAACCTCTATCTGAAGGCCAAACCCACATTGTATTCTCACACCCTTAACTACACCCAGAGGGTACACAATTCCTCTAAATTACGTAAATCATGCTTTGTAAGAAAGACAGCTGAAAGAAAATTAAATAGCATTAAGTGTACTTTAATTCACATTTAACTTTTTCTGTATAAAAAAATCATTGATGTATAACTATTTATTTCTGAGTAACCTTATTTTCCTTCAAATGAACAGTCTTTATACCATTTTCTTTACTCTGTATAGTTAGAAGCTTGATCAGGCAGAAAACGAGCAAGACAGAGCCCACCTGACATTTTCTCTAAAGAACGGTTAGAGGTTTTCTCTGGAGCCAAGCTGACAGCCTCTCCAGCAATCTGCCTTTGCTTTGCTGTGTTTTGGATTACGCTCTTTGTGGAAACACAGGCCATCAAGCTGACACGCAGCTTCAGAGCTGCAGCTTTAGGAGAAATGCCTAATTACAGTCCATTCCCTTTCTCAGATTGTTGGGGTATTACTGATTCCACAAGAATGCGGAAGACTACCAACGTGTGCGACAGGCTCAGTACTACGCTAGTGCTTTACAAGATACCAGAGTGCCTACTGAATAGCCAGTGTTTTAATTTTCAATGGAGTTCAAGAAACCACCCACCCAGCTTTCCTCTGAAAAATTTCCAATCCCATTCACAGAAAAATAAAAATACAATCTGTCCATTATCAGACAACATACAAAAGCAGTTCACATTTTCCAGGTTACTACTGCTTATAAGGTGCTCCTGTCCGTTAACTGTACATTCTTTAGGAAGCAAGAATATCTTCAGGCACTGAATTTGCTTTGAAAGGTACTTTGTGACACTGAGTCTCTTGGTTTGTTCAGACAGAAAAATTTTCAACTCATCCCCCACACTTAAAACACTAGCTTTTAAGCACCATGAGGCACTTTCTTGCTTCAAAAACCTCTAACACCTGTGTTTCTACAATCCTTCTCACCTAACAAGATGAATTTTGCTTCATCTGTCACTAGAAGAACTTTGCAGCTACAGTTTACATCCTAATTCACCAGGCAAAGCCTACAAGCCTACCTGTTTCTTCTCATCCATCACAAGACACTCTACCTTAGAAACAGAAACTGAAGGTAAAAATTAAGCTAGTGTACTTTGGGGAGAAGGGAGAGAAGGAGAAACAGAAGAGGAAGCAATGAGAACTCAAACCTCTGCAATTAAAGAATAGCTCCATCAGAAGACAGCTGTCTTGCTTATGAAAAGTTAAAACACATTCTCATTACACTTCTTTTGTTCAGAGAGTATCGGTTTTTAAAAAGGAGGGAGAAAAAAGCCATTTAAAAAACAGGCAGTATGCAGCCAAGGTCCCGCCTGAGAAAGAGAGGTGCACAATGAAGTATATAATTTTAAGTAGGAAATTATATTTAACAGATTTTTTTTTTTTTTTTTTTTTTTTTTTTTAAAATCTTCACCATGTGCTCAGGTAACTTAGATAATTCGGAACAGGCACTCACCTGTGTGACCAGCTAATTCACGGCTGACACGTACATTCCCTTCACGAGTTTTCAAGTTATAAATGGAACAGATGTTATCAAGACCACCACAAGCCACATAATTTCCAGAAGGAGCATATGCACAAGTCATGACCCAAGATGAACGCAGGGGAATAGCATGCACCTGAAACAGATACATTAATGTATTTCATCTGCAGAACAACTGATTCAATAATTCACCATCAGGAAGTTTTTCACCTGTCTCTCAAGGCCTACATCATCTTTCTGTCAAAAGCACAAGAAGAAAACAGTGGGGAAAAAAAAAAGTCTTCGGCTGTTTGAGTACGAAATTATTCTGAGGGTAACTTGCATATATAGCCTGTCAGACCAAGTAATGACATAACTAAAACCTCAGAGTTGCCTTTCCTGAATCCAGTTTAATCAGCAATTTTTGTAAAACTGAAATTATTTCCTTTCAGTGCTCTGGTTACTATCGGTTTATTATAGGTTCAGGAAAATATTGACTTCCAAGTACAGTCAGCAAAACTGCCAATTCCAGGCTTAGACGCTATGCTATGAATGAACAAGTAAGGAAATCACTACTTTCACTGCCATTTAAATTCTTCTTTGGAAACCCACTGCAAACAATCAAGCTTCATATTTAAATAACTACCCCGTGTTTCCTTGTCATTCTGTGCTCAAATAACTTGAAAAAATTATTGAAGCTAAACCTGTTCCGTCTTGTTAAATTGTTGCATTCATCCTTCAAATTTGTTCATAACATCTTTAAGAAAGAGATCATATCCTTATACATATTGTGAGATTTCATGCAATATTAACAATCTTCCTGGATTTCTTAAGTAAACAGTAAAGATTACTGTCTGTTCCTCTGCTGCTACAGTAACCAGTGATCCTGCAGCAATCAGCAGTTAAAAAACAATACCCTGCACTAAAAACACAACCAGCTCATTTTTGGAATGAGCTTCCAAAATTCCCTCTACCAAGGAATTAATCGGAATATTCACCTGGAGCCATTTTATTTTATCATTAGGTAAAGATCATATTTATGACAACTGTGTTGCTTCCAATGTGTGCTGCAACTGCCAGAAGAACATCTGCAGACTATCATGCAAGTATTTTTGCATTAACTGCTTCTGGGTGCTACCTAGTCAAATTTAATACTGTTACAACACCAAGCTGTTTGCTATCTATAATTGCAGGAGGTTTGTGGTTTGGGGGGGGGGGGCGGGGTTTGTCTGTTTGGGGTTTTTTTACTTCTTTTGAGGCAGGGAGGTGGTGGTGGTGTTTTTAACTCAATTGCTATTTTGCTGAATCAATACTACCAAGAGGTATGGGGGCAGGATGTTTTTGCAGCTGAAGAGTTCTGATTCTGGTAAAAATTTTACCAGTCCAGTAACAACCTCTGATTCCATGCCCCCCAGATAAGAAAGCTGCTCTCTGCCTCTTGATGATGCCATGAATTAATTACCATTCATATACAAATTGAAGGTACCGATATGGAAATCATGGTATACAGTGATTATTTTACCATTTTATTTGTCGTTACAGTAATTTAGATCACATTTATCTGCAGGCTGGGGTCAAAGGAAGAGGATGAAGGCAAAAAAGGGAGGGTTTATTTTTATTTTGAAAACGGTATTGTTACTCTCTACTAAAGTTATGGATTCATTAGTTTCACAACGGGGATTCAACAAATAATCCCAACTTTAGGAGTTGCTGCTGCAGTTGTTTTGTTTCTGCTTCTCTCTCCTCTGCAGCATGCCATTTGCTGAAGTGCATTGGCAAAACTGTTTTTAAGGCTATGATGAGCTAAGCCAGGAAAGTTTATTTGAAACAAAGTCAGCTCCATGCTCCTGTGCACAACAGACTTAAGCAGCTCTGTCCACCTAACTCAAAGGGGCAGTATGTGACTTGTTGCTAGCCCTGATAACAGTAACCATAACCAGTAAATACCAATCCCTGTCATATGAAAGTAAAAGTAATCCTGAACAGCATCATGTGATTGCAGCCAGAAAGTGACGACCCATTATATATATCAGGTCTTTCAATACTTAATCGCAGACAACAAATTGCTGTGGCTATGCTTAAATCTCTGACCATTCTGCTGCAACATGCTGATTACTTCTTCCTCTCTGTTCATCAATTTCTCTGCAGTATCAAAACAAATCAAAACCTTCTCTAGAATTAAGTATTGCATTGTTTTCCATTTGCGGTGCACATTTCCATACACAGAGCACTTAAGACACAGCTATATTCTTTAAATGCAAACTTTATTGTTTTGGAGAATTCAAAATATAGTCTTAGGACTATGCAAGTAATGCAGCCAAAATCATGACAGGTAACATTTCCTTCCTTTGTATTTACAACTGAATCACATAGCAACATATCAGTTAGTCTTACCTTGTTTGTAGTATAGCTGTCCCAAATTATAAGTTTGCCATCCTGGGAGGCACTAACTAGAAGCCTAGAGAGGAAACAGGAGGTAAACACAATCATTGCAGGAAGACAAGAAGGAACATCTTTGTGATGGCATTTCTCTCCACTATCAAGGCCAAGGTACTTGAAACCATTTAAGTACAGTGCAGCATTACCCAATTCAGTTATTAGGACTATAAAAATAATTTTGCAAATACTCATTTTCAATGCTAAATATTATGGAAATGTGTGATGGAACACCTACACATTAACACATTCTGACTTTAGAAAAAAACCATAGCCACGTAACTAACATCTCAATCTTGAAAACTGAGGGAGAAAACTTGCATGAAATCAGGGCTTCTGTGTTCTACACACAGGCTTCAGATTCATTGAGTTTGGGAATCTACACTATCAACATGTTTTCCTTTTGTCCTATTTTTAAAACAGGAATTTAAGTTCTAAGACATCCAAAAACCCTGAATAAATGTCAGCACTGAAATACAATGGAAATGAAAATGAAACACAGCAGAGATCAGTAATGGAAGGGGTAGCATTAGGAGGATTTTTACTCTAAATCAACACCACCTCAATCCCCCACCCAGCAATCATGTTTAAAACACGATGCACCTAATTCATTGTTCAGAGCTCTCTTACCTGCTTTTAGTGTGTTTAAAGATAGATCAGGTATACTGACATGAAGTCTGTACAGCCTCCACATTTTCTAAATAATTTTGAATACTCCAATACGGTATTCAAATTTGTTCTGCGCATCTTCTTCTGACCATTTCCAAGCTGAACAATACAGTGCAATCTTGGAAGCACTCTTTGCATTAATTTTTTTTGCTGTAGGTTATATTTCAGAGCTGTCTTGAAACACTTTTGCCAAACAAGGAATTGAATCCCTATCTTTTAAATAAGCTATATGCCAAAGAGATGCCTGAAGCAATGAATTCTACGTGTCTGTGAGAAATTAGCTTCTTTCACGGTCATAGAAAACTGAGGTGCAAAACTCAATTGCTGCCATTAATGTGCCTTAAAATTCTTCTAAAGAAAAGAGAATGAAAGTAGCTGATATCATTTAGTTTCTCTCTAACTGAACATCAGTAGTTAACGGGAAGCATTTAAGGAAAAAAAGACAACTGATAATGAAATCTACTCTATCTCCACAGTTCCTCAAATTCATATGGTACCACAACTATATTTTTCAGGCAAGTAGATGAATACTGGTATTTTGGCACCAAATTTAGATTTGGATGACAAAAACATGGACATTAGGAGGAAAAAAAGTGATATTAAGTCTCCGAATTCTCTCAGCTGTCCAAGTTCTTTTGGAATTAGTGGTTCCTAGTGGTAGGAACAGGAAAAATAAGAGTCCCATGCACCCAACTTTCCAAAGAACAGTGAAGCCACATGATCCGATTTTGTATCACTAGCACCCACCTGGAATCAGTCCCCCAGTGCATTGCATAAATTTTAGCCAGGTGTCCCCGGAGTGTTCTTCTAGTGCGCATTTGAATTCTCCCCACTGGGTCAATATTGGCTGTGATCTGAAATAGGAATGGTGTCATACACTGACTTTTTCACTTCATAGTTCCAAAAGTAACACATCACACACAACTACATTTAAATGAGCATTCCAACGCAGACCAAAGTCCCACATTTTTAATATCGACTGAGTTTTTAAAAATTGCGTAATCAAAAGTTACATCATTTTATGTAGTACATCCTTATCAAATGAAGAAAGCAGTCTCTCTATCGCATTTAGTAAGACTCTCAGGAAGTACTTTGTTTAAGTCATATCTTCTTAGACTTCTAGGATTTCAGACCTTTGATCTGGGTTTTCTACTCCTGGATAGATAAGTGTGGTAGTGTAACGTTCTTTTTCCAGAATGGCAGGTGTGGGGAGGTATATCAAGCTTTAAACATGTCTCCACTTTTAAAGGATGAATTAATAACTCTCAGATCCAAATGGCCTTCCCTTCCAAGAATAGGATTACTAAATTCATAGTATTCCTGATTTATTTAACTTCTTGAAGATAAAAGTAGTCTCTGGGAAGATAAAAGTAGTCTCTGGAATAAGTGAATAGCAAAGTGAGGAAGTCATCAGTTTGGCTGTTCTTAAACTGTTAAATTTAATATTAGCAAGTCCTCCAGTCTGGAGAGAAGTACCAGTTTAAAAAAAACCAGCACGACACATTTCTAGTACTGTCAGTAGTACACATCACAACAAATCCAAGAGTTTGTAAGTTTATTCTATGGATAATGTCTGCATACTTCTCAAGTCTCCATGTTACAAAATTCTTTAGCAAGTGCATTTGAGCAAAGATCTCTGCTTCTTTTCAAAGGCTATCAACACAGCTCAGGACTTGGGACTCAGATGAACAGATAAGAATGTTTCCCTGACATAAAACTCCTTTCATGGTGGACATCTCTCATACTGACTAATACTGAAGCTTTTTTTTTTTTTCTTCTTTTTTCTTACTTTCACCCTGGAAAACACTCTACATTGTACCTCACATAAAATGAGATCACAAGATATGTACGCTCAAATAAATATTGATATTACCTTTTTTACTTGATATTTTAGTGACATTTTAAATTAATAAGCTGACATCAATCACTTCTGTACCAACCATCTTAAAGCAGACACGTAGGATTAATACTCAACATTCAGACAAATAGACTGAAGTAGGTGACAAGAGTAAACTGATTCATGATATCTAGAAAAAAACCCCAAAGTCTTGCCCCCTCTTGCAATGACATAATAATCTGTTTCAGTCTAAATTCCTACCAGATTTCTAGAAAAAGCCCCACCGTATCTCCATGAGATGTACTACAGAGTACATATTTCCCTTTCCCCAACTTAATGTTGACTGAAGCCAAGCCAATAGGATCAAAATGTGACAGTACAACAAGATGCAAAGGTATTAGCTCAGGTTCAGAAGCAGTTCAGACATAAGTGCAGCATCATATGGAAATTAATAAGTAGGTTAACCACAGCAGGTCTTACGATTCAGATTATCATGGTAACGCAACTGTACTACTACCATATCCATAGCAGAATGCTGGGGCTTCCCTGCGTTATTTTCCATTAAGCAGCAGAGATATGCCCTGAGTCACTTCTTAAAGAAACTACTGCTCAAGGCTGCCATTCTCAGAAACTTATTTCTGAAAGAAGCCACCTGAAGGCAAAATTTAAAAAATTGATAAAGGAGGCAAAAAAGATTCACTTTCACTTACCTTTTTACACCACATTTCCTTTTTGTAAAGAAGACATTTTCATAATTCATGTTAAACTTTTAAATGCTTACCTGAGCCAGAGTGGCATCCGCACATGCTTTCCTAGCATCCTGCAACAGAATAAAGTTAGAGAAATCAGAAGAAGTTCTGGACGTTTCTTTACACTCTCTCTGTTTTGTCAAGTTGATCAAGCACCCTCAAAACAAGGTTCAGAAAGCATTTCTGCTTGTCATCCAGAGAGGACCCATCCTAACTGCAGCATGAACATAGCATGCTGTCAAAACACATTGAGCATATTAGGCATTTAACTTTGAAATTTTCTTCTTGTTTTGAGAGAAAGGTAACATGATTTTCACCACAAAGACAGTCAAGCAATGGAACTGCTTGTCGAGACAGGCAGGCTGGGCAGTCTCCATCTTTGCAGGTTTTCAAGACTTAACTGGACAAAGCCCTGAATAACCTTATACCTGGACCTTACTTTAAGGAGGTTGCTTAACATTGCTTACAGTCTGGCTCAGAAAAACTTCAGACGACATTCATTTTGATCTAATCCATTTTGTGCAACTATTATTTTCTAAGCAATATTAAAGACCAAAAAGTAATTTCCTAAAGCAGTTACATGTGCTTGCCCTTTCTAAATATCCACGACGTTAACTTTGACATTGTGAAAACATTTAACTTAATGCATCATTTCTGTCCATCTCTGCTCTCCTCAAGACGCAAAAATGACCATTCATCTGTACTGTGGCTTCAAGATCCACTGATATAATACATACTCTGATTTGGTTTTTCAGTTGCTCAGCCTCCTGGCGTAACTGGTCAAGCTCACTCATTTTCCTGTGCTAAAGGTGTGCTTCACTGCCACCTCTGAAACAACCGGAAATCTGAAAGACAAGTAATAATAATGAGAATTAATAGACGTCATAGCTTGAAATTACTAGAGTAGACAAGTCCTTTCAACCATCTTAAACAGCACTTGAAAAAAAAGGCAGATAGTTTATAAGTACTGGAATACAGGTGAAAATATTTCTCTGAAATCTCTTCAGAATAGGGTGTTACCACAGACAAATGTGCTTATCTTTTTTTCCAGCCACAGCAAATAAAATATAATTTGGACATATTCCTTTCCTCCAGGCCTCTTTTTTTGCATTTCTTTTCATTAGTGTTTTTCTGATTCAATTTTGTATAAACTCAAATTTCCCAAGGGTGAACCAGCAGATAACACTAAGGTTAGACATGAAAGTCAGAACTTCTCTGTAGGTCTTAAGAATAGAGTAGCGAATCCCCCTATCAAAGAATAAGCACCTTAAGTATTTACAGACTGACACAAGCACTTGCAAAAGGCTGTAAAGAGACCTATTATGAACGCTATCTGTAACACAGCAGTTATGAGAAATGTTGTTCTGATACCCGGATAAAAGGAGATCGCTCACAAATGTTGTTCAGGTTTTACTTGTTAATTGCTAAAATGTCTCCCTGAGATTTCCTGAACAGATTCTAACATCAACATGTTGTCAGAATAAAATTAGTATTTTTTGAATGTGAGGTTGAAGGGAGGAGTTTGAGAAACCACTGCCAACAGACATTTTCCCCTTCTAAGACCCTATTTTCCTAGCATCAATAAGCACCATATTACTAACATATATCCCTCTGTCTGCTGTATTACGTAGCCAGCAAGATAGGGGCTCGATGAAACATAACTATCACTGAACACCCTCAACTATTGCCTAGAGTTCCTCAGCTATTGGACTGTTTTCCAATATAAGCAGCACATAGATATTTTCCATTAAGCATACAACTTATCTTTAAAAGTCATTGTTCCAGAAAGATATTGTTGGCATTTTCACTAGCATTCCATAGCTAACCTCAGCTGTTCTTAAACTTGTTTTAAAAATCTCTGCAGCTTGATACCAATATAAGATGCTGAAGAAGTTCATCTTTTATTGCAGAAAAAGATAATTGGTTCCATTTTCAAATGCTACACAGAGCACCTGGAGTTTATAAATAAGCACTGGTAGTGTGTTTTTAGAACATTTTATTGGCCAGAATTGAACCTCTACTATTAAACAAAGCAAATGCTTTGCTAGCAGCTTTGCATATTATTCTGTTAAGATTTAATCAGCTTATTTATCTTTGCAAGCGTGCGGGTTTTGTTTTTTTCTTAAAGCCCTTCCCAAGGAGAAAGATGAGGATAACTTCCAAATTTTTATCCAGTCACAGTAATAGAGAACATATCGTAAAGGCAAATAAAGCAGTAGAGCAAACATCACTGTCGAAAGAAAAGAAGTTTCAAAAGAGTTAAGACTTCAACATTCCCTAAACATTGCTATCCAATATAACCAGACTTATCTCGGAGTGCTCTTCATAGTAGCTAGTATTCCAAACCAAGGGCCTCAAGGAACAAATGTCAGATCTTGTCATGCCATCATTTACAAATTTATACTCTTCTCTGAAACCCAAAATATTTTAAGAAAAGGCATTTCAGTTAGTCAGTTAGCTTCTGTCTCAAAACCTACATTCACACAGCTTCAAAGTCCTTTCACTTTATTGTGAAACTAGGTCTCTTCTTTCTCTCTTCTGGTTCCAGGGTTATCTTTAAGCCCCTTTAAGATTGCTTGTTCAGCTTAGTCCAAAAATCCAGTTAAGACAAAACCCATTTTATTATCCTATAACCACCTTCTTTTCTTTTGAACGCTCTTTTGTTTCTCAGGATGTTTTGTTCATTCTACATTTAAGACAAAACACTCTGTGCCTGGGTGTCTCTACAGTTTATAGCATGCAGTCATCACTGTCTACAGCTCTTGTGTAGTTCACGCACATTGTGAAACACTATGCACTACTCTTGTCATAAAGGAATTAAGAAACCGTAAAGACTGTTCTTAAGAATAAAGTGCAAATTTTCAGATATTTTGGCTTTTTGATATGCAGTTCTATTTCTGCCATTCTCTAAGTTAATATATAAGCCCATTTCCCACTAAGGAAATACCAACTTCTTGAGGCAGAGCACAAAGAATTTAGAGATGGTATCATTCCTATTTCAGAGAAAGAAATTACGATCCAAAACTTAAGTGTTCTGCTCAAAGTCACAGCAACTCAATGATGGGATTAAGATAAAGATATAGGACACCAGAATTCCAGCTGCAGAGTTACAGGTAACTGCGTTGAAGATTTACATGCAGCTTTATTTAATAATATAATAGGGTGCATAATCTAATGTCAGTCAAAGCAGATACATTCTCCTGGAACATACAGTTTAAAATAGTGGCAATTTATTCCTGCCAGAATTTGTGCACTATGCAATAGAATTCTCTCGCATTTAAATGAAACAAAACTTCTTTGTATGGAACAGGAAGAGGCCTAAGGAGATGAACACTAATCCTAGGAAGTAAGTCATATTGAGAAAGTCCACTGCACAGAAGCTGAACCCTGTAGTTTCGTTCTGGATTATTTGCATACATTGAGTTTATAACAAATCACGCAAGCTTATTTCATGCTTGTGCCTTATTGCTCAATATAGCATGCACTGAAAGGTACTACTGCAAATGACAAAGCCAGATGAAGCAGCCCAACAGGGCCGAGTGTCTTCTGCAACAACACAGAAGCAGTAACATTGATACAGCCATGTAAGAAACTGAAAGGACATTAAGTCACATTCTCCATTTGATGGGATATCATAGCTTAACTAGCACATACACATCTGTCTTCACACGAATAGAACCTCCATTACAGTTACCTATACTTTTGTTACACAAGACAGGTTCTACTCCCAACTCTCAGGTCAAATTCAAGACAGTACTCTGCCTCAGCACTTTGCCTCCATTCCCTTCAAGTCCCACCTTACGCAGGGGCAGAACAACCCATGCTCCTTCACAATCTAAGAATTAACTAAACACAGTAACGGAACCCAATCTTCAGAGTCATTTCATAAATGCACTTTATCACAGTTAGTCACAGATGCATATGCGTATACATAACCTGCCCTACCTACTGTGTAACTAAGCTCCTAAAATGCTTTGTGAACTCCACATCAAGACAGTCACTCGCTAATGTTTTAAGGAAAGCTTCCTTTTAATGAACAACTTCAAAATGGTTTACCAACCCTACAGAAACCTTTACACCTACATGCAAGATACAGTCTCCATTATCACAGGCAGCAAAGAGTTCAAGGAACGGAACTACTACTGTTAAAGCAGCTTCTATGGATCTTGACCTTCAGCCACTTGCTAGGTAAGACTCATGTTGCAATATTTGCTGCGTGAAAATTAGTAGCTGAATGCATACAATCCTTGATGTCTTTCCCATCTGTAGTATCATATATCCATACGATAAGTTCATATCTTGAAGTTAGATATGCTTTTAGAGTTACAAGTTAGCCCCTATACATTTCAAGCAACTCCAAACTCTGGACTGCATTTCTGACAGCATCCCAAAGAATTGTTGAAACCAGATTTCCACATTCCCTTTGTAGCCTTCGTTGTTTCAACATCAACAGGAAGTTCTAATTCTTGCCAACATGACTGAACTCACTAACACTCAGGAAACGAAAATCCTAATGAAGCCAAGGGCATTAAAATATAGGAGTTCTCTGAAGCAGACTGTAAAATTTATGGGACAACCAGCCAACCAACTTGGCTACTCCTCTGTTTCTTTCACGCTAAGTCTTAGGCAACTAAATTTATGGCAGAAATATGAAATCCATGGGGGGAGAAAAAAGGGTTCCATCCTCTTGTGTACTTTTCAGCTATACTGTAAATCAGCAGAGCTTACTAGTATCTAGCATTTTTTAAAAAACTATATTTAAAAGAGCAAGAACAACAGGTAAGGTGAGGAGAACGTATGGGAAAACAAATATTTTCATCTATTCTCACTCTTGATACGATACATGGGAAATTTTTATACAGATTTATTCGTATTACAGACACAGAAGTAACAAGCAGAGACTGTTCAATATATGATCTATGCTCATTGCAAACTAGCACAACTGAATATCATTAAATAATATATTCTTGTTTCTTGGCATGTTCTAAAGGCATTTAACCCCATTTTAAAAGAAGGTTTCTAGGAGAAACTGTAAGCTTGATACAGATGATGCTTCTATTTCTGGGGTTTTGAAAGAAGTTACTAAATTTCTAAATCAAGCAAACCTCATGCAAAAAGTCACTACGAGTTCCACACTCCTTTTTTCCAAATTATCGCCATAGCTGTGAAGAAATAGGTAGCAGCCAACTTCATGCTTACCTCACTTTCTTTTGAATACGTTACTGTGTTCTTGAAGGCAGGCTTCTCAAGAATAACACATTCACTTTGCTGAACTCACTCAAGACCTTTCCAGAGGCTGAAGTGCTTAAGTGTCTCTGCTCTAAGCCTAATTCCCCCTAATCTTGTTGACAAGTATACCTTGTAGATAATTCTCTTCTTGCTAGGGACAACAATATGCATACTTGCAAGGTAGTTTACTATTCTTCACTACTCCAAATGACCCAAGTCTCTAATCTCGTCTTACAAGTTACCCATACAAGAGTCACTCTGTTCCTCGATTCCCACATAGGAAAATCAAGTATTAACCTAATTTGTTACTTTCCATATATGATAAAACTTCACAATTCAACTATGTCAAAAGGATTTATCACCTCACTCATCTCAAAGTAACAACTTCTGGTTGTTTTTCTCTAAGCTACATAAGCTATATTCCTAAGAGGAAAGTTACATGTGTCCAGGCAGCCAATTAAATGTTGAACGACCGCACGGGATCTTTGAACTGAATCGAAAGCCTTATGAAGTCTACAGAATTTCCACACGCTTCCTGCAAATGGAGATACGCTTGGGATCCCTGTATAATAATCCTAATTTAAAGGTAAAGTTCACTACTCAGAAAACAGTGACAGAACAATTCAAAGGCTAAGAACGAACTCAAATTCACTCATTTCATTGTCACAACTTTCATGTCCTTTCCAGAGCTCAAGCTGTTCATCTAATTAGGTCTGGTTACTGAAACCAAGGTATCATTAATACCACCACATTTATATGTAGATTGACGCTTCCCTACATTATAAGAGAAATGGGAAGAGTTGAATACAACTCATCCAAACATATATTCTTGGGTTAAATATGATTCCTCTCTAAAACTACCCAGTAACAGGAATGAGGCAATGCTTAAAATTTCATTTTCTCACACTATTCCTATAAAAGGAATAAAAAAGAATGGAGTCTTCCATCCTCTCCTAAATAGCCTGTCCTGTGAATAATCTCTACAGATTAAAAAAAGAGAACACAGATTTGAAATCACAGCTATCATTAAGTCAAATATTTAGAAATTCTATCCCTTGATGGCCAAACTTTGTCTGTTAGAAGGTATTTTTACCACACATTACTACTACCAAAAAGTAAAGTAATCCCAGCAAGCCATTGTTGATGCAAAGTCTGGTAACACAGAGAGTTTAAATTTATATTGTTAGAGTATTACTCAAACACAGTAATTTCATAAGAAGGTTAGACAAATCACCTTTCTCCCAAATGAATAGGCTGGCTGATATTTGTTCCCTCAACATCTTCCCTGCTAATACACATCACTCCAATGTGTATGAAACAGCCAGAAGAAAAGCAAAACACATCATTTGCAAGAACAGAGCCAAAACTTTACAGCCTTAATAATAAATTCATGTTATGCTTACCAGACAGTCTCATAGCAGGTCATCTGATTAAATGAAGCTGTGCTAATCTATTAGATACCATAAATCCTATTAGCAACATGCCCAGCAGCTTGTACATTTTCACAATGACAAAGGAATTATACACAATCCACTGTTAGTTCAAATGTTTCGACATCATATTGGCTTTGAAAAGCTGAGGGGTTTTTTTTATTATTTAATCAGAAGCATATATTGATTCCTATTTGACTTTTATTCAATAGCAAACACAGTAAGCAAGATCAGAATTGCTTGTGGAACAAATTTCAGGTGTTCTCTCTCCCATTTACATGATCTAAAACAGAAGACAAAAAAATTCAGGGGTGCCTTCTGATCCTGAAGTACGCGCATCTCCAGATATGGTGATCACAAAAAAAAAAGGTATAGATAATTTTTGAAGTTAGAAATCATAGAAAAGATATACAGGAACACAACATAAGAAATGTACAGAATCACACAAGCTTCTGTGATACAAGTTTATACCTGAAGGGAATAAAAAGCATGCAGAACATGCACTGAATAACTCAAAGACTAAGGCTTAATATGCAGCACTTGTTAAAACAAAACAAAAGGTTATACAGAAAATGGGTCAGAACATACTGAAAATATCATAATGCCACGGAGTAAAAGCAAAGGTTTGTCTACACTGGGAACACGGTTCAGTTTCAGGTTCTGCTCCTCCAAAAAAGGAACACTGGAGGTGCCTAGGGTTGACAAGGGTGACTAATTAGAGAACACCTCAGAGGAC
Organism: Nipponia nippon; assembly: GCF_047370975.1. Classification (NCBI taxonomy): domain Eukaryota; kingdom Metazoa; phylum Chordata; class Aves; order Pelecaniformes; family Threskiornithidae; genus Nipponia; species Nipponia nippon. The sequence goes on from NW_028262335.1 coordinate 7,205,521, forward strand.
AGGTTTAGACAAAGAGACAGGGCTAGCTTGCTGCTTGTTTTTTGAAAAACAGGTAAATATCTAGTAATTGAAAATAACAAATTTAACTGAGGAAATGCTTTCTACACAACACACGGTTAACTAGTTATGTTCCTCACAGACTGAGGGGCTTCACAAGAGGCAGAAACATTTGAAGTTATAGTCTGGAAGGTAATGAAGATTCACTGTTCCAAGAATATTAGTAATAATTATGATTACACAGAATATAAACTCTGAAACTTTTAGGTTCTGTTTAAATAATACTGACACATTGAAAAGAACATTCTGACAAGAGCCACTTTGCTCAAAAGAAATTTGGACTTCTTTTGTGAAACATGGAGGATGAGTAATTTTTCATTCATGAGAGAATAACTATTCTCATCATTTTATTTATTACAGTTCCCTGCCCCACTGAGATGAAACAGTTTCATCTGTGGTCTCCCTCTGCTTTGCCAGTTCCATTTCTGAAATAAGGCAGGCACTAACATCTATTATTTAGCAGGTTTCCTGGCCATTTTAAAATCCTTCCTGTTGACATAAGAATATACATGGCTAAAGCAGAAAACAGGTACTTTAGGCTTGCACAGTTTAACAGCTAAAAACCTGAAGTTAGCCACCTTTTAAAAATAGTGTGAGTTTCTCAAGCACTAGAAAAAATAAATAACCTTATTTCCCTACTTACATTTTCTCTCACTACAGTAGAAAGCCAACTTCTGCTGTCAAACATGTAAATTCTGGGGAAAAAAAGAAAAAAAACACAGAATTAGTACAATTATCAAGAAATAACATCAATTTCTTAACAAATCTAGCAGAAATTAAAGTACTATCAAAGCACATACTGTTTTTTGTTAGCTAACTTAAACAGCCGGCTGGTCGTCATGAAGGAAATGGGCATTGCTTTAATAATACTAACATAACCAAAGGACTTGCTCATGTCAAGAAGCTTTTAACATTCTCTTCCCAAGAAAACTCTTGCAATCCTCAGACCATTAATTCTGCTCCCATAGTGATACAGAAGTCCATACTATCAGAGAGTTTAGGATTGTAACAAAACATTGTCTCACTCATACAAGACTAATTTTCACTGCACTACAAAGTGCCCCCCCAAATCTGCATTTTCAAAGCATTGAAATTATTTCTGCTCAATACTGTTCCTGAGGTACGCTTGCTTTCTAAGCACAATTAAATATCAAGATATCTATTTTATCAAAAGAAGTTACATAAACCTCCTACTAACGAGCTCAAGTGAGAGCACAACACTCTTTTCTAGAAAAGAGTTATGACTTCTAATCACTAAAGATATTAAAAAGTAAAAAAGTAAAACTCGACACATTAAGTAACTCACACTTGCAGTCTGGAAGACTGTAAAGATTTAACATCCACATTGGCTTTGTAGCAAGGTGAAAAAAATTCTTGTAAGAAATTTTGGAACAATTTTTTCCTCTGGCAGCACAAATAATTATATGGAGTTCATCCCAAGGTTTGAAACATTGACAACCGCTTATATGTTCAAAACATCTGCGATCTGTCTCTATCACACAGCAAGACAAGGGCTATGGGTGATGTCAATGGACACCTGAGTGTACATCTTCAAAGCTGCTGCATCAGGACAGTGGAATATTATTCTAAGCACAAAGCAAGAATGTAGTGAAACAAAATAATCTTAAATCAGAAAGCCAGTCTACAACTTTGTATACTTTAAACAGAAATGCTTACATGTAATGCGTCTTTCTGATTTTACAGTTCACTATTAGCTGGAGAATTTACAAACCACTTCAGTGTCTGGTATGGAGGTTAAGCTACTTAGGATATGGGTCATCCTCATCCAAGCTCATTTATAGATGAACCGTTTAATACTGTGATTATGAAACCATCACAGTGTAAGCAGTTTTGTTTGTTACTGCCAGAACAACACACTTTTAGACATAAAACAGTAACTCACACATAGAGGCCAAACTCCATCCCCCCCCCCAAAGACACAAACACATGACATGACTATTTTAAGTTCTGAAAAAAGATCAACTGTATTCAACTTTCAGAAGTCTTGACAGAAAAATTTGCCCACACTGCAGAGATAATGAAATCTAATGAAATTCTGAAAGAATTACCTGAAATGTAAACAAGTAAAATTATGCTGGAACACTAACAGCACACAGAATACACAATAGCAAAGGCCAAAACACACACCATTATTGTCCTGTGCTGCACCCTCATTAATGCAGGAGAGGTGTTGCAGATTTCATATGCCTTCTGCAAAAAAGAAAAACAAAAACAAAACAAAAAAGCTACTTTAACCAGCCTGCAAGAAGAGTAAGGAAGCATAACAGCAAACTTTTCCACAAAGTTTAGTTTATTTTTCAAACCAGGTTAAGTTTTCAGTTAGGTATGCTGAAAGCATCCTGTGATGCCTGCAGAACGCAATCCTGGCAACTGAGATATTTTCAATTCTAGATTAAAGATGGAGCTCATTTAAGAACAAAAAGTAGACAAGCTACTTAAGAAAAAAGATCTGCATTGCCACAAGCTTCCATTTTTAGCTAAAATGTAGCCTGGTAAAAGCAACATGAAAATTACAGGCCAGCTCATTCATCGCACCACAGTACTGGTTCAGCAAAAAAAGAGTTCTTGTTACAAAAGCTTCATACACTCCGCCTTAATCAGCCCTTATAACCCCGCTTAGCTGAGAGCTTGAGGTTCTCAACATCAAGAACTGGGGTTTCTAAAACAGGAGAGAACAAAAAGTACCACAGACTACTTTAAGCATGGTTCAAGTGGTTAAACCATTACACCAAAGCACCTGGAGGTCAGCCAGCCCTACACATGGTTGGTGTACCCAGTGTCCCCACGTTCCCACAGCCTTCTGCTCCAATTAAAGCAGCACAGCAGTTTGGACTAAAAAACAATAGAGGAACTCCAGAAGGCAAAAGCATCATCATTTCTGGGTAAAGTTTCCCTGCTACAGGTACTCACTAACTGCTGTCAGCCTAATATTCTTTTTTCTTTAAAGATATCAAAGTAGTTACACTGAGGTGAAAACCCAGCCTAAAAATTTATCTCAACTCCAACATCCACCAGAATACAAGTCTTTTCATGAAGATGACTTCTGCAGAAGAGACTACAACTTTGTTTCACAAGGTTGGGGAAAGCAGGGAAGAAAAGAGGGAAGAAAGGACGAAAAGGGACTTGGAAGAGTAGGGAAAGCATTTAGAAGTATTTTACTTTAATATCATAGCAAATCTGAACAACTTTCCAAAATTAAGCAACTTCCTAGGAAGATGAAATACATTCACTGTAGCCCTCTCCAAAGCCATTAGCTGCATAAACACATTTTTCTTCTTGACCTATGGATTCAATGAGAGGCTTAAACCCCAAATATTCTGGATGTTCATTCCACCTGCATACTTTCTTAAGACTGCTTTACATGTGCATTGACTAGATGCCAAAGGCCAATATTTGAACTGCAGCAAAAGCATTCCAGCTTCTTAAAACACACCATCAATCATACATAAACCTACACGAGGCCAGGCACGGCACATCAGACAAGACACCTGCCCACTGAGGGTTTGGCTCAGCCCCTGGGACAAGGTTTGATCAGGCTTCATAAGCAGCTGCCCTTGCTGTAGGGACATGGACAGAGCACAGGGAACGCCAATTTTCCTTTAGCAGGGAGAGCTCCAGCACAGCTGCAGGAGGGGTCCCACCCCAAACCAGTCCCCAAGAGAAGCACGCCACTTCATGTTTTGGGGGTCCTGCCTGACTGCAAGGTGAACGTGAGCCCACAATGCTCCCTCGTGGCAAAGGCAGCCAACAGCATCCAGCGCCGCATTGGGAAGAGCACTGCCAGCAGGTCAAGGGAGGTGATCCTTCCCCTCCACTCGGCACTGGTGAGGCCATGTCTGGAGTACTGTGTCCAGTTCCAAGCTCCCCAGTACAAGAAAGACCCGGAGCTACTGGGGAGAGTCCAGTAAAGGGCCTTGAAGATGATTAAGGGACTGGAGCATCTCTCATGAGGAGAGGCTGAGAGAAGTGTTCAGCCTAAAGATGGCTCAGAGGAGGATTTTATCAATGTGTGCTGTCTTCTGTATAGACATGTATTTTGAGTGCCTTTATCAACATAGTTTAAAAACAGATCTCAATCAACACTAGTAAAAACTAGTTTCCATGACCATTACACCATTTGAATTTCAAAAATTCCTTGCATAACACATTCTCCTGCAAGAGTGGCACAGAAGGTTGTGTTATCCAAGGCACTCAACCAGAGATGATTTCACTGGAGGGAAAAACAAAACCAAAAACCTGCTAGCAAACACCAATATTACTATTAAGGTAAAACAACAGTTTCAAATGAAGTTACTTTGCTGCTCTGGTATATCTTCCTTATCAACATGCACCCTGACACCGAGCAAGGTGTATGTAGGCAGGCAGTCACTAATTTAGCAGGCAGATGCTTCTGTTCAGGTACCCAACACTTATCACCCCTATAACGTATCAACTACAGGGCAGAGATAACATTTATGAAACTGGAAACTGCAAGTTTATTAAAATTATTTCAATCTACATAGCTGATTATTATCATAGAACAGTATCTTGATGCCCAAGAGATTAAATGATCTTTCCACATCACTGCCAACATGAAATTCCGATTATGCCACCAGGCAACAGTAATTAGAAGTTTGAAATTTAAAGCCATGCTTCAAGATTATTCTGTATACAAAGAAAAAAACCCACCCTATCCTCAGTTTGATGGCTTGGTCCTAACTACCAATATAAACAGTTCTACCAGACAGCTGGAAACTTGAAGGACATTTTGGTATCTGCATGTGTATGTGCTCCTCCAAGAGTTAATTCTAGTTCAGACTTTTCTCGTTGAGTACAGATCTGTATTCCAGAAAGCCTAGTCTTTGCTGTCACCTCCTACACGAGCAGCTTTGAAGGACAGCCTATAAAAGTATAAAATAATCATTACAAATTCATAAGTCTAAATATGCTCAAGTGAATGGATACAACCCCTTCTCATTTATTTGATGTCTTCTTTCTGAGCATCGTCTGCTGTGCCTATAATTTCTGAGCACATAAGCTTTGAAAAGCAAGCAATACCTTACTAACAGGTTTGCAAAACAGATTACCCTAGTAGGGACAATGCTAGATTGTCCAACTCCTTTAAAAACTTCCTGAAAACACTTCTGTAGTCAAAGGCTAGCATGGCTGGACCATTTCTGTGGAGATATTGGCTTCTTCTTGTGTTGAAGAACTGCCAAGTTTCCAGCTGAAGCAGTAGTTGTGCTCAGTAGACATTTTTCCATGTATTAGTGTGAAGTACACACAAAACAAGCGAACGTCAGGTCGATAAGTGTTAATGTTCATTATGCAACGGTTACATTAGCTGGTTAAAGCGCTAATTTCCGTTTTCAATATAGCGTGCAAGTACAAAATAATAGTTACACAAGCTAAAAATACCTGTAACTGAACGAACTGATTTCACAAATGCCTCATTATTACTTATAGCTCAATTCTTGAATTACAGGTCCCATTTTATCTAGGCAGCTTTCTACGGGGGTCACTGATGTTAATTCTTAAGCAATTTTGTGCATAAAAAACCTCTGCAGAATACCTGGTAATGCAAGATTCTAAAATATTAGTTTTGTTATGTTTGCTCTGTTCAAAGACAAGTTTTTCTGGTAAATGAAATCCTTAACCTGTTTCTCATGCACAAGATCTTGAGGAAAATACATTTAAGCTCCACTCATGACTTACCAGTATAAAGTTGCAGCCCTGTTATTAGCTATGATCTTTAAGATTACAAGTGACATGTCCTTTTCCCCACTCCACCCCCCCTTACCTATTTCTAGTAGCAAAAATCTGGAAATGCTTTTCTCCTGAAGAAATTTGTGCACTTTTTCTGATGTTAATCTCATGACCTACATTTTTAAAAAAATCATACTGATGCAATATTTAAGCATAAAATCTGGACTGTAACAGGTCACTTCATTAATAGTTTCTAAATGCATCTGCAAGCTATATTAAAAAAATCTTAAAAATCTTAATTCTAGGTACAGCAGAGTATTTATGTAAAAATAAAAGAACTGATTGTTACAAGTTTAACAGATGCCTAAAGCCAAATGATTAAAATCACACTTTTTAAAAAGAGGGGTCTTAGGAGATCTTTGAAGTAGTTCACGAATATTAATAACTGTTGCTACTTTAGCAACCCAAATCAAAAGATTTCCTAACTACATCTCTTCTCTTCTGCCTTGCTCTGAAAGAAATTCACATTTAAGAGCATTCTAACACTTCCTGATAAGTGGTAGGCACAGGAAGCTAACTTATTTTAAGAACAAAAATTACTGATATTTAGCATCAGTTTTCAACAAACTTTTATTTATTAAGAATGTCAAAATCCAATACTCTAGGTTTTATTCCTTTGTTCAAAATTATCTATATGCAATTACTCCTTCTGAAGAGCAACACATTGCATCAATTTTATCAAGCTGGCCAGTGACATTTCTGGCTGTCATCTTTCCTGATCTTAAAATTGAAAAAAAAAAAAAAACAAAAAAACCCCAAAAACCAAACAACCAAACAAACCACAGTAAGTCAGGAAAACTTAGAACCTACTTGTGCATAAATTTCTAGCTACATTTATCAGAAAATAAGTTACTGAAAATTGTCACTTAATAAAGTATCCCCTTATCCAAAACCAAGCAATTTTGTTGTTACATACTACTAGACATCTCCCTTCAGACTGAAGAACAAAACCCAGGCAGCATTGAAGAATATATTACTATTAATTAACCAACACAGAAATGACTAAGCATTTATTACTAGATGCTTCTATCTGCAGAGCCTTACAGTAACTGAACAGTAGTTTTTGACTTTAACTGTCATCTTTGTCATTGCTTCCTTCAACTCTTATCATTAACCTCCAGTTTTTACTGGCATTTTCACTTCATTTGTAAGCTGACCAGAATCTCTGTTTGCCTAAACAGGGCAGAGCACTTGCACAACAGGGATATCGCAATCCTACTTTAATACTATCGCCACTGACACACACCTTATTTCTCTATATTTAGAGTTAATATTATTGCCATGAACAGAAAAGTAGCTACAAAGGTAAGAATATGTAACCAAATACTGCTGGATCTAAACACTTTCTCTGCAACATGCAACTAACTATTCATGAGCTGCAGAAACAAAAACTAGGTCTTACTAGGCTAAAAAACAAAACAAAACACCACACTTTGCACTTTAACTGCTAGAGACAAATCAAGAAGGTATTAGTTACTTTCTCAGGCCCACTAATACGAATCAATTAGGCTTTGTGCCATTTGTCCAGATACCATTGATCCTTCAAGTTTTTTTAATTTGGTTTTTTTTTTTTTTTTTTTTTTTTTTTTTTTTTTTTAAGTCACAGTAACTATTTATATCCCCTTGGAATTGTGATAAAGTTACTTTTTGTGATTTTTTGAGGAAATACATTTTTTTACATAAGCCCTTCAGCATCAGGAATGCTTAAGAGCTTTACTTAAGGAGAAGAAAACATGCATAGCAGGAGCTATCTGGAAAGCTGCTAATAACAAGAACAGTTTCCTAGTTTGGATTTAGAAGTGTTAAGGAGGCAAAAGAGGGGGGAAAAAAAAAAAGGGGGTGAAACTATAGCACAAATCATTCAGATACAGGAAGGCTGCCTGGCGTGCAAACTGTTATCAGCAATGTGCCTGCATAGAAGTTAAGCAAAATAATGCAAAAAAAAAAAAAAAACCAAACGAGAAACAAACCAAGAAATCCATTATTTCTTCCCCAGGGGACCTAAAGTAATGCCACAGTATCAGGATATTATCTTTTCAGAAAATGTGTAATGTCTCATCTAGATCAGCTGAATCTATAGGTGGCAGGTTTAGGGCAGTTCAGAATGCAAGCTATAAACAGTACATTTTCTCCTAGAAGCTAGAAATGGAAGCACGCTGTTGCAGGACCAGTTTTCACATCATCCCAGTGTGACAAATCAGTGACAGAACCATAACATAGCAAATGAAAACACATTACACACCTAAATATGTATACTGGTTTCTTTTTAGTAAAAGTCAACATTAGAAACACATTTAAGAACATGCCTATAGTAAGTTGCAATCCTATTAAGAAAGATAATTCTTGTCATTTCTCATTAAGTTTCCAAAGATTGTTTTTTAAAAGTCACTTCTGGGTATACCAGTTTTCCAGTAGGTCTTCAGTTGATTTTCTGTGATTTAAACATGCTCGAGAAGTCCTCACGAAGACTGATGTATTTCTCTATCACGACAACGTTCTGCTCAAGCTCTCCCCAGATAATTCACAGTAGATGCTGAGGAGAGCACAGCATGTGACTGGATCATGTTGCACTGAATCCACAAGCAAAGGAACAGCAAGATGCAAAACCTGGTGCAGAGGTAGGTGATTACACCACCTCCTGTTACCAAAATCCTGAAGATTACAATAAAATCCATCAGGTGGATCAACTGCCACTGACCGAGGGTTAAAGCGTAAGAGAAGAACAAGTATTTTCCAAAAGCCTGAATGATATTTCTCTCAGCTCCGTTTGCCAACACATCTGTATTGGCATGATCTTCTCAACCTTGTTAAAAATCACGTACTGTTTCAGGTATTACCATTACAGTGACATCAGTAGGTATATTAAGATCTTCACTACAATATTTATTATATTAGAGGAGGAAATGGGCTGTGTGATCACTTATTTACAATACAAAAGCCAGAAACAAAACCAGCAAAATTAAGACATGAAAAAATACTAATAAAAAAATCAGTAAGACTATGTACATGCATAAGCACAGAAAATTAGTAGAAATTCCTATCACTGTATTTTGTATTTCCATAAGTTCCAGCTCAACTATTTTATCAACAGAAGCTGAATCATCCATTTCATTCTACATATGCCAGCTAGTAAAGAGTCAACTGAGTCAAAGGAGAATCAGCTGCTTCCTATTTACACCCTTTTAAAAAATACAACTAACTTTCAGAATTCTACATTTAGCAATAAGACTTTTACATCCTTAAAAGTCAAACCATTTAAAATCAGAAGAAATAGCCAATCACATCAACATACCCTTATTCTTGAGCTAAGGGAGATACTTACAGATATAAGGTGGTCTTTAATGGACAATTTTGCTTCTGAAAAGCATCCCCCTCATCCATGCATGTAGACACAAATTTTAATTGAGATACTCATGTGCTTACATGTCTCACTGCACTAAGGCCCTCAAAACACTAATGAAAACCGCATTATGTTTCCAGAAGCAGCAAGATAATTTATATTCTATCAAATCTGAATTGTGCTTTACCACATGGATCAAGAGTTCCACCCAAAATGCCTTTCATTGTTAAGATCGAATCCTGAAAGAGTACTTCAGTAACATGGATTCTTCTTTGTGCTCTGACTTAGAACGACTCTGAGAAAGTAAGCAAGCTTTACTGTATTAAGCTTTTATAAAAATAATAATTCAAAAATCCAATAAAAGCAACAAAGATACCCCATCTTAGAGACAGGCTGGACAAGACTTGATAGCCACCTTCTGACCATCACATCCTGCCTCAACAAAATTATGGTAGTTAAGACATTTGAAGAAACAGTCTGCTCTCTCTGTGCCTCTGCTACGCGGGCTGTACAAAACAGCCTCAGAGGTCGTCTAACCAAAAAATATTCATTCTTTACAACTGTGTTAAAGATCTTATCCAAGCTTCAGCTAATTAATAAAAAGAATACATTTACTTCATTGAAATAAGAATTCAGGTGTTCAAACAGCACACTGTTTTTCCGTAAGAGATGAACAGAGCACTGCTAGAAAGAAGTTAAGTTACACCATGAAATAACTGCTTTCCAGCACCAGTCTGAAGATAAAAAGTTTTTCAGTAGACCTTAAAAATCCACAAAACATATTGTATGTATATACCAGATAAAAGAATACTCAGTAGAGATTAAAATATGGCATGATTTCTCTAATCTTTTTACCCAAAATAGACTGAGCAAATACTTTGTTCTCTAGCTCTGCAATCAACATAACCCATCTTTAATCAATGTGCAAGCAGTTCCATTAGTTTTGATAGCAATGATTTATACCCCCTAGTACCTCATTGATTTCTCCCAGTAATGAGTGTATTTTGATATGTACTGTTGATACAAAACAAGTTAAGGTACAGAAGAACAGGAACAAGAAAAGCAAGGTTGACAGACTGAAAAGTAGAGTAACACAGGAGACCTTCAAGACATTAGGCTGAGAAGTAGTGTTTGGGAACAGACAACGCAACAATGCTTAATGCCGATATGAAAGTTAAACTTCAGGTACAACCCAGGGACAGTATCATAACAGAAAGCACAAAGGTACAGCAGGAAATACTTGCTTTCACCCTTGGACGTTCTTCTTTCCATAGTACTGCATTAACCCTCTTAAAACTTCTGGCATTAGTCTTTAAGTAGCAGTTGTATTCTTCCAGATAGCATGCATCTGGTGAGGTGATCAAAATAAAGAGGAAAATGTAGTAAAAAGAAAACAAAGTGCTACTGGGTTTAGGAGCCAGGGTGGGAATTAACTAAGAAAAACAAAAATTAAAATATCAGAAGACAATCCAATCTATTTTAGGGGAAAAAATACGTGCAAAGTGAATCCAAAAAAGCAAAGTCTGCTTAACAAAGCCAGCAGCCAGTGAGGTTAGCTGAAACCTGTAGCTCAACGTTCTGCACTGACTTCCTTGATCCTCTGCACACCCCCTTTACACAAGCACTGCTTCATGTTTATTTGGAGCCCCTGGACACTACTGTTGTGCAAAACTACGTGGGTTTTTGAGGAGAGGGTGGTTTTGAGTTTGTTTTTAAAACAGAAAACACACTAACTGCAGCAGACAATATAGCAACTTGGTCCTTTAAAAACAGAAAGGGAGAAAGCTTTGAAGACAGGCCACTTCCACCTTATACAGAACATTAAGGATTCCAACTTGGGAAAAACACAATTATTGTTTCCAGCTCCAGCTTCCACCTCAGCTTGCTTTTATAAGTTCCTTCATCTTCTGTAAGAGCCAAGCTGCTCATTAACTAGAAGTCGATCTATCACAGTTTTGCAGCACAGCGCATCGTAATAAACTATGTGCCATCTTGGTTTCCTTAACACGCTAAGTTGTGAACTGGCAAGACAGCTGCTGAGCAGCAGATGTCTACGCCACCTTTGTGAAAAGGGGCAGCAATAACTGGCTTCCCCAGAGTGAGCCCTTCCGAGTTTAAGTCACAACTGCAAGAAAACAGAATAAAAAAATGACTACAGGATAAATTAGACTGAGAAATCAAAACCAAATGAATTAAACCTCGAGTTCTCCATGATATGTGTCCAGGCAAAGAAGTAGTCACTGCTAGCTAGCAGCTTAACATCCCATCTTATCTCAAGAAAACCTGTTCAAATGCTTTATATTTGATCCCCAGGGTAGCAAACAACAAAAAAGTGAAATTTCCAATGCCTGATTTAGCGTGAGTTCTACCTTCCGAGTGAAAGGGAAGAGAGAAGAATCAGAGTAGAAGCAAACATGAGGATTACTGGGCATCTTCTCACATCTAAGGACTTGTCCAAGATTTCCAAAATGTTTGGGAGAACTTCATTCTAGTCTCAAAGTTTCTGAGTTTATGGTGGTTTTAAGATGTTCTTTCCTTTTCTACAAGGATTATAAGGAGACAGACTTTTCTTTTTGAAATCATTACATAATTGAATCTTGGATATCCTGAGCTTGTAGTATGTCAAATTCAAGACTAATGAGAGACTTTGAATAATCAGATACTTAAGTACTCAGAACTGTGAACTACTGTGCCCAGATACTAAAGCCCCAAATGCAGGTTCTGCACAAGTTCCGCCTCCCCCATATATCAGCAATTAATCTTTCTGTAGGACAAACCGCAGTATTTCCTGAAATGCTGAAGCTTCACCTATTGTCCATAGGCGCAAGAATAAAGGAAGACAGTAAGTTGAACTAACCAGTTTGACTTCACTGTCCAAAGTTTCTATGACATTTGAGTTTTCATACATGAAAAAAAACCTGCCCAACTTCTCAAGCATCTATTAAAGACACACTAGAGTCAAGATTTTAAATTTGTTAAATTGTTTCTGTTCAATATTATTTCATTTTCTTTAAGTATTATACAGTCTTTTAAGCAAAGTACTGTATATTAACTTCTACAGTAAGTTTTCAGGCAGTAGCCAGATAATATCTGACAACTTGTAGTGAAATCCAGGACTTAGTAACCTGGAGCACAATTAAATTGCCATAAGCATCAAGCAAACCGTTCTTGATCTTTGTACAGACAACACCTTTGTTAAACAGACAGCAGCGTATCTTCAGTATTTTACCACTTCACAAAGAATGTGCAACAGGAATATCAAACATATGTTCCAACAAAGAAAGCTCTTTAATTAGTACAGTATAATGTTATTTTGAGTACCAAAGGTTTCAGCAGACTATCACGTCTACTTTGTTTTTCTAGACAAACAGAAAAAATTACCACCACCCCCCTCCAAAGACATTTGTTAAGCTATCTGAAGAAAACAGTTTTGGGAACTAAACAGGAAAAATCCAAGAGGACTATAAATGGATTTATTCTCAGCATCTTGAAGCATGCATAGGCCTGCTTTGTTGAGCACTATTATTTCATTTCTCGGAAACAAAACATATACTAAGTTTTGTATTATGCAGTTATAAGTCATGGTATTTTACATACTAAAACATAAGCTTACTTTTTTTATTTTGAGATTCGAGCATTGCTAACGTTCAACACATACCTTGAACCATTTGGTGTCAACTAAGATGTATCAGCTCAACAATTTAAATAAACTTAACTGGAACAGAACTTTACATATATGGCAAAAACAGACTTACTGCACTTTCACCACAAAGATCTTACTAGAAAATATTAGTATTGCGCACATATCAAACTAAGAAATAAGTCTGGGAACTTCTGGTCAATGCTGCTTACGGAGTGAACATTTCTGCCTGGCCTCACAAATTTCACTACTGAAGATAAGTAAGCATTAACTTTTAAGGTCTCTGCATCAACAAAAAAGCCACATTCATCCTATCTTCTGTACGCTTTTAACCTTGGAGCTTTGACCCACCTCCGATCCCTCAATTGTCTCGGTAAATCCCTTAAATACATATTAAAGTCCAAACAGTCAGACTGAATACAAAGCATTCCAATTTTAAGGGAGTAGCATACCAGGGCAGTTCAATTTCTCCAATTCCAGAAGAAAGCCACATTCCCCATGAACTACAAAAGGGCAGCAACACCTCGGGCAGTAGCTTGCAAGGCACAACATCTGGACAGACACAAGCATACCACATAACCTCCAAAAACATATTTGTAAGCTCAACAGCCTGCTCAGTAACCCTCAGCAAAAGAAGTCTAGTAAAATATACCCTGTGTTATCACAGATGTCCCAGTAAGAAAGTCTTTACAGTAAAGCATACACCATTAATACTGGGCACATACATTTCAGTTTCCACGGAAGTTAAACTGCAATTTTGAAGTGCACAGTTAAGGATTCTTCTGTCAGAGCAGTGTTGGAAATTTGTTTCGATATCTCACAAAAATAAAACAAAACCCATTCAGCTTGTCAAATAACTTCATAGTTTTGCAAATAATTTTAGATAACCTCTGTTTATTGACAGATTTCAATAAACCCTAAAATGTCAGTAACAAAGCACATGTTACTGAAGAGCCTTTTAAGATGGTTCCCTAAATCTAGCCCAAAATAGGCAAGAAGGCCAGAAAAGCAGTAAGAAAATAAAGATGTATAGAATTAACAGCTCACCTGCAATAGTTAAGCAGAAACTCTTTCTTTCTTATAAAGAAAGAAAGTAACTGGAATCAGCTGTTGTAATTAAGGCTACTGTAACAGAAGAAAAAACAAGCCACAGAAGCAAGGCATTGCTTTCCTGTCAGTGATGTCAGCTTTGTGGGTGTTCACCTTTCTGCAAGTCATATAGAAAGCAGCCTTGCAAAATTTCTTACTTAGTCCTCCATACTCAATACAGTTTGATTTTGCAATAAGGATGAGCAAAATCATCACCGATACCTGAACTGGTAAAATATTCACAACTACTTTGATAGACGGCATGCAGGAGTTTCCAGAGAGAAGTATTTTGGTTTTACTTTTTTTTTTTCCCCCCTTTGCTAGGGGGGGAAAAAAAAAAAAATGAAAGAGCTGAAAATAGTGACAAAAATCTTTACATAGTTTTTAATATAGGACGGCATTACATAAAGCTACAAAAAATTATCTAATCCATCTAATTACAGATAATTAATATTTTCTTTTTTGGGAGTGCTGGCAGGCATTACTGCAGTTTTCAAGAAGACGGCAAAAATATTCTCATCTGAGAAAAACATGATAAACATAACTGGCAAGAAATTTTAGGCAAACCTTCCTGAGACCAGTGTAGGAACACACAGAAAAAAAAAATATTTAGCAATCTGAAATTCAATTGATCCTTATAACATGTAGAAGGTATTTCTTTTCTACACATAGAACCTTTAGAAATTGCAGTGATTTGACAGGCTGAAATTCTACTTAATCAAATAAAAATACATATTTTTAATGAAGCAGTTTCATGCAAACTACTTACAGAAATGAACTACATTTCACATTAAAATGGCAACTAGATTTTAATCACTCTCTTTCCCTTCACTTTATTATCTGCTACTAATTTTTTTCCCCTCATCAAGTTCTAAATACCATCTATGAAAATAATTTGAAGATTTAGCCTGTCTTTACCACCATCAATTAGAGAACTACCTTAAATCTTGTCTCCTTTAAGCTCCCTCAGATCACCTTCTTCAAGTCTTCAGACTCATTTTCAATTATCCATTATTAGGATTCCAAAACAGACCCAGCACAGAAAGACCAAATTTTAACCCTTCAGTCCCACTAAATAAAAAAATAACCATAGCTCTTCTCTTCATAAGTCTGTGACAAGGACAAAAATACCTTGTTTTCAACAATTCTTAAGCCAAAAATATTTAGAAAAAATAATTTAAAAACAATTCTACTCAAGTATTCAAATCAGCAAGAAATCTCAGAGATCTTGATAGTAACCTACAGATTCTGCTTGCCTACAAGCCAAACAGGGCTCAGACTCATGAGCAAGTTTCCAGCATTAGCTGACCCACAGGCGTCATCTATATACATTCTTTCAGCCTACATTTTGTTCAAGATATTGAGATTAATTTGGTCACCCATGAGACAGGGCTACGCTTATTTGAATAACCTTGCATTTATCTGAAGAGTGTAGGCATGGGTAATTACCATGGCATAGCTGACAGAGGGTAACATATTCATTAATCCAAAGCCAGGTCTTCTGAACACCTGCAACGTCTTCTAACGCATTCTTATTTTAAACCTGCTATAGTTATCTGTATTGTATTTCAACAAGACTTAAATCTAGCAACATCTAAATAACTCAAGTATTTGCTTTGTAACTGCTTTCTCAAGCACTTATTCCTGTGCCATATCATTCCCACCGCCAATGAACTAAAATGTCAAGAGCCAGGTCAACGTATAACATTTTGTATGGGATCCTTATTTTCTGCTACTTTAAAATTTTGAGAACCAAACAACTGAGTGCTCAGGCCAGTGCTGGAAATCCTGGACAGAATTTGAAGTTATGACTTCCAAGACTCCCTACAAATTACACTTCCATGATGTCCCCCAAAAAAATTTTTTTTTTTTGGCTTACACATACAAATTATCATGTAGGCATCTAATTACAGCATCCCCAGTAACACCGAGAGTAAGATACACTTAGCAAGCAACACCATATCTTAGCTGTTTCCAGATGGCATGCATGAATATTGTCATGTCATTACTCTCTAGCTGGGTTCAAGAAAGAAGATTGCTGGATGTCTATGAATATACTGGGAAAGGCAAACGTTACCCCTGTACCTAGTACACCCGAGGTTCCAACTGAAGTCTTCCAGACAAGCAGAAATATTTCATTATATTTCAAGAGACTAAGAAATCATAACGCATTCTATACCACTCTAATAAATGCAATGGACACAAGCAATACAAACGAACATAGTCTTACAAGGTATTAATTATAAAGAACACGTTTTAGAAGGTCATCTGTTAAAAAAAGCAGGCCAAGAACATCTGATCTTTATGTTCCCAAAAATACTTCTAAATGTGTATTTTTATTCAAAGGCTAACCATCTCCTTTCTCTCTACTTAGCGCTCTTCTAGTGCTTTAATAAAAATGCAGTATTCTGCTTCAAAACCTATTTTGGAGTATCCATATTTTTGTACTAGGAAGCCTTCCACAGTAATTTACATTGATTATTTTGGCATCTAAAGTAAAGGTACTGTTCATAGCCAGCTCAAAGCTTTTAAAAACCTCTTAATGTTCTGCTGAACTACCAGTTGGCTCAAGTATCTATGGATTCTGCATACATTTCTGTTTGGTGAAAAACAAATCCATGCACACAAAATCCCCAGCATACTAGACACCCTGTGAAGAAATAATAAATTGAGATACTATGTTAAATAGAAACATAGGGGCTTGGGGGTATTTTTGTTTTTTATCACGACCTTGGCTAATACTAGTTCCAACATTATCAGTGGGGAGAAAAAAAAAACATTTTGAATAGAATATGTATTCTTTTTATTTTGAGTCTGCACTTAGAGCAATCAAGAGACTCCCTTAAAAGAATTTCCACTTTATCTTCAATCACATGCTTAAGAAACATTTGATTAAGACAAGCTAGTTGCTTTCAAGATTATAGATTTTTTTCCCCTAACATAACCAGTAAAATACTGTAAAAAAACCACCTAAAATACTGGCATGAACATAGGTATTAGAGACGCCAGAGACAACTCACCTAAGCAGAATTCAACCGCTTGAATGCACGACTTCTCATTTCAACTTGCTAGTAACAAACTAGCACTAAATGCAATTCTTGAAACAATACGGTATGCCATATGGCTAAAACTGGATATTAAAATTGAGAATATCAATTACCAATCCACTAATGCTGAGAGCCAAAATCCGTGGACAGTAAGAATTTAATCCAATTCACTGACTAAAACATGAGCTGAGCCTGACATAGAGAAGACAAATCTATTGCTGGTTTCACAGAAAGCCAGCAACTCCAATTTTTTATTGCAAGAAGGACAAAACTAGCTAAATGTAACACTTCCTTAACATTCCTAACTACAGCAATAGGCATCACAAGAATCTGCAAAAGCAACACAAGTTTCATATGAATTGGCATCTTGTTTCACACTGATTGGGAAATCATAACTAAGTAACTATTTAAGAAGAAACAGTTATAGTTGTTTTCCACAGGACCAAATCGAAGCCTCCAAAGCACCAGGAAGTTATTACACACTGCAGCCAACAACATCTTGCTTCATCTCAGGAAAAGGCATCCTACAAACACAAAAGATATACATTCCTACTGTAATTAAAGGATCCTGAAAGTAATTGTATTAATTGAAGGATTTTCTTATTCTAAGTATATTTTTATTCTAAGTTTAATTGTTTTAGTTTTAAACTTTTTAATAGCTGTAAAGCATGTATTCTTGGATGATATTAAGAATAACGCTACACAAAATTCTACACACTTCCTAATTATACAAAACTTTATTGGTTACTTACACAAGAGGAATTCTCATTAAGTCTAAATACAACATTTGCAGATTTCCATGAGGTATGGAGGTGATTTAAAAGCTGTTCTGCTTGGATTTACTGTGGAATTCTAACTTTACGTATTGTCAAAGATTTCATGCTACGTACTGACCTAGCAGCTGCAAGGACTAAACAAGGATAAATGCAGTTTATCTTACCCAATACAGAATCCCACTTCACCCTACTCCTTTCTGATCCTGTACTGAAAGGCCAAAATACTAATACCAAAAAAACCTGCACAACTAGTTTCAAGTTCAACAGCACATTAAAAGTACCATCAAATGGGATTAACAGTTTATTGGACAAGTATCATTGATTAAAATATTGTTCTTGACATACTAGAGGAGTAACATGCATTCAGCTAATTTCAGCTTTAGGGTTTTTTTGCTTTTAAAAACCCCCCCCCGAACAAAACCCAACAGCACAAGCCTCAACTGCAAATTAGCTCTTCTGCTTCCTAGCTTCCTTCTGTATGAACTACAGCTGGGCTATTACAGTAAACTAACGAACAACTGAGTATACATTAAGTCATAGATAAACGGGACTAAAAAGGTTGATATTACCAAAGGTTTGGAGGTCGTTTGAATACAGGAGACATAACAAGCATTTCTTATTTTTCTTGCTTGGTAGTACATTATTTTAAGCCTGAGTCCAGTATATCAAATATTAACCAAGCTATTTTATTTAGGCTACCAAAGTTAAGAAGCCTGGCACTATAGTGAAATATCATAAAAGTTACAAACTGAAAGTCCATTTTTCTTAAAAGATACTAAAAACCACACATAAAAGGCTTTAGAATTTTGTAATGTCATTTTAAAATACTTCTAAGACAAAGAACTGTTAATATCCCCAAAACCTTTCTTATTCTTTCCCATAAAAAGAACAGTTACCTAGAGCATGACAATAATTCCGGGTCAAAAGCAGTTTTAAAAGCCTCCCCAAATTGTCAGCATTCTGAAGCAGATGGGAGACTCTTTTGTTTTACAGAAACATAACTGTCTGCACGGGGTCTGATGATTACCTGGCTAGTAGAGAACCAGCAACAGTACACAGCCCCAGCAGAGTCTTTGTATACCTGTGCTCTAGGTTTAAAATACTGTTTTTCAGCAACAGGCTTAATAAAAACAAAGAACATTTTGATGGTATTAAGCAGGCGCTGCAAGGTAAAAAAGAAAATCATATGTCACCCCTTTATCCAGTAAGAGCCTATGTGAACATTTCAATAAAACTATTTACTCCTCCCACCTAGTTCCTATCTGGAGAAGCTCACAAAAAATTAAGAAAAAACCCCCACAGATTTCTTGCAACAATCTTCCAAATGCTCCTCCTATCCCCACCCCAAAAAAAAGAAGAAAGCAAAGAGAACGAGAAAGTAAATCTAAAATACAATTACGAAATAAGATCTAGTTTGGCAAAGCTGTGGTGAGGAGGAGTTGAAAAATGAGAGCTGCCTTGCTGCAAACGCCATCTTGTTGCAGCTATTGGGCCCAGGCACAGAAAGATCCATTCATTCACAGCAAAAAGAAAATCAAACACACACCCTGCCTAATCTGCAGCCACCAAAACAACTACACTATTATCACCCCTTCTCTTTCGCCTCTCCTAAAGCACACAAGGGAAAAAATTAAACTGATATATTACATTTAGAACAAATTTAGATCTTAATATAACATCTTCGTTTTCTCACATGTATTTCACATACACATCGACAGCATTTTGTCTTGATTCACATCCTTGTGTTTAGTAAATCAGCTTAAAATACGGGATAAATCTCTCACGATTAGGTGTGGATATTTTACAGCAGCAAAACCTTTAATTTTTCAGTCTTAAATCACCTCTCCAAGTTGAGCCAACTATTCTCAAAAGCGGTTTCAATAATCACTTAAGCCTTACATTTACAGCCCTTTCCTCCTATTTTCTACTGTGGAGACAATACATAATAACGTGGCAGTCGGCATCCTAGAAAGGATGCCTTATTTAAAATAACGAATCCCAACCGTGACTTTGTGGGAGAATAATGAAATATCACATTCGTTAAAATTTCAGTTCATCTTCAGGAATGATAAATTGACATCTTACAACCACCTCTATATCATTCTGATTTTCTTCTGGACAAGGGTTTTTTTAATAAAACACCTCGCCTCTTTCATATTTACATGCAAGACTTTATACCTCTTCATTTCCTACAAAGCTGTAGAATTAAAAATCCTACACCTTAAATATCCCTTGTATGGATGAAAAAAAATAATACTGAAAACCTTTCGATAATAAACTGGAAATGGAAACAGTATTTTTAACAGCATTTACGAGGAGAAAACTCCATTTTTCTATTGTAGCAAACACCCTCCATGATCTTCATTATTGCTGCTACGGGCAGACAAAAATATGCAGCACCGTAAGACATGGGGGAACAACAAATATGCCGTCTAAATCCATCCTCGGTTCCGATTTTAAAGAGAACAAAACCTTCTCTACCCCTCCCTCCCCCCGCACACACAGCATGAACCCAATCTGCGAGCCCTTCGCCGGATCGGGGGCTGCTGGAAGCAGTCTTACCCTGTTTGTCTCACCCCCGTCTCCTCTTAATCAGTTTTCCACCATTACAGCAGACACACCATAGCTTTTTCTTGAATCTCTCTCCAAATATTCCCTCTGCCGGCTAGATGGCTCGGGAAACTCGCTTTTTGTATCTTAACGCGTACAAGAAAACACCCCAAACCGTCTAACAGAGACCACTACAGCGTAATTATAATTAAAAATGGAACCCCGCAAGATCCAAGGTCTCCTCCCTTTTCGCCTTAAAGCCTTCAAGAGAGAATCAGTCCCACCCCCACCTTTTTCTCCTCCTCCTCCTCCAGCTACAAACACACTTCTTTTTTAGGGGAAGCTGGAGCACCGAGGAGGTGGGGAAGCGCGGGGGAGGGGGGCTATTTCCAACCCCGCCATGCTAAGAGGTGGACAAACCATTAGCCGCCCTTCTCCTCTGCGGGGGCCGCGAAGGACGGGTGGGCGAGGAGGAGGGCCCGGCCGCGGCGAGGGGGGCCCGGCCCGCTGCCCAGGCGACGGGAGAACCGAGGGAGCGGCGGAAGGGGAGGACGAAGGGAAAGGAGAAGTGCGGCAGCGGGGAGGAAGAGCGGGGGAGGGGAGCGGGGGACGGGCGCAGCCGCGCAGAGGAAGAAGGAGCCGGGGATGAGGGGGAGCCGGGGCCCGCCGCCGGCGGGAAGATGGCCTCAGGGTGGGGCCGGGGGCTCGGCGAGCCGGGCGGCGGCGGGAAGGCGCCGGGGAGGGCGACGAGGCTTTTGTGCGGACCCCCCGCCCCCCGCCTCTCTCCCCTCAGAGGGTTACCTGCCCTGCCGGCCGCTGCTCATTAACCGGGCCGGTACGTCCGTCGCCCGCGGCTCCTGCCCGCGTCCCGCCGGCCTGGGGAGGGGAAGGGGGGCGGAGGAGGAGGAGGAGGGGGCGGAGGAGGAGGGGAGCCGCCCGCGCTCTGCCCGGCGGGTCCCGGGGAGGCAGCAGCGCCGGCCGGGGAGCCGAGTCGGAAGGAGAGAGCCGCGGGGGAGGGGGGTGTCGCTGGGTCTCGACTCCTCCTCGCACGCCGGGTGCCCGCTCAGCTCCCCGCAGCCATCGGGAAGCGAGAGCCTGGGCGCGGTTAACCTCCCCCCTCCGCCCCGCCCGTGCTGCCCGGCCGGGAAACCCCGGCTCGGCTCGGCTCCCGCCCCGCCCCGCCGCCGGCCCACGGCACCGCCCCGCCCTACCCCCACCGCTCTGCCGGGCGGCGGCAGCAGCCGGCGCAGGTTCCGCCGAGCGCAGGCTCCGCCGCGCCGGGGGCCTCGCTGCCTCCACGGGGACCCGCCGGCGGGGCCGCGGCCGCGGGCCGCGCTCCCCGGGCCCCCCCGCGCGCTCGCGCAGGCGGGCAACGCCCTTCCAGTCAGTCAGTCAGTCAGGGCGGCGGGAAGGGGGCCGCGCCGCTGCCCGTCTGCCGCCTCCCGCCCATGGCGGCTTGGTTCGGCCCCGCTCCCGGGCGCTTCCTCCCCGAGCGCGAACAAAGGCCGCGGGCGGGCGGGGGTGTTTCGCTTCTGCCCCGCCGCGCCCAGGCCGCCCCTGCAGGCCGAAAACAAGTCTTGAAAAGCCTGGCGTGAACAAAAGAAAAACAGAGCGGAAAACAGAACCCCGCAAACGGCGTTATTTAAGTAGAGAATCTCCCAGAGAGAGCAGGGCTCGGGGGAGGAGCAGATGCCCCTTCACCACAGTAAGACAATGTTCAATGTGAGAACTGTGGACTGCTGAGCACGACTGAGGGCGGGGGTGAGGGCCGCAGGTCTTAAAACGCTAGTAGCAAGCAGTAAATACCTTTATATTAGCATCTTTCCCTCAGAACTCGACAACACTGACAATTTAGTAGGCTTACAACTTCTTTTTTTCTAACATCACCTACAAGGGTACGTGCATAGCCAAAGTTTCTAGAGCCGCCTTTTCATGTTCTTCTCACAGGATGAGCATCCATCTCTCCTCTGGAAGGCATTGCAGAAAAGAGCAAATCGAACAAAAAATAAGCAAACATAAAAAAAAGCAATTTCTGTTTTACAGACTGGGCCTCACATAAGCCAGGCAGGACAGATGCCACCAAGATGGAATCGTTTCACACCAGCACTCACATACTAAAACATTATTACTTAATAATGGAAAGTAAGTATACGTACAGTATTGCAACGCTTTTTCTCCTATCAACAGGTCTAAATCTGGGTTTTTTTTCCCCTTATTTATTTATACTTTGTTAAGAGGTGAGATTACCTTACTACCCAAATAGGTTTACAATAAAAGGCAAAGAGACCCAAATAGCAAATTTTGAATTAAAAACCTATCCAGAGAGAATATGTTGTAATAAAATTAAAAAAAATAATAAAAAAGGTTGAAGAGACCAATACTTCTTCTGCAAACTCTCCCCCTAGTAGTTGCTTGCTTCTCCAGTATTTAAAACAAACTGTTACTTGCCATCATGCTTTCTGGGAAGGTAGGCGTGGTTACCTGTAATTAGTAAGAGAAAGAAGAGGTTTGCCAATTAAACTGTAGCAAAGTGGGTTGGCTATTATTCAGGTTGTCTGTTATGAATAACTATTAGATCCTGGTGTGGTTAAGCCCTTGTTTTATAATAATCGAATGTTTGTTTTTAAATAACCTGTATGCTGTGCTAAAACTTTAATTCTTTGCCCTGAGATTTACAAATAACAAAATGAGAAATTTACTGAAATTAGAATAAAGGATTCTTGAATTATAGTCCCAAATTACTTATATTCTGTTCAGTAACCACAAGGAAATAATTTCTGTTCCACCCCAAAAGAAATACGCATGCATGTACATCGTGGACAGTAATTACCCCATTAAAATCTGTGGAACCACATGTATGCGGGTTGGGGATGTTCTTGAGATTGGGGCTAGAGATTCATCTAGCATTCCTAGCTGCAAAATACTGATTAAATGTAAGTGCTTAAGAAACACCACAAGTTTATTGGATATTTTCAAAGTTTTCTAGAGATTTCAAAAGCAGTTACACACATTACTGCAATATTTAAGTCAAAAAGTCTCAGGGAGATTTGTAGTAGGCAAGTTGCATGATTTTTTTTTTAATTTTTCTTTTTTTAGTTAGAGATTGCTTTTATGCAATGCAGAGATGCCCTTTTGGGGATAGACCACGATTTGTGTGGAAAAGAATGACGCCTCACTGCATCAGGGGAAAAAAAGGTATGATACGTAAAGGATTAAAAAAAAAAAAAAAGGAAAAACCTTGTTTTGCTAAGGCAAATTCATAAGTCTTACCAGATTTTGTGGAAAATTTTCAGCTAACACTGGATCATACAGAAGAAATCTGTGTAAGGAATAAAAGTAATGTTCTAAGGTTCATGGGAAATAGTAAGTACCATTTTGTTTCTTTGAGAGAGTAGTGGCATTGAGATTTTGTTATTGGACTAGAAGAATTGTTGTATGAATTAACTATACCGTAATAAACTAATGCATGCTTTTTTCCCATTGCACGTGCCTTATCATACAAATACTTACTGCTTTTCTTCTTTATAATTCCCTTACATGCTTCCAGTAACAGGACAATTATAGTACCTAAACTTTTTTTTTTTTTTTTAAATAAAGTACACATTCAGATCTTATCCTCTCCTAGGAATCTCTAATTTTTTTTTGCATTCTAATTTTTATGCATGCTCTGTTTTATGAGAGCTAAAGGGAATTTCTGTCCACAGGTCTGTGCTCTGCCACCTCTTTAAATCCATGGAATTCAGGTAAGGAAACTAGACCGGCCAAATGTGTTTATACATGCTGAGTATAACCACATATATACATAACTAATTCTTTCACCACACCTATTCTTTTGTAAAAATACAACTGTTGCAGTAGTTCCTGTTTCTCATCCAGTGACTTAATTATATCTTA
Organism: Nipponia nippon; assembly: GCF_047370975.1. Classification (NCBI taxonomy): domain Eukaryota; kingdom Metazoa; phylum Chordata; class Aves; order Pelecaniformes; family Threskiornithidae; genus Nipponia; species Nipponia nippon. The sequence goes on from NW_028262335.1 coordinate 7,229,680, forward strand.
GTCTCTAGTGCAAAATTTGATTGATATATAGTTATACTACTAGTACGAAGAGGGATTATGAAGATTAGAAATGGTTGTTCACAGGGTGGGGAGTTGTTTCAGGTGGGGTGGATGGAGTTGTTTTGTTTTGTTTAGTAAATCTCACTGGCCAAATCAGTTTTGCTGCATTTGAAAATCTTTCAGAAGAATCATACGTTACTGTGTGCAATGTGGTGTTTAATTCTGATGTCTTCATATAGTCCTGTGCTGGAAGCTACTGCATATGTATTATCTTTATTTTTTTAATGGCATTTTTTTGCATGTGCATACAGATACATATAGAAACCGTCCTAGATTGTACAATTCAGTGGAAGAGTGCAAATCACCAGAAATAAGTGGGCTTATTTGATGTATGAATTTATCTGTTTCTGTATATTAAAAAAATATTGTTTGTAACTAAAAATTTAGCTGAAAATATCTGCTAATAGCTGAAGATCTAATATACATAAATAACATAACCAATTCTTTATGTTTTTTTGTTAGTTCACTTTGAAGTAGCTAATATAGCCAAAGCAAATTAAAATACCTGAAATAGGTGGGAAATGCAACACAAATTTCACAAAATAGTGAAAGTTCTCAACCCTGAGTCTTCCACGTATGCTAGGACTAGGTCAGCTGAAGCAAAAATAGAAGCTTCTCTCCTGAAGCTTGGTTTAGATCTAAAGAAAACCTCTCCTGTAAGCAGGTTGCTCCATAGTTCTCAGTTGCAAAATTTCTTGCACCTTTTTCTCAATCAGCTGATATTAACCCCTTTATAGAGAGCATACTGAATTAGATGAACCTTTAGGCAGTTTCACTAGTTTGTGTGTTTCTTCAGCTGTTTCAAACGTGATGACAAAACTAGCCAGAATCTGTCATACCTGGTATGCTACTGCAACACCTGGGGTTTTTGCAGGCTGCTCTGCCATTCCAAACCTGCACGTTACAGCACCGCTATAGCACACTGGTGGTGAGGCTGTGAAAAATCATTGTTTCAAGCCTTTTGTGGAATACAAAGAAGTTGGTTGTTAAAATGAAAAATGGCTGTCTCAGTATTACTGTGAAACTTTTCCAAATGGGGAACAATTATGCCACGCGTAGTTTTTTACTTTTACCAACTCCTGATTAATAGGGCATCTGCTTAAACAGAGCCAATGATTGCATACACATCAAAAGTTGCTTTCTAGCTTTCAGCCTCCAGGCTCTGCTTTCACTCTTACATGCGTGTGACTGCCATCAACAGGTAAAAATGAAGGCTACTGAGAGGCTTTAAAATGTTTGTGAAATACAGACTTGGGAACTTTGACAACCAAAAATGCCATTTTTCTTCCCTCCTCAGCAAAGGTCTTGCACTGCATAAGAGAGAGGGAGTACTTCCAGGGAGTGGAAGTCCTGGAACGTTTCCTGTGTACTGGTCTTCTCACTTATGTGTCATGGTCAGCAGATCTGTAAAACTTTGTCTCACATCTGCAGGATGCCACATGATGAAACTCAGTGGCTCAGATAGCCATGTGTGTCCTCTTCAGACATCTCCTCCTATTCGGAGGCAATAACCTTCAATCGAATGTGTGGACTAGGCAGGTTATGTTAATGAACTGTTTCAGGAATCCCAGCTACGCTTTCTGTGAGACATATGGCTGTATCTTTAACGGTCAGGCAATTAGAAATACAGAGATGGAGGGTACAGTTGAATTTTTGAGTCTAGTAGCTCATATGACAAGTAACCATGCCATGTGATAGCCTTTGAAAGCTGGGGAAACTTCACATTCAAATTAGTTTCTTTGTTTTTTCCCCTTTGCTAATCCACTTGTAATGCAATTTGCCTCTCAAAGCCTTATTGCATTGTTTAGAAACAGTGAAATTTACTCAGTTAATGATGCCATAATGCATACTGCAGTACTTTTGGAGGCATCTGTATCAGATCTTTGTCAGTGTAATAGTTAAAAAGGCAACTGCTGCTTTTCTTAGGCTGCAGGAGTAGGAAGTCTTGTTCAAAAGCAAAAAGATAGAAGGACAGATATCGCATAGTCCTGGGAGAAGGTGTTCTTGTTCAAGGAGAAAAGCAAGAATGTAACTTGATCCCCAGTGTATTAATGAGTATGGGGTTTATTCACATTTTATTGAATGTTTTGTCAGGATTTCTGTAATTTCTTAGAAAGTAATTCATTTTTGCATACAAATAGCATTGTTACTGCATTGTTATAATCAAAATTTACATATCGTTATCTGAGCAAGTATACTGCATGATTCTTACGATAACTCAAGATGCACCTGGACTCAGAAAGAACAACTGTCAAAGAGGCGTAAGTTATGCTTTCTAAAGAAAGGGTGAAAATCAGCACTTCTCAAAATTGCATAGCTCCTCAAATGGTAATAAATAATTATGTTTTGCCTACTTCTCTATTTGTGACTTCTATGTGAGTGTTTCTAATGGACTTACCCAAAATAACAGCTCAAAGGACCACCTCATATTCCAGACTCAGACCAGCACTATTTCCCATTCTGGAATATTTTGTCTGCCTTTGTGTCCTTTGATTTCTATAGTGTGTATTCTATTATTTCTATGAATCTCTGCAGTTTAGTCATGTGATTTTTGATCTTGTTTGAAGTTCTCACTCCACCAAAATTAAATTAAGGTTATACAATGTTTCCATTTCAGCTATGCTTCAGTCCCAAGTCTATTCAGAGTATCAGGAACTCTTTTTTATTATTATTTTATTTTTTTAAAATTGATTCAGAACTGTTCCAACCTGTTGTTATTTGCCAGTTCTTTAACAATTGAATGAAAATCATGGCTGCTATTTTCTAAGCAAGGACCCAGGTAGCAGAGTATCAAGATCGTTCATTAAGGAAAATAAATAAATAAAAGCATACTGAATAGAAATACTCAGCAAGGCCAGGCAGAGGAAAAAGTAGGAATAACTCGGTCTCCTTAGTTACATTCTGCATTCTCACCGTTTCTTTCAGTTTGCCTATTACTATGGAACAAAAGAGTTATTTTAAACTCATTCTGAGAACAAAGCATAAAATTAGCAAAACTGTTTTAGTCTGAAGAGAATATAATTGACAAGATTTAAAGGAAGGGGAAATGTTTTGAGAGCCTTCATGTAATGTAGGACAAAACAGCAGGAAAATCTGTATACCTGAGTTTCCTAACTAATACAGTCTTGGAAGATGATAGTGAACTTCTTACTTATGGTATGGATTAGAATGGTTTATCTGTGAAATGGATTCAAGAACAGTTAATTCAGAATTGTTGAGAGACTTCGCAAGTCGCTTCAAAATCCTTCCATTGTTGTCTGTAAGCAAAGTAGAACAGAGTTGTGAAGGCCCACGCCTTTCCTATAGATTTCATTCTACTGCATCAATGTACATCTATGTTACTGTGAATGTAATAAGCACACCTATTACGTGACTGTATACCTCATTTTTGACAGAGGCAGAATAAGCTATATGGGGACAGTATACACCAGTCTACCTATGTCCTAAAGAGCATTATATGTAGTCTTATTTTCTCATGAATTATGGCTGAGGTCATTTAATTTCCAGGGAAAACCCTTGTTCCTATTGCCTTGTGACCCATTTAGAAATCAATGCCATAAGCATCTCTGACTTCAACAATCCTAAAAATTTATTGCTTAGTTCCTAAGTGTGATTGTTATGTTTAACATACCTTGAAGCATTTTCCAAAGCCAAAAAATATCACTACTGTTGTCTTAGACATAGGAAACTGATGCATAATGATGTGAAATTATTTAGCCACTACACCCAGCAGTTTATAGAAAGAAGTGAGATGAAATGTTAGGGTTGCTTGAACCTGGATCTAGTATTCCTCCTTGCAGTCAGTGCCATGATTTTGTACTGTGATGCAATCTTACAGTGTGATACAAATATGTAATTTTGTAATCTATATTTATACCTGTTCAACAAAATAACAGAACTTCACTGCTGGGAGTAAGCTCTGTTCTGAATTTTCCTGTATGTTCATCTTCCAACCTTGAAACATATATGGGTGTCTTAAGGGTGGTCCAAGCCTGTACAGTTGTCAACCACTTTCCCTTTTTTTTTTTTTTCTTCTATACCATCCCAGTTTGAGAGCGCCAGGAGAATAGGGTTTTGGTGCTTTTTTCCTACAATCAGAATGGTATCAGAGCTCTTTTCCGTGTGCTGGGGATAGTACAAGGTCTTGTTCTGTTTTTCCTTCATATTCAGGTGTGTGTTACTCGTTTACATTTTTTGCTGTACCTTTAAACTTGGCAAGCCATAGCTCGGCTTTTGAAAGTCCTTTGGCGCTCCCAGCAGAGAGGCTGCCCTACCTGGGCCAACAGATATTTTTTCCAACATGATGAAATCCCTTAGTGGCATGGAACAAACATAGCTGGCATTGCAGTGGCTTGAATCACAGCAAACATCACTAGGAACAGGGGAGAATATAAAATAGTACCTGAACATCTTTTTCAAAATCTCATATCCTGTACTGAGCATAGGTCATTCAGAGCTGAGGTGGAACTGAAGGAGTAAGTGTACAGATATGTAGAAGCAAGTAAATGGAAGTATGTTTTCCTGTATGAACACCTATCCTGCAGCTATAATAGCAACAAAGGGCATTGTTGTAATAATCTTGGAGATCAGATTCTACACACACACATACATATATAAATACACACATGCATGCACACAACCAACTGCACACCTGTTGGTATTCCTTTAAGTAAGCTTTTCAGTAACATTTCAGTTGCATGAATGCTGATTAAGCAGTTGGAGTAAAAGCTCAAAGCCTGTATGTCCCCATTTAAAGGGACTTTCCTCAAGGGGATCATCATCTTACTGAGCAACTAACAGAAAAACAACTGGTACCCTGGAGATGCTGAGAATCCACATTGAGAATTCAGCCTAGCTACTAAACTTTCCATGACATCAGACACGTCAGACCTGCAGTGAAGTTTGCCTGCAAGAAATACCTCCAAATACAAGAAAAAAATTGCTTACCTAGCTATGTGTCAGATTCCTATAGAGCATTCTTCCATCCATGACATAACGGTTTCAGAAAGCAGGCACAGGTGTGTGCCCCAGGGAAGCAGCTACCAAGCGCTGGAATTACCGATGAGAGCATTGTTCTCTCAAAGAGCCTTACCTTATTTCATTGCTGCAGTTGCAGGAAAGCTTCAGTGCTGTTGCAGATTCCAGGATCCAGAAAACAAAAGCTACATTCATAAAGCAAAAAATATTTGGAGTAGGGGGACTTGTACCACTGTCCTTGGAGAATCTATGTTTAGTCAAACAAAGCCTATTTGTGATACAGGAAAGGGATAAAGCATGCTTAGAAAGTTCAGTAGTCATTAATTTAATCACAATAGGTAATAAAATGACTGTAATGGTTGCATCCCGTACTTCAAAAGTAAGCATTTATTTGGGAGAGTGTACTGGGACTGAGCAAAATGAAGGATAATCTGAAAAATGGGTAGACTTCCATCATCCATATTAAGCAAAATTGGCAACTGAATTCAGCCCAACCACTTGGTTCTTGCAGTGGAAGAGAACTCAGCAAAGAACAAAAATGCATGCTAATCTTATTATTTCAGAAGCAGCTCCAGAAAAATCTGTGTGATTGTTATATAAGGTGTGTAGGGGTTATTCATAGGCTGTATGACAATGTAGGCTGTTGTTTAAGTGGCCCTAAGAGCTTTAGGGACTGAGGATACAAAATGGTTAAATGACACGGCTGGGCATGAAGTTGTGAGAGAAGCAACAAGAATCACCAGTCATCAGGTCCCATGGTGCATGAGTCTGGTTACGCGTACTCCCTGCTGTACTGGTCTTGGACAGGAAAGCACTGCATAGAAAACCTAGAAGAGAAAAGTGGTTCCAATGGTACATTAAACCGCAACCCGAGCAGGCTAAATGATACAGTGATTCCGAGAAAGACCTGCGTGTTGCATTTCCTTACTCACCAGAGCAGAAGGAATTAGTATGAGAAATTTGTGAAGATCATGGGAGGAGCAGAAGGGACAAGTTTCTTTACAGAATTGAGTTGAAAAAAGCACAAGCTCATGGAATCAAAGTATGAACATTCAGGACCCCATCTACCTTGCTGTTCAGTTGCTGCTAAGAACGAAAGAACTTGCGGCAAAGGTCTACACTTCTTGTCTCTCTAAGAATTCATGTCCTTTGAACAAGAGGGTGGGGCGAGTCTTCTAATTTACAAAAAGAGAACTTTCTTGTGACCTCTGGCATTCTGTTACAGTAAACATCCCAAATCTCAAACCACTTGTCAAAGATCCCAATTCTGCAAAACCCTTTCTTGTGAGCACCTGTTAGAAAAAAATGTGCTTATAAAATTCATGTTTCCAAGCAACAAAACAAAACATACATAAAGCGAAACATCTCTCAAGCCACTACCCAAGGGAACTGACAGAGGCAGTTGCCTAGTTCGTAGAGTCTGATTTTCAGAGGCTGAGGAATACTATTGCAAGAGTTCAGAGATTTTAAGTTACACGAACACACAATATGCAGGAGTTTTACCCCGTCTTAACAGCCAGAATTTCACTGTGCATGCTTGAATGCTTAAGCTGGTTATAAAAAAAATACAAGAGCAAATACCATCATGAACAGAGAGGTGAGCATACACTCCAGCCTTACTTCCCATGAGCTCGGCAACTTCAGTTACTCAGCACTGGATAAAAAGGAACATACATAGTTTCTCAAATTTATTTTAAAAATTTATACAGCAGTAACTTTCTCATTTTATTCCACCTTTTCCCCAATATCCACAAACTGGCTTGATACAAAATTCTGTGTTGAAATCCATAAAATGTACTTTTGTTTTTTAGGTGCTGGCTTGTATTTCTCAGGGAAATAACTCCCATTGACAACACTGGAAATAAGATGTTGGCTGTATTGTCTTTATACACAATATAGACCTCTCCATACTGTGCGTTTCAAATATCGTATCTTAGCATCTCCTTGGTGCTAACAGTTGTTTATGAATGTTGTCATTTACTTTAAAGGAAATCTAACTTCTGTCGTCTTCTTATCCATGCTTCCACTATCTTTATAACTCTTTGGCTCCCTCCAGGGATGTCAATAGATGGTTTGCTTTCTTAGTCGGTTATCTTGTTTAAAGAAAAATCCATTTACAGTTTATCCTGCCTGCAGAACAGTCTTATTGATAGTTCCCCCATATAGCACAAAAGAAATGGGTTATGGCTGCTTCAAGAAGATGAGCTGGAAATTCCAGAGTGGGTCTCTAATCTTTTGAGTTTTATTCTTGGCTTAGCTGTGGAGGCTGATTTTGAATGAATTATTTAGCTCCTTTGCTTTATATACGCCAATGGGGAATGGACATAGTAGTGCGCAATGGTACTGCAAAACTTAATCCAGCAATGCTTTCGAAGTACTTCAAGATTCTTGGATTGGAAGAGGAAGAAATTGTAACTATTGTTGCTGCTGTTACTGAATTCTGTTTCTCAGCTCTGGAAATAGGATTCAAAATTCATTGGCAGGGATATGGGATGAGAAAAGTTACGATCCTTCTCCTGTATTTTGCGAGATTTGCATGTGGAAATATCTGTGTGTGTTTGAGCCAGTAGGAAGTTTCTCTCTTGGGAAGAATTAATGCTTTAGTAAATAAACAGCAAGCAAAACTGAGTTTTTATACAAAGACAATTACACGTAATGGAGAAAAAGTAAGCCCCTCTACATGTATATTTTTTTGCTTAGTCAAGCCAAAATATTTATTGAAGAAATAATTTTGATGGGAAATATTTTGATAAACATTAAAACACAAATGGATTTGGACTAAGAAGTTCTAAAGGGTCAAGAAGCATATTCAAAAAATAGATAATCAAAGTAACATAAACTGCCCACTTTCCCCAATGGCAACATGTCACCATAAACAAACACAAAACTAGGAGGAAAACCCATAAAGAAAGAGTATTCTCCAAAAACCTTTAACTGAACAAACTAGTTTCAGAACTGATAATAAATTCTATTTGTAGGCGATTATTGCGTGTTGAGTTTTGATGCTTGATTAAAGACATTTTTACTTGAGAACTGTAACAGCTGGAAACCAGGTTTTATATTATACTGTGAGCAACACGCTGACAAATTTCTTACCTACAAAAGCTCAGCAACAGAGCTATAATATTGCCTATGTGCATTTAGGCCGAGTTATCCTGTTATAGAATCATAGGATCATTTATGTTGGAAAAGACCCTTGAGATCATCGAGTCCCACTGTTAACCCAGCACTGCCGAGACCACCACTAAACCATGTCCCCAGGCACCACGTCTACCCGGCTTTTAAATCCCTCCAGGGGTGGGGACTCAGCCCCTGCCCTGGGCAGCTTGGGCCAGGGCCTGACAGCCCTTTCACTGAAGAAATTTTTCCTAATATCCAACCTAAACCTGCCCTGGTGCAACTTGAGGCCATTTTCTCTCATTCTATCGCTTGTTCCTGGGGAGAAGAGACCGACCCCCCTCAGCTCCAGCCTCCTTTCAGGCAGTTGCAGAGAGCGATGAGGGCTCCCCTCAGCCTCCTCTTCTCCAGGCTGAGCCCCCCCAGCTCCCCCAGCCGCTCCTCCCCAGCCTTGTGCTCCAGCCCCTGCCCCAGCCTCGCTGCCCTGCTCTGGCCACGCTCCAGCCCCTCCATGGCCTTCTTGGGGTGAGGGGCCCAGCGCTGAGCACAGCATTCGAGGGGCGGCCTCCCCAGTGCCCAGCACAGGGGGTGCGATCACTTCCCTAGTCCTGCTGGCCACCCTGTTTCTGATACAACCCAGGGTGCTATATATTACTGATGTGTATTATGTTAATGCAATAAAACATAAAGACCATTGTATCTTTTGTGAATTTTAGCATACTGGTACCAGTAGGGATCTGCATTAGTAATATAATACCAGCAGAACAGTCTAGAGAATTGTTGATGCGTCCTATTTTGAGGTTATGGATCCTAGCCTGCAAGTAAATAAAATTCCCCACTAAGTTCAGTGACTCCTGAAAGCTTTAGAACATCCTAGTAAAGATTCAGCATTATGAAAAACTGACATATCAATATGCTATTCAGCACTTAATTAAAAAGATACCAAAAATATGGTGACAATTTCAAATCAGTGAACTTACTGCAGTATTTTGAACAGCTCAGATTACTGTATAGTACTTTAAAGAATAGTTTTCTTTCCTTTGAATTTAGTATTACAAAAAAGTAATCAAATGGTTTCATTTCCCCATGTTTCTACCTTTTATTTAGTTTTTTAGTCCTATGTATTATGGGCTACCATCATAATGTACCTACAGATAATTTAGCTTGGAAGGGATTTAAAAACACCACCTTAGAGAACAAGCCAACCTTGAAAAAACAATTCCTATCAGTAACACCTTGTAGTATTAGAAATAAGAAGTGAATGTACTTCTCACTATTTAAAACGTGAGTTTCTGCTTTGAGTTCATTTATTTTTATGATCAGATTAGTCAATTTCAATTTTTGCATCTCCCCGTAGTTCTATACTGGGGTTTAAATCCTCATAACAAATGTAATACAAATAAAGATGAATGACATTTTCAGTGCTTTTAATAAAACCTGTTTCCACTGCCAAAATTAATGTTGGAGTCAAAGCTAAAAGCACTGTGTGGTTTACTAATATGCCCCAGTCAGCAGATCTGCATCTAGTACAGCATTACCCTTTGGCATTTGTTATTGACGGTACTGCTGTTTATTATTTATTAATCTCTATTTCTCTGAGCGTCTGAATGTGGCTGAAACTCAGTGATTCTTTTTGTATTCTTTTTTCTTGTATGAATAAGTGAATGACACGGTATGGATTGTAAACACTCACTGCTTCCCAAAGCAAGCAATTGCATTTGGCACTGAGGTGGCTCCCCTTTTTATGCTTTCAGATTTTGACTTTCTGCCAGCCTTGTGGTAGGCTGCATGTTAGTAACACGTGCCTCATAAGACAGCTGTCAAATATGATTCAAGGGCAGCGTTCTGCTCTATCTGTACGGACTGCATTAGTTTGTTTTCAATACTGCACTTGCTCAACCTGTGCTACAGCTAAAACCAGATCTGTGTACTTACTCCTGCCAGCATATGTATGGCAGTCAGAGAAGCGAGGGGAGATCTTAGGAACAGAAAGATTCAGTCCGGGGGGGGCTAGAAGAGCTATAGCTCTCTGCTTGTGCTCCTCCTAGTATAACTACTCAGAGCAGTCTGCATTCTGGATCACGCGATGAGCGATTAGCTGTTCGGGCCTCTCTCCCCCATTCATACTGCAGCTGTACGGATGTCTATTCTAGCTATACTGGTGAAAGGTACTGAAGCAGGTGCTGCTACTGTTCTTTTTCCCAGTATAGCATGTTCTGTTCTGGAGATCGGTTGGTGGTAGAATAAACTACGCTTGGTAGAGCTTAGTCATACACGCTCTGCAAATACAGCATGCTGGTTTTGTTATACCAAGAGAGCATTCTTGTGGGGAATATATACGCCATACACTGAAGCACTAGTAGCATAGCCACACATCCCAGAGATAGCTCAACAGGCAAATTCCAGAACGGAAAGCATCATAAGCTACATCAGTGCATTGCCATACTTCAATTTAGCCCTGGTGTACAGCGCTTCACTACCATGGCTATATTGCTCCTGTGATCCTAGCGAGGATCTTTGCACATATACATATGTACCACAAAGTGGTGCCAGTTTCTACAGACCTAGCTCAGAGGTCTTTAACATTGCATCACCCATTAAACATCATCATTTTCCTAGCATACTTAACATGCGTTTCCAGAGCTTAGTTATAACGTAGTTTGCATTTTTTCCTACCTATTTCAGCTTGAGGCTCAAACTAGACAACTGGACTGGACTGACCCTCAGCCTGGAGTCTAGCAAGTTGTTTTAAAAGGACACTGAAGCCTAGATAAAAATCTAGGAAATGAAATTAGGCTATTAAAATTAGTGATAGCTTAGGCATTGACTTGAGCCAGGCCTGGTTTTCCATAGTTTTTCTTACTCTGCAATTGTGGCAAATTTACATTATGGCTAAATTCCCCACTGTCATCAGTAAGAGTTTTGCCTAATTCACTGTGGAGGTGGGACCGAATGTCAATCAGAGTCACCGTTATCACCCGTTTTGATCACATTTGCTTTAGGGACTAAGCACAGCTCTGCGTGCAGTTACAAAATGCAACTGAGCAGCTCAGGATAGTTTTGGGATTAAGTCTTGTCATGAAGAACCACTGTCTTCTGTGCTGCCTGTCTTGAACACCTCAGCTGGAAGTATTGGGTATAGATGCAAACTGCTCTACAGTCGTAAGAGTTTTCACTCAGCACATGCAAGGCTTAAATATGTTCCCTGCTATTCTGCATATAAGGAGGTGGAGGAAGGAAATCTGGAGAGGAAGCTGAACTTCCTGTGCCAGAGATTTTATGCTGGAGCCTTCCCTGAATTCAAGACAATGTAGCAACAGCTTAACATATGAATCACTAGAACTGCAGACACACAGGATTTGAAGACAGACCCTTCTGTATCCACACCTGTGATTATGAATTTACAGAAACACACGAACGCCTAAAGAACAATATGACTTATTTTTGGACATAGCAGTTGCCTCTTCCATCCCCCACCCCATCTCCAGACTGATGAGAAACTCCCTCTTTTTTAGTTTCATTTCTCTGAATGTTGTTTCAGACTTGTGAAGTAGCCAATTTTGGCATCTGGATTCATCATGGGTACGTGGGTAAATGAGTGCACAAACTGATACACAAAAGAAACAGGCACCAAATGGCCGTCTTAAAGGACTGGGTCCAAGCAGACAAACAGGGGAGGCGAGAAGTAAGAAGGGCTGTATGTAATGGAAGTATCAACTGATTAGACACGTGCACACTTGCAGTTTTATGTTTTGTAATTATAAATGGATGAAGAAGCCACCAAACTAATCCCACAGATGCTCAAGCTATCCTGATTTTTCTTCTATTGTTTAATTACGTTAACATGTGTTACCTAGCATCTTGCACATCAATTAAAGGATTAAAGCTTAGGGCTTTGGGGATATAAGTTTTGTACTTGCAATAGTGGGATATGTTATTAAATAAAGAGGTAGGAATTGATCAGAAACTTTGATTTTTCTTTATTATTATGGCATAGCACTGTGCAGTGGGTTTACAGTATTACTAGCTACAATTCACATAAGAAAACAAGGACAAATATTTTTTGTCAATACCCAATCATTTTGATTGAAACCTGTGTGAGCAAGGACATGCTCTGATGAAATATGGTTTTCTTTTTGGTGACAATGAGATAAACTAGAGAAAGGAAAGGAAATATCTCTTCCTTTTCTGGCCTGGAAGAGCATTATCCTTTATGTTCTTTTTTTAATCCAGGCAATTTCCTGTACTTCTAAAGCATGATCTCCCACAGGAGGGGTATTTATATAGCATCTTCCACCCGAAAGCACCATGCAAACCAGTAGGAAGATAGCATTTCTTTTTCCTGCTTTCAAGCAGCTTATCCATTTCTAATTAAACAGTTCATGTAGATGCATCTCCTCTCTCTCCTCTGCTCTTTGTCTCATTTCATCTTGCCAGTTTTCTTACCGTTGGGACACAAATCAGCAGCATACTGAGCTGACCGCTGTAATCACAAGCTGGTGTTGAACTCGCACTGTATGAGATGATGCAATGTCAGTCTAAGTAGTGCAATAAAAAACATGGCATAGGTAGCATTAGCAAAGCCTACAGCCTGCCAGCACAGTATGAGGAGGCAAACAGAGTCATTAGGTATCTGGCTCACATGGTATTTCCCCTGGTCTGCTTTATGCAACTGTTAATTCTAGGCCAACGTTCAGTAGAAATATACTAAATGTCACACTTAAATGCAGGTGAAATTCCTGAACAATTTAGACAAGTTGGACAAAAGATGAGATTAAATATTTTGATGATTAAAGGACTGAAGCATCTTACATATGAGGAGAGGACAAGCAAGCTGGGATTCTTTGGCCTCAAGGAGCGGTGGTTCAGGAAGGATCTTATCAGTGTGTATGAATACCTGATGGGAAGGTGTAAAGAAGACAGAGACAGAGTTTTCTCAGTGGGCACCAACTGATGGGGTGAGCAGCAATGGGAACAACCCGAAATACAGGAAATTCCACTCAAACATTCAAAACAACTACTTTTACTCTAAGGGTGGTCAGACACTAGAACAGGTTGCCCGGAGAGTCAGTAGCATCTCCATCCTTGGAGAATTCAAAGCCAGATTGGACAGGGCCCTGAGCAAGCCGCTCTAGTTGACCCCCTAGTGAGCAGGAGGGTTGGACTGGATGGTGTCCAAAGGTCCCTCGCAACCTCTGTGATTCTGTAATTGTTTACCAATGGAAAATAGAGGCAAAGACATTGAAGGTGGTGCATGTATAGATGCCCAGGATATTTGTGGTAGACCTGGAGTCTGTCACACTCCAGGATGTTTCTTGATTGAAAGATAGCGCTTCCCGTTATCACAGAATTTTTCTTGAATATTACAGTGAAAATAGCAGAACATACGCTTTTTTACTTCCCATATGGCCCAAGTCAGTTGAATTTCAGTATTTTACAGCAGGTGTGGGGAACCTTTTATCAAGATGAAATAGTCTACTCTCTATGTGCGATTTTAAACTAAGGAATAAAAGTGTCTAACGTTTTTTTCCTCCAAATAATCTTCCCACAAAATTTAATTGACTTTGTACGGGTTGCCTTCCAGCACCGTGTCTGGAAACCGACACTCACGTAGGCCACTTAGGCTCACTTATGCCATCTTGTGGAAGAAGGCAGTGTAGACGGAATAACAGAAGTGGAGGGACAAGTTCTACAGTGCAGCCCACGCTCAATATATTAATCCTCAAAATTCTTTGCAAGATAACATAGTGCTATAGTCCTGTTTTACAGACCAGGAACAGCAGCCAGCAGAGACTAAGTGACTTTCCCAGTGTCATATGGGAAGTCTGTAGCAGAACAAGTAGCTGAGCTGGGTTTCCCAGGTCAATACTTCGACCTCACGACTATACTTCCTTACTGGTGGGAAGGAAGCGGCTTACGCCATAAACTGTTAGCATGGAAAGAGAAAACACAATGCACACAGAGCTCAACATCAGGCTCTTATCTTTTATTTCCTTTTTGAGCTACTTGGGAAAGCAGAGTAAAAAAGTGAGTAAAAATTAAGCACTTTAATGCAGATTCAGGCATTTCTAGATTTGAAATAGAAATTTATTTTCTCCTTTCTCCAAGTGAGCTTCTTTGTCAAAGATGTGAAATATCTTTGAAAGTGTGCATTCTTTTCTGCAGCCCCTTTTTTCCCCAGTAAGATAAAAAGAGCTCTGGCATTCTATATTCTAAATTTTGATTGACCAGAACAAAACGTTTTCCCAGTGATGTGGGTTTGCACCTAGGCTCTTTTTTTTGTGCATTGGATTTAACCTTAGGATGTAATATTTCATAAAACATTTATTGTCTTCTCCATTTTTATAGAGCACAATTCCCCTATGATACTTTGTTTTCATAGTCTGCTCTGAATAGGATTCAAAGGCTTCTCTCACAGTTTGAATTCTAGTTGTGGGTAAAGGAAAGAACCTCTGCTATTTGCAGCAAAATTAGTAAATGTCTCCCTAAGCAAAAATAGTTCCAACAGGTAAAGATTATTAGAATCAGAGCCAGGAGACAGCTAAGAGCAAGAATCTGGAAAGTGATTTTGTGAGAGCTATTTTATTTCATAAGTGAGCAGGTTTTGCACATGTGTCTAAGTAAGCATCCCACTTGTCAGTACTGGCAGCAGCAGTGATTCTTTTCCCTCAAAAGCTGCATCCGATAAAGTTGAAATGCAGTTAGAAAACAAACAAACCAAACCTTCTTCTAAGCTATTTGGGGACAGCAAGGCAGCCAAAGGCAACTGCAAGGCAGAAAAAAAAAATATGTTTTTTTTCTGACTCTTACTGTATCCAGACCCTATTGATGCTTCACTCTGGATGCTGAAGGTTTACCACTTAATACTCTCCAAAGATTATAACGCATCGATTATAAAAGCCATTATAGATGTACCACTTTACTTACACTGTTAACGAGCTTGGCTATAAAGGGATTTGCAACCTGAATTTCACAACAGAGCCAAGGTATAATTTGCTCTGGGCTATAAAGCCTATGAATTATTGAGGCAATTTACTTCCAAGTCTGCATTTTCTTTCTGAGCACAAGTGCTTATGATGAGTGCATGTGTGTGTGAGAGGAGACAGGACTGCAAGCTGCTGACAGTGATGTAAGCACCAACTTCTTTAGCAGTACATCTCCCCATCATAGGCTCTTTCACACAGCCAGCAAATAACAACGGAAAATAACTGGCAAAACAATCATTTTGAACAAATGAGAGAAGGAAAATTGCACGCTGAACAGTGCCAAATGAGCACCAAATTCAAATCACAATTAAAAATGCACTTTAGGTAATTACAGAGAGGGGCTTTTCCCTTAGAGATGTCACAAAGCTTCTGTGGATATATTCAGACTTGAGTGGATCTAGTGATGGTGAAAAACACTGGACTGACAAATCAGAATTCTTAGATCCTCCATCCAGCTGAGCATATAACCTGCTGTGGGACCAAGCCTCCCACTTGATGTTCTTTTTAAACCTCGTTTCTTATGGAAGTGAAGCTTTGTATTCACACTGTCAAATCAGTGTCCTCTCCCCCCTCCTTCCACTCTCCATGCCCAGCTAATAATTTCTGAATCCACTGACCAATTTCAAGCAAGGTGATAGAGAACTGAAGGTTTCAAAGACATGAAGCTTCTAAATGTTTAATGAAAACAGGAGCTGAGTAGAGGGATCTTTTAATACCCCCATTGCTAGAAAGACTCCAGCATGAGCTCACCCTTATTAGGTGCTGGAGAATGCACACAAGAAAAATCTTATGCATGTCCTAACTATAGCTTCTACTGAAGGTTACATATTCTTACATGTTAGGGAACTTTGTCATAAGATTTAGAAATCTAGAAAACCAGGCTCTGTTACTTCCACTGCTGAAGGAATTCAAAGTGTTTGTTTGGGGGGTTGTTCATGGGTTTCAGGTTTTTTTTTTCCCCCTCCCCAACTGTTGGTATTATTTAAATATGAAGAAGATCCCTCTGTGACCAGATTCCCACCCTGTAGGCACTGTGGGAGAATTTCCTGCACCAGAGAACGTCTCAAACACCAGACCGACAGGCTGGGAAAAGAAACAGAGACACAAGAGAGGAAGGAACTTGCTGGAGGTCACCTAACAGGCTTCGAACGGAACACATCTCAACAGCACACGCGCAGCCAGCTGCAAGCAGATTTCCTTAGCCAGGGAGTAGAAGCCTTCCGCATTATAAAGGGGAATTGCTTCAATAGCAATGTTGACAGGAGTTCATGCTTTTCAGTGCCTTTCTACAACAGGACAGAGCAACCCAATAAAACCAATAGTAAAATGTGAGCACTTGCATCAATATGCTGTCAATGTAGCTCTAGTAAGAAAGGTGCTGCATTTAAAAATCACCAGGTTAACTGTGCTCATCAGCAACCTGTCTAGATTATGGCTTCCAATACTGCTAGGGCCAGTAGAGCTGATTTAGTGTAAGCAAGCCTGAGAAGAGTTTGTTGGTTTCTTCAGCATAGACCAGACTAACCTTTGGCATTTTTCTGCAATAGGCCTTTTCTTACCCCTGCAAGTGGTAAAAGTATTTTTTACGCCAGCTGAGTACCAGGGGACAATCAGTATCATCAGTGGATTATTTATTACTCAAAAGGTTAAAGGAAAGGAAACATCCATCACATTTTCTCTTAATCTTCTTTTCTGAAATTCCTAGGAAGTGTATCTAAAATACTTGTCTTTTATAATACTTACCTTTTAAAATATGTGGTTCAGGAAGGCGCATCCTTTGGACACATTAGACACAGAGCTTGGCTGTGAGCTGCTGTCTCAAGCAGATAGTCAGAAGCAAGCCTTCCAAAAATAGGGCTCTTAGTCTCAGGCTCTTGAAGCCATAAAAGGTGTTCAAGAAACCCTGTCCTTAGATGACTAACCACCTAGCTCTCTTCTGCAATACGAAAGGAAGAGTTCATTTTCCATTTGGGGCCCACAGTTAGCAGTAGATTAGGGATCTTCTATCTGATCACTCTTCAAAGATACTGAGAACATGGCAAGTATATTACCTTTCTTTGCTGTACCACACTGTAACACCTGCAGTTTCTTTATGTGCCTGTAGTATTACATCTTTTACACAAATGGCATGAGATTTGTATGAAAAGTGTGTTGTGATACACACCTGTCAAAGACAAATGATTTCAGAGTAACCCTGAGCAGATCTAACAATGAGCGAAGTACTGTTTTGTTAATTGCCTAATTTAAAGTTATTTAGACATTCATTTAAAATTATTTAGACATGCTTGAATGACTACCTTCTTAGAAGGTAATTGATTTTTTTTCATCCATCCATTTAAATTCGCTTCTATTCTGGAAATTTTAGGTTTTTTTAAAACCTGTTTAATTATTAAAGCATTTTTGAGGGGGGAAAACGTATAGATTAATTCTTCATAGAATACCAGGTTGGAAGGGACCTCAAGGATCATCTGGTCCAACCTTTCTAGCACAATCTAGACGAGATGGCCTAGCACCATGTCCAGCTGAGTCTTAAACGTGTTCAGCGTGGCAGAGTCCACCACTTCCCTGGGGAGATTATTCCAACGATTGACTGTTATCATTGTGAAAAATTTACCTCGTGTCCCATTGGAATCTCCCTGGGAGTAACTTGTACCCGCTACCCCTTGTCCTCACCATGTGACTCCTTGTACAAAGGGAGTCTCCATCTTCTTTGTAGCTCCCCTTTAAGCACTGGTACATGGTGATGAGATCACCTCTAAGCCTCCTTTTCTCAAGGCTGAACAAGCCCAGCTCTCTCAGCCTGTCCTCCTACGGCAGGCTGCCCAGAGCCTTGATCATCTTGGTGGCCCTTCTCTAGACCCCCTACAGCCTGTCCGCAACTTTTTTGTGTAACAGGGACCAGAACTGTGCACAGTATTCCAGGTGTGGCCTGACAAGCGCCGAGTAGAGTGGGATAATGACTTCTTTATCTCTGCTGGTCATGCCCTTTTTGATGCAACCCAGCATCCTATCGGCCTTCTTGGCCGCAGCAGCACACTGTTCACTCATGTTGAGCTTCCTGAACCCAGGTCCCTTTCCACGGAGCTGCTCCTCAGCCAGGTGGATCCCAGTCTGAGCTGCCCTCTTGGATTATGTTTTCCCAGGTGCAAGACCTTACACTTGTCTTTGTTAAACTTCACAAGGTTCTTGTTAGCCCACTCTTCCAGCCTATCTAGGCTGGGAGCTTTTGAAAGTGTCCCACTTGCTGTTTGAGCCTCATTAAGAGCATCAACAACAAAACAAAATTTTCTAGGATTATAAAGTCAGATCCCACACTGAGAGGCAAACAGAACTTTTCAGAACACAAAGCAAAAGTCAAAAGAGAAACTTTCACGGAAAACAGCAGTAAAAATTAAGACAGAGCGTTAATCTGCATTCCACGTTTTTGGATTTGGTTAGTGCATTTTAAAACACCAGTTAAAACAAAGAAGTTCATTTGAACTTACCATGCAGCAGGGCTAGGAGCTCATAGCGTCCTCTTCCTAGTCATACTGCAAAAATGCTGGCTACTAAGCCTATTCAGATAGACGTTAACAAGAAGGAAGTCTGTCTTTCTCTGACTTGCCCAATTAAACAGAAAAGGCCCAGGTGACCAATGGACGCTCTTTTCCATTCTGCTTCCTGCTGTTGATCATTATGTAAGGCATATGGGAGCACCATTTTCCAGCTGTTGCTTGTGTAGCCCAGGGTTCAGGAGACCGCCCTGTTAATTCTTTTTTCTGACATTAGTTCATTAAGGGGTCATTTTATTTCACTGTGTTCCCACATGCAACAGTGATTCTGATTGATGAACGGGACTTTCTACACAAATATAAACAGTTCTCAAGATGGAAAGAGAGCTCTTTGTTTGCTGCAGGAATTTAAATGGAATTTGTAAATCCCCTAGCCATGATCTTTCTGTCTGGAGGGATATAACTTCTGCAGTGCTATTGAGCTGAAGAAAGCTGTTAAGTGGAGATGTAAATAATGAACAGTTGTGGGGGTAACATGCCTCCTCAAAGACAGAGGGCCAGGGACAGCTTTGATTATCAGCTTTCTGTGAGGAGTCAGATGATTTTGATAAAGGGCTGAGACATCACTATTGGAAACATCGTGAGGAGCAAACTGAGCTGCTTCTGATGTGCAAGAAAATTCTGTGTTCCTGCAGGCTGATTAGGTCAGTAGCTTATGTTAACAAATAGTTTATGTTTGAATTGATGAAGTATGTTATAAGTCAAGACCCTGGACAAAACACAAGACTTTTCCTTAGGTGTTAGAAAGAAAACACTAGATGATGCCCTTCTTCCTAGGAAGTCAGGGAAAAGGCTAAGTGCTTCATTCACTATGCTGTGTCAAACGGCACTTGCTTCCAACGTACACACCTGGAAACTCAGTTCCTGCAGCGTTGCTGCCTCTTTGCCTACTCGGTACTTTCATGAAGAAGAGGCAAGTCCAGTTGTTTCCTTTTAGTCTGGATAATGACTTGTGGAAGCATGCAATTAAGCGACAGATTGCTGCAGGGCAATTCTAACTAGCCTAGATTGGCAACGGAGGTGCTCCAGAGTGAGGCAGGCTTTTCTATTAATCCAGGTGGTAACGGAGTCAGATCTGATTTGTAAGCACTCCATGGGCGCTCAGGGTTTTGACTGGGGTCTCGCAGTTAGAACCACCATCCCCCATAACCAAATGGAAACAGATCTCCTTGCAGTTTGGCAGAGAGTCTGTCAGGTACTGCTGACAGTTCACAAGACAGAGGCGTTGTGCAAGCAAAAGCGGGAAGGGAAGGGAAGGGAAGGGAAGTCAAACCATTGTGATTATTCCCCCGTCCTCCTCAAGCAAGCTCCGTCCTTGCACTGCAGAGTAATCTCTGAAGAACTGAGTAAAACCGAGCCTTAGAAGCAGCCTCGCCTCTTTGCAACACCACGAGCTCCTCCCTTACAAAGCTGTTCCCAGCGGTGATACAATGCAAGACACTGAAAAGGGAAGGACTGCCCTCTTGTGTCAGTCGCTGTTTTTTCATTTGCTAGCTTTTACATTCCTGTTTCTGTTAGTGAGTGGGCACGCAGCCATTTCCCTCCAACAGATACTTCTCATTTGGAAAGGCATAGGATTTGTTTCTGAGGACTATCCTGATGGTAAAGTCTAATAAATAAAAACACATCTGTTGTATTTGTGTCTTGGAGACGCCCAGGACGGGGCATATATTGCTTTTCTGGCTAGAGGCATATCCAAATAGCTACACTGGGTTGTGCCTAGTCTCCATCTTGGCACAGAAAAAGAAGGCAGAGGAGAGAATAAACCAGAAATATAATTAAGAAGGACAGAGAAGAGACAGAAGAGAAGCAGATTTATTAAAGCAATCTTTCCCTGCAACTCTCATAGTAATCTATATGCAAGTTAAATATAGAACCAACGCTTCTCTAGGGAGCCGGACTCACGAACAGCTCACACACCGTGGATGTGTAGCAGAGATTCTAGTCTCAGTCCTGTTGGCTGGCAGAGAGATCTTCATTTTTAAATCATTAGTGCTCATTTTCAGGGTTCTTGCAATAACGGTTGTCAGAGAATAGTCTTCTAAAAGCTGTGCAAGATATTGTACTCACCACTTCTACTGCTTATTAATGACAGACACCTAAATATTTGCAGAAGGTAGCCCCTTTTCACAGCTACCAAAGCAACTTCAGCAAAAATTAAGACCAGCAGCCATATTCTTGTTAGTAGAAGGTCCGTCAGCATTAACTCTGACCTAGCACTCCACACTTTATGATACATCTGTTAACAGCACCTAGTGCTCGTGCTTTCATTTCTGCTCTTATCCAGTAGATAATCCCATAGCAATGAACAATCCTGTAAATTGCTCATGTTCTTAAAGGCAGCCAAATTAGCACCTTGCTAAAGTGGATTCAAAGAAAATCACTACTCAGGAGTGGACAAAATTCATACTGGTTGGAATATGGGAGGGACAAGAAAGGGAAAGAGCTGCCATCTAAAAAAAGGCCTCTCATAGCCCATTTGGGCTGAGACCGCTGTAATCACCTCCAAGCTCCCAAGTTTTAAACTGATGCATAGCAGTTATCCTTGCTACCAGTACTTCATGAAGAATCATCCCTAAAGAGTAATTCCTTTGGACTATTGCCCAGCCTGTACTATGGTATTTTGTATTTATAACTTATTCTAGGTGGCACAGCTAGAGCATGCTTTGTTTCATCCTGCACATTACTGAGCTCATCTACGTACTAAACTGGCGAAAGCTGCCAGGAATCTTGGAGTTTTTCTTTTCTGTACTGACTGAGATCCTGACACCTGAGCAGATAACAAAGTATAAAGGCATCTTTGAAGTATTTGATGAATATTTGAAACACATTAGTAATACTTAACCATGTCTGCAACTGTTTCTTTGAGACTAATTTGTACTTTAACTGGCAAAAATAAGTAGCAAAAGGATCCCGCCCACAAGCCAGCTCATCTTGAAAATAGAAGTTTAAAGATTTAAAAAACGTCAAAACCAATCCCTTCAAGTCTCATGACC
The DNA here is from genome assembly GCF_047370975.1 of Nipponia nippon. Taxonomy (NCBI): domain Eukaryota; kingdom Metazoa; phylum Chordata; class Aves; order Pelecaniformes; family Threskiornithidae; genus Nipponia; species Nipponia nippon. Next base: position 7,251,367 of record NW_028262335.1, read on the forward strand.
AACAAAAAAAGAGTATCTTTTCTTATCTGTCTCATTTCTTGTCTCCAGTTGTGAAACACAACATAATGCATTTCCTACCACACACTTCCCTGTCCTTGTTTGCCATCTTCCTGCAGTTTAAGGAACACGTGTCGTTATGTAGCAATTTGCACTCCAGCAATTTGCTGGACAGTTAATGTCCTCAAAAGAAGAGAAGCTACAGAGGCTGTTCAGTGTGACTTGCTAGGATTCCCCATTCAACTCCAGTTTGGGCAGCTTCTGTTCCAGAACAACAGCTGGCTGTTTGCACTGTTCTGACTCTTCATGTGTGTTCCCAAGATGGCAAAATTCCCCTGACCGTTTTTATTGCCATATGCTGGACACAAGGAATTTTTTTTTTTTTTTAAATCAGATGAACAAGTATTCACGTCCCACTTTTACAGGCATTTTTAAACTGCTGCCCTTTTACTTCATTTCGTATCCTTGAAGAAGCTTTACCAGGAGATTACGGCAGTCACAGAAAACATTTCTTATAACTGACAGATCATTACAAGGGCATGAGAGGAAACATCTTTCCATCATAACCCGCCTGTAAAACCAAAGCCTTCATGTCTTCTTTAACTCTTACAGTCCTTCCCTTCCTTTACTCCCCATCTGAAATGAGTCAGAGCTGCGGGTGTTCCTGTGTTGCCTCTTCTGAATTTTGTGAATTTGCCTGTGTTGCTGGATCTCTGTTGATTGTATCAGGTGAATACTGGATGGGACTCAGCACACCCGGTGTCCCCTGTCCAGGGATGTCACTGAGTTTCTGGCTTATCCGTGCTGCTTCAGTGTCTTGTTTAGCCATTTGGACAGCTTCATCATAAGAAGGTGGCAACTCCATTGCATAGAGACTGTAAGCTGGAAGGGACACAGTGTTCTTATCCATATCCACAAATATTGAATGAATAGGGGGACTCAGAGGGTACTGCAATGAGCTGTATGCTGTGAAGAAAGGGTATTAAAAAAAAATTAAACACTTACATGGAATGCTAATATATAAAGGGCTAATCCTGCTTTTCTCCAGGAAATTATGGGCTCATTTGTGTGGTGTCGGATCATATGCACTACAGTCTAGAAGCTATCAGTATAGAATTACCTGTGATAGAATCTATACATTCTCCAAAAGAAAGCAGTCAGAAGAGAAAATGTCTCTGCATATCACCATCCAGTAAATATTGTGAAATACCTGACATAGTACACGTATGTTGTAACAGTTGGGTTTGTACATGAAGAGCTGTGAACAATTCCTCACATTAGAGATAACTTTGTCTGGAATAATTGGACAGTGAGGTGGGCAGAAAAGTTAAAAAAATAAGGGAATGTCGATAAGAACAGATGTGGGAGATGACACATAAGACGTTAACCCACCTCGGACTTTATTTTAACCTCTATAGCATTAAATCCTACTTGTCTTCTGCACTCATTTACTGTGTTGCCCTGATGACCTTCCGTTATCTCCCTTGCCCACCCTATGGGGCTGGAAGTTGTTCTGGGAGTACATCAGAAAGTCCCCGGTATTGCAAGGGCCGGACACAGAATTCTAGGCACACGTTCCATAGCAAAGCACTGTCGAAGAGGTGACCCCCAAGGATACTTACAGGTCACTGTGCTGTGGGCAGTGCTGTCACTGTCAATAGCAATGACTGTCAAATCATGCGGGTGCCTAGAGAAGGTCTCAGCTGGAGGCCTCTTCTTCCAGCAGCAGAATTTGATGCAGCTTGCTGTGATCCCACAGAGCAGGAGCAAGAACACGGTCAGCAAGATTAACCTTAGAGAAGGAGGGAGAATACCGTCATTTCATTGCTTATGGTTTACTTCTTCCAGAGCTGAACATCTTTTCACTCTAAATGGGTGCAGACAGGCCAAACCTCACAGGTTTAGTTCTGAATGGGTGCTGGATCCTGAATTAGAAATTTGGATCACAAACACTTAATCACAAGTTGAAGTACTGCTGACCATCGGTACAATCCCTTCTGGCTCACAGATGCTGTAATGTTAATTATTTTCAGCTTTTATGCAGTGAGAATGGCTCCACTTTCAACAGTAAGAGTGGGTATGTACTTGGAGGGAAATACAAGTACAAACTTCCACAAGTCTACCTATATTTATAAATGAGCACAGAAATTACATTTTGCAGTATGTCTTGAAAACGCAATTCTATCTCTAGCTATTGTTTAACAAAGTTTATTGTTTAACAATGCGTAGTGTACCTAGGTCGACATGCTAGTGTTTCAGGTTCTCCTCTCTGCTGAAACTCTACCTTCCCGCCCCCCCAATTTCTCAAATGAATCCACTCGTCTCATGAGCTAGGTGAGCGGTAAGACGTCAAGAGAAGATGAGGTACTAAGAAATGCTTGAAAGTCCTGTAAAGAAGTAGGTGCAAGGACAAAGTTGAAGTACATTCATAGTGGCTTGACAGGGTTTACTGCGTGGCAGATCATGCTCCTGAATTTCGCATTAGGATTATATTCTACCCTAAATAAGTATAAAAATGGCCTCAGTAGCATTCTGTTCTTTTTTCCAAACCGAAGGCAGTACTGGCCCATAAGAATCATGATTCCAAAATAAATATTTCTTTAATAACCATTTTATTTAGTTTTAACAAGAGTATGTTTCTGTTGCTATGAGAGTCAGATACGCACAAAGACTACACTCAGTATAAAGGTTGGATTTGAGGGCCTCAAACTTCCACAAATTTCATGCATTTTCTTGCAAATTATGGTTTTAGAAAAATGCTTTCAGGCAACTTAAAGCCATGTGTGAGAAGAACACGCTGCCCTGCTGGAACTTTGCAATGAAGCGTTCCTCCAGTGCAAGGAGGATTACCTCATCGCTCGCCAGTCGGTATTTCCTGACGCTCCGTGAGCCGCACGCTAGTGCGTTCTGTGAGATCATCGGGCCTTCGTACGCTGCTGCCCTCTGATGAAGGCAGAGGTCACCTAGGTACAGGCATCTTAGCAGTATAGATCTCAGCGCTAGCTCGTTAGCTGTCATGATTTCAACACTGCCTAATTACAGAAGCCTTCTTAAAATATTTTGTGTAACTGTGTATTTTTACACAGTTCCCTGTATCAGCACATTCTAAGAAAGCAAAGAATATCCACCAAAATTAGTCCAGACTGAATGACAGCTAAAAGTAACCGACTCACTCTGCATGCTACCATCAAAGTTAATATGTTGACAGAATGCAAACTATAAAAATAATGTTAGGATACCTCTAATGCAGGTGTTAGGCAAAAACCAAACCCACTTGTGACAAGAGCTTACCCTTTTACTTATCACCATTTTCCCCCTGTCAGCCATTCAAACAGCCAGTAAACAGGTTTGTAATCAGCTTGAGTTCAGAATGAAAACGCAACACCGTAAGCTAACAACCTCTCGTCCCCTACGAGGGAGAGCGCTGAGGGCTGTGCGTCAGGCAAGGCAGCGCCGAGCCCCAGCGAGCCCGTGCGGCGTGGCTGCCGCTGCGGTCAGCGCGGTTGTCTATTTAGGAAGAAGAAACAAGCCCCACAGTTAAACTGCAGGGCACTCAGAAAGGAAAGATGACATATCCCCAGACGAATGCTGACACCTTATCTCTCCCGTGGTCTCATCTGTAATCTATTCCACTGGTAGCTTTCAGAAAACCGAGGAGAAACCCTTTCCTCCATCCTGGCTAAGAGAAGAGCATTTCAATTGCCTTACTGCAATTACTGTTCATAACAACTTTCAAATTATTCTGGGTTAGTAAGCTTAATAATAAACTTACCAGACATACCACAGGCTTGTCCAATTAGACATGTTCTGAGGGCATCTGTGAAGGAAGGCAGATGATTCACTGATTTAAATATCTATAGTCAAACAGTAAATGTATGACAGGGAATACATTTCACAGAATTTCTGAGGTAAAAAAGGGAAAGCAGTCAGTAAGAGTACGGAGCAAACCGCCTTTAGATTTCGTTTCAGAGAACTGTTCTTGATAGTTGTAAAATTACTCCAACTGAGAACATGCAAATAATCCCACTGTAAAAACTGACTTCTGAGTCAATAAATGTTTTTACGAAGTGGTCCTTTACTGTGGCTTAGGAGAGACAACTACACGTGCTGGATTCTCGAGAAATGCATCAAAGAGTTATTTAAAGTTAACCGAGATGAGGTGCCTAATGCCATAGGCCTGTCTGAAAATGCCAGCCTAAGACAACTGCCTGCTTCCCCCAGTTATTTTTAAATTACGTTTTCATAGCTCTAATACAACCAGAAATGGTTTTTTTCAGACCTATTTACAGTACAAAAAGAAGGAGAAAAGCTTCTATTCCATTTCAGGAGCGCAGCTGCAGTATTGTATGTAGTCAATCGCATGCAAGGGGTTTCATGTAACAGAACAATGCTTTTGGCCACAGACGAGAACCTGCAAATGGACTTTTCAGAAGGTGACGCTCAGAGTCATTTTGAAAGACAGGATCGTTCACCTGAGTCTACAGAGCAAGGGCAGCCAAGTCAGGTTTGTAAGTTGGTAACGATCTGAGAGATAAAAACAGTAGCAGTGACGGATGCCTGTCAGTAAGTCATCACACTGATCGGATAATGTCACTCATCACGGTGGGAGCAGGTTTGGTAACAGACATTTGAAAATTTTTGGTTACTCACTGATCAGAGTTCTCGCAGTTCTTCTCGGAGGAAGAGAGCGATGCCTAGGAAAGGGGGGAAAAAAGAGTCGGACAAGCAGGTGGCCAAGCGAGAAGCACCTCGTGTGTCTGCCGCATCTGCTCACGCCGCCCGGCGGTGTCAGCGGCTTTCCCTCTCCGCTGCAGCAGCCGGTTCCAGCGCGGCCCGGAGCAGGGGCCACCCGCGCCCGAGGCCTGGGGCCGCCCCCGGCCGGGCAGCGGAATAAATAACCGGCGGTCAGCACGCAGGGCGCCGGGGCCGAGCCGGCGGCGGGAGAGGCGCGTCCCGCCGGGGGCGAGCGGCGGGCGGGGCCGCCCCCGTCCCGGGGCCCTGGGCTGAGCTCGGCTGGGCTGGGCTCAGCTGGGCTGGGCTGGGCTCCGCCGCCGCCGCCCGGGAAGCACGGCCGCCACGGGAGGGACGGAGGGTGCCGGGGCAGAGCCGCCGGCCTCCCCCGCCTCGGCCCCGCCCGGGAGCAGAGGTGCCCCTGGCGTCCGCCGCTCTCCCAGCCCGCCGGTGGCCGTGAGGGTGAGAAGGTGATAGAAAGGGAGGCAGAACGGAGGGAGTGCGGCTGTCAGGGATGCCCCTGAAGCGGCTTGGGACCGCTGCTCGGCGCTCTTCTTGGGAGAAGGTAACCTACGGGTGTGCCAGCAGCTGAACGCGCACCCTGTGCCTAGGCAGTGCCAGAGAGTTTGAAGGAGAAATGAAAAAGGAATGAGACACTAGATATGAAAAATACTAGAAAGAAAGAAAGATGTGGAAAAGCAGATCATTTCCCTTTTTAAAAATAGTCTCGGTAAAGCGTGTGAAGCATGACTGAAAAGGTATTGACTGCTCTCTAAAGATCGGTTTGCTCCAAAACAATTTAACTATGATGTCCAACATTTCAAATGTAGAAATTCAATTAAAGTATCTGCATGTTGTTTTACGGTTATCTTGCACATCGTTATCCTAAACACCTAGTGTTGATACTCTTTGGTCGAAATTTCATGGAGAAACGTTTCATTGCTGTGGTTACACTGATCATTATAGCAATTGGGCCCATCTCTAAATTCTCTTCAGGGTGAAGTCTAGCTATTTTAATAGGCTTGTATGTAGCCCAGAGCGTTAAAAAGCTCCCCAGGCCCCTTTAGTAGTTCGGACTTGCTACGAGTTACAGAAGTCTTACCCTCACCAGGGAAGAACAAAACATGTGCCAAAGGTCCACATCCACCCTACGAATGAGCAAGGATTATTTCTGCTTCAAAGTAGAAGGTGACTTAAAGGTCGGACACCTTTGAAACACTAATATAGCAGAGGTCAGTTACAGGGCAAAAAAATGTGTTAGTCAATATAAGAGATGATCAGAATCAGGGTGATCATCATACATGACTAGGTAAGCAACAAAAAGACATCTAGAGCTGAAAAGCAGGGAAGCTAATTAATGGATTATAAAGACTTCAACTAGAGAGGAAAGGGGAAGATCAACTAAAAGAATGGCATTTTGACATATCTGTTGAGGTCCCTGATACCCTGAGGTATATATGTGCATATATAAAAGCTCCTCCAGTAATGAGAATGGGACAAAATACAAGGTGTTTGGTTTTTTGGTTTGTTTGTTTTTTGTTTCGGTTTGTTTTTTTTGAGATTTTAATGCAACAGGAGGATGATATATTTGGACTTGGGTTGCCAGAGGTTTCTTCTATAAGAAATGTATTTCTTCTATGTATTTGCTCCAATATACCCGGGGCAATCATGCCATTGGGAGCAACAATGGACACAATAGCTTGGGAGCAGCGGGTTTGACAGACCATTCTGCAGATGACATTCACCACTTAGAATCATAGAATCGTCAAGGTTGGAAAAGACCCTTAAGATCATCAAGTTCAACTCTTAACCCAACACTGCCAAGTCCATCTATACCATGTCCTCGAGCACCACATCTATCCGTTCTTTAAATCCCTCCAGGGATGGAGACTCAACCACTTCCCTGGGCAGCCTGTTCCAATGCTTGACCACCCTTTTGGTGAAGAAGTTTTTCCTAATATCCAACCTAAACCTCCCCTGGCGCAGCTCGAGGCTGTTTCCTCTCGTCCTATCACTCGTTACTAGGGAGAAGAGACCAAATCCCACCTTGCTACAACCTCCTTTCAGGTAGTTGTAGAGAGCTTCTCTGCTCCATAAGGCTCAAAACCAGTGTTTCAAGGCTCAGTAATGGTTCATGGCATACTGACTAAAGTATTTTCCTACAGGGTTGCTCAGGGTCATGGGACCATTGCACATTTAGGAAAAGCTGCATTTGTAAGTGTGAAGCAATCTCTGAAGTCACTGGATAAGCAGAACATGTATTAATAAGATGCGTATGACACTCGTACTTATTCTGTCACTTCCTTTCTGTTTTAGAAATGAGTTAGATATAGCTTTTAAGGATTATAAAGTTCACACACAGATGTGAATTGCTTTCTTATTAAACTGGAACTGCATCAGAGCCAAGAAATATATGTTTGCATTTAGATCCAAATCCGAAAGCACAAGAGCTTGTGTCCAGTGACCCAAGAGCGATCACAGTTGCAAGACTCAGTCTGAAAGCATAATGTTCAGAAGTGCAGTTAGAGGAACAGAAAACTTAAGCTTCTGGGAAACTTAGACATCTTTCTGAGGTTACATTTTCCATATTATCCTCACAACAAGGGCTCCATCCCTATTGGAGTCCTATAATAGAGAAACAGAAACAACAGATTACATGTTTAGAATCTCCTGGCAATTTTAATACCAAATGTGCTATGATTGTTGATAACCTGCTTTGGAAGCAGAGTATTGAACAGGATTTTTTGCTTCCTCAAGAGATTAACTTGCATGAAGGCTAGTGCTGCTGTGTTGAGCTGTTTCTGGTAGCTGTGAACTTGGCATTAAGCCATGCAAGTAGAATGCCATGGCACTCTCAGCTATGTCCTCAAGGAGTTACCTACAAACCCACTATTCCTAGTTCAGCTTGGTGTGTCTGAATTAGCAGGAGAATTGTTTCCAGTAGTCAGTCATCTCAAGTCAGTTTTCTGTTTCCTGTATTGGAGAAAGACCAAGAAGCTATTTTCATATACATTATACATAAGAATTGTTTAAGTAGGAGCATTCACACAGAATTCCTAAATTTTTAGTAGACTGACAGTGTGCATCTCGGGTCATTGCAAATTTGCATTGTGAAGATTCTAAAGAGACTCAGCACCAATGAAAAATATAGCAAACTATGTTAATCTAAATGAGATTATTTCTGTTATTTCTGTTTTAGGAGTCAGATCTATTATTGAATCCTTGGCTTGCTTGCTCAACACCCATGCACATAAGCAAGAGGTTTTAGGCAAGTGAAGAGGCCCAGTGATGAAACAGCATACAACTGTCACAGGGTTTAGGCACTGACTTTTCCACTTCAGCCCGCTTAGACAAAGAAACAAACTCTGTCAGATGTCTAGTGAGGGAAACCTATTTACTCCACTCTTCTACAGATCGGTAAACTTCATTTAAATGGCTAAATCAAGCCCAAGAATAGCAGCAAATACATCAGAGGATTAGTTGTTTTTTTCTTGAAAGGACCCCGCTGCTTTCTATCCCTTGGTGAACCGTGGTAATTCTCATTTGAATGACAGTGGAACATCCAAGGGCTACATTTTGCAGAAAAAGTAACTGCTTTTAGCTTTTAAGTTCTAGTTGTGTTCCAGGTGAAGCAGCATAGTCTGCATGCCTGCATTCAGTTTTACAATGGATCTGCTTTCCCACATCAGACAATTTGTTCTTCCCTTTCACATCAGCTTGTCTCTCTCATTGCTCAAGTATTGCTTCACACAAGAGCCGGGCACATCGGACTACGTAAGCCCAAAGAACACCACCGATCCAATAAGAAAGGAAAAAGTCCTGCAAGGATCAGGCATTATGCCTCCAAGTCAAATATGATTACTTTTGAGGCTCAAGACAGAGTAACAGGCTTTTCTCTCACGAAAGAGAATAAAAACCATTTAGATTTCCATAAGTGCTTTACAGAATGTCAGCTGGTGTATTGCAAGCATAGTTTTCTTTATTTTCAGTACTCCAGAAATAGCAACCTATTCTTATTACCATGGTTCAACACTCCCCCTGGAGAGAATGAATACGCATTTAGCTTTAAGCATGGAAACATTGACCAGTGAAACCCAGAACCTTATGCTTACTTCAAGTCTGTGAAACTATTCATGTAAGTTTTCAAGATCAAGTCCAAAGCATGCAGTTAAAAATGGGTTACACCCCTTGCTTACCTTTTAAGCTATTCAGTACAGACAATGACTTAAGCTGGGCAATGGCAGCTGCTCTTTATAACCAGCTTAACTTTCTGAATGCGCTAATTAACGCTGTGTGCTTGACCCCCCAACGTCTACAACTGAATGAGCACATCCAGAGCTCTCCAGAGTTGTTAGGAGTCTGAATCTGGTTGGACCAGCTCGTCCTTGCATATACACCTCTCTGCTTATAGAGCCGCCGCCTTATTCTTGCGAGCAACCTCCACATTTTTTCAACATCATCACAGTATTTACTTGTATTCTTTAAAGTTTTTTACTTTTTTTACTCCTTTGGATGCTTTTTCACAGTCCCTGACCTCTATGAAGTGGAAGATTCCTAAGACAGGGGTGTTGTTTCCTGGTAGATAATTTTACACTTATTTTTAGCACATTATATGGTTATGAGAGTTTGGAGATTAATTCATTCTGAGCCATTACTTTTCAGTTTCCAAGAGTGAAATCCAAAGGATTGTCACGTAATGGATGCCCACAAATTAACTGCCTGAAAGAAACCTTCCACTCCAACACGCTGTGCGCTTCCCTGCTTTCTGAAAACTTCCCAATCATTAGGTAACTGTCAAGGGCGCAGTACTATTTGAAGAGTTTCATTTTATGTAGCGGTATTTAATCTCCCTGTTAGGGCTGCATGGACTATAAGAGAATCAGCACACAAACTTCATTGTCCTCCACTTCAACCCGACTGCCCCAGCTGTGCCAGCAGAAATGCTCAGTGCCTCTCCTGTGAAGGCAGAGCTGTCTCTGGCTGGCACTGCCACCCTCCTCCCACCCTGCCTGTTTATTGCTGCAGCATCTGTAGGCCTTTAGGCTGAAGAGTTAAGTAACTTCACAGCCACTTGATCCACTATTAAATGAGAACAGATCTGAATGGATCAAACATACTCTCTTTGGAAAAACAAGGAACCCCTCTTCCTCAGTTATACAAGCTTCCTCTATAAAAGGGGGAAACTAGTTAAAATATTTCTTGTGACAATTGCTTTACTGCTTTTTCCTGCAGTCCAACTAGCTTGACACATTTTACCTTAGGGATATTTACAAATAGTCTGTTTCTATTTTCTTACTGCATAATCAAAATATGCAATTTTAACAGCTACGCAGGGCCAAATGGCAATACGCCTTTGGAGCGGTGGTGAGGGAATTTTGCCACGGACTTACTGCGAGTTAAGAAAGAGCGTGATAGATTATCTATGTTTCTAGATTTCTGCTAACTTCCTGGTCCCTTCATTCCCCGTAGTGTAGTGCCTCTGTACTTTTCTCTTCCCTGAACGAGCTACTGCTGCCTGACAGAAGTTATACCTGCAGGGTGCTTCAACTCCCCCAGTAACAGGCAGAAATCTACTCTTAGTCAAAATTCAGAGGAAAGGAAATGTGGAAATATAAAGTTCCTGGACAGCCATGATCTGGGGCATATCCAGCGATTCAGTGAGCAGCACGGTCACTGTTTCCTCCTTGACCACATGCCATCAGGAAGATTTCACAGTGTATTGTAAAAATGACTGTGCAAACGATTTGGAGGAGACTTGAATATGAACCTTTATTCTGGTCTTAAGAGGGAAAAAGCCAAGGATTTTCCAAATCCATTAAAATGCATCTGAAATTGGAAAAAGATACATTGTTTGAAACTCACCCATGTAGATGTCAAAAAGGTAATCCTCCAGAGGGAATGCCTGCCTTCGGAAGACACTGTGATTAACAGCAGACGTATCTACTTGGGCCCCTCATTAATTCTTTCTTCTGCCACAAGATTATTGTCACAGTCAGCTTGAAAATTAGACTAGTGGAACCAGAGTTTACATAGAATTTTTTGGGGAGAAAAAGCAGAAACATTACATGTCACCTTCCTTCCCGCTTCCCTGCTCCCCTCACGTATTTGCAACAATCTCAAAATCTTTCCGTGTTTCAACTGAGATCCACTGATTTCCCAGTAATATAAGCCTCCATCTTCCTTTCCATTGGGCTTGGGTGCCTCACTTAGTGGGAGCATATGCAGACACAACTTTTGCCATGAAGAGGATGCGGTAAGATTCCTTAATGTCACCTTTTAAGGTCAGGAGGGCTGTCACAAGCAGAGGGTCATCGGCCTACAAAAAAATCCACACAAACCCAACCTATTCTTTTGTACATGGAACAGATTAGTTGATCAAGTTCTCAACTATATGTTTTACATCTCGGTTGTAAGGTGTACCAGTTCTAGCTACAGATTAGCTCTCTTCCCACTGTGTTGGCTCTTTTCTATTTTCACACAATGCTCATACTGCAGTAAGTAAAGTAGCAATGACTAAGCACTCTACCTCCTGAGTGCTATGGATATCGTCACCACATTACAACCATGACAACTGGGCACAACAGCAACAGAGCACGCTGCAGTGAGGGCTGGGAAAGAAAGGGATCCTGTTAGCCATCAGCTAGTGTTAAATCTTGTGTAACAACCAGCGCTCACCAAGAGGCACAATGTCAACCTGAGACATCATGCCAGGAACCCTGCTGCCTTCTTTCTGCACATGATAGCAGCAATCTTTTAATTTTGGAACAAGCTACTTATTCTGCCATCCCACACACAGCTCACAACAAAAAGCAGGGGAGTAAATTCTTTCAGTCTCCAAGAATGCCCAAGATGATGAATCAGGAAGGGCAATCGCAGCCCTGTAGAGATGTCTGGACCTCATACCTAGACTCTGCCATGCAAAAAGGCAGAAGCAGCCAGGGAAACAGGGTTCATAAAGCAGTTCATAAAGTGGAAAATCAAAAAGGCCCCACTGACTTCCAGGAATATACCAAAGGAAAGGCAGCCCACAGCCAAAAGAAACGTGAATGCTGTAGCAGAATGATCCATGTAAACTTAGCGCTGTGTCAGCAGGACTGCAGGTTTTCTTGCACAGGGGGCATTAAAAAGCTCACTTCAGTGTGATCAGAGCTGTGTCTTTTCATTAACAGCAGCATCATTTTGGCCTTTTTGTGACCTGTAAGAAGTTATTCTAAGTTCTATAAGATGTGAGTGACTAATGCTTGTTCTTTTCATCACACGGATGAACGGAAGTCTGTGGTGAGGTAGCAAGCCTCCAAATCACACATATCGTTGCTGGCTTTTATTCTCCATCAGCGTTTATACCAGCCTATACTCCCCTTTGGTAACTACATGTGTTCTGTCATCCTGAGGTATCAGAGCAGCCTGTACTGCTGACATCGTCAAGGTCAGCTTTCGCAGTGCTCCCACAAGTCGGTGGGAACAGCTGCCCCCCGCTTCCAGCTCAAGCGGCAGGATGCTGTGGGAGCTGTGACTTACAGGGACGTCGGCAGGTGGCACCCACGAAACACCGATACATTTTACTTGACCAGGCTCAACCGTTCCCTTCTCAGCTCCAACAGTGAATCCCTTCTGCTGCAGGAGTGGCAGGCTATCAAAACTGAACTCCATGTTCTACGAGAGACACACACAACACGCCCTCATTACAGCCAGTTCTGCTCCTTCACGCACAATGCCTGGTTATTAAAGGCTGCGTTGCCCAGATGCTATAGGCGGACCTATTGCTTGCCAAATTGCTTCTGCCCTTTGAAACTGCAAGTATCCATCTTGTTCATTGTGTCAAGTTGTCACAAAATACTATACTAAAATAACAGGATCAGACCTGTCATTCAGTTCTGTGCTCAGAATTCTGTATTTCAGAATTAGGGAAGCAAACTGCTAAGTTAATTTTGTTGCTGACTTAATAGGATAATGCTAATTCCTCATACTAGCCCCTGAAAAATAATCTTTTCTTTTCAAACAGTGATGCTTTTATAATGTAAAGTTTACCAGAAACCCTGAAAGCTGTATTTTTTAATTTATGGACTGAATTTTTGACAGAAAGAACTAGTAGCCGTTTGTACACTGTCAGTATTCCTTATGGCATCTGACATAAAACTGCACTTTTTATTTTCTTCACCTTCTTCGATGCAAACTGAGCAGTCCGTATAGCTCCGACTTTCAGTTCTGTCATTGCTGGCACTGGAGAACTCTCTCCCTCGATGTACTCCAGAATGAGGAGAATGGACTTCACTGGTTCTTGAGGCTCTAAGCAAATATGAATCAAGTAAAGTTTGAGACAGTCAAAACTGAGCGATCACCAGTTTGGAACAAGCCTAAATTACACCAGGATGGTTCCAAACAAAGTGATGTTGTGACAAATTCATGAGTTGGCAGAGATAAGGAGATCCTTCTTACAGAGTTAGCGAAGAATTAAGCAAAAGGAGGTTTTGCATAATTTGCAATTGCAAACTATCATTGTTAATTGCTGATCAAGTTTCAGGCTCGTTTTCTAGCCCCATGGCACATACATCGTGTTTGCTATATTCCTACTTGTGTATGTTATGTGCTTGCATTTATTTATAGCTCAGGAGCTAGGAGTTGCTTATATCCTGTCTCTGAACACAGATCCTGTCCAAAGACATTAAGGCAGGATAAATTCAGCCCCTGAAAGCGTGTCTGTTTCATAACAGTATAGTCAGGAGAGTCCAGGATATGTTATTAGATATAAAATAATTTTATGAACATTTAATACAAGTCAGAGAAGTGGCAGAAAACAAACCCATCTTAATGCTTTGCAGTAGTATTAAATTATAATCAGTTTTTGCAAGGTAAGTTGCAAAGATAGAAGATCATCATTAAGATATAACTGCATTAAAATGAAGCGAAAACCTTTCCTTAAGAGAAAGTTTCCTGCATCTGTTTTGTGTTACGAATACAGGCTATACTATAATGCTTATTTGTTCTGATTCTGGAAAAGTTATCTTTAATTTACTTTTTCTTAAAGGATGAGGAACATGCCCATGTCTTACCTGTTTTGTAAAAAAGTGTCAGTGGTAGCACATTACCTGCTTGCAGCGCTTGCTGCGATGACACAGGCAACGGGACAGCCAAGGACTCGATCGGCACATCTAGCGGAACTCCCCCTTCCACAAACATTGGATGATCTCTCGCTGCACCCTTTAGGTGGATCACGCGGGCTACTTTCTATATGAGACAAGAATGCTTCAAATGCAGGTTACAGCTGAAGTACCGGTGGAACTGGAACACGACACACCAGCATCGGTTGCACAGGAATGACTACATCCGTTGCCTGTATCAAGGCCAAGAGGCCCTAATGCAAGAATCCTGCATCTTCCCCTTGTCTTGTCCGCTCAGGCACTTCTGTTTTCTACAACCTTTCATTCTTGGGCAATGCGCCTCAGGAGGGGGCTGGACAAACTATTTATACTAAAGCCACTAAAAGAGGCAAAACTTATCTGCCGCCAAACTTGGCTAAAGTTTGTGGACTAGGACCAGTCCCATTCAGCTTATTCCGATTTGCATTCTTAACCGCAATTCCAAAGATAATCTGGAGATACACAACGTGCAAGGAGAGAAGCAGTACTTATTCGCTCACTCCCAGTTTCTGCTCTGCGTTTGCAGTGCCTGCTGATGGTCATTAGTCGGCACTCCTCATTAACTTTTGGTCAGTCTCTTTTGGAACACGGCATAAAGCCACCTGCTACGCTGCCAGCCTGTGCATCCTGACTTGGGCTCCAGCTAAGCTCAACTGCTGCTCTGCAGATGGAACCCTCCTCCCTCATGCTGAGCGACCGCAGCAGCGGCTTGCTGGTACTCAGGGCACCCGCCACTTCGCGCCATGCAGGTACGGCTCCGCTCGCCCCTGCCATTAAATCCTTCTTGCGGAGAACTCACTTGGAGCTGTGCTCAGCAGCGTGGCAGCGACCTAGCCCCCATCGCCTCTCATTTACACAGCACAGACAGCTGGGCAGGAGACGGGACTGAATCCCAAGTCACTGTTGCTATGAATCAATAACTGAATAGTTAAAACCTGAAAAAAAAAAAAAAATCAGCGGGCCCCAAACCTGCCATCTCCTACCTCCATCAGTTAATCTAATAAAGATACATTTCTGCCTACAAGTGCTGTCCACTAGATATAATTATTTGAAACTCTTACTAAGACCCATGAGGATAAAAATCACCGTAGGTCATATTTAGACTTTGATTTCATAATCCAGGTGTCTTGACTGTCTCACCTTGCCAAAGAGCACAACCTTGAGACGGTCAGAGTAGTACAGACTTTCATGATCAGGACTGAAAGTAACAATAAAATCCTGACTCTTCCCAGCAACAATTTCTCCTTCTGTTGGAAAGATGCTGAACACACTCAAGCCATTATAGTTCTGTGTTCCTGGTAAATAAAAATGAGGATACGAATAAGAAAGGAGGACAGCTCTGTTTTACTTCTTCATATATTTTAAACCCATTTAATTTTTGTTGGAACAGCAAATAAGTAAGACCCGATACATGGTTTTGCAGCAAAACAGGGTGTTAGAAATACCAGGTAAATCTGTCTATCAGTTTAATGCATTCAGCCCTAGAGGAACTGAAAAAGCATGACCAAACTCTTCCTATATTCTAACGTGGTTTTACAGAGACAGACATCCCTAAATATAATCTTTAATATGCCATTACTGTGTGGGTTTATTTAGAGTCAAACACTAGTATCTCCTTACTTGTGGATATTTGCTCAGGCTGCATAAGTTTACAGCTACCCATATTGAAAGAATTCGTACAGCTCCTACTGGGTAAATAAAATTGTCTTCAATTTCAGTGATGTGATGCCCCAGGTTTTGACAGTTGTGTAGATCTAACAGGACAAAGTAACGCTGCTTCATGAGTCTTTAACAAAAGAAAAAGAGGAAAGGTAAAAACAAGCTTACCAACAAACTCTGTTCTTTGCAAAGGGGACGTAAGAAAGGATGGAAGTCTCTGCCGATCTTTGTCCCTTGTTGGTGAAAGCGAATCTAGTTGTATGGAGTATCGCAGGGTCAGTGCCGAAGTGTTCTGTATCTGATGACATAATTCACACAACAGCATTTTCACTAAGAAAAGTGATTCTCAAACCTGTAGGATCCATAGTTTGTGAACTGGCTGAATTTATTCTGCTGTATTACTGCACTACTGTGTACTCAGATGCCATCGCAAGCACGCGTTATTGCTACCCATAACGTGTCACATCAACCCCCGCCCCCAACAACAGGGACTGGGCTGTTTTGAGTCTTGCAGCAAGTGATGTATTTTCATTATTGACATACTTAGACAAAATCTGAGAGGAGAAAAATTATGCCTGGATCTTGGCCTGTTTCTGAGTCTGTGGGAATTCACAGTACATGAGCGAATCAGTTAAGCTTCCCTAGACCGCACCACGGCAGACCCTCACGTGCTCTTTGTAGGACCAGTTTTGCATTTCACCCACGTGCCTCTGTCACTGCTTTGTGTGGATGCAGAGCAGCCTCAATTGTGATAGCAGCGATGGACAGAAGAAAGAAAGAGGGCAAATATTTCTAACACTGGTAAAAGCAAAGCCATTTCAGACGTCGCATCCCTCTGTACTGGCTAGATCCATGGAGGTCACGCAGACCATTTCTCTTTTTCTTTTACAGAAGGTACTGGATCTCTAGTCTTTTGTATAGGCTGCAGGCAGGATGAGATCCTCTCTGCACAGCTTTGTTACCTTTGGCCTGAAACTCTCAGCACCAAATCACGCTGCCAGACGTGCTTTTAAAGCTATGTTTGTTCTTTTGCCTATAGTTTGCCACTCAGCCTTACGTTCTGCCAGACTAGAAACCACAGAACTCTTCCTCCTCCTTAGAAAAATTGCTGATGTGCTTTCCAGTTCAGCATAGAGGGATTTACCTTGAACGTGGAAGTCACCTTCTCTCTGGCTATGACATATCCCATATCGAGTACTTCTTCCACAGAGCAAACAATTGATGGCATCACCCCACGACCAGTGAGGCTTAGGGTTAGATTGGTTTTTGCCGCCCAGATGTCCAGCATTTCAAAAAACTGCCAAGAGGATGCCTGTGTTAGCCCATTTGCTGAAGGAAAACATCCCCCCCGACCCCCTCCCACAAACGGGCCATTGCTACAGAACTTCTGGATTTAATGCACAGAGAAAGATCCAAATGTTGATAGCGGCTATGCACAGGCAACAAAGCTTTTCTTCTTATTATACAGCCTCATCCTGGTCAGTAACGTGTATTACACAGCCCACTACATCTCTCCGTCTCTCCTCTTTTCCCCCATTACTGTTGTATGTCTTACTCACCCATTTATTCTCATTTGGAGAAAAAGAGATGATGAGGGTTTTATTTTCACCTGGCTCAAGCATTCGAACTGGTCTGACCAACAGGAAGGGACCGCTGGGATTCAGAACTGAGAATCCTAGCTAAAATAGTGCAACTCAAGGAAAAAAGTTTATAAGCAAAGATTGGGGAAAAAGATATAAGAACAGACTCTAAGTATTGTTCAGACCACAGATGTATAAACTAACCACCTATAAGCTTTTTCAGAGATCAATAACTAACTCAGAGAAAAGAAGAACTAATCAAATTTTTTTTTTCTCCACAGAATTCAAATAGCTGCAAGATCTTTTTCCAGTTCATAAGATTGCCATGTAACTCCATTTTCAGATTTTGCCTGGAATGGGTCATGAACACCCTCAGATCCAGGACGTGCCTTCTCCTGTGTTATCCCCCACAGCTTAACACAGGCAAGCCAGTGTAGTAGCCTCTTCTTACAAGGGATTCAGAAATTCAGAGAAGCGTTGTGCAAAAATCGAGTCGTTGGTTCTGTTTCACATGTACGTCACGCTACTGAAACTAGCTTTGTCATCACTACTTTATACTCCTTAGAAAGTGGTTAAGTGCTTCTCAAGTTTGGCTCTATGCAGAATTATTTCCACTTAAAAGGCTGGAATGGAATTAGCTTTCCAGCAGGTCACCTAGGCTCCTCCAGTATCTTCTTCACCTCACCTCCTGCCTCACTCCAAGATGTGTATCGAGGCTGAAATCTGCTACCTCCTCCTTGCTTTAGTGTCAAACAGTTCCTACCGATAAAGACTCAAATTAAACAGAAGCCGAACAGCAGATTAACTTACATGTTCTAAACAAGGATACTTCCAGCTTCTCTGGTGAGATATTTTGTATTGTAATTCTCTTAATCATTCTGTGGCCTGACAGGAATGAAAACATTTCAAAAAATGATGATGCTCACTCACACACATTCCTCCTTTTCACTCATGCTTCTACCTGGGCCAAACATTCATTCCATTTCCATGGCTAATGCATTAGTCAAAGCTCACCAAAATACTTTCAGATTTGTACAGTCACTCGTAGAGCTCCCAGTTCCATGTTTCGGGACCAAGGCTGCTTTTTACATGCCTCAGCTAGCCAGACGGGCTCCTAATTTTCCACCTAAGTACCTATTACAGGGCTAATTTCTATATTGACTTTTGAAAACCAACTGAGCAATGTAAAAGAAAATGCAAAACTACGCTCAGAAGAAATTCACGTCAGACAGAAAAAACTCAAAACTTGAATTCAAATTTCATACCTACTGCAACATCACCAAAATTGACTGTGGTTTTTCCATTATCTGAAGTGACCACAACAGATGGTGCTACAGCCGGACAGTGCATCTCCAAATACAGAGTGTTGGAAGGGCTGGAGGGAGAGTAAAAGGGTATTTGCTCTTGGATCATACAGAAATCAAAACTATGGTCAGAAATCTGCTCTTATTCTGTTCATATGACAGGATATCATTACATTGGTATTACAAAACAATACATAATTTTTGGTGGCTGACTGTTTTGTGCCTAAGCAGAAAGATGAACTACATCTGGCTTAAATTTTTCACACAATTATTCTTTAAGCTGCTTTGATATTCACGTGTTTGATTCTTATCCAACTAGTGGGTTGTAAGCATGAGTTTCTAACACTGACCTATGAAGTAATTAAGATCAGAAAACAAGTTTCCTCCCCAAATGAATAAATTAGCATGCCCACCATTTCCCTCTCAACTTAAGGGTCTTTTCCAACCTTAATGATTCTATGATTTCTGGACTATCATGACTTGCAGGTATCTAATTGCAAATACCTGCAGCTTAGGTTTTCAGAGCCTTTCTTTTCATCGATATGGCCACTTGCAACAAAGCATGGTATGATATATTTTTCAAACCTCCCACGGAAATTCCTCATCAGGAAAGCCTGGGCTGCCACATAAGCATCAGAACTAGAAAATCCAGGAAGAAAAGTCATCTCAGTAAGTGAGAGAGCAAGCAAGCAAAAAAAAAAAATCAAATAAATATCTACTGAGCTATTTGTGCTTACTGTTTCTTAGTCATACATTCAAAATTGAACATAACAGTGAAACAAAGTGACTGTCTTGATGCACAGTGATGGACCCACCCTAAGTGGTTTACTTTTCTCACCAAAAGAGAATAAAATTATAAACCCAGACAACAGATGCTATACTGAAGATTGCAAAATCCTCAATATGATTTCCTTAGGTTGAATACATTAAGTATTCCAGCATCTTGCAGTACTTCTACATCATTTCAACGACATGTAAACACATATGATCACATTTCTGTAATGCAATACGCCAAGCAATACTTCATAAAGGGAGTTTTAAAATATGAATTTTATTTTTATTACCTGTACTGGAAGTATTTAAAAATTATAATTAATGGATTCCAATGAACATGGAATTTTAGTCAAAACATCTAACATCCAGTACAGCCAAATGCCTGGTGTTTAAGCGTGTATTAACTTCCAAACACTTCTAAATTCCTCAGATTAGGCAGAAGTGTCGTTCTAAAAAGTTGAATTATATGCTAAGCAGGGGACCTCAAGTATCAGATTTTGCATTTAAGTATCCAAATTTCTAGATAGCACATGCTATTAATGTTAATTCTCGCTGAGGCACACCTATTGCAAAATGACTATTTCAAATGCGCATTTTACAGCATCGTTACATTTCCAGGACTGAAGATGACCATGACTAATATGATGGACGATGTAAGCCCTCAAAAAAAAAAAAAATTAACCCATACCCATGGATATGGGCCATCAGATGATTTCCATCTGGGCTGAATGTACTCGCTCTCTTAGACCTATTCAGAAAAGGTATATTAGTAGCGGTTTCTTTTGGTAACTAAGTTCAGCTTTCTAGTTGCCCTCTAAAATAACACCCTTGTTGGTTCAGCCAAATTTCCCCATACAGCCACATCTCATGCTTCTGATATATTCTTTGAAGTCTTCAATCCCTCTGATGCATAAAGGGATTCTTTGCCTTACATGAGAGGGTACAGCTGTGTGGCTTAAAAGCAGTACTAATTTTGGAAACAGCCTTTGCAACATAGCTAAAGCTATTTCTTCTCTACAGTTTGCTTTCTTGTCTAAAACCTATAGGTTTTAGTAGATTTATTAAACTATTTATAAAGAAAATGTTGTCTACGTAGTACAAGATGCTTTTGCTGACTTACTCAGGCTTTAACTCTTTGGATTTGGGTTGTTCAGAACTATGTAGAGAAGCCAGGTATTTACTGTCTCCATCCCTTACAAGCTGTCTGGAAGACTGCTGTCTGGTAATGGAAATGCTTAGTTTCTTTCCCTCTCTCTTTTCATCTTTCTTCCTTTCCTGCAAATACACACAGAGAGACATTATACACTGCGAGTGATCCCTGGCAATCCGGTCAAGACACCAATTTAGAAAACACACAGTCCCTGGCCCGAGGATACGGAACCGAGGAGGGGACAAAGTGCATGGAACAAGGTAACCGCAAGAGGATTATGGTAACAAGCCCCAGCCACAGTAGTTATTAATTAAATACGTTTCTAATAATGTAAAATCAAGGCAAAATGGATATATTTTACCCCATCTTAAAAAAAGAGTTCCCCTGTTGGAGCAGACGAATAAAAGACTGTATCTCTCATGGGAATTTTACCTACTTATCTCATAATTAAAGACAACCATAGGTGCTCACATAAATTAACTGCCCCACAGCATTGCATATAAAGTCCATGTATGCTGTAAATCTGCAAGAAGTGTAGAAACTTTTTTTTTTTTCCTAGGACTACTTGCAGTTAGCATTTGCAAGAAAATCCTCTAGGAATGCTTTTGAAATTGTTAGCATGAAATTAAATTATTGCTCAGTGAACAGACTACACATTAAGTGCAACAGCACAGTCATACCCTTGTCCTTTACAGGCAGGTCTTACATGGATCATGAGTTTGGGCTTCATTAATATGCAAATGATTTTATGATAAAAATACCATCCAGAGAAACAAATATCTGCAAGTAACAGCCCGACAGCATGTGCTAGTTCTTAGCATTCCTTACTTGTATTTCTGCCCCTGTCGCAGCTGCTCTGCAAAGCCTCCGAACTGCCTCTTCTCTGATTAGCTGATCTGACAATGTTGGTCTGAAGGACACTTGAATCAAGCTTTTCTGGGAGCGTGAGAGCATACACAAGGATGATAGGCAAAATTCAGCCCTCACACATGTGTTATACCTACAAAGCTCAATAGGAGCATACACATGACAGCAAACAATTAACAAATAAAATACAATTTTTTTCCAAGTGGATAAGATGATCCTAAGGATAAGGTCCCTTGCAGCCTTTTGGGAAGTCCGCTGTGTTACAGTGGGCTGGTTTCACATTACCAATGTTTTTGATATTTAAACATTCTTCAAATAAATCGTAATGACAACACTGGGGAAAGAACATTCAGGGTGAAAACTCCCATTAAGTATTAGCCAGATTTGATGGTTAACCCCTCATGTCCGATTTAAAACATTATTTCAAACAGTACAAAATATTCCAGCTATTCTAATAATAATAATTCACGTTTTGAGCTTCATTTACAAGTGACAGCATTTGTAGGGATGTAGATGATCAAAAGATTTAGCAGAACACTTGACGTTTAAAGTGAATTTACCTTCCCAGGCAACACAGTTCCAACAGAAGGTGTAACTGTCACCGGGCAGTCCTCTGGCACACAGAATTCAAAGGAAGCGGGTCCGACAGGGGCAACTTCCCCATCGCCAGTTCTTGGGACAGCATGAGTAAAGTGGTTGACACTCACATGGGGATTCATCACATACAGCGTTGCTGCAGACACACCATTTAAAGCTGTTGCAGCAAACCGAACTAAGGAATGAGACAATTCAAGAGGTGGGTGGACTCCAACTGCTTTGCATGACAGCTTGAATTGTCTAAAAATAAACACATGATAAATTGTCTCAGCATAAAATAGTCTCTTAATCAGCCCGGAAAATAGGGAACTAATCCTGTAGTCCCTATTTAAGCAGAATTTCAAGCTTGCAATGGGAATTTTGCCTAAAGATGAACAATAATACTATCTATTTTTAATGCACAATTGGCTAGAGTCCCTACTTGAATTCTTCCTCTGTGAACTTCTGGAAACACATCCAGTCAAATCAAAGTTTATGCCATCATTATTTCAGTAGCACTAGCTTAATGTATGAAGCATTTAAAAAAAAAAAAAATCCTTCAGTAATTCTGCCAAAAAAGCAAGCAGGACATTGCAGGTTAAAATGACCTGGGGCAACCGCACAGCTTGGACCTGTGAGAAGGATAAACTTCAGGTGGGATAGGAAAAGTCATCTCCATCCATGTAAATGAAGGAGGAAATTAACTGGCATTGGCCATCTCTTGTCATCTGGAGAATTCCTACCTGCCTCACATTTTTGTCCTGGCCTTACCTCTTCAAAGTAGGCAGGGATTTCATTTCTGAACTAGCTTAACAGTGGAAATCCAGCGTGGTTTAGACTTCTACATTACCTCCTACTCCATCAGTTTCTTAACATACCTATTAATCTCTGACTTGCAGGTCAGTTCAAAGCTGTACTCTTTTGCCTTGTTAGCTTTAAAGATTATGTCCAGTGTCAGGCTTTCAAGGGGAAGAAGAATTCCAAATCCGTCATTGGGCTGAATTTCAACAAGCTTCAAAAGGGCAGGATAAGAAGTTATTGTTATTAAAATAATTAGTTAAATTATCAAATTATTAAATAAATTAAGACATTACTGGCAAGATAAGAAAATGTTTTTATTAAATGTACAAATGTCAGGAGAACAGAAACCTTCCAGTGAGAAGCCTTCATTTGAGTGAGTGACTCGTGTCTGACTGACGTGCACATTTCTAATCTCAAAGTAACTTGAAAGGCATTACATCCATTACCTTGGACTTCAGCAGCATCTCTTGCCCAGCTTCTTACCATTTATGGTAACCACCTTTCTCTAATGGCATTTATTTACTTTTCACAGACAGTTGAATGAAATATGATAATTATCTCAACAGTTCCCCCTGTATCTTTGAAGCGCTGATTCCTGTATGCTGTGCACATGCCATAGTGACAAGTACAGTTTAATATCTACAGATGTATATTGGTTTGTGTTTATGAGATGATGATGATGATTCAGGAATGTCTCCCCATCCCATTTTAAGCTAATCATGAAACACATGCTGTGAGGTAAAGCTTTAATGAAGCTGAAGATTCCAGTTTCTTTTAGCTAACTAACTCCTTGATTTTAATCCCTGGAACAGCAGAGAAAGGGAGAATGCCTAATTAAATGTCAGGTTCCTCTAGCTCCGATTCCAATATGCCAAACCATTTCACACTGTGATCATCATGCTCTTATGAAGCTTGAACAGCTAACTTTTTGCAAAAAAAAAAAAAAAAAAAAAAAAAAAAAAAAAAAAATTCAGTAGACCTAGCCCACACGCAACTGGCAGCTTCTGTGATTAATTTAGCTTCCATGTCAACCTACAGTCAGTCAGAAAATACCTAGGCATGGTTCAGGGGATGATTCCCACCAAGCGGTTTGAATGCGGCCATTCTGCTTTAAAGACAAAGCGTTTAGGCATTCGGATGCAAACTGGGCGATATTCCTCAGCCTCAAGGCCAAAGCAACAGCCCTAAGAGCCAGTTTTATTTAGGAGCATAAGGGACCTGTGAGTCTGAAAGAAAAGCGTACCAGGTATTCTGTTAGTAGATTTCTTGGGGTAAAAAATAGGTACTCTAATAGGATAAAGTTAGCTCGATAACGTTATGTAGGTGAGAAGAGTAAAATCTCCTCGAAGATGTTGATACTGCTTGGAAAATGCTTTGGGTAAAATAAGATGACATTTACACAAACCAGTACCAGAACTGATCTGCGTGTTTCCACAGTGCTGCAGGCGCTGTTAGTTCCACGGGTTTGCAAGAACCAGTCCAGATTTATTTACACTCACATTGAAACACGTTCCTGTAATAATTAAATATATTGTGATACAAGAGGAGCTGTGTGTGAGACAACTACATACCTCTGGAAGTCCCACAAACCCAAACTCTTGTGGCAAGATGGATTTGTTTGTTAGCGTGACATTTGCCTGCACAGCTTCATAGATTGTGCAGTATCCAAAATTGATTTGTGCTGGACTGATTTCCAAATCAGAAGTAGTAACAATTGCATGGACAGTAAAATTAACCTTTTTAGCCTGAAACAAATGCAAGAGGACAGGATAAAAACCCCCATCTGTGGCATTGTAAGGACAGGATTTAAGTGAAACGTCATCCAAAAAGATAACTGCAAAAAAGTTATTCTACTCTATTCCTTGACAGTAACATATGTAAATGTAACATATCTATCTTGAACTTCAGCCTCATTGTTCTCCAAAAATAAGCAATAGAAATTGTCTCTGATAAGCAAAATTAAAAAAAAAAAACAAAAACAAAAAAAAACCCAAAAAACCAAACCACCACCTGTATCTCAAATTCCGTAAGCTAGAATGGAATCACACCTGCATCTCCAGGAAATATAAACTCTCAGAATATGCTACATCTGCAGTACAGATCAGAATAAGAAGATCGTGCTATGGTATCTCATAACTCTCTGGTACAAAATAAACTACTAGGGAATAGATGAGCACCATCTAGAAAGGATTTAACTTTCTGTATTGTAAACATGCCGGCAAGAAGAAACTATCAAATCTGTATTATCAGTTTAAGCACCTTTTACTATTATCATAGGACTTCAACTAGTAAAGAAGTCATTTAAGATTAGGTATCCTTAAGTGAACATTCACTAAAATAATTTATATCTATTGTCAGCCTGATAGCCAGCACAATAAAAATCACTAACCTTATCCACAATCAGTATCGTCACTGGAACTTCCAGAACTCCGGTCTCTTCATTAAAATAGCTCCCTGCATCTTCAGGAAGGGAGTGCCTAAGGATCAAAAAGTACATGCAGTTTCATAAAAATATTTTTACTATTTTCTAGCTAAGGGGAATAATAAACTTTTGGTGGATGTATTTCTGAACAAAAAGGAAATCCGTTACTTAAGGTCTAAAAGTTTTATTATTCACAGCTTTTAATCTTAACTCAGTATTAGTGCTCAAATAGCACTTCACTGAAGTGAAGTCTAACTGAAATGTTGTACGTGAGATACATGTGAGTATTAGGGAAAATGGTGGAAGAATAGTGGAAGAAAACGCCAATCAAAAATTAGCGACCTACAAAGTTCCACCTTCTGACCGAGAAAAAGAAGATGCAGCCAGACCAGAAATATTATGGACTTGTCACAGATTTCCTGTAGAACGGCATACCTCCAGGCAATCTGCCCTGGGCAGGGGTGCGCGGATTGCAAGGGTATCTAGCAATGAAGTTAGAGTAATTGACCTTGTACCCTAATGTTGGATTTTTTTATTTTTAAAGACAGGAATTTGGACAGACAGGAGTTTAAAGGAGTTATTCAGAGGTCTGCATCCATTTATCCTTTTTTAAAAGGCCATCCAGTCATTTAAAATTCTGAAGAACTGAAAGCTTACTTTATAATCAGAATATCAGGCTTCTGCATCTTTTGCTGCAACGACAGCACATAAGCAACCCAAGGGAGGCAGTCCTTTCCTCCCGACACTGACGGTAGTTAATTACCAGCCAGGCTGAGGCAGAACCAACTGTGTCACAAAGCACAGAGGCACAACTAAAGTGAAACAAACTTGGAGATGCGGAGTGCCTGGTTATGTACCAGATTCGTAATTTATGAGAAATACGCGGGTTTTCTGTCGCTGAAGCATCTTGCTGTCACAAGCTCAATTTCAGAGCTTCAAGCCAAGACAATACAAAAGCTCCAGCGTTTTTAGCTCTGCTGGTCTATTTATAGTGCCTTACAGCATCCGAGTGAATTGCTTCCTGTTCTTAGGGCTCCACAGTGACAACGTTCCTACTACTACTACTGGAATTACATGCCATTTTTTAATGTATTGTTAAAGAACAGTTAATGAATAAATAGCAGCCACTCGGTCACCATGGTGATCTGAAATCTTGCTGGCTGTTATTTTGCAAGTCTGAAATGCGACTTTCGAAGGTGATCTTCAAAGGTATTGCTAACTTGTTTAAAGATAGGAACTGGCGTTAAATACAAGGTAGGAATAAAGTATCAGCTTTCACTTTGTCACAGGACATTAGAATAGCAGAAGACATTAATGTATTACAAAATAATCCAGGGGAAAAAAAATAATTGTAACTGTACATACACAGTGATGGACTCTAAATTAGCTGTGATGCCTTGGGGAAAAGATACTGAAACCTTCATAAAGTTCTCTGCAAACAGCATCTTCATGCTTAAAAGCAATTAAAGAGAAGTATAAAAGACAAATCAGATTTAGACTGCCAGCATCTGCAGGACTAGTTCCAAATGCAGAAAAACTAGGAGATGTGGTATTTGGGAATTCGGAACGTCAGCAGATTAGAAAACTTGCCTTCAAATAAACAGAAAATGGCTGCTTCAAACACCCAGAAAGTTATGAGTATTGTAATGTCTGACCAAGCATTTCCGTGTGCACACTACTCGGGAGAGCTTCCCAAGCCTTCAGTCCTCTATCTGGTCACTTAGTACGGCTGAATGAGTGCTGCTTTCTACTTTGTGTTACTTTTAGTATAGCTATTCTTTCTTCTGAGAAAACCAAGCTTATAATACTAAGTCAATGAGGAGGCCTTTGCAGAAACGTGTCTCTAGCTCAGTACTTCCCATCAGCTTGTAGCAAGCTCATCTTTCTGTCATACACGCACTCTCCCTGCGTGTTAGGTGTTTTAAAACGGAGCTGTACGCTGAAACAGCCAGATACTTATTTTGTGTGTCAGAAGTGCCTTAATCTCATCAAATCTCCTTTCTGAAGCTTCCTCATTTTTCAAAGGATGATTAATGTCCTAAATCCAAGCTATGCTTCTATCCACTCAGTAAGCGTACAGAGCATCTTTAGAGCACCTGAAGTTTAGGAACTGAAAAATGTCATAATAATGTTTACTGTTGTAATCTGATAGGATTTGAGATGTTGGAAGAACTGTAAATACTTTTAGTTCTTTGAATATTAACCTGGTGAAAATTTCAAAATCGGTGATTGGACTCTCAACTTCGCATCAGAGGTGCTGAGCACACCAGCGAAAATCCGGGTATACTGACATCCCCGGGCCTGCATAACCTGTAGGGAAACAGCAGCAGGTTTGCAGCAGCCACCAATGCAGGAGCCGCTGACGTATTTGGCTGTACACCAGAATTAACATCTATATCATTTAATTTATATTTGAAAAGAAATGCCCTGCTAAATTCTTTAGGATGGCAATGACGAGGTAAATAAAATGAACAGTGGTCAACATGAGCTCTTGAATTTAAATTTTTAAAAACTGCAATTCTTTGTTCCCTGTAACTGAGTTAGGTTTGTATATGTAGATATATCATGAAATGGAGACGAGAAACTTGCTGCGGTGAGGCTTTTAGCATCTCAGAAGATGTTATATAAAATGCCACATGAAATTCAAGATCGATACATTCATATTCTGGAGAAAAAATGTACATGGGTAGGAAAGAGATGAACAGGAAGCCCAACCATTCTTACCTTAATTAGCAAGCACAGGAGTTCTGTCCAGAAATTATTTAATCACTGATGCATGAAGTAGCCACCTGCCTAGATAACCTCTCCGGTGTAAGAATAGCTTCCCCACAGAAATGGGAGCAGCCTACCAGGAACGCAACTGCTAAGATTTTCACACTGCTGCTGTCAACACGGGAAGAGCATTTCCTCACAGGTATGTGATCCAAGTTCATTTCCTCCTTGAGCATCTGGCAGCTCTTAAGGGGGAGAGAGGGGGAGACGAGGCCTGCACTGACACCAGCAGTGTGAAGTCCAGCCCACTACAACGTGAAGGAAGAAAAAACTTCGACCTGCTCAGGTTTTCCACAGATATTGTCTTAAATACTGAAAAGATTAATGGTGTTAGGTTACCTGGGCAGAAAAGATTAATGGTGTTAGGTTACCTGGGCAGAAACTTCAACTGCACACTGAAGGATGACTGCGCTTGAATGTAACCTGTTTTTGGCAGCAGCTCCATGTGCTTACGCAATTCTTTGCATACTTCAAACTTCAAACGCAGCGTGGCTTTTGCTCTGCGAACAGATCAGATATGCTTAGGTGGCTTCGAGGCTACCCGTACTGCCACCTCAGCAACATTTGCTCTTGGAGTTTGATCCCCCCTGCCCCCCGCCATTGCATCTCTACTCTACATTGCGATTATAACTATTCCAAGCTTCCTTTGGAAATGATAGGCATGTAAAACTGCTACAGCAAAATCACACAGTTGTATTCTCTTTTAAGATAAGTATAGAAAACAAGATTTTGGAAGAACTATAAGTAAACCCAGCTGTATTTCAAGCAATGTACACAGCTGATTGGAACATAATTAAAGTGCAGCAGAGTGGTAAGTCAGGTCAGGGGAAAGTCAAAGCCAAATTATTGTGAAATAGCAGCTAATTATTTGCTCCTAACATACACTCTCTCTATCTGAATCAACAGGAATCACTCACTCAATGTCTGAGACATCTAACTGGCCCTAGCTGCAGCACAGAACCCACTCAAGATGGAAAAGGAGCGGTGGCCTTGTAATGCTGGGTCTAGGACACGTAACGATTGGTGGTGGGTGGGATGCAACAAATAAAAACCTGTTATTCTGTCTGAGAAACAGAAAAATGAAGACAGTGACCCCTGAGTGTGGCCAAGGATACCTGGATGCTGCCTAAGTGGCTAACAAGCACTTCATGGCCCAGCCTGTAGTCAGAAGAATGAATCTGAAAGAGCATAATGCACCTAAAACATCAACATGTACCCAGTTTGTGAATTCCATTCCTCCTCATTATCAGCACAATTATCTCAAAACCTTCGATACAAAAAATTAAGCCTGTACAGGCAAGAAAAAAACCCCTCAAACTCTGGGCCATGGGGGGGGCTGTCTTATGCCAGAAATGCACTGAGAGTGCTGCTGCTTTTCGTTTTTCTCCCCAAAACCGTGGTGACTTCTTTTAAGTAATGTGGATTCAGAGATCTCCTGTAACTTCTCCTGTAACAGCAGAGACTCTACAGGGCTAGAAGTCATAGTGTGGCTAAGCTGGTACTGCCAGTTCCGCTGCTAAAACTTGGGATCAATTTGCCCTATGACTGGCATATTGGAAGCTAGGAAACAGCTCCCTGTTTACTGAACTCTGGCCATATTATAATACAGCGATAGCCACAAACCATACCCTGCTTTGGAATTTTATGCCTATGAGCAAAATCGCCAAGCAATTTACAAATATTTCAGCTTGTCATTTTCCTTCTCTTGGACGGGTTTACAAGCTGTCAGTCCAGATGGTCTGCTCTAAATCAACAGCGATAGCATGTGGTACTGGGAGCCTGGAATGATTTCTGACTGTTGACAATCTCAGAGAACTATATACTACTTCATTAAATCAGTGCAGATTATAACCTGCCAAAGACATTACTTTGAAAAGTGATTTATATCGGACAGGATTCTGATAAAGCACTTTCACCCTTTATGCTGCTTATTTATGCTTCCTGATAACCATATTCTATGCGACCAGAAAAAAAAAGCCCCAAACCCAAACCAAACCCAGTATTAACTAACATTTTGCAATTCTACAGAGCTTGCTGAGGCACTTAAGTGCCAGAGCTACCTACCTTGAAAACTTGATCTTGCACTTGTGCTGTAGACCACAATGTCATAGACTGCAGCAGCAATAAGATACAAAGTTCTTTCTGCTCTGCTTCTGGCAGATGTTTGTGAACGAAAGGCTGCTCTAACACATCATCTCCCTCAGGTCTGGGTCAGATTTTGCCCTGAAAATCTAAAGAATTCTCTTGCTACAAGTTTTAGGGTTTTTTCTGTTTTGGTTTGGTTTTCCCTTTTCTATAACTAATTAGTGATTAGTGCAGAAATT
Organism: Nipponia nippon; assembly: GCF_047370975.1. Taxonomy (NCBI): domain Eukaryota; kingdom Metazoa; phylum Chordata; class Aves; order Pelecaniformes; family Threskiornithidae; genus Nipponia; species Nipponia nippon. The sequence goes on from NW_028262335.1 coordinate 7,281,461, forward strand.
TGTAAGAATATTGCTGAATAGCAGGATTATTTAAGTATCTAATTAATATTTAATTAAAGAATCTGTGTTCTAGAGTTACATTAATAAGAGTTCACACCTACTGGATCTGAACTTTAGTTCTCGGTGGCTAAGGCATTTCAGCAGTTGTCAGACAAGCGGCCTTTTCAGCTGGGCTGTGGTAACCTTACCTTTGGGCTCCTTCGGCGAACGGTTGCTACGAGCATTCGTTCACCGACAGCACTGCAGTAACTCTTTAGCCCGTGTAAGAAGCTATTGGCTTTGTTTGCACCTTGACAGCAGTTTGGACGCGTCTTTGCTAGCCTGGTAATTGTCCTTGGCTCTGCATCCTTTGCTGTGCATACTTCCAGGCCACAGACCTTCGCAAGACTACCTTTCCCCAGTTTTTCACTATTGCAATTAAAATACAGCTACTTACTAGGCTAACCTAAGAAATGGACTGGTAGTAAGCTCTAGCTATTTTCAGCTGTTTAACTTCATTCCGTTTGAGAAGTGGTTTGACGTGTACCATCTAACAATGAGGAATCCTCATTCTGATACATGCTACAGAAAAATTTCAATAGCTACTAGAGGAAGAAACTTCTCAGGCACCACGTCTAACTGAATGATGGAATCCACCTCCTTTTACAGGATAAAAAGTTGAGACATTATATTCCTGCACACGAAATAAATACTCTGAATTTCAGCCCACATGACTGTATAACAAAGAATTTTTCCTAACTATGAGGAATTGGGTGATAAATCAAAGAGTTGATTTGCCAAGGTACTAAGGACAGCATACTACATACTAAGTGCTCTTAATTTAGTGAGACTTGGCGAAGGATCAGCAGGATTTTTCCCTCAGTTAAGAAGTTTTGCCCTAAGCAATTTGACAGCTTCTATCTTTGGGATCCCCTTGAAATCTTAAGTTTACATTAGGAGAGTTAGTCTGCTTCTATACTTATAAGTTTTATCCCTGGGTTATCTAGACCAAGTAAAATCACTTACATAACAACTTGTACTTGTCATATCTGTAAGCTGAATTTCTGAGATAACAGCTTTACTCATTTCTTTCCAACTGTGAAGAATCTCTGCAGTCTGTAATTCTGGTAAGAGGTTTAGAATGGATGCCTTCTACAGAACCAATCTCTCCCCCACCCTCCCACAAACCCACCCCAATCCGATTTAAATAGAATCTAAGAAATGCAAATTGTTAAAATAAGCATTCAATAGTGACTGCATTAGGTAGAGGGAAGACACCCAGCACCTGCAGACAATTAAGAGAGTAAAAGTTGATGTAACCACTCTCTAATAGCAGGAAATCTCTGGGGGTCAATTAGCTGAAATATTATCTTTATATTGCAGTGCAAACAGAACCAGTCTTCAGACATTACTGACTTGGACTACAGAAACCCACAGCTATTTTTTCCCCTGTAAACTGGTATTCAGTCACGGTCTGTGTACTTACAAGGTGTCTGTCACTCCAGTGCAGTGCTTAATGCCTACACGGGTTAGGAAAAGTTGTACCCTTCCCATTTTACAGTAAATGCAAAAGGGCTGACGTGATTTATCCAGCATCATATCCCAAGTCTGGTAAGACTGGTGATTGACCTTCCCAATAAAGAACAGTTGGCATGAGGCTGGCTTCCAGATCCTAAGTCTCTCATGGATTTTAATTAAAGGTAAAATAGCTGAGAAATAACAAAATATTATTTCGTAAAATTTCCTGGCTGAATCAATTATACCCAATGTGGACTTAATTTTAGACACATTTATCTCCCTAATGTTTAGAGCACAAACTGCCCATGACGAACCTCTGTGGGGCTGCTATCCCCTAGGGGCTTTACAGTTCCACCACAGAACAGGTACAACATAGGGAATCTTGTAGGAGCGGAAAGGCACGTATTAACTCAGATACTTCCTAGCTACGGCTGGGCTTGGGAATCTGGGATAGTGGGATACCCAAGTCCAAGTTCCACAGAAGCGCGGAACTCAGAGGGCTTGTAATCAGGACATCCTCCTGAAATGGCAAGGAAAAAACCAAACTCTTCTTCGGCTTCCTATGATGCCAAGATGGGTCTGGCACAGCGGCACCTCAAGACATCACCTAGTGACTCACGATCTCATTGTTTAGCTCGAGAAGGCAGCTGATAAGGAAAGGGCAGCTCACCTGCTTTGAACGACAATGCAATCCTGATACAGTCCGTCATACATACAGATCTTTAAATCAATGTTGGGACTGGGCACCCAAACCGGCACATCAGTAGAAACTCCAATGGCACTAAAGCACAGCTGTTAATACAGAAACCGAGAGTGTAAATATTTTTGTTAGTCTCAAATTCTTACTGATCTAGACAGAGCAAGAATTTCTGCTATAAACTACAGCTGAGTAAAATATTTTGTGATTCATATTGCAACAGGTTCTTTAATTAGACAAAGCTATGAAAATAATTTGTAATATAAAACCTAGATGTTATGGTGTTTCAGCAGAAAAAAGAATTATACTTTGGTTTGGATTCTTTGACAGACAACATGAAAGAATAGCGTGCTGCCCACGAGACCGAAATTAAAGTGCACCCAGCTTAAGCGAACGTGCAGAAACTCAAGAGGCAGCAGCTTGTTCAGCCAGCAAAGAAATACCGTAACGGCAGCACAGTGCTGTACTGCCTATAGCGACCTTAGGTCTGCCATCAGTGACCACATAGCTCGGACTTCGACCAGATGAGCCTGAAAGAGAGGGTACCAGAGGAGGCTGCAGTATGCACCTGCAGCTCCTTTTGCAGGCTACTCCATCTGCAGGCCGCGGGGAGAGCCAGGGCTGGCCTACTGAGCTGCTTGACATTTTTTCTTTATTTTTTTGGCAAGCTTCTGTGAACTGTTCCCAGGCAGAATTTGGCTTCCAGTAAAGCGTGGAATCAAAATATGCTAAGTGGTAACTAAAGTTGTCATCTCTTCCAGCTTTCACACATCAGTTTCACTACTGCATGCTAAGTAATTCCAATTCTGATATATCAGAAAGAAAATAAACTACGTAGGTTGGGAATAAAGAAGAATACTTTTGTATTTGTTTCCAGGACATTAGATGTTTTCCAGCATGATGTCTGATAAAATGGGAATATCAGGATTATTTGCATAGAAATTTAAGAGAATCAACGTGTTTAATAACCATACTGCATCAGAAAGAAGGGCCACGATTTACAAAATTACCTCCCAACAAACCACATAATACACTATCAGATGGTACCTCATTGTTATTTCTCATAATGTTCATAAACATATCTTCCTCTACCTCCTTCTCCTGTTTCTAATACAGGATTCTGAGCAATTTTAACTCTTGGAAAAAGCAGAAGTAGAAGGGTTTTAAACTCCTTTCCTACAGTGTTTTCAAGCAAGTCTTGCACAAAATCACTCACTGGTTTGCAGTCCGAGTTGTCAAACACGATCACAAACTCTGCCCGCACATCCCCAGGGACGGCTGGGACAAATATAATCTGAAGTCTGACTGAGCTGAAGGGTCCAATTTCACCTTCAGTAACCTAAACAAGAAGTAACATGTTTTTAATGAAAATCTGACTGTATTACTGTAGTCAGCTATAAATTGTATTGAAATAAAGCAGCAGTATATACCCACACTATACAAACGCTATTACACCTAGTTTGTAACTAGATTGAACGCAGTATGCGAGGGAGAAATCAGTATCAGCAGCTCCCTAGGAGGTTTAGTGTGGGGAAGAGCCTTGGCACGACACATGGTTTCACAACCAGGCGTGGTCAGAATTTTACTGAGAGTCTCCTGTTACTGCAAGACTCTGTCTGACAGCTAGATAACGTGGTTCACCGAGGTGTTCCCATCCTATATTGCTGAATATGTAACCACAACATAGAGAAGCTGTCTTGTGCTACCATTCAAAGATTCTACTGATTCCAGCACTAAGTCCATCTGCCTTTTGTATGCACAGGTAGAAGCTGTAAGTGCTAGTACGAACTGGTATCTGGACTCTCATATCCAGATTTTTTAATACGGCTCAAGTTTGACGTTTCCCAGACATTCTTCCTGCCCCATCTCTTGTGCTGTCACTAGACTTTGTATAACCACAGAAAGACACAGCAGAAAAATCAGTTGGGAAGAAAAAAAACCACCACCGAAACAAAAAAATAAAAAAAAAAAAAAAGAAGAGTTAAATTATGGGAAATTTAAATCTCTACAGAATCTTTCAGCTCAAATAAGTCTTTATAGATCAAAAGAAAGGGCAAATACGTCATGTGATTTCATTTTAAGAATGAACTGTGATACAGTGAAGTCCAGTAGGCTTGAAGTTGATCACGTACTTAAGGATTTCCCACCAGAGCCAAAGCAATTTATTTGATGTAGGCTTAAACAAGTGAAAATCTTGTCTGCATCTCAGGATATTCATTACCTTTCCAAGCATAATTTCAACGGGTGTTTCTTCAGGAGAAAGTTTCACTAAATCGTGCGCATTGTCTGTATCGAGATCTGATCTGGAATTTAATACATCTTGACCAAGTTGTTCTGGGGGGAAAAAAAAACAACACAAACAAAACCCCACAAAATGCTGGATGTGTGCATCTATTCACTAAACAAAAATATCAAACAGAGCAGAAATACATTGATTTTGGTCAATATTGCAAATCCAATAATGTATACCAATGATGTGGAAATATAAATGTCTAGAAGGAAATTTCTGTTTGGCCATACAACTGTGCCCTAGTCCCGAAGTCAACCTTGGGCACCTGAGCCTTCCGCTACAGAACAACAATATTAATGTTTCAGAAGGATAAAGTATATATCGGATATTGTCGCATCAAGGAATGCAAACTCAGCTGAAAGCGCGAACTGGGCTTTAAGAACAATTTCAGCGGGACAAAGCAACGCCGTCAGGAGGACCCGCGAAACAAGTGAAAGTGCTGCTTCACTTCAGTTTCAAAACGACCGCAATAATAAGTACCTTTTCATTGAAGGGTCTCCCACCAGGGCTTCAAAGTGCCTTAAACTAATGCCTCAGGAGAGGGACGAAGCTAACTCTGAACTGTATGGCAGTAACCAACTGGCCACCACACGCTTCGCATTAACCAGGAAAAAGATCAAGGTGCCATCAGATAAGTTAGCGTGCGTGGGGACAGCTGCCGCGACTTACAGAAGCACTCCATTTCACAATACAGATCCTAGCTTTAAAAAGAAAACACACCCACAACCTTTTCATGGAACTTTTAGTTTCCTGCAATTGGAATGTTCAATATCCAGAAGAAATATTAAAGAATACAGATAAGTAAGAAATTAAGGAAGTCTTTCTTCTACAAGACTGGATTTTTTTAAGCACGTAGTAAACATTAGGAATGAGATGGCAAAATGTCTGAGGAGGTTCATCTTTCTGCTTCCTTGTTCCTAGAATTACAGACTATAAAAATAAACCTGTCATGTGGATTTCTATTCTGAGAAGCAGGCACTCAGTTGCTAAGACAATGTGGTGGGCTCGCCGTGGCTGGCCGCCAGGTGCCCACCAAAGCCGCTCTGTCGCTCCCCCTCCTCAACTGGACAGGGGAGAGAAAATATAACAAGAGGCTCGTGGGTCGAGATAAGGACAGGGAGAGACCATTCACCAGTTACCATCACCGGCAAAACAGACTCGACTGGGGGCAATTAGCTTAATTTATTACCAATCAAATCAGAGTGGGGTAATGAGAAATAAACCCAAATCTTAGAACACCTTCCCCCAACCCCTCCCTTCTTCCCAGGCTTAACTTATTTCTGTATTCTTCTGAGGCTGAATTGTTGATCACTAATGAGAAGTGAGATTCTCTGCTGCTTTTGATATAATGGTGTCAGTACATTATTTTTAGTCATTTTTTGTGAGGCAGCATGCAAAGAAATATAACATTACTACTAGAATGATGAACTACTTAATTTACTGAGTAACTCTGCAAACTGAGTTCCACAGTTCGTTACAGGAAACTCTACAAATGGATAACGCTTAGCCTGGGACGCTGCACTGCCAATGGTCTCAAATAGTCTCCTCACCCGCGGAACCACTGCTCAGGCTCGGCTCCGTCCTCTGCTGCTCCCCCCGGGCTACACAGGAGGTCATTTCTGCACTATGGTCAGGAGAAATTTCTTCCTTCTTTTCAACTACAGATGTCACAGGACTATTGCTGACTTTCTTTTCAGGGATGCAGTCATTGAAGTGTTGAGTAAGCTATCAGAAAACACAGAAAAAACATTTTCTACTGTGACTGTTCATCTAGCTTGCACCAGCTCCAATTTTATCAAGCAGTTGCAAATCAGATGTGTTTTCTTGCAACTGTTCCACATTACAAATGGAGAAATGCGTTGCACTTTCTACAAACTGCACATTCTATTAGACCTTTATCAATGAGCAGATGTAATTTTTGCTGGCTTCCCAAAACAGGTAAATAATATAATGGGAGCAATACAATACAGCGTCAGTTATTTTACAATTAACAGAACCAACATTTTTCTAGTGGAAACACAGACAGTTCTATGTCAAAACTAAGTCTGCTAAAACTAGACCTCTGTTTATTACACACCTACAAAGCCAGAATACAGAAGGAAAACCATGGATACAGACGGTGTTATTTCACAAATTCTTTATTTGAACCACGCTTTTAATGTAAGGATAGTGTGAGAGCTGAAAACCATGGCAAACAGCTCAGCAGTTTCACTGTACATACTATTTAATGGAGTGTTTCAAAAGAGAGGTCAACCCTTTTCTTAGAACTTAAAACTGGGTTAGGTTATCAAGCAGGGAATTTCGAAAACCATCTGAGCCAATTGCTCTTCAACAATCAAAGAAATTAAAGACTGCAGTGATGGAACAAAGATGAAGTATCTGCACTGTGTTTACAGGAACATGCAGGCACTTCAAAACAAAGATATGCAACCCCGTAGGGATATTCTCTCTGGTCAGGGACCTGTGAAATCTATTTATGGCTGCTACCTATGCAACACTTGAGGGAAAAGGAACATTTATGATAACGATATTCATCAACACAGGAATTACAAAGCATGAGTTCCTACCACAGTGGGTGGGTGGTTGTTGTTGGCTGGTTTGTTTGCTGTTTTTTTTTTTAAATCTGAAGATTTCCCCACTTTAAGAATAAAGTCCACAACTTAGTTAGAAAAGGAGCAAGTATGTCTTCAGATTTAAGCTGCTCAGTCTTCTCAAAAATCTGCCCCACAGTGCTGACGTGCAAAGAAGATTGTATGCATGCTTTCGTTATCTTTTTCACTTAAAATTACCTGCTACATGGAGGAGTACCTGCTAGGATTCCTCAGTTTTCTGTCAAATTTGGAACTGGCATGCTGTAGGAGCAATCGCTCTCAGGTCTAACACCACACACACTGTCAGCCCTGCACCAGGTGCCTGAGGTTTGGTGCATTTCAACAGCCTCTGCTTCATTCCCACCCAGGACAGCCCACAGGACACAACATTACAACCATTTGCGTTCATTCCACTATTGATTTGAGAGATCTTCCTTCCATTCTTTTAATAATGTTTATTATTATAGTTTTCAGGCAACAACCCTCAGTGTAATTCTTAGTCAAACTAAGACGACTTTTTCCCTTGGAACAACAGCTCGTCAATAACTGCGACTGTCCTTCTTTGATAGGAAATTTAAATGAACAGCTGTGAAGTTTTAAAGGAAGATCACAGACTAGCGCTCCCAATTCTCATTACTTTACTGCTAGTTTTGCAGCAGTTGGCATTTTTCTGAAGTCCAGGAGCTGGGATTTTAAATGACTCCGTCAGAATCTCCTCTTTTAACTAAAGTATTTTTTCCTAATTTTCATGGATCTGGAGAAAATAGGAATCACGACATAAATGACCAAAATGTTAAAAGTTATCATTGTTGGTTCCCCCTACCCCCCCCCAATACTCATTTTTAAGTTTGTCTTGTGATATTTGGGGGTCTAACAGATGATATTAAGATGTGCCAACCCAAACATAAATGAACTACTAAAGGTTGGACCAGATGATCTTCCGAAGTCCCTTCCAACCTGAGCTGTTCTATGATTCTGTGTGATTCTACCACAGTGTGCAAAGCAGAATGTTTCTGTCAATTTAGGGAAATGCTTTTGAACCTACCGTTCTTCCAGGAGAAGATTTTGCTGTTGCTCTGCATGTACTGCTGTCACCTGCTGACGTCTGAACTTTGAATCTTGTTCCCAAAGCTCCGCTGTTTGTCAGGTTGATGGTCCGTGAAATTGTCTCTCCCACCACATGGCTCCCAAAGTCAATGAGCTCTTTATCTAGTGCCAGCTGTGAGAAGATAACCCATTAATTACTACTGTCCTAGATAGTCAGTAATGTCAATTGAATGAGCATCCACCTTTTCAAGAATAGGACTTTAAAGCTCTTATTATCATTTCAAAGAGCGTATCAAATAACACGGAACTGTGAGTATCCTTCTGCCTTTTTGCAGAAGCCAACTCATTAAAACAACGTCTTGTTAAACTGAGCCACTTCCCTTTCAGTCCACTATATGACAAGGGAAAAACCAGGTTAAATTCTGGTCGTAGTGGCAGCTTGCGTAAGTCTTCAGGTAGTTACTCTGGAAGTAGGTAATGCTTACATACCAATTCAACACTGGTGCTCTTGTGTTACAGTACAATGGCTTTACTAGCGTCAAGCTGAGAAGCAAGCAGCATTTAAAAATCATATAGTGACTACGTATCAGTTTATAACACATCCTGTCTTGTTTCTTTGAGCTGCCATGGTTTACAGCCAGTTTAAAAAGTAATACACTGCTTCCTATAGAATTTTTAATGACTTTGCAATGGGGTATACGATAACGAAAGACTTGTAATTCAAGTTCAAGCACCAGAAAGACAAAGACAACTCGGTTGCTTGCTAGTATCCTGCTTACAGCTGAACTCTTCCCACTTCCAGGGCATAAAGAACAGGAGTATCCTGCGTGTAACCAGCACGCAATGCTGGTATGAATTCTCTAGATGAAGAAAACTATTCCTCTGACCGAAGATGATTTTGCTGGCTTTCTACTGTAGTGTGCATTCTCATCATCAAGGTCTTTTAACTGAAAACCATCAGAGCGCCCTATACACAGTCAGATTTAAGTATGCAGTATTGATGTGATATCGTTCTAGCTTCCTACAAGTGCTTAAAATTAAGCGCATCCTTAAATACTTTGCTATATTGCTAATATAATAATTATAGTGCACCACCTTTCAGTTACTTCCCCCCTTCTATTTTCTGTGTAACAGATTCTTCTTGATTCATTTCCCTGGGCACAACAGTTTCAGTGTGCAGTCCAGTAGAGAAACTTTACAGGCAATCTTATTCATTCCATTTACCGAAATGTAATATCACGAACTCCAGGAAGACATTCATATGTTTAAAGCCTTTTAAAACTACTTTTTAATTTTTAAGTATGCTCCCAGTATATCCCAAATTTTGCATTTGCCAGTCTTATTCCGATACTGGGTGTCTCCTTGCATAATCGTTTTCCTCTAGCATTGTATATTCTAATCTATAATTTCTTTTGGCCTGTAAAGCCAAATCTGCTCTTAGCTGTGAAGGAAGTAATTTTGAAACAAAGTTGTTGCTTTTATCAAATACTTTCTTCAAGTTAGCTCATAGAAAGTTAAGGTATCTAAAAAAGTTAGTGCTGCTGTAGTTTCATCTCTTAACAGCAAGAAAATGATGTTCTTTGCTTAAAATTCGGTACAGAATTCTCAGAAGATTTTGAGGTGCTGAAAGAAAGGAGAGATTATATGCTTTTTATAAATGCCAGAAGAGATGGAAAGATATCGTGATATTTTGATTTTTGTCTACGTAGAAAATTAAAGTTAAGAATAAACTACTGCAGGTGTGGGATTGAATTTCCAAAAACTGCAAGGAGAAAGAGAGCTCATTTCCAGCAGGCGTTTCTCTTCCCTCCATTCACTACGCGACATCGTGGCATCAGCTTCTAAACAGAACTACTTCAGTTAAAGTTACAGTTCATGGTTAACCAAATCCCTTAAGATACTTCTGTATAAATCTCAGTGTAATCGGGGAAGTTAAGGAATTCATAATTTTCTGGAAAGAGACTCCATTTAAAAGAAAGGAATATAAATTCCTCTTGCTAAATATTTTCAATAATGTTTACGCTGTCTCACATTTTCTATTACTGGTGTTACACTGACTCTGAACATACTTTTAAAAAGTCACTTACAATGCATCTCTTGGCCGTACATTTCAACGGAACAGAAAAAGAACCGGTCTGTGCCATAAACATGACTTCCCCTTCCAGAGTTTCATTTATCTAGAAACAAATGAAAAAAAACAAACCACCAAGTAATTTGCAAAGATTTAGCCTATGTAGTCTGATGAAAACCATTTTCACTCATTCTTTGAGTGACCTACTAAAATGTATCTGTACAGATTCTACATTTCCGCTTTAAAACACTCTTCGGTAACTGCCTGGCTAATTTTAGCTAGGCAATATTATAAATCTTTTCATTTGGAGCAAGTTTCAAAACATACTCCAAGAATACTTAGTGACGGTTGGACTCGATGATCTTAAGGGTCTTTTCCAACCTTAATGATTCTATGATTCTATGACAGGCATTTTTCTAAAGCGTGCCCTTAGAATACGCCTTATTACAATTTAACAGAGCTCGAAATGCACACAGTTGTCCAAGTACAAGAGTACCTTTTCTAGAAATGCAGTTTGTTTCCTTGTTAACAGTTAAGAAATTAAATTAATGATGTTTTGAATCAGAGTAGTGATTATACTGGGATTCTCACCATCATGTCACTTAGCACTCAGGTGCACTTACCATTGGCTTAAATGTCACCACTATTTCACAGGACATCCCAGCAGATATTTTGCCAGGTGGGTCAAAACTGTGGAGATAATTAACATAAAACTCCAAATTAAAGCTGTGTATGAAACCCCCAGCTCCTATTCTGGTAACAAGGGCAGATTTTTTTATTTTTTTCCCCCACTTGATTAATTACTTAGAGAAGTCGGAATGAGTGACAGATGAATGAAAAGCATGGAACCCTGCTGCAACTGTAAAACTGCAAAGGCTAATTCTTTATTGAGGTTTGAGTCTGAAAGTGCTTTTTAAAGGCAAGAATCATTGCCTTCGTGCTACAGACAAGGAGGCTGTGGCCAGACAGGTGACGCTGAGGCTCATTGTCATCCCCAAGAACAGGGTGGACCAAGCGCCCATTCCAACAACTCGGAAGCAGTCTTCTCCCACATCCATTGAGGGCTGCTCTAACGTCTCCCCTGGCCAAAGGGGAAATGAAGGGGAGGGGGGGGAAAGAAGGTAGCTGCAAATGATTAGAGAATGTGCTGCCTGCTGCAAACTGTATCAAAATGATCTTGAATAGAAACTGCCACTTATTTCAATGCCTCATTTCATGGTCTCTGTGATGCAAGCAAAATGCCCATCAGAAGACAAGAAATCTCACAGCTGCACTCTAAATGAAATTATGAAGGCACTACTGGAGACCTGTTCTGCCTGACAGAAACAGAAGGGAAGCTAGACAAGATAGAGAACCAAATGTTGTTAGCCATGGGAGTACCCAAGTAAACTGGAACAGAGAACGTACATGCTAATCATAATTTTATCAAAACAAAATTAAAGCCAAACAAAAGCAGGACAAAACATTTTCAAACAGAAAACTGTTCGGAATTCAGGAGCTTAAAACGTGACTAGGGAAATAAGCATCTGCATACACTGGCAGTTTCTCCTGAGAAAGACTTTAAGGAATAGCTCCTTCTATTTCAAATGTTACCTTGATTAAATACTCATGATTTAGAGCACAGGCTGCCAAACACACACACGCACAGAGAACCACTACGCTAAGAACAGACTCCCATTGCATGGAGACGTAATAATGCTCACTTTAACCATGAGAATATAGCTTTTTATTAGCAAATCTAGTGTCTGTCGCTGAGAGCGGTTCTCAAGCATTATGGCTACAACCACCCGTGTAAGTGATTTAGAGGACAGCTGACACCACGACAGCTTAGACGTACTGGGGATTTTCAAAATACTTGGTAAAACCGTTTTGTAACAATTCATGTGTGGTTCTACTTGAGAAGAGATAAGCATTATACGGTGCAAGATCAGTGTCTACAAATCTGATCTGCGCTGTTCAAATTATTAAAAATATGAGAATGGATTAGAAGATCTATAGATGATTTTTGCTATTATCTATCTGGCAAATGTATGGGTAATGAATTTATTTGAAAAAAATTTAATTAATTCATCAGACATCAAAAAAAATAATTGACTCATTCAATTAACAATACCTGATGTTTAATTTGTATTTGGAGAGTACTTTAAAAGGCAATTATATCAAGAAAAGACTTAGGCCTTTCAGAAGGGGTTGTTTCGTTTGTGGTCACAAATCAGAGGTACTGATTTGAAATATATAATTGTCCAACATACTGAATGAGAAAAAAACCAACAATCTTTCAGAGCAGGGAAAAAAAGTCATTTTGTCAGAAGATTAGTAACTTCAGGCTTTGTAATAGAAATTAAACATGTATTATAAGTCGGTCAAAGTTAAATCCACATACGTGATTTCAAAACAAGCAAAAAACAACATTCATATTCAGCCGAGCACCAGAGCAAGTTTAAAAGCTTAAGTGTTGTGCTGTATTGTGGTCAATTATGCATCTCCGTTAGTCTGTGACTAAAGCGCTAAACATCTTTACCCAGATCTTCTCCAGCAGCTGGATTCAGACTTTGTAGCTCTCAAGTGATTCCATTCCGTCAAGGACTGCAGCACGTTCACATTCCAACGCACTCTTAGAGGGACTAAGTGGGACAGCAATGGCTTAACTATGCCCCATCATTTTTCTTATCAAGCCAGCTAGAAATTCCAAGTGCAACCTATCGCTACGAAGTGGCAGTGGGTAGTGAGCTGTAAAACTATCTCCGGAGTAAGACATCAGTTACTGTGGTAATACGACTTGTTTGTTCCACTGGGGCACGGTTAGAGAGTCACAGAAATGCTTTCTTCAAGTCAGTCAGCCTTAAGAGTTGAAACCATAACTTTTTATGGAAGCCAAATGAATTAGTTCTGATGTCTCCTATTTGTCAATAAGCTCCACTTACTTACAAACAAGAGCCTTAGCTTTTTTTTCCACTTCCAGGCTAGACTACCACCATTTTTTGTTTCACAGAGTTCCAAGTAAATACATTATTTTCTTGACTTCATTTTTTAGATAAAGGCAAGTTGTGAAAAGTAGTATTTTCTATTTTTAAAGGCTTGAAATATCTCCACAGAAAGCTAGTCTCTGAATTATTCTCAAAAAGAAATATTTTGGGGATACTTCCATTTGTTTATTTATAAACAATCAAATAAAATTATCAATACAGTTAAACAGATTAATTTGCAATTTCTCCCAACTGGACAGTGCTTCATTTTATAACCTGTCATCGGGATTATATTAATGGAATGATGGGAAAGACCACAGGATTTCCACTTAAGTGTTCTTTGCGCTGAGATCGCTTCCTTTATTTCATCAGCTTCTTCACGTTTGAACTTCAGCAGTAATCTGGAAATTACTGTGAATCAGGCTATGAAGGATGCCAGCTGGTGAAAGAGGTTTGCCTGGGCTGAAAGCCCTTTGTGGTGGCCCAGAAAGAAGCTTGGGTCCTCTTTTACTTTGTACCTACAAAGAGATCCTTTAGGATCCCTTTTTAAAAGGGTCTGATATTTTTGGAAAAAAGCTTTCTACTTCCCCAGGGCTGGCAGCTACCACAGGTCTATATTGCTGTCCGCAGATTAGGGACTGGCCCCTTGCTATCACCACTACAGAAACCCACGCCATGCACCTCAGGCTCAGTAAGCCTCTTACTTCTCAGCTCTGAGACACAGTTCCTTTCCTCATCACACAAGAATGGAATATAATAATTTAGATATATTTACTGAAATCTATTTAATTTGCTACAGAATTGGGTTACATCTCCTGTTGTGACACAAAGGTAAAAGCAGCAATGAGTCGAGTTAATTTTACTCACTGAATACTGATGAAGTCCTTGAGCCATTCACTGATTCCCACTAGTCTGCAGAAATTAACACTGTAGGATGCATTTATCAAAACGATCTTCTTTTTGTAGATTTGACCAACATCAAAATCCTTGGAACACCAAACACAGCAGGTGGCGTGAATTACAGGAAGCAGCATTTACACACGTAACGACAAAACCGACTACTTTTACCAGAGCTGTGCTCAGAGCCCCCGCTGGGACCACAGGCCTGTGTGCAAGGTATTGTATAAACCCAGAAAGCATTGCCTGGCTCCAAAGAAACCCTTTTAAAAGATACAGCCAGGAACTCGTGCTTCACGGATGGGGCAACATTGCCTGGGTTTGTACACAGCTCCTGCACCAAGCCGCTCTGTCTTTTCCTGCAGCGAATGTGAAAAACTTGATGTCACGTTCATGGTCTAACAGAGTTGTTACCAATTTAGACTGTGTGTGGCAAAGACAATACAGATTTTTTGAACACCGAGCTAGGTGCCGCTGTCTTCCAACGGAGGTCTGCTGTTTCTGCGCAAGGCACAGGCTCCCAGCTCCCAGTCAAACCAGAACACCATGAAAGCTGTGTCCCTGGGCACGCTCATTAGCACACGGACAAGAAGAGTCCCGCAGGCTGACTGGCAGCAGGTTTCTGACAGAAGCCTTGTCTGTGCGCCACACCAGCAACCTTCTCAAGTCCAGAGAAGGCCTAGGCATGGTGTCATGCTTTTTAACAGCACACTTGTTAATCACAACAGAGAGAAACTGCAGCTCCGTTTCCCCATGACCAGTACAATATGATGGTCACTTGCAAACCGAACTCTTAACTGGATTGTAGTCATGACTACTGTAAGGACATTATTTTATAGTAATAATGTATGTACAAATAATATATAAGTAACAGTTACACTGCCTTTTAAAAAGCATGGAACACAGTCTAACAAGATGTTTCATCATTTGTCACCTTTCTGACAGTATTTAAAACCCCTTAAGTAAAGGAAGTATTTTATGATTTAGACATAAGGAGTAAAGCTAAGTAGTTTCTTTAATATAACTTACCTAAGAGGTCGCCAGAGAAAAAGGCAAGTACTGTTTCAGTTTTGACTAAAGACCTATTAAAGACAACAAGGATTTTTTTTTTTCTTCCCAGTGCAACAGAATTTTGATCAAGGCATCGGCATATACGTATAGTAGATACATTCATCATCTTTAGAGATCCTATGCAGAATGGCCACTAACCTGGAAATGAATGCAGCTTGGTTTACTATAGAAAGGACATCCCTTATGTTCACGCCCAGACACTATTTGCTTGTGAAAAATTCCAGTTTGGAATTCCTCCATTTTTTTCTCAGAAATGTCTTTTTTCTCTACCCTTGGAGCCAGCTGCTTCGGATCCATTGCTTCTTTGGGTATCTAATAAGGAACACCAGTAAAAACCACCATGACTAAGGAAGTGTGATCGCTGAATCCGTAGCTCAAAGTAGAAAAGTCTGGAAATGGCATCTTTCAGTGTCCGCCCAGCCTTTGTCCGTTTCTCTCCAGATCAAAGTCAGCCTCCCAACTTCTATACGAAGAATTTAGTTTATTCTCCGCTGTCTGTTCTGTAGTTTATCATCATCCCACGCTATGACATCGTGTTTTTAATGGCAGTATTAGCTCTTCTGCACTTAGAGTTTTGTCCCCTCAACTTCTTAAACAAATACTAATTCAGAAAAAAACCAATCAGCTAACTTCACCGGAACATTTCAGTCATGGGCCAGCGCTTCTTTCATGCAAGCATATGAATATGTACTGACATTATTTCTTCTTGATTGATTATAAAGTCTGCTCTTAAAGGTCTTCTACATCTCAAAAAAGCGGTATATGCAAGTATACCCTGGAACAACACTTAAGATCTTAACTACACAATTCCACCTATGAGTGTATTTTTTACTTCTGTTTAGAGTATAGAATACTATTACTTTGCTGAAAATATGCTTTTCTTTGCCTAGGTTGGTACGAAAACTTGTTTCCACATAAAGCAATCTGTGTTGCCAACTCAACAGAAAGTCATGTTTAGTCTTTTTACACTCAAACAAGTGAGCATGATGTGATGTGTCTTCACATAGCTCTGATTTAAAACTGAAGTATTGTTTTCCCTTTAAGAGAACAAACACTGCAAGAATAGTGTCAAACAGCAATTACTCTGATGATATTCACATCTGAATCTCTACATCTATATAATAAAGTCTGCGTTTTAACTGCAGAAGAGATAATTATTGTTTTTAAGCAAGGTTCCTAAACCAGCACTTGCCAGTGTCATTACTTCAGATACGGACAAGTACTAGGGAGGCAAATGAAACTTTTCTTATCCATTAAAATACTTACAGATACTGTCAAAATTTTGTAAAGACTAACTTCACAGTGAGTCAATTACAAAAGGATCTCATCTACATTGTTTTTTCTTTTTATTTCTAATAGGAGATATCACAACATTTACCTTGCGCAAGTCACGTTCCTGACTCCAAAGCCCGGGGAACTCTGGTTCTGCTAGGGTCTCGTCCCTCTCGTTCTCATCTTCACCACTTCCACAGAGCACATCATGGGGTCTTTTTTCAGAAGTCTCTCCTACAGAAGCAGTTCTCTCACCAGCTGAGGAACAAGCTGACGGAGAGCACCACGACTTTTGTGAAAGAAGTTTTGAAGATATGGTTAAAAATTACTAGAGGACAGTTACTTCAACAGTTAACAGTTTCTGAGGAGATCTTTTAATACAAAAATGACAGGTCTATAAAGTTCAGAGGCCAAAGATGACCACTTACGTCAATCCTTTCTTAAGACACTGAATACAGACAAAAATCTTGTGTTAAAAGCATCTACATGACATTAACTGTATACTACAGGAGGCTAGAAACAGTCCTCAGGCATAAGAATACTGACTGTAGTTTTTGAATGTTTTGTGTATCACATGACGACCAAGGACTTTGTGTTGTTGTAGTATGGCTATTCCTACCAACACCTCTCCCTCACCCCTTTTCTTTTAAATACCTAAAGATTGCATGAAGCCGCTAGTTTGATCAGGGAATTCACTTCACTCCGCCTCCGTTTTCCAGGCCAGTACTCCCTGGAATACCATGCAGATAAAAACACCCGTCCGGGAAGCTCATGTCTAGAGAGAACCACTGTCTCCTTTCTAATACAGTGGAAACGTTTCTCTTGTGCTGGCAAACGAATCTGAGCCCTTCCCCAGGGATGAAGGTAACTAAACAGGAACGGAGGGTGCTTTGCATGGTTTTTGATGCCTATTGCGATTCATGTGTTTGAAAATTCACCTCTTCTTACAAATGCCCTTAAAAAAGCACCCCACACCAAACAGGACAATGTCTTCATTCGTACAAGGATCAACAATCAAGAAAAGGGAGACTAACAGTCATTAAGAGATCTAATGGAGAAATTACTCCGCACTTGTTCTGTACCGTCTGGTATTTGGTTGTAGCCTGTGCTATTCGCAGGCAAAAGAATTCCCTGCCCTGCACCTTTGACAGAAAATAAATCTAAAGGCAGTTAATTCTTAGGCCTTCGTTTACCTGTGATATTGCTCCAGCTGAACGTTTGCACGTCTTCTCAATATACTGCCATGTTTTCATTCTCCACAGTGAAGAATCCTCAAGTTTACCGCCACCCTTAATTGCCTTAGTACAGGACTGACTTTTTTTCTGCTTTTGAATATAAGCTTTTTCTTGCAAAATTTGAGATACAATCTCAATTTTTCTTGATTTTTGCTGTTCTCTAGAAGCTCTGTAATCCAACGGTGTAAGAAATATTAAACCAACCATGGTTGTTTACTAGTAATATTAACTACAGTCCAGTTTCTTTTGAGCTCTTAAGCTAAATAGCAAGTCTTTAAATTGAGTGCAGTGGTAATTTGTGCCAAGACACCAGGCGATTCAGAGGCTAATTATACATTTTTGCAGACAAACTATGCTCACAGTGTTTTAGAAGTTGAGGAGCTGACAGAGCATACCAGTCATCACTACTGAAAAAAAGTTTTTAAATAATTTTCCTAACCTAGTTAGCTGTTTAAAGAAAACTGCCTATCTGAAATCCAGTGCATTTAATAAAGGGAGGAAGAAAGGCTAAAGGTAAGGACATTAGCACTGAACTTGGAAGACATGAATTCAAAGCTATGTGCGACTACAAATTCCATGACACACTGGGTAGTGTGACAAAAGTGACAGTAGATCATTTAATCTCAGTTTTAATACCAGCAGTTCAATACATGATTTTCTGCAACAAACATTATCCACACTAATGATCACTTTTAATATAGACTTTCACCTCTTCAGCTAATCCACATAAATAATTACTGATTCTAAATAGGAGCAAAGAAAATGTCACCTCTCATTTAAATACAGGCTACTGCCTACTGAAGCACTTTAATGTCTGGATTTAGCCTCATGATGCCCCACTGCAGCAGATAAATGACACTGTATTTATAATCTGTTTTTGGAAAATCATGGTGCAAAGAAGTTAATCATGGTTACAAAGACATAGGAATGGTATACTGACTCCCAGCGCTACCTGCCGCAAGTATAAAGCCATCCTCGGTTCCTATGATCAGTTCTTTCAGAAGCTTTTTATAGGTGATATGTAATATGCAAATTAATGACATAATGGTTTTAATGACTAGAAAGTTATTTTCTTTGCATATAATTCAGAAATAATATTCAGGTTGAAATATAGTCAGAGAAAACTGAGAATATGCCTTCACAGAAAAGGAGAAAGGCAGTACCCTGGGAGAGAGAACTAAGCAGTTCAGCAGATTAGCAGGATGGTAGCTGAAATTAGAAGAGAACTGCTGTGAGAAACACGACACAGCTAACACGACGACTAACAAACCGGGATCTCCCTGGGCCTGCAAAGGGAAACAGCGAAAGGGAGAAAGCAAGGAAGGTGAAAAGGATTAAACTTAAATAGAGTTGGATATTTCCAGCAGATCTCCACAAACCGATATGATTATTTTATTAACATGATTTTTAGAACATATTTAGGGATAGCAGAAGCGGTGTTTTGCAGCTATCAAGACGGACGCTTTATTTAATCAAAACTTAAGACTTACTGAACCTTTACTTATTAAATCTCTAACATTTGCTACAGGTTACTGCCTATGTAGCAGAGCCAGCATGCAGAAACACGTACCTCAGCCACCCTCAGTTTTGTATCTTACCTCAAATTCATCTTCCTAAGTGGTTAAAAACAATAAGCTTTGCACTGGAGCAGATGAGATACAGGCACATTCCTATTAACTTTACTACAAAGGCAGAGGAGTAATTTCAATCAAGAAAAGCACAAAGGAGAGTACCTTGCTTCTGACCTTACTGCAGCGCAATCTTGCTGAGATTGCCTCTAAAAGCCTAAGAAAGCTATTCAGTTTTTACAGGGCCAGTCTTCAGGAAACGCAGAAGCACAGTTACTTCAGGCATCTGGTTTAGGTTCACTGAATCTCCCTCCTGGAGTAGTTTTATCTTCTTTGCAGTAATCACAGAACACGGGCTCCTAACTTTGGTTCTCTGAATAACACCTAAGCTAGAAGTTCAAGTCGCTTAAAACAGACGACAAATGTCACACATACAGGGTGTAAGATTGAGTTCACTCCCTTGAGACAGCATCATAGATGTTATGTTTTCAGAATCTGATTAAGAGCTCCAATGTATTCCTGCATGAGCATCAGTAAGCAGCTGAGAGTTTGATATAGATATGAATACTTACTGTTTCTCTTTTTCATGCTCTAGCAGTCGTTTATGGAGAAAAATTTCCTTGGCAACATTGCCTCCTTCTGCCAGGATAGCTTCCCTCATTTTCATCTCCTGCTTCTTTGCCTCAAGGGCCATTGCTTTGTTCCAAACCTGAAGAGTTTGGAGTTTTTCCTATGAAGCCATACAAACCACAGTTACCGATTTGATTCACATATTGAAGAATATGAAACAGAGAATCTAGTGTTGGTCCCCTTATCTAAGTATAAATTTGTGGTAGATTTCTCTGAAGTAGAACTTATTGTTTTCAAGATACACCTTAGTCACGGTGTGCTGAGATGCAGAAAGCTCTGACTAGGTCAGGGCGACTTCTTTACCCTTCTAGCCTGCCCTTGAAACGCTACTCCATGAAGCCATGTGAAAAGATACAGTTCTAATCAAATTAGTATTAAATTAAGATCATTCCTGCACATTCTACAGAACATAAGTAGGAGAGCAACGTAGCATAGCTCAGAAATTCTTCATTTACATTATTTAAATTCTTAAGTAACTGGTTTTCTTCCATATGTTTTCTCCATATGAAGCACTGCTGCACTGGAATCCAAATAACTGGAAATGCTTCCGGCCGAGTTTTCAGAGAGCTTATTTGTAGTATGCATTATTTTCAAGACAGTTACCCTACCAGAACAACTAGATTGTTGACAGAACAAACGCCGTAAGTGGAAGCGTCAAAATCTGCCCATGCAAATCTAACACCGTTACTCCTACAGTTAAATCCTCCCCAGTTTCAAAAGACATTTGGTCAGTGATCTGACAGCATCACACAACAATTCTGCAATGAAAACTGCAATTACTTCCATTAAAAGCTAGCAGTCTAACAAGTCACTCTCTTCATTCCCATCCAAGCCACAGCAGCAGTACCCTATTGGAAGTTATGCTGTTTCTCAGGGAAAGCACAGCTTGTATCCTTCTCTCCATATGCTCCTGAGTTTTCACTTCTTCCTTTGCATTTTTTTCATGAATTCTGTAAGCAAAGTAAAATCTTTCAGGCTCATATCCTGGAAAGCTTTTAGTATTAGAATGTTGAACCTGACAAGTAGCAATTGTCAGCGTCACCATTCTTCCTGTAAGCCTCTGTGTTTACTATGATACTGGGGATGGGTAAACGGAACAGTTGGAAGGCTCTGCTATATACGGTACCGCTCAAGTTACAAGTGCCAACAGGCTTTCAACTAGTTTGCTCAACAACTTTTTTTTTTTTTTTTAATTTTGAATATGAAGAATGTGTTCCACATTATTTTAGCAGCTAGGCATATGTCATAAAGTAAGAATTCAGGTGTTGCTCATATAACCAATATCTAAACTATCACGTAGTCAACTTTATACGAGCCAACCACTTGTACCCACGCTAAAAATAAACCCTAGAAACTCTAAAAGCTAGAAATATGTGGGCGTGAATCAAGTCTGAGAATATTGCAGCCAATATAATGGTAAACTAGAAAAAAATTAGTAAGATCGGTATAGTTGATATATTACTCGGGGGGGGGGAGGGGGAGGAAATCTTATTTGGGTGTTTTTCTTAATTATTACAAATTTGCACATGCCATCTAATGAAAAACAAACCAACACAGAAACAGTACAACTATTTCAATCATTTTTTCAATTAAGTCCTAATATACAAGTAAAAGTAAGTAACAAATGTTCACACTTTTTTTAATAGCAAAAGAATTCAACACCACAATAATTATATAAACATGAACCTATGAAGAGAACATTGAATTTACCATCAACCAGAAAAGAACCAGAGCACAAAGAAATGGCCTAGCAACCAAGTGTACCAGACAGCAAGAAAGCTTTTTCACTACATTGCAGAAGGAATACAGAGCAGCAGAGTGCAAGTTTCAAACCTGGAATTTAGTTACACTACTTCAAACTACTTCAGTTAATGACACACACATACAGAAAGTGTTTCAAATCATTATTAATGCCTACAAGTAGTCAGACCCCTCTGCATCTCAGCGAGACAGTCCCTCCGGCTACAGGGAACTGGGAGACCACGCTAGGACAGTAAGTGGATTTCCTTCTCTCCTCGGCCTTTCGTGCCATGTCAGACTGGAATGCTTCACAGCACCGGCACTGTGGCGGAAGATTTCCAAGTGTAACAGAAGGTACTCCTAGCAGAAAAATGATTATTTTTCAAAGCCCAAAGAGTAAACTATTGTACACCAGAGAACGTACAACACAGAAGAGGAGTGAACAATAACCTTGCCATGCTTTTTCTCAGGAAGCATACTGCTTTTTCATGGTTCCTTTTGGCATCTTCAAGCATTTTTTTACGCCTTTCTTCATATTCTTTCTGGGCCTCCTCTTCTTTTCTACAAAACACAGGCAAACCAACAGTTGCAGCAGGACTAAGGAATCCTTGATGCCAACACAATGATATCGAGGGGTGGGGTTGGGGTTATTAACATGTGCTGAAATGAGGACAGTAGTCTTCCCCCGCCCCGTACAGT
Organism: Nipponia nippon; assembly: GCF_047370975.1. Classification (NCBI taxonomy): domain Eukaryota; kingdom Metazoa; phylum Chordata; class Aves; order Pelecaniformes; family Threskiornithidae; genus Nipponia; species Nipponia nippon. Next base: position 7,303,732 of record NW_028262335.1, read on the forward strand.
CTCTTGTTTTCACAAAACCTATAGACAAATTGATAAACTGGTGTCGTCTTTCTCTCCAAGAAACCTCGATGAACTCGATCGCAAGTTCCGAAGGTCCTGGCAGCCAACAGCAATGCAGACACATGCAGTTAGTCTGATCTAATAAACTTCCTTAGACAAAAAGCATTCCCAGTTTTTGTCTTTAGTAAGTTTATCTTCCTATGTCAGAAATCTTTACCTGCATAACTGCAAGACTGTGGGAAATTCTAATTTTAATTCCATTTCCTCATAAAATATTCCTGAAGCAACACCCAGCTAAGAAACACACCACCACTGGTATTTGAATTAGCTCATCTTCCCAGTTGGCTAAAAAGAACACAGAGAAAGGAAGCAGAGTCTGACTTAGACACTTACTTTTCTCTAGACCGCCAATTTTCTTCTGCTTGCAGTGCTGCTATTTTTTCCTTCCAAATCCGCACTTCAGCTCGTTCTTGGTATTGCATCTCGAGCTCCTCCTCAGCTTTTTTAAGTTGTTCATGGAGGATTTCGTATTTTCCCTGCTCAGTTTCTATCCGCCACATCTCAAGCCTTTAAAAGGAAGCGTGAGCTGTTTTCACTGAAATACTGACATTCTTTCACTTACTTAAGGCTATTGAGTAGGTAAGGCTCTATGGTGAAAATGAAAAGCTAGCCATGTTTTATTTTATTTTTTTAAATTATATTGTAAATCGTATCCTGTTACTGACACAGGTATCGTACCTTTCAGACTAAGGCTCATATCTAACAGCGTATCTCATTTTAAGGCCATCAAAAATATCGGTCAAAAAAAGTAAAAAAATTAAGCTCCGGGTTGTTTCTCAAATTCACATTTACCCAGAAGGAAATACGAAAAACAAGAAAATTTAGAAAAATAGCTTTTTCTTCAACAGTAAATAACTTCAGGGACAGGCCATAGCTTTTATTCTTCTATGTTTTGCTGAAGGAATTTAGATATGGTAGGGATACACATAAACAGATTAATATAGTTATTGCTAATAACGCAATAAACGAGTCAAGCATTTTAAAGCTATTACACAACACTGCAGCAGAACATCCTGTATTCTGGTTAATCGTCTGGTTAATCACATCTATAAGCTCGTGCTTGTGTTCTTCCCTTGACGTGGTGGCATTAGTAGTTGTACCTCCAGTACCAAAATATAAACACACTCGCCTGTTGCCTTCTGCAAAAGACAGTTTTATTCTGTCTCATATAAATAAATAATTTAGTCTGCGTGAACAACCAGTTACAAGCAGCAGTATTAGCTTAGCATAAAAATACACAGTATCACTACAACGTCTGCATCAGTCTCAATTTCAACCTTTTCCTTTATGGCCTATAAAAACCACTAAGAGGCATAAATTAAAGTGTTTATGCTCAGACATCAGTATCACAGACAGGTCTCCTTTAGTCCAGCTTATTTCCCATTTAAAGTGAGAGCTGTTTAGGTCCACAATGTATGCACAGCTCCAAATAAAATCAAAACTTCATTTATGTGTGCAAAACTAACTCAGGAGCTGAGCCACAGCAACCGATTTCCTAAGGAATGAACTGTTCAGGCTAAAAGTTGCTCTCAAGATCCTTTGCCTTGCAGTCAACCTCACATGACCTCAAATTACGTAGTTCAGTATTTACAAGCAACTTCCGTAGTGATTAACTTTTGAATCCATTAAACAGCATACGAAGACCATAATAAAGATTGACTCCCGTCACACTGTTTCTCATTCCCTCACTTACATGTTTTCCTTTAGTGTCAAAGCAATTTTCAACTCAAAATCCTTCTCTTTCTCCAGTTCAGTGCACAGTCGTCTGTGCATTGCCTGAAGGCGGGACAAGGCTGCACTGTTAACGTTAAAAAGAAACAATCGGAAAGAAATTGGAATTAATAAAGGTTAAACAAAAATCCCCCTCCCTCCCCAGCAAGATCAGCAACAACAAACAATAGCTTTGAGGCCGAGATTTATGTATTAGAATTCCACTAATTTATGCAGTCTCTTACTTCGCCTTCCAAGCGCCCATTCTTCGTTCAAAGGCATAGCTTTCTTTAAACTGTTACACATTGGTTGAGATTTACAGAGGAGTATTTCAAAAGCACTGACCAGTAGCTTAACGTGACTATTCATTTCTCAAGCTGATGAAAGTAGTATTTTTAATGAAAATAAGTGTAGGGACACTTACAGGGATTTTGCCTTTAAAATGGCATTGCAATATTCGATGTACTTTGCCTACAGTGGCAGGGTTGCCACACAGTTGTTTATTTTCCTTGGTCTTCTCTACCCAGGAAAACTACTGGATGCTATACTACAGAATCATCAGACAGTGAACTGACCATATTCAACATAAACTTCCTTCCTCGAAAAGAAAGTTGGAAATGGGTCTTCTACCCGCAGTTACTACTCTAACTTGGAAATTTTTGTATCGGGCGTCAGTAATGCTAATGGTAGCTAGTATTTCCATTATTGCTAAAACATGATGCCTTTGAGCTTCGCAAGCCAGAAATTTATCAAGTCTTCTTACTCCACTATTCGCTGGTTAAATACAATAGATTGTGAGAACTGCTGTTTTTCTGCATAGCTAGACCTCACAGTCCAACCCGTCATAAGCATAAAGACTTCTACACTGCTCTTCCGTCTCTGCGGGGTTTTGTTACTAGGGCTGTCTCCCCGAGATCCGGCACAGGGAGTACGAGCACCCATCACGGAGTCTCATTAGCATTCAACTCACCCATTTTCGTTTAAGCAGCTAGTCCATGTTGGCAGTTAACCTACCTTTATCATTGTATCATTCATCGCTACACTAACTTGAAGATTAACACAGGTCATAAAAATGCAGCTGCAAAGTTTGTTCACAATACACTGGTTCCTGGTACACAAGCCACCCACTTCTTTCTATTTAAACCAAATGTGAGGAATACAGTAAATTGCCTCCCACTTTATAGCAAAAGTGTTTCAGAACAGCTCCTGTATGCAGGACTACTCCTGAAAGGCATTCGTGCATTTCACAACATAAAACAAACAGAAAAAGAAATGGCACATATATAAATCCTGCTTGTAATAGCTACCAGAAGCAAAACCGTGACCTCTAAAACTGCCATAGCACATTGGTGTTGGTTCATCATACGGAATAGAAGCGACTGAGACCCTGATAAACATAATTGACAGTAGTGGGCTAGGCTGATTTAATAACCTGCTGTTGTATTTTAAAATATAAGCCTCTTTCCTTTCCATTCCTAAGTTTCCCCCTCCTTCTGCACTAATTTACCTAACAGAATGTGGCCTCTAGACCAGAACGCATAGAGATCAATGACTCCCAAGCCAATGCACCATTTTTCTTTATTTCAAAAGGAGGAATTACTGCTGAGAATACATCAGCCGGAAAGTGACCGCAACGGTAGCGTTCACCCACACGGGAGTGACCACGCTGCTGCGCTCACCAGCCGGAAGCGCGGTGCCCCTGTACCAGAATAGCCTTCCAAGCTGATGCGGTTACACCTGAACCTGAGAACGGCAGTGGGTTTCATGACCGGTTCATTAATGTCTTTAATATATGTGCTTAAAAATTCTATCAACTGTTCAACAACATGAAGAGATGAAAACAGGAAAGCTTATCTCCTTAATTACACAGATAAACATAGCAGATGCCTGTAATCTTTGGTGTCCAGGAATACTCTCTACCTACACATTGCCAGCCTCCTCCTCTTTCTCTATTTCAATGTCTGCATACTCCAGCTGCTTTGCTAGCATCTTGATCCGCAGCTGACAGGTACTCAGCTCATCTCTGCAAGGAACAAACAGATTATTTCTATTTTCCAAGTTCGTTGCTCTTTTCCATGAAACTCTCCCTTCTGGGGGCAAGATTCACAGCTAGGATTCCTTCAACCCTCCCAACTCCCCACCACCATCCCACCCTTTAAGATCCTACTACCAGGTTCTTCAGAAGCCCTTGTTAACCTCAAGCAGTTTCTCCAAAAAATCCAGAAATACGTAACGAGAGTTTATTCTGACTTCAGCCAGCGTTCAGCTCTTATCAGAAATGACAACAGCATAAACAGCATCTTTTGACATTAGCCTTCTTCAGATAGAGTTGCTGCTAAAGACCGTCATTGTGACCTTGACATGGCAAAACACTCATAGCAGGTGCTTAAAGTATGTGAGTAACCGCGCCGATTCTAATGTACCATGTCCATCACAGTGAAGAAAATGTCTACAATGAATTTTCCACTTAATGTTTCCAACTGACCATTGAACCAGCAGGATTGTGCAGACATCACTGAAAGGAATTAGCATGTAATTGTCCCAGCCTGAACACCCTTTCTTTAACATTCATTATTGTGTTTCATTTTTTCAAGTTTGTAATTAATTTTTAGCCTTGATCCTTCATTCTTTACAAGGGTTTGGGGATATAAGTGTTTGCATGACATAACTTTCACGAAAAAAAACCTACAAACTCTAATATTTATAACAGTAGCCCGGTATTTGATGGTGATTTATGCTGGTGGATTATGTTCGCTTAAACACTAACCTCGCTTTTTGGACGGCAAGTTCCTTTTCTTTGGCTATGTCGCTGAGCTCTTTTAGGTTCTTCTGTAAGGTTAACATGCAAATTCTATCTGTATACTTCACAGCCTGAATATTATTAATATTGCCCAAATAGCGTTCCAAGCTTTCCCTTTGAATTGAAACACACAATTAACAATGAAAACACAACAAGAAATTGAAAAGTTACGTGAAGTTTGTACGTCATCCACTTACACGTTTGTGGGTTAACCATTTTCCGTTTTACTCTTATTCTACCAGAACTGTTACAAATACAACCAGTACAAATAAGGAAAAAACCCGAACATAATCTGTACAAGAAGTTTACATGCATGTACTTAACCCAAGATTTTTAGACCTGGATATCTAATGTTGAACATTTATACCCACACTTAATGCATTAATTACATATCTTTGTTTTGAAATGCCTGTGGCTCCTATTGATTATACCTCGGGCTTGCAAATTCTAGTTTTCCTGAACAATAGTTTAAAACTTTAAAGGGAACATTCTAAACTAGTTTAAAACATATTATACACAGTGGATCAGTTTGTGGGGTGAGCTAATCTCTCATCATTCTGGTCTGCTTAAACACATAGCAAGAAGAGGTCTGAAGTTTTGGTTTTGTTTTCTGTTGGGTTTTTTTGGTTTTGGGTTTTGTTTGTTTTGTTTTGTTTTGTTTTGAATAATTTTGGTGTATTTTGAGTATCTCTGTTGATAATGGTACCACTGTCACCATTTACTGGCAGTAGGCATACGCGCTATACAGCTTGCCACACAGGTATATTAATAAACAACACTGGAGCTTGTCATCATGCTTTATAATCCTACGGCAGCTCATTCCAGGGCAGGGATTAACAGTCTTGTCACAGTAAGCCAATCTGTGCTTTGATCTTTGTGAAGAGAGCAGCAACTACTTAAGGCCACATTCAAACCACCGAATTCCTTTTCATGCATGACCTCTGTTACATGTAAATGTATTTCTTCAGGAATAAATCCACCGTACCACCTACTTGTAAAATCAACGTAGTACTAATCTATCATCATACCAACTCTGTGCTAATAGACTTTACACAGTGGTACAAAACTCTGCAGATATTAAAAAAAAAAAAAACAAACTTACAGTCCGGCACTGATATTCTTCAGCAGACGAACTTCCCTTTTTCCAGCAGCTCCTGATGTTCTACAAGTACAGAGGGACACAAACACAACACACAGTATTACAAAGAGCTGGCTGGGTTTTAGAAGAAGTGTAAATTGGTTAGTGCGATGCTACTCTGAGGAGCGCCAATTAGCCCACATTAACATGGTGCAATCATTGTGTTACATGTACATACCTACAACGGCTTCAGATTAAAAAGCATCCAGAGTCTGTCTTTATCTTACTCAGCTCATTGTTTTAACAGTAGTGACCAATTTAATTTATTTTTTGTGGAAAGGTCTATACAGCCTATGACTAATTTGACAAAAAATGCATAGCTGAATTAACAAAACCTTCTCTTGAAAAGGCAAGTTAACACTATCAAGAAAATTACTGTTGGAACTGGTAACAAAACAAGTTATTTACATGCTAGCATCACATTTGTCTCGAACTCCTTCAGAAGCATCCGTGTTTCCCATCTTGCCACCACCAGCCAACTCTTCTTCAAGCTTGTAGTCTAATAGATATTAAAACAACAGTTTAATAGAGCCTTTGAACTTTAAAATGCAAAGCTCTAGCGTATTTGCTATCAAATACACCATCAGAGATGGCATTTTATAACATTACTGCAGCATACAGAAAAAAACCTCACATGGCAAAACACGCAGGGCTACCATTGTACACCTGCAAACCAAAACAGGAAAATGCTCTCTGCCTTCGTTACGGAAGTGTCACCAACAGTCCCAATGTAGGTGGGGGGAAAAAAAACCAACCACAGGGCAGGTGGGGAGGCTAATATATTGACAGGTTTGGGCCAACAGTTTGTGTATCTTACACTCCCTTATCCTACTGTAATGTGAAGACAGAAAATCTTTGTTAGGTATTTACATGCCCAAGAAAATGACAATGAGAAAAGAATAGCCCAAGAACGCTTTTTAACATAAAGGTCAGTATTCGGCACTACACCATACATGATAATCTCTAAAATGGTAGATATGTTGCCTCACATCATGCACTGAAACATACTTTTGGACACAATTAGAGAAACTGGCTGCCTATTAAGAGGTATCTGGTGCTGGTTCGGATGTCTTAGGGTATCCAATGTCTTCACAGAGTTGAACCTGTGGAAGACCTATGCCATTCTGGAGCCAGATGCGAGCCTAGAGCGCTGCAGATGGCACTAGACGCCAATGTATGAGCAACTGAATCAAGTCCGTACAGTCAAATGTTAGATTTTTACCACCAATAACTCTGAATGAAAATGCCTTAGAGGTAAAAAGTAGAGAATTTACTGCTACAGAAATAATGGGTTAGATTTGGATTAGTTACAGCTGTGTAGTGTAATGCTGGAGAACACCTACTGGAATCATTGCATTTACTTGGAATATCATTCAACCCTAGCACTGTACTGTTCCCATCTACTAACTTAGAAGACACATTAATGTTAGTTTTTTGCGAGTTATCGAAACAATTCATCATCTTCACCTTCCCAGTGTTCTTCCACATTAGAGAACTGACCAGCTTTGTCTTCATTTTCTTCCTCTTTCAGAAACGGTAGAGGAGATTTTTGCTCTTCTTCCATACTATAACTGATCTCATCTTCCATGCTGAAAGTTCTTTCAAAACAACCAGGCTAAGAAAGAGAAGAGCACACGTTTTATATACATAATCTCCAAGAACTTGCAGTAGTGGTGACTATATCTTGAGATTAATTAAGAGCCTTCAGTAAATACTTAATGCATGTGAAATAACTGGATACAATCACACACCTTTGTACTAGTCACACATTTTGAGTATCGACTTTAATAAATCCCTTACAGAAAAGAAAGGACATTGCCATTTTTATTTGTTTTTTAAATAACAATCAGTCCAATAATAAAACAAACCTTCTGAATGTATTTTATCCACTTAGGCAACCACTTTACCCAGAACGATTAGGAAACAACTCCAACAAACACTACTTGCTCTCGCATCTTATGCGGTTGTCCAATGTTAAGTAAACTCTTCTCAAACGTTGATACAATTTATTAGAATTCAGTAAATTCCATAGGTCATCTAGAATGAGTTACTATCACATGGCTGAACGTTTCATCAAGATCTTACTCATACAGCGACTTGTACACGTGATTAATTTTAATGAAGATGGGGGCTCAGCTTTGAGTGCATTTATGTAAATCCTTGTGCAGAACTCAAAAACATAAACTAGAAGAGAGTATCTATTTTCTCCAGTTAAGGAACAGAGAAAATACACCATGGAATTTGAAGTACGGAATAAACTAAACGATAAGAACCACCTTAAAACCAAGTCTGAATTCCTACACTGGGCTACGGTTGATTTAAGGATGTTAGCGGCGACACTAAGAAGTAACACAAATGTAAATCGAGCTGCCAACGCACCCGTAGTTGCCCAAATACTTTCTGCTAAGCACTGCATTGCCAGGTAGTGCAACTCCAACGTAACAGAGCCTTGGGCCAAAACCTACAGCGTGGCGGAAGGCCCCAAGGCCTCTACAAGGCAATCACAAGCCAGAGAGCGAAAGCCACATTGCTGCCAGGACTGGCCCCGTTACCGGGCAGCACGCGGACCCGAGCCCCGCGCTGCCAAAACACCGCCTCGACCTGGACCAGGCCCTGTCCCGGCACCACCACAGGGCACGGGGCACCGCCTGCGGCCGCGCTCCAGCACAGTCCAGCGGCCGGCCCAGGGCCGGCACCGCGGCTGCGGCAGAACCTCCCGCCCCGGAGCCCCTCTCTGGTAACAGCCACTCCAGGGCCGGCCCGCCGAGCGAGCCGAGGCCGGGGCAGGACGCAACGAGACGCCGCCACGGGGACCACGACACCTCCCTCCCGCGGAGGCGGGCAGGGCAGGGCAGGGCAGGGCAGGGCAGGGCAGGGCAGGGCAGGGCCCGCGCCCACCGCCCCTCACCCAGCGCGGCCTCACCGCCTCCTCTCTCCGCGGCTGCGCCCGGCGGCCGTTAGACCCGCTGCCACGGCAACGGAGCAAACCACCGCGATGGCGCGGCAGGGGCGCTGGAGAGAGTCCGCCCCCCCCCCCCCCCCGGCGCCGCTGAAGGAGGCCGGCGCCGCTGGCGCGGCTCGGCGTGCCCCCCCCGCCCGCGGGGTGGTGCGTGCCGGCGGGGCGGGGCGGGGCGGGGCCTGGCCCGGCGGCAGGAGCCGCCCGCCGCGCGCCGTGCCCCGCATTGACAGGCGCGGGATAAATTCATCGTGAGCAAATTCCTGGTTCTAAATTCTCGCTTCTAAATTTGCACTCTTGTAAGGACGCAGAATTGCAAGATGTAGGGCGGATATTCATGGCTTTATTCAAGCCAATGAATTACAAAGATTTGAACCAGCTGAGCAGTTGATCAGGTTTTTTTCCTGCTTGACGATTATTTTATTTTTAGTGGTGTAGGTTAAAATATGAACTACTATGAAACGCCACGTCTTTCCGGCTTTGATTGGCAAGATTTTTTTATACATTTTTGTGAGCTTTTGACGCGCTCTCTAGTACAGAAAAGGATGACTGATACTTTAAAAATACGGTGGCATTAACACTTCCATTGCGTTAATGTGAATAATTGCACAGGCGAGAGCACTCCCCCGCCTCTCCAGCCAGTCGCGGGCATCTCGTTCGGGTGATTCGGTAACTGAAATCAGAGAAATTTTCCGGGGACTTTCAGCTTAGTATTTGTTCTACATACATCGGTAAATTTTAAGCAAGTTGGTGACACGATGATTTTAAAAAGTCTTTTTAGTGAATTCACATGACCTTCTGCCACGCAGAAGTCCCGTGGATTCGGGGTTGGAGTGCACACGTCTTAGAATACTGGAGATTTCCGAGCTTTAATCCAGAACGAAGCTGTGTCCAATGTCTCTTCAGAAATAAGCCCGTGCTATTCTGACAAGAGGATTTCACCATTAGTCACTAATTAAAGGTTATTGCAGCAAAAATCATGCGTCCTGATCGCGCTGCCCATTTATAACGTCACATTCTGAACACCTCAGCAGAAACTGCAGGTTTTGAGGTTCCTTGTAACACCTCAATAATCGTTACAAGTATGCACAAAATCAGTAAATGTAAAAGTATTTAGATGGTATGTCAGTAATTCCCGTGGCAAAGCTAAATGTCTGCATTCCCGTGCCTCGGTTGGAAAACTCTGCTCTTCAGAGGAATCTCCTGAACCCGCGCGTTTGCTGCCGCCCGTGCAGTCACCGGATTTGAGCTCTTCCTTGGTAATGAACGGGGTTTCCTCTCTATTCTGTTCCAGGTATTACCTTGACAAAATGAAGGAACGGTGCGGTTCGATTCACAGAAAAGCAGATTCTTGTCCCCTTATTCTTGGCACTCGGCCTAAATGACATGCCAGAAAATTCAGCTATTCAAAGACTCAAAGTGGTTCAGCTATTAAAGTATGGGGACATCACTCTTTAAGCGGAGCTCTATAGCGAAATACACGCTGATCTGTACGTAGGGATGGAAGGCATTCTCACATTTATTTAACTGAAAATGTACCTCCACTGTAAGCAATATTTCTGTGATTTTTTAGAGGTGCTATGAGAAGTAAGGTCTGCTTTCTGATACCATGCATATAAGCCCGTGCTGCTAATCTGAGTATTTATTTCCACTGGCACCCACAGTATAGCGTGTATATTGCTCGCAGTGACCAATTCATAGTCCTACACTTATGCTGTAGGTCCTCATTCTTTAGAAATGTATGGACATTCTTAGCTCTATAGATGGTGGAATCTAGATTTTGTGGCCTCTATTCATATTACATAAAACAAATTACATACAGACATTTGCAGGATTAAAGCTACAAGATGTAGGCTAAAAATATGCAGTGATTAACTGTATAGCTCTCTCTGCAGATCTAGAATAGATATAACCGTTGTTAACTCTGAACCTGCCAGTTCTCACACTCCGACAGTCAGGATGTAAAAGATCCAAGCGTGGTTTTTTCCCTCAAGAAAACGCTTGTGAGCACACCTGGTAATATCACTGATTTTCAGTTTCTTGTGATATTCAGGGTATTTATTCCGTCCCAGTTCACAACTGTTTGGACAATTTTCGTAACAACAACAACAAATGTCTTTTAGCAAGAAATAAATACAAGTTCAACCTCTAGGTTTCCTAAAAACCTAACCAGCCCTCGAGTAAAAAAAAGAATAGCTGATTTGTAACTTTGCTGTACACCAGAATGGGTTATAACCACCGCTGCAGCCAGAGACGTAGCATTCAGAGATGGTCAGAAACGGAATTGTCGTTCTGTAGGACACGTTGACGTAGTATTCACTCTGAACTGGAACAAAGTTCAAATTGCTAATCCAGCTTAATACAGAAATACCAGATGTTTTGTTACCAGAGTTTTACCACAGCCCCCTTCCAGTCAGCACCAGTCATTTCAGAGCGGACACTGCCCGTCACATCTGGCTGCGTGATTTCCTGGCCACCGGTCACGATTTCTGTCAGGTGAATAATTTGTCGCTAGGGAAAGGCAATGCAGGTTTTTAGCTTCCATACAGATGCGAGAAGAGAGAGGATATCTGCAGTTTCTCTGAAGGTGCTAAGCTATGGCTCCCCAGACAAGTTCGTATCTCCCAATCCACCATTTGTGTCTGTCACCTTAAAGTCAGTGAATCTATTCCAGCTTTGAGCTCCAGGGGATTTACAAAAAGGCCTTGGCTGATGCTCCTCTTCTAGATTTTGTAGGCACTGACCACCAGTGATACATCTCTGAGAAACTGGGTAACGGAGTCTGCACGTGTAAATTAATATCCTGCTGTTTTCTTACTGTGAGGTTAAACGTAGAGGCTACTTGAGTACCAGCGCCTGATCACATTGAAGCTTAGCAGAACCGGACAGTTGCGTTTGCCCTACGGCTACGTACTGTGCTTCTGCAGACAGTTGGTATTTCTTTTCTGAACGTTTCCAAGGTGACAGTAGCTCATATATGGAGCTTTCTAGCTTTTAGGCAGGAAGACATGCCAATAATGGAAGCTTAATTTTTGCAGTGTGGTTCATATCAGATTACATAAAACAGCTCCTCTGCCCCTGTTCCATGATACGGATCAACGCTTGACTGTAAAGGATGGCAAAACATTGATAAGCATCTTACCAATGAGTCATACTTCCAGATGGAGAAGAAAGAAGGAGAGGGGCATTTGCTGCCGGAGCACTCCAGAGAGGAATGCCCAGGGGTGACGTGAGCTGGGAGTGCCCCGCTGAGAGCAAGCAACACATCTGGAGTAAGACAATCATCTCCAGTCCTGGAACCAGCCCTGGCTCAGGGGCCAAGTGGGGAGTGTCGTCCCAAATCTGTTGCACAGAGAAGAGAAAAAGAGGGCAAAGTGCCTGGCTGCACTGCGCTTCATGATTATTAAAAAAACCCTATGCAGACTGAGGGAGGAACTGGATGTTCTACAGAACATTTGGAAACAGATAAAAACTAGATTTCTCAGCCAGCGCTTTAGGTGAAAGGAAAATTAATGTTGTGGTTATACTGATGTTTATTAAATACAGGCAGATTTCTGTTGGGGCCACAGGACATTCATACGGTCCAAGTACAGTACAACCTCTGAAATGAGCTAAATATTTCCACCGTGCGATTGCTACTGATATTCCCAAATTTCATTTATAAAAATAAGCATATGTGTGTAATTTATATATCTAGAGACATTTGGCGACGTTGCCACAACAGTCTTTCACGAGCTGGTTATGTGGAATCGTGGGAGAGTGAAACTAATGATCCATGTGGTACATTTTCTGCCTCTAAAAATGATATGTGACAATATGACACCTTTACTTTGCCGGCAGTAACACCACCTGTCCTGTTTAGAAAATGATCTATTAAGAATATCAGGTAATGCAGTAATGGAACTGTAAAATAAATTTAAATAATGTCCTTTTGATATGCTCTCAAAATCCTGAGGTAATAAAGGACTATGAAAACTTGTTATTTGGCCCAAGTCACTGAGCATATTTCTCCTCAGTCCCATCAAATTATGCTCTCCAATAAATTATTTGACGGGAGCAGTTACAAAAGTGTGGATGACTACGACCAGGGAAAAGTCACACCTGTTCCGTGCTCCAGAAGGAAAATACTTGACAGGTTTTGAAATGTGGGTTTCTGGTTTTAATAGTAGTAAATAGTAAAAAGTTGTGACCTTGGCTTACTACTTGAGAAAGGGTAAATACTTCAAAAATTAGTAATTGTTAATATAGTAATAGTAACAACTAATGATTTCATAAATAATAATGTTTAAATGATATTTACTTGTAAAATTGTCCAGATGTGGGTGGAGCCCATCAACTTTTGACGGCCTGACATGCGGATGCCATGGGAAGCCTGGCCCGGGCACCACGCCGGTCACGGTGCCAGCGCTCTGCCAGGCCTGCTGCAGCTCTACGCGTACAACAGCCGAGGCGCAAGTTGGTTCCAAACTGCGCGACTCCGACCTGACAACCTGGCCGTGCTGGAGCACGGCTCCATCCCACGCCGGCTCCGCTGACCCGCGGAGCTCCGTGTGCCAGGTCAGGTCACAGGGTGGGCACGTTCGTAAGAGGGAGCGCCTGCCGCCGCACGGACTGAGGAGAGGCAGTAATTCAGCAGGGCGACAAAAAGGCTTAAGAAAAACTTAAGTCTCATGGGCCATCGTTTTAAGAATATTTGACAGTTCCAAGCCAGTAGCTAAAGGAAAGCTGTAATTATCTTCAAGAGGATTAGATGAGAAAGATTTGGGGAGCTTATTTATTTTGTTTTGTTTTGATGTTTTAATAGCAATTTTAATTGTTGTTTAATCTATCTCTTGAGCAATTTTAATCTGTCATTGACTGTAAAGAGTTTGGGATATTCTGCCAGAATTGTGGGAAATTAAATATATTGTTGATCGTTATTATTTTGTCCCCTCTCTTCCCTTTGGCTAATAGGAATTATTGATTTTGAGTGGGGGTGTACATATATATATACGTGTATATATATGTAACAGCCCATTTTGCTTAAATATGTATTAGTATGCAGAATCAACTAAAAAAAGACTGAATGACCTAGCATTTGTCCTTCTTCTATATAATACAGAGGATATAATTAAGGCCCATATGTATCGAATGTAATTTATTTATCTGAGAGAAGTTACACATTTATTTTAGGATTTTGTGGGAATGGATCTTAGAACATCTCTTTTTCTGAAGTACAGACACAAAGTGGTAGCTAAATCGGTCCTGTGAAAATAACATGAGATTTTGTTAAACCCAGGCACTATTATGGTGGTGATGGAAAACTCCCCATATGTATTTCTTTCATTCATGAGGACATTATTAATCCGAATCTATAGTATAAAACCTTGATCATTCAAGATGATATCAGCAATTGGATAAATATCCCTATGCAATGCTCAGTGAAATGCATGGGACAGTTATTTTTTTCTCCGGGGATGATCAGAAGCCCGATAACGTACCTCGATTACCAGATTTCTTCAGAAAAATTATTAGAATCCTGAGGCTAAACATAGTCCCATCACAATTGCATTGACGATTTTGTGGGCAGTCACCTTATTGGTTTTGGCTGCAGAGCTGCTGAAAAGGGAGCATAGTGGTAGAAGGAGAAGTAAGAAAGGGAACTAGCTTAATGAATTTAGAAAAAATATGTAGGTGATACTCTTCCTCTTTCTTTTTTGCAATATCGGAACCACTGACAGCAAAGAACTTCTTCGTAGGATCAAAGTGAGTAAGTGCTGAAAGTGTAGTTGTTGTGGAAATACGGTTCTTTCAGGAATGATTCTTCCGGAGGATTGCCATTGTATTCTTACTTGTTTTAATGGTCAAGTTTGTAGCAACGTCTGTCCCTTTAGAGCGTAGGTTGCCATGATGTACTTATACCAACACACGAACACACACTCTCACACACGTATGTGTGTGTTCTACACGTATGAAATACACATACACACGCTCATTCTAAAGGTACAAGTCACTTTGTCTGAATTTTGCTATTTTTACAGATGTATGCTGAAGACATAGAAAACTGTTCTTTTTCACTCGTCAATTAGATGACGGCTGTCTAGCCAGAGAGAAACAATACCAAGGAATTCTCAGAGTAGGAACGTGGCTCATTGGAACGCCATCCTTGAGAGCAGGAAAAACACGAAAAAATGTCAACTGAAAATATCCTGAAAGGTGTAAATCTGTTCTGTCATACAGAGAGACATTCTGTTCTGTATGTCATCCTGTAAATTCCATTAAAAATCTTTTGGTTTCCCTCCTCCAAAAAACCAGTTTTCATGCAACAATCCAACTCCTTGAGTTTAAATTTAGGTCTTTTCCTCCTTAGTGTGCATTAGCTGCAGGCATGGCCATTGAAATGTGCAGAGGAAGGAAAAGATTGGAAAGCAAAGAAACCCCCACACCATTCCTGCATGTTGATGATGTATGATCTTATATGTGTGTGTATGTACGTTTGTGTATGTATCGTGTACATCTGTACATCTGCTCTCCTACCGGGTCCCACAGAGCTGTTACTCCCCTCACCCACCACCCCTCAGTTGCCCTTTGAAATACCGGTGATAAATAATAACACAAAATTAAGCATACGAAAAGATAAATCGAACACTCTACCCCAGATGCATCCTGTCATTTGGTTAAGGTATCTGCACATTCATTTTTGCTTTATGATAGAATTTCTTTAAAATGTCTCCTTCACAGTGTTTCCTTTGTGGGTTGGTTTTAAAATTGTCATTCGAGATTGAACAGCACCAAAAAGCAGAGGAGGCGGAGGATGAGAGAAGAAAAGAGCGAATATGGAGGAGAAACCCGAGTGGGACCTGCAAGTACGGCTGAACCCGCCGCCCCGGGAGGCCGCCGGGCCGGGGCTGCCCACCGCCCCCTCCCCGGGGCTTTCAGGGCACCCAGGGGGGAAACGCGCCCGGCGCTTTGGAGCGGTGCCGATGCCAGCCCCCGAGCAGCCCTGGGATGGAGCGTGGCAAACGCAGTTTCACAGCTGCCTGCTTGCTGAAGTAACCTGAAGCGTTTCACTTTTGAGAAGCCCCTTAGCAACCTGAGCGACGAGGCAGAAGTTTGTAAAACCTTGCGTCCGCCTCTTTCGGTTTGGTACCGCCAGTCTGGGACAGCTTTTAGCAAGCGAAGAGGCGGCGGTCCCCCCTCAGCAGAGTCCCCCCTATTTATACTCCCTCTTCCCTCGGAGAGCTGCTGGAAGACGGGCTGCAGCTGCGGCCGCCCCGGAGTTGTGCAGCCGGGATTTGCACAGGGAGGCCGGGGGCGGGGGGAGGCGGCGGCCCCGCCGCTCCCGCGCCCCGCTCCCCGCTGGGGAAAGCTGCGCCTCGGCTCCCGGCGGCCGCCCGCCCCCGCCGCTCCGCCGCCCCTGCCCCGAGCTCGGGCTGCGTCTCCCGGCGATGACTTGCACAGGACATGTCTAGTACCTCCGCAGCACTTTTAGTTTGCTCCCCCCCGCGCTCGCTGGGATCCATCTCTCATTTCGCAGGTTATTTTCGGCACCCAGCCCGGCAGCCGGCAGGACCGGCCGGAGGAAGAGCCGGGCGCGCCTGAAGGCGGCAGGGGGGGCAACGCCGGGGCCGGGCGGCGGCGGCGGCGGGCGGCCGTGAGGCGGCGGGGCGCAGGCGAGGGGCCGCCCCGCGGGGCGGAGGGCAGCCCCGCTCCCGGCTGCCTGCATGGCTCCCGGCCACCGGAGAGGCTGTGGGGGCTGCTGCTGCTGAGCAACAACACAGCGCTTTAAACTCAGCCTCAACTTGTCACAGCCAGCGAGGATGGCAAGACTACTGGAGCTTTGGAGCTGCCAAGAGAGCCAGGGAACCTGGGTTTTGTTTGCCACTGTCTAATAAATGGGAGTACAATGGAATTTCTTACCTGGGTTCTTCCTGCCTTGGTTCTACTGTGCACCCAACAGCACAGGTGTATCAGGTAAGAAAACGCCTTATTCTTTCTTAGACTGGCCTTAGCCGGCCGCTCTCTCGGTGCGGCTGGGGTGAGAAATGCCAGGTCTGGCGGTAGCTCCCAGCTGTGCCCGGGGGTCCTCTCCAGTTAGGGGCTACGACTGCTTTCAGGGAGTGTTCAGTAGAAGAAGGGGTCCTGACTGAAGAGTTTCCTCAATGTACCCCATCTTTTTTCTTCTTCTTTTTCTAGCAGAGGATGCCCTTCTGCCAATTGAGCAGCAGTTTCTCGGGTTAATCAAGGGCTGTGTTTTTAACAGGATGCCTGTGGAAGCCTTTTCCCCGGGGCACTTACTCCAAATTGGGGGCAATCACTTTGGGTAATGGCACTGCACATCCCAGGCAGCCTCATCCCCTTCAACAGCTCAGTAGGGGGCCTGCTGGAACACCAAACTCCTCCATAAAACCCGGCACGACCAGTGGGGTACTAACTGAACATCTTTGCTTAGGGCCTCCATAGGCACAATTAAAAAACCCAAAATACAGACATTCCTTTCTAACAGGTTCATTAAGTCTCCTGGGCTTGAGATAAGAGGAAGGGACTGGCAGAGATCTTAGAAAAAACGTTTGAAGAACACCAACCATTTCTTAAAATAATAAATTGTAAAGATGTATGGTTGCAATTCTCGGTCACATTTATTCAGGTGTTAGCTAGGCAACCAGCTATGCTCTCTATATATTCTCTGCAGATCTGGAGGCTGTATGTGGAGAAAGCTTGCCATGATTATGCAATGAAAATAGAAGGGGGAGTAAAAAAGAACTTGCTGCATGTAAAAACATGCCTACATCATCCAGAGCAGAGATGGCTGTGCTATTAAAGGGGTCTTCCTACTCCTACTTTATAGACATTATTAATAGCTTCAGAGGAGTATAAGAAGCAAAGTGATAATTGTAGTAAGACATAACATTGCTGTTATAGTTTTCGGAATTAATTAGTGAGATGTGATTTTTTCACTGGGAAGGAAAAGGATCTTGCATTAGAGGAAGTGTCAAGTCAACTGCTCTTATTGAGGACTGACACAATGATTTATCCTGTGACCTTGAATCTGTTATCCAGGGTCAGATCCTGACACCCTCATGCTCTGAAGCAATCCCGTACTACAGTGAAGGCAGAGAAAATACTGCTGAGGACCTAAGGGCATCGAGATCTTGCCCATAACGTCAGTGTTCCTGTTTCTCTATCTGCATTTGGGCTAGCATTAAGTATTTTGGTTGAAAAGTGGTGTTTGAATCTGAAGGAAGAAAAAAAAAAGGAATTCTAAGGAAGAGTCAGCCTTCTCAGCTTCTGTCTTCAAGGTCTGTTTCTAGGCACAGCAACTGCCAGGATATGTGCAACCTCTATTTTGTTGGATAAATTATATTGTATTTGGATTAATTACCTAGTTACTTGACTTTCTTCCTCCAGTTACACAATAGTGATGAGCTGTTTGTTAGAAATATATATATATCCGTGGCAGAGAGCAAGGCAAGGCAAATTCTAGCTTGTGAAATTCCAACTGTTCAGTTTGTAGTAGTTTTTCAAATATGCCGAAGTGTAAGACATTCAGTGGTCAAAGAAAACTGCTCTGTTTCATACAACAGTTTTCTGAAGATTCAGGATTTCGTGTGGCTATGGCAGAACGTTGTTTAATCTTGTAAAAAGTGAGTAACCTTGCTTACATGTGTACTTTTGATGAGTTAACCAGAACTAAACCAAAATTTTGTCCTTGCAGCAGCAAAATTACTCACGTGTAGATGACCTATGAAATACTTCCCCTCGTAAGGGCCCAAGAAGCACATCCTTATGCTTCTTCCTTGGAGTTCTGTAATGCGATATTGCATATAATTTTTTTTGGTAAGAGATGCTTTTATGAAGAGCAGTATTTTATTAATATTGCGGTTTTATAATAAAGTGCAAAACTGCCAATAGCTACATTTTATTGCTCTGATTTAGTTTTCCAAATGTAAGGATGTTATGATGACAGAAGCCATCCAAACCCACTAAGTTCTCTGCTCGTGAGTTCTGTGGACTGTATATTGACAGGTGTAAGCAAAAACGTATTCGCAACAGGGAGAATATTTCGTAACTTGGTGGTGTGACATAAGGCTTCCCAAAGGCAAAAGTACCTATTAAAGTAACCTTAAGGGTTGGCAGAGGAGGGGAGTGGGGAATACGTGTAGCCGGCTTCCTCAGGGCATTTTTGAATGCCCTTGCAGGGTGCTGTAGAGGGCTGTATGGGAAGCAGTTTCTCTGGCATGTGTGCTATTTGACTGAAGCGCATGAGCCAGATTCAGCCTAAGTCAGCACATCCTACTTGTGCCAGTGCTGTTTTCAGGTAAACATTTTTAAAAAAGTAGTGTCGTGTGGTCTGCTTGAGACAGTGATTAGTGGCAAGAAATTTGGCATTCATATGGTTGACAGCTCGCTGGGGCAAAGACTGTAGCTTCCACTATTTTATCAGAGTTTGATATGCTGTGGATGCTGCAATAATAAATGTGTCATAGAGAATGAGATCATCTGCTGAAACACACTTAGTGAAATATTTCTTCATTTCTGCGGGGAAGGAGTACTACTGACAGGACTTTTGGGATGTGTGTCCATACTTTGTAATTCCTTAGGGAAAGAGATTTTAATTCTCTAATTAAAAATAGGTGTATCTTTTATATTTAAGATTCTACTATGTTACATGACTTTTATACATTTGCATAGAATTGTCCTTCTGTCGTGTGTCTCCCTCAGCCTTTTACTTCTATTCACAGAAACAAAGCAGCTTTAACACGTGAATATATGCAGAGAGTGGTCCATTTTCTGTAGCTTAAAACTCACAGAGAGGAAATAAGGGCTTTGATGTTCAAAAGGTTGCCCTGAATTAAGCCCAACGCTTTTTCCATTACATTTCAAAATACAAAACATATTTACAGTGAGCTTCGCTTAGAGTCAGGAATGGCAGATGGGAAGGATACACATACTGCTCTTGATAATCCTGGAGTTTGACAGAGGCCAGATTGTTCCCTGACCTTGCAGGATATCCCTTGTCCTTTTCCCAAGAAAAGGTTTTCTTGAGTGGCAATGGCATCTGGGACATCTGCCCCCAAAAAATTATCTCAAAGAAAATGAAATGTACTCCATCCCAGTCCTCAGTATCAGTCAAACTGGTATTTCCATCTAGCAGGTTAAAAGGTTCATATAGCAACTGTGTCACAGTTCCAAAAAGAATCAGGTTAGCAGATTTAAAGAAGAAACAGGAGATGCAAAAAGTGATTTTCCACATCTTACTGCTATACATGTTTGTCAAAAGGTTAGCGCGCTCTCCCTACAAGTGTGACCTGAAATCAGTATCTCATTGGCCACCGACTTCAAGATGCTGCTGAGCTTTTTGCACTGCTGCTAGAGCTTTTGGCACTGCTGTGCAAAAATAATATTGCTACTGTTATCTCTTGTTCAGCTGCTGTAGTGCACTCATTCACACAGAACATACAGATTGCCTCCTTCCTTGGTGTAATTTAAGAACTTACCAGATTTTTTCTAGTAATATTGATAAATTTCTAGCAACTGTTTTCAAGCAGTGTCCTGGAAGACAGTGAAGACAGGCTAATACCTCACTTGCCTGACAAGCCCTTTAAAGATGTGCTGTCCAAGTTGATTGATGCTCATCCTCCAGATCACTCCACATTAGTAGAATGCAATGGTCCTGCAGCAGCTGGGAGAAAGATGTCGGCTTGGATAGAAAGGATTTTGGGATATATGTACTTTTTATTCTAGAACTGATAGTACTTAGCTCTGGAAGAGATGCGTTTCTTTGTCATTTGAGATTCATTGTTTGGAGTTACTTTCCCTAACCTGTGTCAAGGGCAGTTTTGTTAGGCAAAGAACTTCATAGTTTTGCCAGGTTTATCAATGGTGATTGCCTCTCCCCGTTGTCTAGTGTGCAAGAGAACTAACTATTCTTGTCATAGTTTAAACAGCAGTAATCTGTTTTCTACTGCTAACAACGAGCTCCGTTGCAGTTCTCACAATGCTTAAACTCCAGATATGGACAGATGCAAATATATTCTCCAGAATATCTGCTTGAAATGAGATGTGTACAGAGTCAGAGTGTGGATGAAAAACCATCTTCTTCAGCTTTAGATTTGGGAATACTTCCAGAGTGGTATTAGTACACGTGACTGTGTTGCCATTCAGTCAGCTAGGCGTCCCACTCTGGCCTGGTGCAAAGTAAAGATAAGCTTTTTGATGAGCTGTTATGCCCCTTGAATTTTACAAATCAATAGCTTAATTTTACAAAGTCCTTTTCTTACTAAAACAAGCTTTACAGCAGCTTACGTCAAGAAGTGAAGTTGCTGAATCAACTAATAGTAGTTTCCTTTCTTTTCATCTTTACTGCTTACACTATGAAAAGTTAATCCCTTCCAATGTGTCTTTTCTGTGCTGCTCTTCCTTTTTCAGGTACAATAAATGAATAATATTTTAGGCCATACGTAATCCCAACTGCTTATCAAGGATGAATGAAATTCTCCCACCGTCCTTCAAGTAACTTGAAAGCACTGGATCTGATGTACAGGAGTCTAGAGGAATGGCTCAAAGGAGTTATCACAAACTGGCCTTTAAATTGCCATGAAAATAAAGGTCTGCTTTCCAAAATCATCATTTTTGACTGAGGACTGCTATACTATCTGCTAATATTCACACTTTTGTCTTCACCAGTTAAAAAAGAAATGAAAATATTATAGATAGAATAATATTCTTCGGCTTGTTATTTCTCCTCTCCTTCAATATTCTTGAGGGACAAAAAAGAGGGGAATGGGAGATTTCTACTATGCTGGAGGACCTGGGGTGGCTTTAGACCTAAAGAGCACATATCAGACTGACACAAGCAGAACCTGGACTCATTTACACCATGCTGAATCATACACCCAAGCACACAGTGCCTGCTACATTAGGTCTGATGTCTGTATTATTTCCCTTGATCCATCAGCCTCCGTGTCAGTCTGCCAAAGTGTAATTTGAAGAATAGGGCTGTTTAAAGTGAGCACTGGGTAGTTTAAAGGTAAAATACAGGTTCACAGAATCACAGAATGGCTGAGGTCGGAAGGGGCCTCTGGAGGTTGTCTGGTCCCCCCCGCTCAAGCAGGGCCACCCAGAGCTGGTTGCCCAGGACTGTGGTCAGACGGCATTGAAGGATCGCCAAGGAGGGAGACCACGACCTCTCTCGGCAACCTGTCCCAGCGCTCAGTCACCCTCCCAGTGAAAAACTGTTCCCTGATGTTCAAGCAGAACCTCCTGTGTTTCAGTTTGTGCCCATTGCCTCTGCTCCTGTCACCGGGCACCAGTGCAGAGAGCCTGGCTCTGCCCCCTTTACACCCTCCCTTCATGTATTTATATACATTGGTAAGCTCCCCCCGAGCCTGCTCTTCTCCAGGCTAAACAGTCCCAGCTCTCTCAGCTTTTCCTCATATGAGAGATGCTCTAGTCCCTTAATCATTTGCATGAAAAAAGCCTAATATTAGCAAAAGCTTTTGGTAACTCAGTGATAACTGTTTGTAGCTGAAACTGTCGCTTACTCTGATCCACATATTCTCTGTGAGTGTCTAGGAGCCATTCTGTGAGCACCATGCTAGTGTGTGAGAAGGGCAGTAACTGAGGAAGAGTAATTTTGTTGCCCATGTCAAAGAAATTTAAAAAAGAACCAGTAGTATAAACATCAAGTTTAAAGTAAATCTACCCATAAAATTATTTCAGCTGTAATACTTTAATAATCCCCACTGGTATTAAGTGCATATAGCTCCACTAACTTCAACACATTTGTTACACTGATGATCTGACCCTAAGGCTTTATTAATAATAGAAACAAGATTCATTTTAATTGTGTCATGGATATTTAAGTAAAACTCCCTCTAGATTGTAATCTGCTTAAAACACACGGCAAGCTACAGCCCACAGTTTTTAACCCAACTCTCATCATTTTAACTTCCTTTTAGCTCTGTGGCTCTCCTTAATGCCTTTAAAATGGCATACTGGCACAGGATAGCTACTGCGTACTGTAAATGCTTTTTCAAAAGAGATAAGGCTCCTGGCAGTGCTTATAGTGACATTACTTCTTTTATAGCAAGTGACTGATTATAAGGCAGTTATCTGGGGATGAGTTCTTGATGCACGCAAGTAGCAACACCTATTGTGAAAGGGGAGCAGCAGAATTTGTTTTGTTGTTTTTTTTTTTCCCCCCTCCGGTTGAGTACTTATAAATATACAAGGTATTCTTATTTTACAACGACTTGTACCTAGCACTTTCGTACTATTGGGTATGTAGGAAGAACAAGCTAGATTCTCCCATCCTCACAGATCAGGCACGCAAGATAGATCACTACGGCGCAGTCACCTTTTGACTTTTGTTTTCAAAACACTTTGCAGAACTTGGCTGCAGTTTTAGCAACAGGAGTCAAAAAGCACCATCTTCTACTGAAAAGGCAAAGAGATTTTAGGCAGATATATTCATTCAAGTATATTCTAGTTATTTACTATAATTATGAAAAGACTTAAAGTATCATTCTTTACCTATAGTGGTAATAGATAAATAGGTACATTTTTAAACAAAATACTTTCAACATAGTCTCATATCCTTTAATCTGCCAAGGCCTCAATTTAAAAAATTATGTATTTTCTGTATTAACTGATAGCCTTAGTATTTCCAGAAATAGGGTAGTGAATGTAAAAGAAAATAAATGAAAGCATTTCTGAACTGCACTGTTTGATGGTATTGCAGAAGCCAGACCTTAGCATCTGGATCTTCCCAAGTATTATGAAACTATAATTTCATTTAATTAAATACTGACAGTTGGATGATTGAAAGACCAGCACATAGGAAACAGCAGTCTGATAGAAAGAAGTGTTTACATAGTCGATGACCCAATAAAGAAGGCAAAAACTCTGTCAACATCTGTTATAAATCTTCAAAGCCCTCGACTAAATCAGTTATGCTATTCCAATTTATGTAGCTGAAAATATGGCTCTGAGTCTTCCAAGATCCTTACTCAGAAGAGATATAGGAACCTGAGCAATATCTGAGATGGTAGTCATTTGAGATTAACATACAGCAGTGTGCTCACGGGAAGGAAACATTATAAATGCAACTTAATATATATCCTCAATTTTAACATTTCGCCGTGAATGAAGGAAGTTTCACTTCGGAGCAGCATCCCTATGCTTTAAGGTCACTTAAGCTTTGACAGCTCCGTTAATGCAAGTTTTTAGTGTCTCTGCTGCTCAGAACTTACATTTATACGTTGTAATCCCAGAACACCTTCCTTATATAATTGACTCCATACATGTGGGGTGAGAATTTTATGACCAGGGCAATCAAAGATTTTTCTTTCAGTCCCCTGTGAGAAGAAGAGGTGGTTACTGTAGGACACTCTGCTACTGTGCTAGCAGAAACTGCGTGTGCTGAATGCCCGGACTGGCATATTTCGGAGAGAAAAACCATGTGCTTTATGTGGGTCAATGTCGCATGAACACTCTCAGAAAGTTACGTAAGTACCAAGGCAGAATATGTTTATGGTAGATTACCCTGCAGCCTTTCATCGATGTTCAAGGAGTTTCTCGTCTGTTAGTAGTGATACACATCTCTCAAATGCCATATTTATTGCTGGACTCAATGGAAGATGCTAAAACAAGTGCTCAGACAGTTTTGACATAGTACTTGTATTCAGATACAGCCCCTCTCAAACCACTGGCAAATTCTCTCTTTGCAAATAGTTGTGGTAGACGTTGTCACAGTCCTTCATTTATCTATTCCTGTCACGTCAATCACAGTGCTGGCAAGAGGACTTGTGTGAGCAGGCACAGATCTGCTTCAAATGAAGCCTGCCAGCTCAGTTTAAACAGTTAATGAAGACAATATAAGCTTGCCTTTGTTTATAAGAGATTATGGAATATCCACATAACTGCTTGTACCAGGAGGGCTGAGGGGCTGGCGTCTGCCAGGTGGTGGAAGACGGCAACAAGAAACTGCGCTAACGTCTTCAAGGAGCATCACTAGATCAGAAGGAAGCATATGCCTAGCACCTGAGAGATGGAGCCGTATTTCTAGGAGGGGGACTGTAGCATGCTGCACAGACCTGCAGCAACACGTTGCCTCCCAAACAAAACCTACTGCCTGTTTGGTGGCTCGCTCAGGTCCCAAGAGTGACTACAAAAGGATGCATGCATTATGGCATCCCACACTCCCGACCTGAGGACAGATGGCCAAACACCCACACTGCCTGATGCTGGCAATTGCAAAACAGCACCAGCAGGTGAGCTGGGGCCCTCCCGGCGTGATGGAACTATCCCTATATGCCCAAAACTCTGGGGCATCTGTGGGAAGGAGGAGCGGGACAGAGACATTTCAGTGCTATGGATACCTCACTTACCACTCAAGACCATGGACAGGAATGGCCCCAAATCCAGGACCATAGTCAGGGCTCTTGCCCCTGCATTTCTAGGATCATGGAGCACACCTCAGGTTCCAGGACAATGGTCAAATCCTTCAGGCTCACCACTACGGGCCCCCCCCTCGCACTGCAGAACCATGGGCCCCTCTCGAGGTTTCTGGAGGCTCCTGAGTCTCCTGGACCGTAGACAGCCTCCTCTGCGGCTTGGAACGAGGGAGAACTACCGGGGCTTCCAGGCGCCATGGGCAGCACCTCCCAAGTTCCAGCACCACAGCCTGCTCCTGCCGAGGTTCAGGTCGGCCCACGGGCAGCTCTGTGCCGGGTCGGGACTGTGGGGGTGCCCCCTTTGGTGGATCCGTGCTTTCAGCTGCTCATGTTTTAAGCGAGATCTGCTTCTTGACCATATCTTTGCAGTTTTCAGGTGTTTGTACACCTTCTATTAGGATTGCTTTTCGTATTTCTGAGGCCCAATGGTACTTTTCACAGTATCAAAGATGTTAAATCCAAATTCCAGCTGTGTAATTTCTACTGTTTTCCCATCGCATCTGACAATATACCAGTCTTGATCTCAGCTGTTCCATAGTGGTACGAGGAGCTGTCACAGCTGCTGTGTCCTGCTACTCAGATAGCTGCATTTCAGCATCCACAGATGCATTCTATGCAGTATACAAAGTATCTTGGTTTCCCTCATGCTTTCTTTACATTTCTAAATCTTTTTTTTCCTCCTTTTTCTTTTGGAAAAGAAAAAACCTTAAAAAAGTATTTGCTTGTATTTCAGAAAGAGGCCATAGTCTTGCCTGAAATATGTGTTGATTTAAACAGAAATATCTGAAATGGTTTTCCTATCTACATGCAGTATTTTTCCACTAAATTACCAGTATAGCTGATTATACTGTAGGTGGTCTCTGGTGTAAGAGAAGTCAATGTCTTCTATTTTCTGTTATTTTTCTGTTTGTGAACACGGCCAAGTTTTAAAAGATACTTATTCTCTTTACCTAGAGCTATGAATGACATCGGAGATTACATAGGTTCCAACATCGAAATATCCTGGTTACCCAACCTGGATGATTTAATGAAAGGGTATGCACGTAATTTCAGGCCTGGGATTGGAGGTGAGACTTTGAGAGTAATGTCTCTTTTGTTTCTTACAATCCTTCTGCCCTCTGATGTTTATGTGAACTTCACCCTCTACATGAGTAAAAGGTTGTGGTTGTCTGTTACTTGGGTACTGGAAATAATAACAATCAACAATTCGCTTGATCTTGAAAAAAAGACAGACTGTACAACAGAATTAGCAACACAGTCTTCTTGCTGGTACAGTTCTTAAATCACTGATTTCTAAGTTGAAGTAATTTTGGATTACATTAAGTGGTGATAATCTCTGCATTTGCTTGAAATCATGCTGTCTGAAACTAGATGATGTGGTTTCCAGAAAGGATTCCATAATTTTCAGTAGTTGTGATTGTAGCTCATGCCCTTTGTCACCAAAGTGAGGTGTTCTGTTGGAAATTGAGGACTCAATCTGTAAAATATTTAAATCTCTTCCTCTAAAGTAGATTTTACTTGGAAAGTGTACTTTATCATGGAAAACACTTTCATGAATTCACTCTGTATGAAAGAATTAACAGTCTTGGGTCATCTATATTTTTATAGGTACTATGATGATGTAAATCACCCCATTCAAACATTTTTTCTCAGGTCCTCCTGTAAATGTTGCTCTTGCAATTGAAGTAGCCAGCATTGACCACATCTCAGAAGTGAACATGGTACGTTATCCGTTACACCTACCAAGCTGTGAACGTATGTACTGTAATGACAGCAAGTGTAGAAAGCTAACTAAATAGAGAGACAGTTGATCCCCAGCGTGTTTGGAGAGGAGAAATTACCACAAGAAGCTACTGCAAAGAACAAACATTGTATTTTAAGACACAGGCAGAGACTCTTCTGGTAGACATTGGCAATTACAAGAACCTAGCCGTGTGTAAGTCACTGAGATTTCTTACTACAGTTAGCAAGCTTGCATCCGTGCAGCACTTACGAACAGAAAGCCTAATTTTAAGCATTAACTTCACTTCCGTTCAAATTCCTTTTCACTGCAGATACTTCCAAAAAGAAGCTACAGGAATGATGGGTTGTGAGATGCTCCTCTTTTTTGTGTAAAGACCTTTCAGTAAAGCAGTGGAGTATAACAACTTAAAAGTAACATAAACAAGTACAGGCATGAATTAACTGCATCTCTGGAACACAATAGGTTAATTTTAAACCCAAAACTTTGACTTTCCCTCCATCCTTTCCCTTACAGATGCATAACTTCACCTGATTTTTTAGTCTTGCTTTAAAAAACCTTCAAAACCAAAAGTTGTACTTGAGGAGATAAATAAACTGGTTTTCTTCATTAAGACATCTGCAACTCTTGCACCGCGTTATATATAACACTGACACTGAACCACTTTTTGATATCTTGGGTTTTTCCATGGCAGAAGCATATGACAGAAATTAAAATGCTTGGGCAGCTCTGTGGTTGACTTGAGTATAAAAATACTTATTTGCACAGGAAACAGTTAATACATTTCTAGGCTAATACAATGCTTTTTGACCAAGTCCCAAGGCATTATCATTCTGTTTGTTTAGCATCACTTTTTAATTGGGATTTCTCTTCTCATAGGAGTACACCATGACAGTATTTTTGCACCAGAGCTGGCGAGATGACCGTCTGTCTTACAACCACACCAATGAAACTTTGGGCTTAGACAGCCGGTTTGTGGACAAGCTCTGGTTGCCAGATACTTTCATAGTAAATGCCAAGTCTGCCTGGTTCCATGATGTGACTGTGGAAAACAAACTTATCCGGCTTCAGCCAGATGGAGTAATTTTATACAGCATCAGGTGAGTGAGAGAGAGTGCAAGTGTACTCTGTCACGTATTAACTTTTTGAGCAGACTATAAAGTAATCACTCAGTTTTCCTAGGATGATTTCCTAAAATAATTCTTAATTTAAAACAGAAGAAAGTACTGGTGACTCCTATCAGAGATCCCTTTACTTTACAAGGATCACATTGCCAGGAAGGTATCGTTGGCACATTGGGCGTCATTTGGCACTAACACGTTTTGCACTGCATAATCACTGATCGCTTCCAGAATGTCCTTAATGGGAGATAAGCGTATCATAACTATTTGGTCACCAGGCAAGGAGATGCTGAATACAGAGCAAAGATTCTGTTCTCCACTCTCTCACTATTTTCCAAGGGAACTATGAGCCTGATTTAGGCTCAACTTCCCCATCTTTCAAACAGAGAAAGTAATATTTCCTCATTTTGGAAGAGTGTTCTTGCTAGAACTCAGTAACTATATTTAAAGTTAATTGTGTAATGTTCTAAAAATTAATGAGTGTGCACCTTTGAAATTGTAAATCCAAAGTCACTCTTAAGGCATCGGTAGTGATTTTGGGGACAGTGGAAAAGAGCAGATTTGACTCAGAAAAGTCCTTTTTGTCACCAGAAGCAGCTGAAGCGCCCTCTGACATTAGACAAGTCCTTTGACCTTTCTTCAATTTCCCCCCACCTCTGGGTTTCCCCCAGCCTTAGTAGAGACAATAGCCATAAGGATTTTGGAAATCGTTTCCTGTATTACTATTAAGGTTTCAAAGTTTCCCATTTAGTCTTTGAGTTCTGAGGTAAATGCTCTATCTGAATGCAACTAACTGGTGTTCACGTTGCTTGGAACAGGATTACCTCAACAGTGGCCTGTGACATGGACCTTTCCAAGTATCCAATGGATGAGCAAGAATGCATGTTGGATTTGGAAAGCTGTAAGGGCTGAGTACAGTGTTTCATATAATCTGTATTCTGTTTAAAGCCTGCATATATGGTACTTAGCTTGCTGGAGTTTGCTGGAATGATTCTGCTTTAGTCAATGGTGTAAGGGATTTAGGATTTAGAAATAAAGGGTACAAACATGTAATCCTTCGTTCTCTGTGTTGGGCATTAGCCTATGGACTTTTCAATACCAGTTCAGCTCTGATCCAGTCCAAAACTATAGGATTTAATTTAGTGAAGATGACCAACCTACAGCCCTGCTGACAAATGTCTGGAACTTTGTGCTTCATGTAAAACCTAGCGCAATTGCGACAGTCACTAGCATTACTGAGGTTTCCATCAAATCCAGTGAGAATAAGTAGAGAAGCCCACAGGCAAAATTTGATGTGCTATTTTTTCTTTATGAGAATACAGGAAAAAGAAAGAATTCCCTGCTTTTAATGAATGCCATTGTGACTAGCCCTTACATAGCTGTCTAGCTTGCCTAGGTACTCCTGTATCTGTTACACAGAAATCAAGCAGAATACTGCATGGATTGGCTTAAATTCATTTGTACTCACAAAGGAGGGTGAAGAATGAATTTATATTTTCTCCAACCTGTATTTTATCTGTGATACGCATGTAATTCCCATGGGCATTAATACTTCTGAATGAAATTCACCACTGACACGAGCGGGGGCCACCCAGTCAAAGGCAATGAATCCGACCTTTTGTGGTTTTTATATCACGGAGTCCTCAGGTCCTGAGGGTTCCAGAGATTTGTGAATAGCAGTTTCTGAGCAGATTCACTGGCCTGTTGGTGCTAGCTTCTCTTTTTTAGCACTGACTTTGTTTTCTAGGCAATTAACCACAATACCATTTTATCCTGTCAAAAATAGCAATCTACAGTGTTACTTATGTAATCACCGAATGCAGTGGCAGCAGACAGTGAACCAGCAATCAGTTCTCTCTCCCAGCAAGTTCTGCAGGGAGTTTTGGTGGTGGTTGAATTTTTTAATTGAATTTGAGGGTTTTGATTGCAGCGAAACAAACATGTAGAAATAAAGTCTCTTTAAACAAATGAATGGTTTAGTAGCAAGTCATCTGTTAACAGCAAAACTAGCAAAGATCCATTTCCTATGGATTTTCATATTACATAAATCCCATCATACATATTCGCCCCCTTCTCTCATGTCCCTGGTGCCTTGCACCTCTCCCTAGCAGTTATCTTCCAGCTGCCACCCATGCCAAACTGCAGTCATTAATAGGCTGATCTACGTGGTGACTGTCAAGCTAGCTGGTGCATCTCAGAATGGCCGTGGGTCTGAGTTATACTGCTCTTCTCTAACTGGATGCACAACTGTGATTTTCTGTTCTCTACACACCATTTCTTACAAAACTTTCAAGAATCTAGCATCTCTGCAACCTTTACCTTTTTATCATTTTCGTTTGAAAATATTGAGGAAGTTCAAAAGCTGTTAGGAGGAGAACTGACAGGAAAACACTGCATGGGCAGTTTGCATAGGCACTGTTTTCTGATTAACTACTTTAAGCCTGGGGAGGCCCCAACAGTTGTTTCCAAGAGCGGGGATTCATACGAACAGCTCGGCTGTACACTTCACTTCCACGCAGCGTCCATTTGTAAAAGCGCTGTCGGGCTTGCAAGGGGAGATAGAGAGCCAGCTGGACGCGTACTTTTTGAGGACACGGGGGGAATCCCTGAGAAAGGAAATCTGTTTCCCCGACACTGCCTGGCTGGTACAGAGTACCTATCTCTTAAGATCAATGTGTGAACTTGGAGATAGACTTGCAGTACAGAATCACTCTCCGATCTGTCTTCAGTAGCATAGGCATAGATAGATCAAATTTAGTAGTTATTTTCTTTCGCGAACAGAAATTTCTGTGACTCCGAGATCCAAGCACAGCGCAGGGGTAAGTAGGCTACTTTGAATGCTATGGTAGCAGTTACTCTACTTTAAGCGAGCATGCAAATGAGCTTTTTGAGAGATAATTTGAATATTTCTCATGACACTGAAGTGAATATTTCTCATGACACTGAAGTGCATTGTTCCATACCACATATTGCCAGTCGGTGTGAATCAACCTGGATTATTCTCCCTGTAGGAAAGCTACCCCAACGTGACGCTGGCAACATTGATGTTGCCAGGACAGTGAGTTATCCAGACTGCATCACAGCATGTTTGCAATGGGATTGATGAAAATCAGCGTAGCAGAGGAATTAGAGGACTTCCATGATGAGTCCTCTAAGTTCTTCATTTCCTCCTCAAACTTTGTGTTTATTCAGCTTTCTTTTGGCAGATGGCTACTCTTCAGAGGACATCGTCTACCACTGGTCAGAAAACCAGGAGGAGATCCATGGGCTGGATAAGCTGCAGCTTGCTCAATTCACAATTACCAATTACCAGTTCACAACAGAAATGATGAACTTCAAATCTGGTAACAGGATCTGTCTTCAATTCACGGACAGTATCTGACTTTTTCTGGCATAGGGAAACCTCCTATATCTATAACAGAAAATCCTTCTTCTTACGTAACTAATTTAAGAACCTGTCAGGTTTCTGATAAGAGTTTTCTTTAGCTTACACTTGCCAAAAATGTCAACCTTTGCTGCGCCTTCAGGTAGCCACTGTAGCATATTCTTTAGCTCTGTATGTTTGAGAAAATACTGCATGGAGTAGCCAGAGAGCACTTGATTAAAAACACTTGAGGTATAGCTCACATTTTCTTGACCTAATTTGCAACTTTGGATAAAGAAAAATTTCCATTAGCCCTGATGTTATGAGGCTGATGACGTATAGTCAGATCATTCTAATTCTATCCAGTAAAAGTCAGTGGTGTGTATGCGTATCACTGGGTTTATTGCAATGTTTGTAAAAGACTGGAGTCATTTCTTTCCTGCTGATTTTTCATCCTCTTTCATGTATTCAGATTCTCATTTATGCTGCACATCTCCTCTAAGCTCTTTTTTTGAGTTTGAAATTAACTTGGCCTTTTAAAAAATCTAAATTTAGTATCTGGAGGACTTTCTACAGCAGATGATAAGACAGTACACATTTTGAAGCAATACTGTTATTCAAGAAGACTCATGATTTTATTTTCAGATCTGGCATTGATATGACCTGAGACAAATCATTTGACCTATTCTTAGCTAACGGTGCTGATGAGAACTGCAGTACCTCGTGCAGGGTTTATGAAGACTAATTGAACAACATTCAGAAAAGCTTTTTGTGATCCTTGTCCAAAAGACGTTTAAGAATGTAGGTCTGTGTCATTATAGGAAATATTTTGAATATCGGTGTAACTGTGATTCACACTGTCAGAGTCTTTCTTTGTCTGCTCTTTTTTCCAGCAGGTCAGTTTCCCAGGCTCAGTCTCCACTTCCACCTTCGGCGAAATCGAGGAGTTTACATCATTCAGTCTTACGTTCCTTCGATCTTACTAGTGGCCATGTCATGGGTATCTTTCTGGATCAGTCAGTCAGCTGTGCCTGCCAGAGTGTCATTAGGTAAAACAGGGCAGTTGGGGAACTAACAGGGAAGGGTATGCCGAGGTTGTAATTATGCGCTCTGATAATCATCCTTTTCCATGAAGGTGCATTTATGAATACTATGTTTACATTTCCAGAAGAGAAGGTCCTTTAAAAGATTTCCTTCATGTTTTAATTTCTGTCATGCTATCAGAGCAGCTGCCTCAGTAAAGAACAGAAAATAACCACCTAAAGGTGGTTAAAGGCAATAGTGAATGTGAGGCAGATGTATGAAAGAATTGATTTGAAGGAACTGGGACAGTGACAAAAAAAATGTTCCTAGAGCTTGTGGATCTGTTTGCTCAAGCAAGGGTTGCAAGTCCAGATGCAAAAGTTTTTGAGGGTTAAGTCTTCTGATTTTGTTTGTCCCGATCTAGAACAAAACCGAGGATAACATGTTCAAAGCTGCCTTAGTCACACAAGTGCAGTTTTTTATAAGCTCCCCTGTTTTGAAAATCAGAAACCACACTTAAGGGGCTTCTACTGTGAAAATATTCCTCAGCTTCAGATCAGTAAATATACTTATTATAGTGTATACTATGAAACCTAAAGTAAATTTTCTCACACTACACTGCAGGTATAACTACTGTTCTTACTATGACTACACTGATGGTCAGTGCCCGGTCTTCGCTTCCACGAGCATCTGCCATCAAGGCACTCGATGTTTACTTCTGGATTTGCTATGTGTTTGTCTTTGCTGCGCTGGTAGAATACGCGTTTGCACATTTCAATGCTGACTACATGAAAAAGCAAAAGAACAAGATAAAGGCGAGAAGGCAGAGTGCAGAGGTCAGTAAGCGTACTACTGTGATTAACTTTGCAAAAGCAATCACCCTGCATTATGACCTTTTTCTACTATGGAAGCAAATTCTTTTACCCCTTTTGAAAAAAAGAAAAGAAATTCCTGGTTAATTCTTTTGTCACTTTAATATGACAAGCAACCAAATGCAACTGCTAATTTCCCCTTTCAGCATTGTGAGCACTAAAGACAACATATTCTTACATGGTTTGTTGCTGTATTTAAGACAGAAAATGGAGAATAAGAGAGAATGAGTAAGAAGACAGGCAAAGTATGCCTTGAGCCAGATTTGTATGTCTTACGCTTTGAGAATGTATTTAGACCCTTTGATATTTGTCCAGTCCTCAGTGTAAGTCATGGTAAGCTTGAGCTACTCCTGTAGGGTCAGGCAAAGTCATTATGACTGTATTACATGAGGTGGGGAAGAAAGGCCTTTTCTCAGAAAGTATTCCTTAGTAGCTGCTTCTGCTAAGACTCTTTTAGTTCTGCTACAGCATAATGAAATGCTGTCAGCAAAACGCCTGTAGTCTTGAATGTTGTCCCCTGGAGATTACATGTTTTACACCTAAAATGCATAAGGTAAACACAGATATAATTAGCAAAGATATAAGTTATGTAGATATGAAGCCCAGTGAAACTGAACAAAGGAGCCCGTAGATGAAATTTCTTCCAGGAACTCCAGATGGCTTTGCTGCTTTCTTCATTTCTACGTTACATTTTATGTTAGTGACAAAGCAGAGTGAATTAATTGATTAAGGAACTTTTTTTTTTTGACAATTCACAATTTGTAGTCCAGGCCTACATATTTTTGAACTCTCCAGCAACTTGGGTATTATTTATGATTATTATTAGTTCATTTTATTAAGCTGTAGCAGATACAACTGATCCGTATTCATTTTCTGTCCCACCTCCACGTTCTCTCAGCTTTGCCAAGAGCCTGAGAACTGCCCATTGGCTTTGGCCGCAGAATGGGGTAACTGTCTCCTGAAAGTCAGTCAGTTATTTTCAGTCAGGAGGACCTAAGCATGCTGTCTCAATGGTGCCTCCGTAATTCAGAGCATGTAAAATTATAACCAGAATTTAGATGTCGTAGCGCAGTCTTTCAGCAGTCCTTCTGCCAAAGCAAGTGATAAATACCATTCAGCATGTATGGATCGTATAGGTATTTCACCATGTCAGTATCATGGCTAGCTTGGATGAAGTACAATACTTTTGCCCTATAAATTGCTATTATAGGTTCTCCTCTTTCCTTTGCAGGTAAACGTGAAGAATGCCATTGTTCTGTTTTCCCTTTCCATAGCTGGTGTGACCCAGGAACTGGCCATTTCCAATAGGCAGCACCGAATTCCCAGAAGCCTACCTGGATCGTATGGCACAATAGAAATAGAAACTGGAGAGAGAAAACGGCAGCAACTAATGAAACTGGATAAAAAGAGTGGTCTGAAGTCCCTCTTTAAGCCCATCGATGCTGATACCATTGATATATATGCCAGAGCCGTGTTCCCAGCAGCCTTTGCAGCAGTCAATGTTATATACTGGGTTGCATACACAATGTAAAAAAAAAAAAAAAGAAAATTCATGTGAAGAGCTACAAATTGAACAATGAAAACGCCCTTGCTGAAACTGTATTGATCCATTTCTTCTCAAAGTATTTTCCAATGAGCTCAAGACATTTCTAAAGTCAAGAAAGTCCTGCGATCAATTCCTACTAAAAGCAGCAATTTATTACTGACCTGATTGGGTACAGTAATAACTGTACTCTGCCAAACAATCCCAGCGCCTTCTTTCCTGTATTACCGTGAGACAGTTTTTCATATGTACATATTTGCAGCAAAAGTTTAAATCTTAAATTACCGTGGTTTTCCTCCACTTTAAGGGTTGATCAGTAATGAAGATTTGGCTTTTCACACTCAGATAATTTCCTTTTTTGTAATGGAAGAGCTAATTCCTTGCTTCCACACATGAGTGATATTCTGCATCTGTCCTTCTGTGGGATGGTCTAAGTTTAACAGTAGTGGTAAAGTTGGAGTTTTTAATCATAAAAATCTCATGAACAAAGTAAAAGGGAATAGAGGGGAGTGGAGGCTTTTTCTTAAATTATTATTTGTCTTGGATAAAGTACTGAAAACATTTCAATGCTCTTAGTCACAGCATGAAATAAAATATACTACATAAAATTCTACTGAATTGTTAATAATGACTATATTACATTTCAGATCTAAGCTAATGAAGATTTCAACACTTAAACGCAGTAATGTTTATTAGTTTAATAGGCCCAAAAATAGACAAAAGTGATTTAGAAACACAGGGAAAGCTCAGGCTTTCTGTCTTGGTTTGGGAAAAAATTTAAAGGTGCTCAATAATGAACTCAGACTCCATTTTCAGGAAGGACTTTAGCATTCATTCTGTTAATTTTCAGTGAGAGTCTACCATGTGTGTCTCTGAAAATATCCTTTTTGCATCTGTCCCTAAATAGCTGGGTGAAGTAAAAAAATGTCATAAATGGCTTTAAGTTACTCAGTTGCTTTGGATACTTCTGCCGTTTTTATTCAGAGGCCGACCTGATACGTTAGGCCTCTTCACTTCCATTATTTGACAATGAAATTTGTGGGTACTCATACACTCCTTGATTCAGGACTAGACCCTCTCACGCAACTCATGCAAAATAACACTTTGTTCTCTAAATAATTCCAGTGAACTCAGCATATGAATGCAGTACTCACAACACATACGATTTTCATAATTAATCTCTGAAAAACTCCACAGCAAATATATTGGGATATGGATTAAAACAACTGAAATACTGTTAGTTTAGGAAACCAATGTAAGACACTTCAAAAAGGAAATCTTTTTTGAGGATTTTGTTGCATTGAGAGTGAGAGGTGGTTTCAAATATAGAGACTGACACAAAAGAAAATACGAAATGAGAGAGGGAGAGGAAGAAGGAAGCAAAGATGTGGCTGAAAGCAATGATGGAAGGGAGCATGGGGAGGTGCGAGATTAAACAAGCCAAAAGATGTAGATGAGAGAAGAGTTGCGCTGGGCTTTATGATGATCTTGAACGTAGTGGCTGATGCTTAATAGTTGCAATTCCAATGAGGATGAAACGAGCATTTAATCACAGTGGAGTGTGCACACATTCCTCCTGCCTTAATCTGTGACATATGGTTTGATTTCATATGACCAGCACTGAAAGACAGAGCATTTTAACACAGATTTATAACTTCAAATAAGATTTGTTCAATATCAGTGAAGTAAGGGAATGCTCTGAAGAAAAAATAATGATCCTGAACTGAGCTATAATAGGAAATATGCTCCCATCATAAGTCAGGCTTAGGTTCACCTCAATCTTTAGTTTCTGTTATAATGGAAAAACTATTTGTCAACAGTGTGCTGGAAAGCGCAAACCGACAGCAAGCTGTAATTGTTCCACAAAGTTCTCACCACTCTAGCCGTGGACTGAGACACCCGGATTCTGCTCCAAGATCTTGCCACTGACTTGCTGGGCAATCTTAGTTAAGTCATTTCACTGCATCATCTGCAAAATTGGTATAATGATACTGATTTCTTTCCTATATCTTTGAGTTTTACAGAAGAAAAACCCTTCAGGAGACACAAGAAACTCTTATCCTCCCACTAGGTAAGTGCATCCAACTAGTACTTACGATGTGGTTATATTCACCATAGTTTCTGAGACTCTCACATACTGAATTAAAGCAAAGTATTACTCAACTTTCACCTAATCCAGAAAGCTAATGAAATTCGGCATCTCCTTCAATACATGCAGGTAATCAGGCTTCTCTTTTTCCTTCTGCTTCTCCTCTTCCTATGTTATTTTTCTTGGTGTTTGTTCCTGATGTTGATGAAATGCTACATTACAGAAATACACCATTTTTTTTCTAAGTGTGTTTTTGGTCATAATCACTTTCTCCCAAAGGAAGTTCAACCCCTCCTGCTCTCTTCTGAGTCATTCTTACCGTTTTATACTATGATTAAGTGCAGAGTGGAATAAAAACAGCAGAAGCATGACTTTATAACGCCTTTTCCTTACTAAGTTGTTGCTTTTTCCATGATCCTGTGTCAGGTCCTTGGCATATCTTAAGTCCCCTTTCTACCTCTCCTTTCAGCTTAAAACAAAGCTTTTTCAATTTACACCTGATCTAATTGTTATCTGGCCTCAGAAGCATTGGAAGTTTGAATGTAACTCTTGGATGATGCACTTTCATAGGCAAGGCAAGATGGTAGGCAAGCCTGAAATATTCTGCTCAGCACTTTGAACAGTACTACACCCTTTAGAAAGGCCATAGTACCTTATTCTTCTCTGTTACACTTGCATAAATCAGAAATAATCTTTGGTTTAAAATCAGTAGATTAACTACTGCAGTGAAAGCAGAGTCTAACCTTTTTGTATCCTCCTGGTTTCTCTAGCTATTAGTTTATTACCTTGCCTGTCAGGGTCAGTATCTACTGCTAAGAGTGAAATTATTGACTAAATCCATCTGAAGAACTACTCACAGCAAGTTCCTGTGGAGTGTAAATCATAAGAAAATAATCCATGATTTTGGAATTAAAGTTATTAAAGAGCAGGGAACAAAGCATTGAGCTAGTCCCTTTAGTGTGCAGTGGCTGGTTATTTAGAGTAATTAGCAAGA
Organism: Nipponia nippon; assembly: GCF_047370975.1. Classification (NCBI taxonomy): domain Eukaryota; kingdom Metazoa; phylum Chordata; class Aves; order Pelecaniformes; family Threskiornithidae; genus Nipponia; species Nipponia nippon. The sequence goes on from NW_028262335.1 coordinate 7,341,579, forward strand.
AGGCGGCTGCAGATACTATAAAGGCAGTGTCTAATCTAATTACTTCAGCAGTAATAGTTTGTAATTGTGCACCTGACGTAACTCCTTACACTGAAGCCAACCGAGTAATCACATGGGGTTATTGGACAAAATTAGTTGCGTCTCCATCTGGGAGACAGTCATAGGCTGCATGCCCTGCTGACTTCTTCAAAAGATTTATTCAATGAATTTTTCTGTAGTTTGACTGCAGATCTTCCAGGTGCACAGCTCAGTTCTGATGATCAAAGTAAAAGGTGGCAGCAATCTTTTCCTCAAAAAAGCCCAAAGCTAGAATGCTAGACTATCACAATGTTGTAGACAGAAGCATAAATAAAGAGGAAAAAAAAACCCTCAAACCATTGCAGGCAGTCAGAAATGTGCAGTGTGAGCAAACATATGGCAATTGTGTCCATTCCAGGAAGGAGGTGACTCAGAGGGGAGGACAGGTGTTTCAGCTCCTGTTACTGCACTTGCATGAGCAGCACAAGGCAAAACAGCTCCATCATGAAGAGTGGGATTTTCTTAAATCTGTTGCCAGAGCCAGAAATAGAAAAGTCAGATGCCATTCAAACTCTTCTAAGGAGAAACTTCAGTACAGGAGTATGGTGTAACGATTGGAGTTTTGCAGAAATTTGAATCTTCTGTACTTCTGGATGTGCTTTACTTTTTTTTCCATTTAAAATCATCATACTTAAAAATCATCAGACATTAATACTTTAGATGTATTAATGTCTAAAGACAATGTCCTGTTCAACTCTGATCTCATGATGCCCTTAATAAACAGAAATAAACAAATTTGATGTCAGTCGAATGCTGACTTTGGATGGGTTGTACTAGCGTCCAGGAGAGGCAAAAAAAAAAAAAGTATGTGACAGATCAGAAGGCACTTTTCCTGTGCTGTACCTGAAAGCATTTGTATTCCTTTCAGCAATTTAGAGTACTGCTCTATGGACTGGCATGTCTGTGATAAAAAGAGTGGGATAGGTGTTAATGTAATCATTCTAAATGTGAAATGTTAATAAAATGTAGGTATACAGAAATTGGAGCTTCTATAAATGGACAAAATAAGACACTCCAACTATTGAACTGGAAGATAAAATGCATTAGAAGGACAATCAAAATAAACTCAGAGATTTCATCCCATAATGAAATCCTGCCTATTCAGTGCCCAAGGGCTTGTAAAACTCTACTTTGGCCCTGACAACAGAAGAGAAAGTACCATTCTGTATTCATGAGTGCTTTCTGTGGGGCACTTACGCAGACTACTGTATTTACGTTAAAAAATAGCTGTTGCTGCCTCAAGAGGTTGCAAAGAATCAGAAAGCACAAGATGAAGAAGAGCAAGATACTGCATGATTTGTTTGAAAGCAATGCTAGCAGTGACAGCACTATTAAGAGGTTAATACACAGAAATGTCTGTCCTGTTTCTGGGTAAAAATGAAAGCATTTATCCAAGTTAAAGTAAAAGCTCTCACATCAGTTCTTAACCGGTTTGCTAATCCAACAGAAAATGTAGCGAAACCAATTTAACTCAATGAGGCTTCTGCTGTTGGTGCAACAAAACACTTAAAACGATTGCTCTGATTTTAAATACTCAGAGTCATTAACCGAAGAAAGCACTTCACATCAGGAGGAAAACAGCACCCCTGCATATTCGTCTATGAAGCAGAATAGATAACAAAAAGCTTATTGAAAGTTACCGAGAATGTTTTCCTTAAAAAAAAAAATCTGAAGCAACTCCCTCGTGCCTTCTTTATTATAGCAGCTTAAAACACTTGCAATGGTTGAAAGCTTGTTTGATGTTATGATAATACTGTGTGCAATATACGTTACAAACATATATAGCTAATTCTTCTTAATGAAAACCGAATACAAATTTGGCAATGAACATGTCTATTTGGATGGATTTGGTAGCTGAAATGAGAAAGGCAGTGTCTCTTCCTGCCTTTATAGCTTGTGTCTTAAATGAAATGAATTTGAGGATCTAAGCCCATCGTTACATAATGCATTAGGGATCTGTTCTCTCCTTATACCAGCTTTATGTCATGGTTATTCCTTTTACTAAGTCCTGCACAGTAAAAACAAATCTGAGAAGACAGTCGAGCGCAGGCTGTCAGAAAATATAGCACCAACAGAACTAATCAGATTCTGTTGGGAGCTCACTGTTCCGCAAAAAGATCGGTCCAAAAAAAGAAATCCAAACATCCCTCATTTCTGACGTATCTGAAACCTCTAGATTCACTCTAGATCACTCTAGATTTAGGACCAACCAATACATAGGACTAACTCCACTGAGCGGAAGATCCCTCTAGCCCAGTGTCCAAACTCCACCTTTTGGTATAAAGTCTGTCATGAAGTTGCTGAGTATGTGCATCTTTTACTGAAATCAGTAATGCTCAGCACTTACAAGCATTGCTCTTTGTGTTCTCAAGTGGGGCAAAGACAGACAATATTACAAACCAAAGAAAAGTGCTTTTGTACTTGTAGATCTCATCTACACAAATGAGTTTCACAAGCTCCTTTTGTCAGTACCGTCATTTCAGCTCACACAGAAAAGAGCACCCAAACTAATGGTAGAACTCCCTTGTGTAGACAAAGCCTATGAAAGTTCCATGAGGGGATTTACCAAAAATATTTTAACTTCTCTTTTCAGAACTGTTTAAATGCTTAATGGGAATACTTTAAGATAGTAAGGAGAAAAGTGCTCAGAAAGGTAAAGAATATTTGAAATAGGTAACAAGTATTTTTCAGGCCTTGAAACTAAGTTGTTCAACAGTAATTAGCCCTGCAACTAGTCCAGATTTCACCTGACAAGAAGAGGATTTCTGACAGTGTCCTACAGATGCATTAAGGGACAGGGGATCTAAAAAAATATATTATAAAACTGAGCATGCATTCTTTATTTCCTGATTGCTTTTAAACAGTTTTTATATTCCTGTAGTAACCATAAAACATTAACCAATAGAGAACAATTATTTTCTGGTTAAGTTAAGATGATTCCTCATACAGTTTGTGCTCCTTAGGAACTTTCATAAAGAAAATATTGCCTTCTATGCCTCCTTTGCATTAGGATGCACTATGTTATTGAATAGAAAGTTAACTCTACAGTTACATTCCTTAATTTGTTGGCTCAGTTTACTTTATTGCAAATAGATGGGTTGTTGCGTTTTTTTGTTGTTGGGTTTTTTTTTTTTGTTTTTTTAACTACTTGATGTAAGAAGAAATAAAGGTAAGGAAAACCAGTCTTTCAAGACCTGAGAGTCACAAGCTCAAATGTTGATGTTCACAGGGTCCATAACAACTTCAGCAGAAAGCCTGGCACGTCAAGAGCCAGTGGGATCAGGTTCCTACCATGTAACTAATAATACATAATACCATTATTTATTACAAAAGGTCCCAAGTAATATTACAGTTCCTAGCTTACGGGGATTCTAAAGATATGTTTGAGAGATAATACTTATCCCAACAACTTTAAAAACTCAACTGGCAAAGGAGTAGCAGAAATAAATTGTATATCCCTGCTGCGTAAGTAAGGAGGAGACACCGTAGCAAGCTGGTCAGATAGAGTTGAATCCAGAGTAGCTTTGGAAATTGAACAGCTGTGAAAGGAGCCCAACCTCTGGAAATGTATCCCTCTCTAACTCTTGCAATACTTCTATTTCACTTGATACTCAGTTATCTTTCCCTTTTTTACACTTGAAAAGTAGTTCACACTTTGGAAAAAAGAGGAGATTTTCTTTCTCTTTGGCACTAGAACATATTAGGCAAAACTAATATAATCTCGTCACACAGGTATGAAAACCAGTGAGACTACAAGTCTCGGTTTACAAACCTTTGTACCTTCCCATGGGTATTACATAGAAGGCAAGAAACCCAACCCTGTGATCATTTCATAAGTTAACCAGCACACTCCCATCCAAACACAGTCTTCCCTTCTCTTGCACCACACACTGATAACCCCATATATGCAATAGAGAGAAAAAGATAGTTTAAGGCATTCCTCAAATTCTCCACACTCTTAAACACACTCTTTTGAAGATCATAATTTTGGCCCAAACACCTTTAGTGTAGTCACCGGGTAACATAAGTTACTAACAAATACAGGTTTGCACCAGTTGCTTATTGGGTAAGTAATCTGAACAAGAGCAGCACTGGGAATTACCTTTGCTAGCACAAATTAACACAAAACTCTCAATTTTCATGCATTGGGTTACCAGATGGGGTAAGGAGGACGTTTTTCTTTACATAGTAATAATAATTGGCCAGCTTTAAGGGCTAGGTATGTGGAACAGGCATAGCTGCAAGTAGCAAAATAATACATAGGCCATTGAGCTATTCCAGTATTACAACTACTATAGTCTTAAGATTAAATAAAGTTTGAGTGATGAAATAGAGTAATCTGTAAAACACCTGGTGTAATAGTCCATCCAGACTGTTCTTCCTTTATTGCTACATTTCTTTCAGAGTAAGACAAACACAAAAGATCTATTTCTGTACATCTTAAACTTACCACGTTTTTACAGATATATTTAAGATTATCCTATCCTCATATTTCCAGGTTGTGTATATACAAGCTCATAGGCGTATATATATAAAAGACAGGAGGATTCTAGATATTGTTTACAAAGCATAGCGCATATAGTATTTTAAAATTGAACCTGTACTTTATAAAGAAGAAACATTTAATATATCATCGTGATTATTTTCAGATTGCCTACAATGGTGTTTCTGTGCATACTTATTGAAGGATCCACCAGGCACTTCTTGGATTTGGAATATTTTGAACTAAGAATGCCTGTCTTTTTCAGTCAAACTGAATGCTGGCTGGACCAATAATGAGAATTTAGGACAGCACAATCCAGTCTGTCTAGGGAAAGCAATAAAAAGAGGATTCTTGAGGAACCAAGGTGAAAACTTGATCCTCAGGGTTAATTCTTTTTTGTTTAAAATTTTCACCATTTTCTTCCATCCTCTGAAATGACAATTGCATGTCTTCAATGGTAGAAGCATCCATTTTCTTTCTTCCATAGTTTCTTTCACTGTTACCTTTCGGAAGAGGGATCGTTGCTTTCTGAAGGATTAGGACCAGGTTATGCAGCAAGAAGAAAGGAGCTTCTGTGATTTACAGTGTATCGTGTGCTGGTGAACACATACAAAAGGAAAGCAGGCAAAAACTGTGTTTCTACAGAGTCAGGTTGTTTAAATATCCTGAAAAAATAAATACAGAAGCATAGGGGGTTGCTTTTAAACATATGTAGCTTATGCTACCCATAGAATTCTTCATCCTCCTGGCTAATGTAGTGTCAACAAAAATGAGTTAGCTTCTGGGTGCTTCTATCTTACATAAGAGAGACAAGTAGGGGAGGTGTTGGCTTAAAATAGTCTTGAAACATTATTCATTTTGTGTGTTTTAACATGGGCTAGAAAAACACTAATATTCAATCCAGCAAGAAAATCTGCAGAGAATTACCATGGTGATTTCTGATGTTATGTAGGATATATTCTTTACTCCAGTTTATGTTCAAATATGTTAATGCTTTGCCTTACCATTTTTATCCAAACTTAGTGGCATTTGGCCCAAATCCGTTCCCACTGGATTCAATGATTTCACTGCAATTGATTTCAATAGAAACAATAGCTTGTCTCTTGCCTGGCAAAAAAAGAGTAAGCAGGCTGAAGAGCAGCCTGCACGTCTGCACATGTTGCTGGTTTGATCTGCTAAAGAAGACATTCTATGGGGATGCATTTTCATTCCAGAGCCACACAGAACTGGTTACACACATTTCACATATATTTGAAGATAGCAGCCATCTCCATTTATCTGTTGTTTAGTTCATAGTCTCAAATCATCACTCTAATCCCTACTAAATCTTTAAAACCTTGGAAAGTTGACAGGTCCTAATATAGCTGAAGATCTTAAGTCACTAATTCAAATAATAACAGGATACCTGTTTTCTCCTTCTACTGAGGTAAAAGTAGTACCAATTGCCCCTTTTTTCCCCACAATTGTCTTTAAGAACTAGTTATCATAATGATGTCTTAATTGAAGCATTTAGGATGGAGAAAAGGAGAAGGATTTTTTTGGTCAACCTTGTCAGAAACATACAAGTACTTTGTGGATAGAGCAGTTAAAAAAAAAAAAAAAAGTAATTTCAGCAAAGAAAAGGTAGAAAAATCTGCAAGTCCTGCCACCCATTCATCAGGTTTAAAAACTTACAACTCTATATCTTTCTGTCTAAATTTGTAAGAATGACTTTGTACATCATCTATTCTGTGAGGAGTCTGTATAGTGCAATGATTCTTCAACAACCTTCAGTAGCAGGAACATTCCCAATAGCAATAGTTTTAGTCATTTATGCAATGAAGGTCCTAGCTGAGCCACTTACTAATTAATTACACAACTTCATGTGTTCATTGAACTATCAAAATTAAAACAGAGAGCTTTTCCTCCCTGTTTCTTACACCAGTGGAAAGGGGAGATGTACACATCAATATAGCAATGATATACAAACTACAAGGATGGAGTCTTCATCTCTGCTGAATTCCTCACCGGTGAAATAAAACGAACCATAACAAATATGTATCCTTTGATCTTTGCTTCTAAAGAGATACATTTCTTTCAAAGGAAAGCCTTTTGTAAGCCAGAGAAAGAGTGCTCTGGAGATGAGACGGATCAACTGGCAGTGACAGTGAGCTAAGAGCCTCCTAGCTACGACTGATAATTCATGTTATGCTTTCAGTCCAATCGTGCCTTTGCCTCCCACTCACATCTTAACCAGCAGACCCGGAGTGTTTCTCTTCAGTAATCTGCAATTCTCCTACTCCTGGAATGAGCACTAAGCAATAGCACCTTAAACATTAAACTTGGTAGTCCTCACTGGGTTAAATAGCACAGCTTTTTCCCTTTAGGATCTGGGATACATGAGGATAACAGTTACCAGACAGACTTTCTAAACTAATGTATAATTAAGTCTTAAAGGTGAAGACAAAGCACTTCAACACGAAAATCTCAAAACAATGAGCAATCTATGAGCATGCCTGTTTTAGTCAAACACTGATCATCTGATCGTACATCGGCAAAACTAACTTGGCACTAACTTGAGACATTCTAGCACATTTTTACGTGTATCATTAAGTTTCCTTGAAAAATTCTCATTTATTGCCGTAACGGTTCCTTAGTGAGTGCGGGTATCCCTTTCAGTCAAGATCATTTGGTTCCTCAAACGTTGGGCTTCAAGAGCAGCAGTCAAAAACAATTGTGTGATCTGAGCTACAGAAAAAATAAACCTAAATAATAGGTTTATAATAGTCACTAAATCTTCTAAATAAATAATACTCACTAAAACTTCTTTCTGTGATGATTCTCAATTATTTTTATGTGATATCTTGTTTCAGACCATTCTTCATCTGATTTTATAACCCTTTCTCCAATAAATGAACATTTTAATATGGTAAATATCCCAATGCATAAGTGCTTCATAAATATTTAAAGAGTTGCCCCACTTGTAACTTAACTTCTTTTAACCAAAAGTACTGTTCACAAGAATAAGCCACCATATTTGTTTACTAACCCAACTGCATGAACTTCATATGCTGAAATACAAAACATGGCTTACTGTATTCTACTAAGCAAAAACATTCTTTTTAATGGCTATAAATTGGCTAAGCTTTCTTTTATGCAACCAAAACACCCAGCACCATCTTTAAATCTCTCTCCCATTGTTTGTAGCCTGGATTCACAGACTCACTTTTTTTGGATCTGTACTTATCTTTACAATACCAACTTGTACAAGTGGAAGCACATAGTATGAATGGGTAAGCATTAGGGTACTCCTTTTTTTCTTTCTTTCCGCAGCAGCTGTCGCTGGCAGAATAACAATAGGTTAACATAAAGCACAAGCAGTCAAACAGATCTGTACATCAAAATGTGAAAAAAGAACTGCTGAGATTATTTGCAAAGGGAGGTCAAAGCTATTTGGAAAAGTTAAAATGCTTTTCCATTAGACAAATGCATCTATCAGTAGATCAGAAAGAGGCAAATGCACAGTGGAAACAATAGGCACAACAGCTAAAATATAATAAAATTCAATACACACAATCAGTTTCAGATGCAGTAGGTACCTTCCAAAAACACGCATTACTTACAGATTTTAAGCAGGATGAGTAAAGACGACAAGAGAAAATTTGTTTCTGTCTCTTGGTTATGCTGAAGTTCAGCTTGAAGAGAAAATGGTTCCCTCTGACCTAAACGTAAGCAGAAAAAAATTGTATATTTTTCATTTTTTCTCCTGGTTTTGTAGATATTTGTGCCAAATACTGGCTACAAGCACTACACCTGCAATATCAAATTATTTTTACAGTATTCACCAAGCTAGATAACTTTTCAATTGAGAAGTATTCTCATTTCCTCCTGGCTGTAGTGTATAAAATTATATTTGATTATTAGTTGTTTCTTTTATGTGGTGCATGTGGAGAAAATGCTCTGAGAGATTTTGGAATATTATTCCTTTCACTGAAAATGTTAAAAGACACTACTTTCTTCATGTGAGGCCTGGAATAAATTATTTTTGTTTCATTCTGTGGATTCAGTGAGGTATTTAGGTGCTTCATTTTTTTTAAGCATGCAGGACAAATTATTCTCTGAATAATGGCCCAGGACAGCAAGGAATGTATATCCCTACAACACAGTTTTCCTTTGCAACCACAGCCTGTTTCTTTCAAGACACCAACTAAATAAGGAGGTAAGGAAGCTTACTACATTCTTGTCAGAGGCACTAGAACAGTTGTACTGCGTAGTCTAAGAGTTTCCAAACTCATTAAGTAGCAATGTTTTTTAGAATTTTAAAAAGGAAAATAGAGCTAGAAAAACCTTGCACTGTAGTGAAATTAATAGACATTAATATAAATATCTGATGCCTGAAGCAGTACTTTAGATTAATGCTATCATTAACCCCAAATCATGTTTTTCCCTTTAAACTAATTTTTAAAGAACAGTTCTCAACAGCCTGTAGCATTAAAATAAAGAACTAGGACTTAGAAGCATTGTATATACAGCTGTGTTTCCCAGTCCGTTGCCTAGGAATATCTTGCCATCTGCTGGAAACGTGCAGATATACATGCTTAAAGGCAGGCTTCAAAGGTACTGTCAGAGACAATAGTACAATGAAATAACGAAGGAGACATTAAGATCGGAAACCAACACTCTGAATGTTCATAACTTTTTGTCAAAAAGACAATTCAATAACGAGGTAAGATCAGACTACTAGGCTGCAGCAGTTGAAATACCAACATTAGATTCCTTAGCAAATCAGTGTTCTCCACTGCCACTATAAATCTGTGGCGCAACTGGATGCTGAGGTTGAATGTAGTGTTACCTGTGTGAAGCCAGATGATCAGCATGGCCATACCTGTATAAAACAGGGTTAGCACCACTGTAGATGAGGTGATGGGGTAGTAACACAGGCTAACACAGAACCTGAGATCCTGACACATTTCACTAAGAACTCTCTGCAAATTAGGTATGTCCTCCAGCAGCTCCTGGCTAGTACTGGCTGCTATTGATCCTGGTTGCTAATAAGCCACACTGACTTTTAAAAAGAAAAACAAAATCTGTTTGCAGAAAAAATCTGTTTGCTGAAAAGCAAATCTGCATGGCTGTTTCCAGCAGGAGGGAACTTCTTCTTTCTTACAGAACTTAATTACTGATAGTGGTAAGGAAATCACTATTATCCCACCTCTTAAAAAATTTCTTTTAGGCCATGTGACAGAGATTTGTGATTTGCCAAAGCACATCATATAAAGAAAGGAATGCAAGAATGGGAAATTCCCATTTTGTTGTGCTGGATATGATAGGACTTATTTTCAAAACAGAACTGAAATACTGGAAAAAAAACTTTTTTTAAGCTTTCTCTTTGTCAAACAGATCAGTCTGCTCTTCAGAGTAAAAAATCTGATATCAAGAGATAATAATAGTTAAAAACAGAACTAAAACTTTAGATGCAATAAATACCTTATTTAAACGTGGAATAAAATAAAATTAAATTACCTGTAGGAGCCTGTCAGGTCTTCAATCTGTCATGTTTCAAATCTAGGTGTAGTGGACAGCAATATCACAACTTTTTATTAAGCTGAGGATGGTTTAGTAGAAGATAAAAGTGCAATGCCCTGCCATCTGGAAAACAAAAAAAAAAAAAAGAAAGAAAAAAAGAAAGCTCAGGAATACACTCAGGATTTACAGCTCTAGGACAATAGAAGTTGATTGTGTTTCAAAAACAATATGCCAGAAACAATGATCATACAATATACTGTGTTTTCAAACCAGTTACGACCTTGTTAGCTAATGCACAGAGCAAAACTGACATCCTCTCCAAAAAATACCATCTGCCCAGAAGTGGGAAGCATCTATTAAGAAATTCAAGTGTTTAAACAGTCTTGTAATATAAGAAAATACAAACCAACTCAAAATAAGACTTCTAAAATAACAGCATCAGTACTAAGTGATCAACTACAAAATAACCTCTGCAAGATGCAAAAATATTATTGTTGAGATTTTCTTCAAGCACTGAAAATGTACCTAATATTTTGCCCTCAGTAAGTTGTGCTAGGAAAAAATAACAATAAACCACACAAAACCTCAAATTACAGTTCTGAAGAACTGCACTACCTTTTATCTCCCAATCCAACAACTCAAGGAGCTGAAGTCATCAAACTGACGTAACAGGGAGATCAAAGTCTAGCTTGCCCTGAAAGAACTATGTTTGTAGACGTATCTTACATAATGTTCTCCATTTTAAGCAGAGGAAATTTGGAACACATGAAGATTTAAGGGCCCATTTTGAAACCGTATTGACAGTTCCCACTAAGATAAAATTAACAGTGGATACATGAATAATTCAGATTAAAGACTGATAAATGAAATAATTTGGTGCATTTCCTTGGTGTCAGAGAAAACATCTAGACCGATGGGAATAAGTTTTGCCACTTTACTGCTACTTAAACTAGTGTTAACTATTATTTATTTGTATTTTGGAAGATTGTAGAAATGCCAAAAGAAGGCTCAGGGCTACACTGATGCAAACTCACCAACACATACACACCCACAAACCCCCATAAAGATATTGTGAAAGTGCTAAATGGTGTCTAAAAAGAACTTGATGTAGATGTACACAAGGTAATAGCAGCAGACTAAGGATCGATTTTTCTTCCCCATTTTCAAAATACTGATTATAACTGCTCAACTCCAGGTAGTCAAAAAAATCTCATAGTTGTGACAACTTGGTTTTGTTTATTTTTCAAATTTGGTGGGTTATTGTTGCCCAATGGTGGATATAAATAGGTCAACAAAAGCCCCAAAGCAAACCTTTTGCTTGGATAGCTTATTTGCCTGGAAAATCCTTTTAAGATACACAAGGAAAATAGCTGTCTGGCCAGTATAAGCAGCATTTCCACTAGAGGACTCTCTGAGTTAACTATGCCACGCCTTCATCTGAAGAACAGGCAAAGCCCCGATCTCCTTTACACAGGAGTCGGCTTTGCGTCAATCACAGCTGATTCACAGTTTGAGATCAAAAGATCAAAGTATCATTAGAAAAAAACCAAAACCCAAACCAACTTTATACAGCTAAGGGCATTAACCATTTCACAGACTTGCTTTTGTGAAATTGTGGTTAATTCAACAACACTAATACAACGTATTCTGTTGTTTTTTCTCTTTCCCCTCTGGTCTGGCCACTCAGAAGTCTAATATTGTTTATCTTTGTTATTTTATTTCCTCTTTATTATCTTGGACGCGGTTTTCCTGCTTTAACAGTTTTGAATGAAACCTCTTAAGGTTGGATGCTCTATTTACACTCATGGGAGATGATACTCCTGTGGGAGTGAGTTTTCCCGGGAAGCAATTCTGACAGGTTGGGGTGAGGCAGCCAAGCCATTGGGTCGGTGTGGGGTGTGTGGGGGTGTGTGTGAGGGCAGGTATTTGTTTTTGGAGGGTGGGCTTCTTTTTTGTTCGAGGGTGGGGGTTTTTCTGGAGAGCGAGCGAGAGCTGGGCCTGTGGACGACCACGGGAAAGCCCCCTGCTCCGCCAGGCCGCCCCGCAGCGCTCCCCGGGCCGCGGCCGCCGCGCTCCGCCCCTCCCCTCAGCGCCGCCCCGGCCCAGCCCTGAGGCGGCCCCGCGCCCCCTGTCGCCCGCCCGGCGCGGAGCAGCGCTGACCGGGGAGCCCAGGGGAGAGCGCCGCTGCCACCCAAGCTACCCCGCTCCTCCCGCCGAGGGCGAGGCCACATCGGGAAGCCACAGGCCTGCGGCGGGCGGGACGACGCGCTACCTCGCCAGAGGGCTCGGAAGAGGGCAGAGGCGCAAGCTCGCTGTCCCCACAGCGCCGTAACGGTCGCACGCGCTTCTCCTCTCAGGCCTGGGGCCTCCTTCCGTCACGGCGTCTCGGAGCGCGGAGGCGCTGCGCGGGCACGGCAAGGCACCGAAACTCTCCGGCGGGACCGAGGCGAATCGCGGCAGCGGCGCGACCCCGGAGCGCGGCCGGTGGCAGGGCCCCAGGGCGAGGAGGAAGAGGAGGAGAGCAGTCCGCCCCTGCCCCTGCCCGCCGCCCCTGTCACCTCACCCGCCGCCCTGGCGGGAACGGCGCGCTGCCCTCTCTGATTGGCTGCAGGTGCTCTCCTGCCGCTTCCTCGCTCGCTTTTGATTGTCTGAGACGCTCCCGCTCTCCAGGTAACGGTTCCCGGCCTATGATTGGTCGAGGGTGAGCGGGATCCTTTTGGGGATTGGCTCCAGGTGAGTCGGAGCTTGCTATTGGCCGACAGGTAGTGTAGGCGGTGTCCTATTGGCTGCGGGCGCTAACCTTCTTAGTCCGCCATGTTCGGCGCGGTGGCGCCGTTGCCACTGGAGCTGGCGGGCGAGGGGCGCTGAGGCGGGCGGGGGCTGAGGGGGAGCCGGCGGTTTCTGCCGCTGCGCGCTGCCTTCCCCGCCGCGGCTGCCGCCGTTCTTCCCCGGGGACCCCCTGGCAGGGAGGGCGAAGGGGAGTCGAAGTTCGATCCTCGGCTTCCTCGCGGGACTTTGAGCAACTTCAGGCCGTGGAGGTGTAGCCGAGCAGCGCTGGGACGCGGCCGGAGAGGCGGGCCCCGGGCACAGAGCCTCCCCTGCCCTCGGCGGGTTCGCGGAGCGGGAGGGAAGCGGGACCCGTGGGGCCCGCCGTCCCTGTGGTGGGACCTCCCTCGGTCCGAGCAGGTAGGAGGAAGGGGCCGTCCCGAAGGCGCTGGGTGGGGAGGCGGGGGAGAGCCCGCTCTGTCTGCGGTCCCGGCACGGAGCCTCCCGGTCGCTCCCCACCCGCGTTGTGCGCAGCCCGCCTCTCCGGGCCGGTGGGCGCTGAGGGGGGTCCCTGGCGTCGGGCAGGGCGGGGCTGCGCGCTCCCCCGACCCCACGGGAGAGGAGGGGTCGGGAGGCCGAGTTCTGGGGTCCCTCCCTGGTACCTGTGGCCCTGCTTCCCCAGGCAGTGGGGCCCGGGAGCTGGCTGAATATGTGTGTGTGTGTGAGGGAAGGTGGTGGTAATTTTGAATAAACAGGATGTTTCTCAGTCTCCAGTCCTAAAGGTCACTTAAATTGCCCCTTGGAGTTCCTCTTCTACTTTTCTTGGGTAAACTTGTAACCAACGTTAATTGATAGTAGTCTTCCATGTATATAAACACTTTTTTTGAATTAAAATACTCTGCTCTTTGGAAGAAAAGGGCCAGAAGCTGTGTTGATGAACAAGTAAAGATTTCTTTGGAGTATTTTTGGCCAAGAGGGAACTGTTGGATGTTTTATTAAAAAACATCCTTAATTGCTTGGGATTTTTCTGTAAAACTAAATCGTATGGGGTGTTTTTAACTGATCTCACTTAATTTCTGTGCAGGTCTATGGTCTTGTATATTTTCCTTTTAATTTCTTGCTGTTCTATGTAAAGCCATTTGTGTTTATAAAATTTGACACAACTTATTTGTTTAGTAGAGTGTGTGTATATTCATCTGTATTCTGGTTTTCTTTCTATGCAGCTGGATTGAAAATCATCTGGAGGAGAAACACATTTCACATGTGAAGCTGTTCACTTTAGAATGAAATGAGTTATCTGTCTTGAATGAACTTATTTCTATGTAATTTCATTTAGACTGCTTAATACAGACCATGCCTAGCAGAATGGGCTCCAAAATTCATTTGAACAAAGACTTCATCAGAGTAAAAACACACTATAGCGGGTAAGTCAGCATGTTCTCTCCTCTGTATTGTGTCCTGTCTAATTTTGAAGCATGTTGCGCAGGAGTTCATAGTCTGACCTAGTGATAGAGTAACCAGGGCATTGGTGGATTTGTAATTAATGTCAGATCAGGTAGGTAAACTTCTGGGCTATTAGAATGCCGTCCAGACTCCTGCAGCATGCTGACTGTGGAAGAGAGTTGATTCTACTCTTGAAAGGGGGGGGAAATGTGAAAAAAATGACATACAGTTATTTTGAGTTGATGGGTTATTGATTTCTGTTGTGTTACAAATGTTTGTGGTCACAGACAGGTATAGATCCATCTCTTGCATCCAGATGCAGTTACTACATTTTATCGTATCTACTTTATAATAAAGATATGATAAGTCTTACATAACGAACTCTACAAGTTACTGCTGAAATTGGGAGGAGACTATGAAGTGCAGGTTTCCAGTTACAGATATCAGTTTGTGACTGTGTGCTCCCTGGGACAAAACGTGTAATGTTTAATACGAGTCCTTTTCTCGTGGGGATTTTTAGATACTATTTTAACTTACACCACTTTCTGTCTTGGAAACTTAGAGGAGGTGTTCCTTTGTGGATAGATATTAAGTCTTGAAATAAGAAGTGAGTGCCATTGGTTTTGTCCTTTTGTTTGTATTATAGAATTTTTAGAAGGAATTATTATTGGAATTATTCAGGTAAATATAAAAAATGAGTGAATTTTGCTTAGACTGCAAATTATCAGTAAATTTGAACCTATGCGAGCTGCTTGAAGACTCGGTTTTAAGTGATTAAAAAGTAAATCAAACCCACAATGCTTGTTTTCCTGTTGTGAATAAATACTAAAAGTATTGTGTACTAGATGCTGGTATAGTTTGCCCCTTAATTTTTGATAGCTGATTGCTCTGCTCCCCTCCCAGTAATTTGACTAATGCAGCTTGAGGGGCAATGAAATGTTAACACAGCTGCTTCGGTTATCTTCACAATGTTTATTTTTGCAGCTCTGATTTAAGATAATACTAAAAAAAAAAAGTCATGGTCCTTTATGACTTCAGTCAGTTGTCAGTACAGGCAGGAAGATTTTTATTACTTCAGTATGAAATTTGGTTTTTCAGACATGTTTAATCTGTTTGCTGCTACTGTGAGGACCTTGTAAATTCATGTTGCTTTGGTCTCTCCTGTCTTCCTCCAAGGCCTAAGTTTTAAGTCATTTGAGGAGTTAAATATTTGGCCTAAGTAAATCCTTAGACTTGAAGTATTCAGGCTGCACTTACTGGGATTTGATAACTGACCTGAGTCGTCTTTTCTGATGTTTTACTGCTAAATAAGTAAATACTGCTGCTACTGTGGTTCTTACATTGTGGTGTAGAAAAATGCTATTTTGAATTTAATGTAATGTAATTATGAAAGTCACTCCACCAAATTTTGTTGAAAACAAAATGCTTTCTTGTTAAATTTACCTACCAGGTCAATGCCAAGTAGTTTGAGGCCCTGAGTTTAGAATTCTAGAGCAATTGTGTTAATTTTGTAAATGCCAGTTTTCTCATAAATTAGTATGAAAATGTAGCTTTTTATTTTAGCTGCCTTCAATTTCTAGCTGTGCTGCTGACTTTAATTCTTTCCTTATGCCTAGTCATTTGGTTTTTGTCTTCATTTTTCCACCTGTAAATTGAAAGTCTAGTAGAATCTGTTAGTTTACAGTTCATTTATTTACAGCTTAAATTTTCATATGAAAATGTGCTTAGTAGAAACATAGATAAGCTTTTAGTGGTGAGAATTCATGTCAAAGCTTGTGTCTTAACAAAATACAGAAATTTGCTGCTTTACTTGAGCTAAAATTTACTTTACAAGAAATCCATGTATGAAAGTAAACGGGGCTGTGTGCTGTGGCTCACTGTTACTGCTGCTCAGTAATTTCTGAAATGTGTTCATAATAGTTAATGCAGATCAGCTGGGTTTTGTTATTCTTAATCTGCACCATGGTTTTTTTTGGTTAATAGATGCATGTAAACTGCTTTGAGTTCTGTGTGAAAGATTCGTATCATATATTTGCCATTACTAATAATTTTCTGCTCCATAGTTTTATCCTACACCTCCGAATCACGTCATTCATAGGCTTAAGTTGAAAAGAACATCTGAACTTCAAATGCTTGTGTGATGCGCTCCTCTGAGATGCATGGATATGCATGCTTCTCCGAAACAGCAGTAGGAGAGCTTCCTTAGCTCTGTAAGGGAAGGCACTATAAACACAAATAGAACTTAGTTTGGGATTAACAGTTTGGGATAGCTTGCTGGCAGATAGTGTTGATTCAAAGGGAAGGGAGTGTGGCTGTAAACTTGTCTGCACAGAAATGGAGGAGGTGATAATACTTGTGTCACTATTAGAATTCGTGTAATTATTATGATGTTTTACAATAAACTACTACTGTAGTTTCTCCTGGAACACTATATTCAGTGATTTCCAGTAGCTGTGAAGTCTATAATATGTCAGTTTACAAAACAAGGGTTCCAAAGTCAGTGAATTTTGTTTTTGTTCTACTGATCAAATTCTGTGAGTAAGAGCTGGCTATTTTTGGCATTATAGACTGTATAACTGATTATCTCCATATCTCCATTAAAGTACTATACTCATCTTTTGAACAAATTTGACAAACTGAAGGAAATCATTGATGCTGAACAGCTTCATAATTAAGGACAGGCTCATTCAGGTAGCTGCTAAAAAATTAAATAATACAATATATCATTTTGAAATCCCAGTTAAAAATCGAAGCATGAGGAAGTTCTAAAACATGCGAATGTTGAGTCTGTCTCTGTGGAGTCCTAGTATCTTAGGTATTCGCGTTTCTGGGTGTGACAGAGTTCCTAACATAGCATAGTATAAATAACTGCATAAGTAGATTGCAAAAGAAAGTAAACTTATGTAGTTCTCATTTCATTATTTCAGTTGCTTAGTTTTTCTGGTTTAAACCTGGTTACTTGAAATCACCTCATTTAAATAGAGCAGTGATGCAGTATTATTTGCTGTATGTGACCTTGGTTCTAAATGGTGACACTTAGATTACATTACAAATGTAATCTATCAATGTGAATGATTCTCTTGCTATAACTGCTCATACATAGCTTACTGGTCATTAGTTCTTCATGTTACTTTGTAGTATCCAGTTTCAATACCTGACAAAAGTTTCCTGTGGGATTCTTTAGTGTTAAACAGTGAATGATTTTCATTTATCTGTGCCCTGATTGCCTAATGTGGCTATGCAGACATTAAGATTAAACACAGTAAATCTCAAAGGAACATGGACATCACTGAGGAGATACTAATTTCAATAAATATCATTAATGTTTGCATCTGCAGTAGGTGCTATTTAGTGTACTTTAGCTGTGTTTTGTCCAATGTGAAGTTTATTAATTTACCTGTAGAATGGTAGTGCCATCTGTTATAATAATTTTGACAATTTAAGGCTGATTAGTATTTATCAGCTTTACTTGGAGTTTGTAGTGTGCATGGTAGAGCATTGCCTTTACTGCATAGTTTCAGTTTCTGAGTATTATTTAGATACTTGTGAAAGGGTGATTGTCCAGAGTTACCACAGATCTATAGCTACTTGATTTCATGGGTAGCTTGTGGTGGCAGTGCGTTAAGTAATGAGCTGCATTTGTTAGTGACCTTCTCTTGGTGCAAGGCATTGTACCAGACCTCAAACACTACTTTGAGAACTGGTTTGGTCTCTTACTTTCATAAGTGCATAAAGTATGACTTTTTTGACAGGGAGATGTTCTGAAACTCAACCTCACCTGATAGCTCTCAGTATTGTACAAGAATATAGATTTACAAGTTGGCAGTTAGCATACATATTTCTTTTTCCATTTTATTATGGAGAATTAAGTTGCTGTTCTTTGAGAACTTAACAGATTGTAGATTAAAGGTACACTTGAAAAGGTAGCCGTGCTTTTAATCTGAATTTGAAACTTAGTACAAGTCTTTAAAGTGATTGTTTTAGAGCTTTGCTTGCTGTAATTTTTCTCAGCAAAGGCAAAATGCAAAGTTATTAGTGCATATCATTTAAAATGTAAGTTGTAGAATTTAAGGTTCTTATTTCAGTATAGTACCTTAGGCTTCTGGTTGAAAGACATAAGTATGCAAAATATGTAATATAATGTTTTCTAAAATGACTTGTCACAGTATGAAACTAGGAAAACTATCGCAGTCATGTTGGGAAACTTCTGATATACTTACTGTATTAAACTAAGAGGGGAAAGAATTATGTATGCCAGTAGCCATTAATTACAAAACTTTTTCCTAATTATCCCCTAGAAGGTTTTGAAAGCACTGAGATGACTTAAGTACATCTCCTCTTTCTTCCTGCACTTGTGCAGTCATAGTGGATGTGAGGAAAAACCTACATTTTGAAAGGATTTTACAGTAATTGAGATTTTACTTGTCTCCTGATTCAAGAATACCTAGATAAAATTTAATTCCTACAAAATCTTATGCTTTTACACCACTTCAAATGCTGATAGTTATAATAAGGGAACTTGACTCACCCAAGTAAATGTGTATTAAAGATAGATCATTAACACAGTTAATTCCTCCATACTAAAGTATTTTTAAAGAGTTAAACACTGATGTAATCCTGTTGGCTTCTGGCAACTAATTTACGTTAGTGGGAGCATTTTATGTGAGGAATGGTGCTTCTGTAAGTATGATTTTGCAGCTTAGAGTCCACAGATGGAATTGTTGGAATATGCAGGCTAATGCAGATATTTTCTGATAAAAGCTGATGTTTTCATCTTGTGCAGGGACATCCTGATAACAAACTTGGATGCATCAATGAGCTATGATGAACTTTGTGATGAAGTGCATGAGATGTGTAATTTACAACAGGAACAGCCAATTACCCTCAAGTGGATTGATGATGAAGGTATTGTACTGAAATACAACTTGGGCATTCTTGGGTTTATTGTTCATTGTGGTACAAAGAAGGGGCGTTGAGGAAACTTGTATAAACAAGTTTCATATTGTGGAGTTAATTTTTGTTTCTAAATACCAGGGTACATAACCCTGTCTTATAAAGCAGGGAGCTTGGAGAAATGAGCCTCAAAACATGAAGGTTGATTGCAGCAACACTTGAATTCACTTCTGTAGAAGTGAAGGCTTTGCAGAATTTTAATATTTTACTATTCCATACTCCTATGCTGAGTGCAAAGTTTAATTTCAGAGTTTCGTAGGCTTAATGCTGTACCCCTCAAAATTCTCAATTTCAAACTCTTGGCAAGATCACTTTTTGATGGTTTTAACCCTGTCAGCTTCCAGAATGACATAGGCATTTGTGTCTTCTGGATTGTGATTTCTCTCTTGAATGAGTGTGTTTCTGAGAAGCAATGCAGCTGTAATATCAGAAGACTGTTTTGAATTCCATGATTTTTGTATTTTATGCAAGAATTCCAGTAATGGTAACTGATTTTCTCTGTTCATGGTGGCTGTCCCTGGCAACTGCATGATTGTCACCGATTGTGGTGTTGATTATATTAATGGTCTCACATAACCTCTTCAAGAATTAGAGGGTGGATGTTGTCTGTATTTAAATGAGCATTCTACTAAACTGGTTGTTAATATCCTGTTGATGTAAAATACAAAGACCAAACATGAAATAAAGGCGACTTGAATTTGGTTTTGTTTTTTCCACTTGACTGATACTTCAGAGTACCATTTTTCAAAGATAATAGGCATTAAATAAGAACATGTCAGAAACAACTTGTTTCCCCATTGTGGTGGGGAAAAATGCCCAGTATATCTAAAGTAAGTCATGTCCAGAAAAAGAAAAGGGGGAGGAGCGGGGGGTGTTATATGTGGGCAAAATAGTGTAAACTTTTACTTTTGTGGAATGTGGGGTTGATAAAATAATGTAAAAATGTTTTGGTGTGAAAGTCTGTTTCTTACGCTGTTCCTGCAGGAAAGGTTGATGTTGCCAAATCTCATTGTTCTCAGTTATCTTCAGATGTAAAGCAGGTTATCATGGTTCTTCCACAAATAGCTGTATGTGAGAGAAACTTACCTTTTCTTTACCCTTCCTATAGGCTCTGAAATAATGGCATGATGTGAGATGAGATGGGCTTGCCTATTTCTTTCTGCTGTAAAATGTGACAGTTCTCTGAAGCCTTAAGTTAGAGCCTTCTGGTTGTTGTGAGTAGTAGTGGAATGGGCATACTTAGCACTGAGTGCCTTTGCTACTTTTTTGCTTCCTTTTGGAATGTACATGTCTGCTTATGATTTAACAGGAGTGTAGTGCATCTGTAACTCATGATGGGCAGACCTCTTGGCCTAGTAGGTTGAGAACAGCTACCGTGCAATTGTACAACTGCACAGGTGCTTGGTTATTTTCCTGTTGCACCTTGCCAAAGCCATGGTCTGCAGTGGAACTTCTAGAACTGAATGCAGAAAGATGAAAAAATACTAAATTGGTTTGGCTAACATTTGTAATTGTGTTTCGTTTTTTTTTAGTAATAGCCTGTACTACTCTCTTAGCCAAGCAGTATGTTTTGGTGGGTGAATGGAATATCAAAATAATGATTGAGGAAGGAGGTAGTAAAAGAAGATTCAGTCCTTTTAAGATACTGAGGACTGGTATCAATTAGTTTTAAATTTTGCTCTTCTGATTACCAGGAAGGACAGAGGCAACTGTACTGACTCCAGTTTCCTAACTCTCAGTTTCATGGCAGTCTAACAAAAAGTAACCTGATCAGAAGTGCGTGGAGAATAATTACATTGCATGTGCTTAGCTATTTGAACTGCATGACTGCTAATAAAAGGGAGATTATTGTAGGAAAGAAGAAAACCTCATGAGTTTTGTGTTGGAGAATTTTAAGACATGATTCCTGTTAACTGTTTCTTGGTTTGGATATCTGTTGCATTGGCTTTTTGAGGTTAAAACAACAAATTTCTTTTTAGTTGCAGTTCTAATAAGCGTTTTCTTCTAGTCTTGGTTAAATACATACCTGTACAATCCTTTTTCTAATTCCTGATTCTAAGCTGCTAAGTTTCAACCAGTCTGCTGTTTTGGCTGCCCGCAATCCTCACAGGTTTTGAGTTATCCTTTTTCTGCATATTTGCACTTATTGCCACAGGTAATGTAAATTCATTTGACTGATTGCACAAACAGATGTTCTCTTTGAACTAACTTAAAGCAAACAATTGCTGATGGCTTAATGGATTAAAGAGAACCTACCAAAGAGTTGAAGAAAATTAATTTTCTCTTGGGCTTTTCTAGTGTTTCTCTGGTTTTGACAGGATCCAAAATGTTTGAACTATGAATAACTCATAATAAAATCCCATAAACACATAAGGAGTATGGATTGTTGATTTGCAGTACAAATGATTCTTTTGTCTTTCATGTTGCATTATTGCAGTATTTCTAGATCATCAAGAGCAGTGGCCTTCAAAGAGGGGTATATGCACTCTGGGGTGCATATTTTAAAAAAAAAAGAAATTAAGCTTTACTTGATGTAATATGTGGGTCGACAGTGGTGTCATCGCTTGGCCTGTATATCATATGGTCATGTGTCACATATGGTGGGCAAGGTGTGCTGAGGGAAGAGTGGGTGTTCCACAAAGTTGCAGGGGTTGAGAGCGATACCCTCACTCATTTGCTCGCTTTCAGTGTATTGTGATGTACTGCAGTTCATGTGTGCCTGTGTAAGTGGATTTATGGACTAATTGTCTAGCTTTAACTAAAATAACCCTCATAAGGTAACAGTAATAATGTGAGCACAAGCAGACAACAAGAAAATGGTGGAGCTGACATTTCTCCTAAGTATGAACTCTGTCAGCCCCACTACCAGGTGAAAACAATGACTACCTAATCAGATCTGACAAGAAGTCAGTCAAAAAGATTCAGAGGTATTGAACTATTTGAAATACGTGTTTACATGCACTATTTTTAATGATGAGCCTCACCCTAAGAGTATGTTGTATTTTGAGATAGTAATGATAGTGTGAAGCCATCATGATTAGCAAGACATTTAAAAACTAAGTATTCAGAACAAGACAAACCTCTACCTCTTTTTCACCGATGTTTTAAGTCCTGTGATACTCAATTTGGTACTTTACAAAACTTCAGTAAACTTTAATGTTAAATTTTTAGAAGCCAGTTTTGAGGCTTCTTACTTAATAGCAGAAGACAAAAAGCCACATACCATTGGGGAAACACCTGTTCTTCCTGTCATGGTAAATATGGCTGGAATAATGTACAAAAACCAAGATGGGGACAAACTGAAATGCATTCCTTTGTCAAAAAATACTGTTGGAAGATGCATAGAAGATACTGCTGAAGGTTTGAAGAAACAAGTATTAAAACAAACTGTGCAGTGTGGGAAGCTTGCTGTATGGTTGGATGAAAGTACAGATGTTTCTAACATGTCTCAGCTTATGGTATTTGCTGGATTCTGTTTCAATAATGAGATATGTGAAGACGTAGTTTTTGTGAGTCACTGAAGGAAAGAAAGGTGTACTGGAAAAGATACAATCTGAACAGTAAGTGACTTCAATAAAAACAATGTGTTACAGAAAAACTGTGTAAGTCTCCACTGATGGAGAGGCTGATTTGACTGGAATAAAAAAAGGATTCTGGGGTAAGATTACAGAGGGAGCACCGCACGTGAAATTCATCCACTGCATCATTCATAACCAAGCTGTTGCAGCAAAGGATTTGGAGCCAGAAGTGCACTGGCTGCTACAGGATGTCATCAGTGTGATTAATTTTATAAAACCAAGAGCTTTAGGTAGTACAGTGTTTACAGTGCTTAGTAATAAGTTGGAGAGTGACCATGAAACTCTTGTACCTCGCAGAGGTTAACTGGGTATCTTGCAGCGAAGTGCTTAAAAGAGTTGTTGAACTTAAAGATGAGTTATGCATTCTTCTTTTACAAAAGGATACATATTCCAAATATGTGGACATTATCTGTGATGACAAGTGGCTGTCAGTAGGATGCTACCCAGCGTTTTTTTTAAAAAAACAAAACAAAAACAAAACACTCAATCCCAATGACTGACAAAGTAACTGCTTTTCAAAAGGAACTCATGCTATATGGAGAAAGCATTTTGAAAATGGCTATTTGGAGATTTCTGTTGTTCCATCAGTACACTTAAACTTGGAAACAGATTTTTCTAACCTGTTAAAAATTCTTCCAAACAGTTTCAGTGGGTTTTGAACCCATTAGTTCAAAATGTGATGTTGAGATTAGCTTGCAAGAGCAGCCGGTTGACATCAGGGAAGATGAAAAGTTACTAACTGAATGCCAACAAAACCTTTGCATAAATGGTGGATGGGATTGAAGAATGAGTATTATGATTTAGTAAGCACAGCCAATGATGCACTTCTGTCATTTGGATCTATGTATCTTGGTGAGGTAGCTTTTTTTTAGCTATGACACCATTAAAACTTAGTGTTGAAATAAACTGAGCTTAGAACCAGACCTTTGAATCACTATCATAAAATGTTAAACCAAGACTTTCAAAAGTCGTGAAGCATGTTTAATCACATAGCTCTACCCAAAAATATTTTTAATTTCTAATATTTTGAGGTAAGTTTTTGTACCACTAATAAAAATATTTTAATTTTTTATTTCTCATCCTTCTAAAATTTCTCTCTTTGTGTATGTTTTTACAATATATATATAAAATTATAAATATACATATTGGGGGTTTGTGCTCAAAAAATGTTAATGATGGGATGTGCTGTCAAAAAAGTTTAGAGACCACTGATCTAGAGGTTATGATGGGCTGTTAAAACAGTATTTCTGTCTACCAGAGAGGTATTCCTGTATTATCTTCCAATTCAGATGTTTAAGTAAAAATGTCCTCGCTTAAACTCATTAAGATTCATATCTTGGAAAGGTCATCTTCTGAAATACTGGTCTCAGTGGTGCATGTGTTCTGGCTTAGCTTCCAGTTCTTCAAGAAGCTTTTCCAGTGCTTTTTCTCTGGCACCAACAAATGAATTTGGTGTGTTTTTTATGGAACATCACTGATGCGTCATATCGCGACTTCCAAATCATACTGAAGTCCATTCTGTTAGCTGAGGAGCCGTCTTTGAGCTGTCTCTCGTTCAGAGCTTCAGAGAAATTGAGTTCTTTATTTTCACTGTTTAAAGGCTAATGTCCATACCACAGGTAGTTTTAGTCTTCCAAATATAACTAGTTAATATAATGTTTTTGGGGTGCTCTGGTCTGACTGAATACTTGCATTCTTGCATGTTTTATTCATATGAAGCTAACGGTATATGTCATAATAAATGTAACATGGTGTGGATAAGGGATGGTACTTGAGCCGGGTCAGAGTGTGTTAATGCTCGTGTCTCCATTTTATTTTATTCTTTTCCCTGTGAATTTCATCCTGAATGATATCTTGTAGTTTGGGGTGTGGGGGTTTTCTGTTCTATCTATTTCAGTAGTTAGGCTCTTTAGAATGTGCTTTAAATTGCAGCTGGCATATTGCCTTTTTGAGAACTTTTAAAAGACGCTCCGTTTGTTGAATCTGCTACTACAGAATGTGAGTACAGAAGACAAAGTCATAGAAACTAAGGCTTGATATATCTTCTTCTGAAAGACAGAGGGTTGTTTGTGGCTAGGCAGGTTTCATGGTTTTTTCCTTCTGTTTGCTTTTCTTCTAAGTTAAAAGGAAATGTGAACCTATTTTCCTCAAAACATACAAGCCAGCCCTGAAAATTTTAGATACTTTTAGAGAGAAATTAATTTTAATTAATTATATCTCTACATCACTGTTGGCATATTTATATCCCATCCATGACTTTCATCTGTGTATCTTATTTTTTTACACTTTTTAATCATAGATTGCTTTTCTGTCAGTCTATCAAGAGAGACTCAACTAGAATGTGTGTACCTTCGTAACTTCTAAGTTATCATGGTTCTGCAGTCGGTGAATTTAAGGTAGTAAGATAATGGGCCTTTTAACAAATGGTAAATTAATTTTGAATGAAACTTAATTTTTCAGGTTACTAGAAAGTGATCTTGCTTTTTTCTGCTGTGTGTTCAAGATCTTTAAGCATATCTATTCACTTTTGTATTTTGTTGTCCCCTCGCCAACCAACATAATATGTTTCTATCTAATCAGTTTTGATAAAATTAGAAGGAAAAAAATTGCTTTGATATATTTGGCTTTGATCAAAATGCTAGCTTAATATCAAATGACTGAAAGAAAAGCAATCCCAGAGGCTGGTACATTTCTTACTGACTAGTTGAAATTCTCCACTTAATTCTTCAGTCATAAATTTGCCTATATGTTGCTTTTTTGTTAGGTGACCCATGTACCATCTCATCTCAGATGGAACTGGAAGAAGCCTTCCGTTTGTATTGTCAAAACAGAGACGAAGGGCTGATTATTCATGGCAAGTATTACACAGTTCAAGAACCTGCATGCATTTGTTGATAATCCTAACAGCTTCTTAAATGTGAGACTGGAACAACTCCTTTGCCTGTCAAATAACCTGCTTATTTACGTACCTGGTGCCCTATTGTTTGATGCTGTAAGAAGGAACGTGTTCTTTTGGGGGTGGAGCCCCAAGCTGAAACTACAGTAAGCTTTGGGGGGGCTTCAGGTTCTAAACTGCACAGATTTGTTAATGCTGTAGTCAAGTATGAGATCTTGCCGGTATGGACCCGAATTTTGATTATGTTATTTCTCATGCAGAATTACTTAAAGGCTTCCAGAAACTGTCTTTGTGTAAATATATTCAAGAATCAAGGAAAAAGAACTACTGAGAATCTTTTCACTTAAAATCTAATGTTTTTGTTTTAGTTTTCCCAAGTATTCCAGAGAAACCCGGCATGCCTTGTCCAGGAGAAGACAGTGAGTACTAAAATGTTATCAAACTTTAGCTTAGTTTTTTCAGTCACATGGAAAAGAAACATATTGAAAGATTTTCATAAGCTAGTGTTAAATATATGTATATCTGTTTTGTGGTTTCTTAATAGAATGTAAAATGTTCGCTATTTTATCAACAGAGAAATTATATAAATCAACATTGTAGTACTGTTTTTATGTTTCTGAGGACTAATACTGGTTTCCAGTAGCTGATACGTTGGGAGGAAAAGAGGTCAAGATTTTAGATGCATATTTGAACATTGTCCTTTGCTTTTGTGGTTCTTTTGGTTTCTTAACTTGCAGGGAAAAGAAGTGATGTACTGAAAAAGAAGATACAGCCTTTTTTTATGAAAAGGTTATTAACCTCTTAAAAAAAAAAAATCCTGTGAAAGGTAGATAAACCTCCAGAGGAAGCATACATGATTGATATGGTTTACCTATATTTCAGTAACTTAAACTGCACAGGAATAAAAGGATTAAATAGCTGTATAGTCACTTTTCATTATGGAGGGATGTCATCAGTACATTAGTTCATATCTCTGTAAATGTTAAGGAAAGGAATGTGAATAATTGGGTGACAGTTACCAGGCAATGCTTGGCCTGTCACAGTAGTATGAGTAAAAGCGAACTGAAGAATTGAAGGACCTTTTCTCTTCTCTTTGGAAGATACAAGAGCAGATAATAGTAATTGCTGATAAAAGCAAATAATGCATACTGGGAGAAGACTACTTAGTTGATCAGGATCTACACTGACAAACTGGCTAAAAATGTGTAGTGCAGTGGTCAGTAGTTGTGAATAATATTTTTAGTTGGAGAAATAATACTAATATGCTAATAATTGCTCTATTGAGAACTTTTACTGAAATTTAGAAGATGGAGTGAGATGGAATAAATACCAAAATATTACAGTTCAAATATGATTTTTTTTACATGTAAGCTACAGTAGATGAAAGGTTAAATGTGAAAAGCAGACAAGTTTTCATGTTGTGACTAGGTTCTTAAAGTTGCCTTATAGAAAGAAAAAAGAGTAAATGTGCAATGCTATCTGCTGTCCTTGTTCAGCCAATTAGAGAAAATAAAGACCATTTTCTACACTGAAGTGTTAAGGAAATGATTTTCCTTGAGACATTCCACTTTTGTTTTTTTTTTCTTTTTTAGAAGGAAAAAGAAGTTTATTTTTAGGACGAGCCGAGCAATCATTTGTGTAGCTGTTTCCAATATACTATTTTCCTTACATCTGAGGGGTTTTTTGTGCCTTGTTTAATGTTCTGGTTTGTGTACTTTCTTGTATCTATCAAAATAGTAGCTCAGTGGGTTTCTTATTAATTTTGCTGAAGTTTCAACAAGGAAATGGACAACCAGTCCATCTTGTTATATCACATAATGTACAGTACTTCTACTGAATGTGCAAGCAAATAAGACTGAATTTCAATACTTGCTTGTCCATGAGTTCAAATTCAAGTGAAGACTGTGTAGTTTATTTTACTCTATGTTGAAAATCTGTGGGCTTTACTATGCTGTCGCTTTCCAACTTAGCTTAATAGGTTGAAAATATCTATGGGAAAATATTTTCAGGCTCAATTTTCATGATCATTCTGGAAAGAGTGGTCTTAGTTCTGTAGATTTAAATATGTTCTTGATGTGAATTGTATACAAGGAACACTGCTTTACTCTGGGGCCTGAGGTATAGAAGGTGTTAGGTCCTAAAGCGAATGCTTTAGGATGTCTGGGTAGTTCAGTGTCTTGTGGGCCTTTGACTTTTGTGAGAATGACAGTAAAAGAGAAGGCGATGGATTTGGGGATTAGCTAGCCTTAGGATGCTTGCAATGCTCTACCAGGGCAGATGTTGCCAAAGGTAAATGTAAGTGTTAATACTCCATCATAAGTCTTTTGACTGTGTTCTGTGAAACAACTGTCTTTCAGTGAAGACAGAACGGTTGATTTTATTTAAACTTCTAACTTTGGGGTGCCTCCCACCCTTAATTCTGCAACTAAGAATGGAACAACCAAGTCTGGCATCACTACAGTATTCAGAGCTATTTCACAACGTGCTGAAATCTATTTTGTTTTCTCTTTCTATCTTGCTTCTAACTTGTTGGATGAAAATCGTAGGGAGTGAACTCATGGGCATCTGTGCCACTCTGCTTTCCCAATATAAGCACGGAAAGAACCGGCTGACTGTAGCTCTGCTTCCATTCCCATAGATGTTTGAAAAGGGAAGGAGGAAATACTTGTGTTATACCAACCTAGGCTGATGCTAGTCCCAAATGGAATTATTTGCCCTTAGTTGTGAAAACACAAAGCAAACTAATATGAAATACTGTCAAGAAAAGTAAGCTAACTGGAGGAGAGAAGAGGCTGTTGCTTAAAGAGGTATAATGTGGCATAATAAAGTTCACTGCAGTTTAATGATCTCATTAAAAGTGTAGATATTTTAGTACAAAAGTTTTTTGTGTTAATTTGTTAGGTGTGTTAGTTATCTCAAGGCATGAGATGAACTACAGAAGCACATAGATTAGTGTGGCTCAGATGACCTGGTTATTCTGTCTGTAGGGTATTTCTCCCTGCGTGGTTTTACAGGTCGTGTTGAATCACACTTTGATTGTTTAAAAATCCTGTTTAGTAGGATGTGCTCAGTAAGTGATTTGTGGTCAGGTTTCTTGTAATTCAATGAATTAATTCAGTGCCTACTGCCTCTTTGCATCCATGAGGCCTGCATGGAAATCTGCTATTGTGGCCTAGTTGTAACTATTTTCAAATTGTTTTACAACAGACCTATTAAATTGTATTGGTGCTAATTTAGCATAAACTAATGCATTCAGCGTTATTGCTTCTTAGCTGAAGGCATACAACAAACATCTGCATTGCACTTAGACTGGATGGAAATGTTACTGATAGTGGTGATATAGTTTATTTAATGGACTCTTTATTTTGACAGGACTAAAATATTGCCCTTTATTCAGAAAGTATTTGGTATGTTTCAAATTCTTGTTTTATGTGGCTTTATCACTGTAGTCACATTCATAGGAAATCCTTTTAAAAAATGAGAATATTACATGTGTGCTTTTCTAGAGCATCACGCTTACGCTCTAAAGGAGCGTATGAGTTTGCCTCCAGTTGTTTCCAGAGACGAATAAACAGTTAACTAGGCGCTCAGTCCAAGATGGGCCTCTACTTAAATTAGCAGTCCATAAGTGTGGAGTTCTAGTTTGCTATAGAACTGCAGAGTTTGAAATGGAATTTTTAAACAAAACTATTGAATTGCTAAATTTCATTTGCAATGTATTGCTCAGACTTGTTCATATTAGGTCATGGAATGGCTATTTCTAATAGTACATGATCTTCTGAATTGCAAATATTTTGCAATGAATTTCTGTAGAACTGTAGGGTTTTCTTCCAAAGCATTGAAGTAACTGGAAAGAACAGTGCAGAAATAAATACTGAATGTTTCACGTTTGTGTTGAGATCTAATAATATAATTGGTAGCTGTCCTGGACCTTTGTGAAATTGATATGGGTTTGAGATTGTACCAGCAAAGCTTGAAATAAATACACGAAATCCATTAATGGAATAAACCATGTGACTAATATTTCAATTCTATTTGCATCCCTTAAAGTTCTTTTCGTGCGTGAAGAGCCTACCTTCTTAAATTGATGCGATGGTCTCTGCAAGATAGACTTTGCACAGTCTCCAGCATCTGAACTTGTATTGCCTCTGTATTGTTTTTGCTCTTGAATTTTGCACTTTTTTTTTGTGCCAGACCCAGCTCCTGCTGTAAATATAAGGCTGCTGTTGTAGAAACAGTACCTTTTACCTTCAGCAAGACAGCTGACCCATCGCCACAGACTGGAGCGGCAGCGCTGCGATGTGGACGAGGTGGCAGGATTTCTAAAACATCTTGCGTCTCTTCCCAGATACTGAATGTGACCTCTCGTAGGCGTTTCCAGCATCTGCTGGTCTGCAGCCTTGGATACTTTATCGCAATGTTTCCTGATAAAGATGACAGACTTTTAGGCCAGTTTCTTGTATTTAAAAATATTTTTACCTTTTTAGTAGATTGGCTATTCTTTTGGAGTTGGTATTAAACAAATTGTTTCTGAAATGTTTAGGTGGGTATTTCTCTTCTGTGCTTGTAAGTGATAGCTTTCCTCATAGCCTGATACAAAGCGTGGTATCTGATTGGCAGTTTTATAACTTAGTTATTGTAGCCTCAGCTTATTTACACTGACAGATCTTGATCTGATTTATCGCCCTTGGTGCTGCAGTGCATTGTATAACAAAGCATGTTCAGCTGAACAATTTCTGTCGATTTGTAGGACTTCCCTAACGGAATTGCCAGTTTTATCAGAGAAATACTTGTTTTTGTGACATCAGCTCCTTGACATCCATGCCATGTTTTAGTTTGTGCCTCAGCTGCTAGCTACAGCCTCTCAAGGGAGCCAGTACCACCCGTGCCTGGATACATGAGGCAGAGATGTGAAAGGGAGAGACGGGGGTAACCAGTCTTCCATTAAATATTTGCTCTTAATGTTCGAGCTGATCCTGCCTATTGTCCTTGGTATCTAATGGTATTCAAACAGCGGCATCAGTGGAATAAAGGGAAAATGTTTCGTTTCATACCTACTACGTTGTAAAGCATAAAGAATTACATGCTGAAGAAGCTAAAGAATAAAACCCAGTGAGTAATGCATGCTTTTTCTGTAGATTTTATGTATCATCATTGTGATTGCTGTTATGAATTGAGGCCATTGATGCAGTATGTGTGTACGTGTGGTGCAGTAGATAATAGAACTCAGCATTTTGGTTATGATACAGTTGCTTTGCCTGCCACCCTCCCTTGCAGCCATAGATTGTTACAAATGCAGAGATTCCTGCTGCCTCTTGTGCGTAGGGATGTGGCTGAGAGACCTCTCAGAAATGCTGATAAAATTGCACTGAAAGGACTCTTGGGGAATGTATTTTAGGAGGAAAAGAACAGAAGAGTGAGTGATGCTGCTGCTGCTAATGTTGGAGATTAAAGAAAGAAATGTATCCAAAAAACCCTGACGGTATGTGTTCAGGGCCTGTTTATTGTAAGATTGCTGATGTAAAGATTAACGATTTAGAAGCATCATTTTCTAAGGCCTTTTTGTTGAATTGTGTTTAGTGGATTGTCTTAGATGGATGTTTTTTAATTGTGAAATACTTGTTTTCTTAGTTTCTAATAATGTCAGAATAAACCGTGCTATACAGTTCTGCATTTTTACATCTGAACAAATAGATGTGTGCATTTTAATGTTAAAATTAAGCTTGGATTTGGGTAGCTAGTGCTGACAAATTTTAGGGTTGTTTTGCTGTTGGCTTCATTAAATAGAAGAATGCAGACTAGGAAACGCTTAAATAATTTCACAAAGAGAATGAATACGTTTTTAATGTGTAAGTGCTTATGGCATTAGTATGACAGTAGACTAATGTTTTGATTATCTAACATTTCTGGGTGATTTTGCTGCCTTTTTTTAATGATTACACTGTGTTGTGGATGTCTCTTATGCTCTTTGTTTATCTACTCAGGATTTTAGCATTAGGTGCTTGGACTTAATTTTTTTCCCCAAGCCATCTTTCTTGAAAATTTCATCAAAGGGCTGAGTAAAGGTATCTTATGAACCTAATTATTGTTGTGAGCTATTTTATTTTAGCTATAGGTACTTGGTTTTGCTTTATGTTCTACCTGATACTATGAAACCGCTCTAAAAGGCTTCTTGCTACAGTAGTGTGGCCTGTAAATATTTTTCTAGCTCATAAGGCAGGTTTTTCCCTTCATTTGTTACTGTATTGGCAGCAGTGATTAGGTTATTCAGAGCACGTGAACCAATTTCATCCCCCAATGAAGAAAGGAACTATTGCGACCATAGAGACTATTCTGAAGACATAGATTGGATTGCACTGGATAATTAGGCAGTTTTGAAACTGCTGGTAACCCTCTCCTGGTTTTTAGTAATTGAACTGACAGAGGGGGAAAATTGTACTATTTTTAATGTAAGAAATATTGTTGCTTAGGAATTGAAAATAGCTGTGTCATAGTTTCTCAAGAATACCTGAAATCTCTTCCTCTGTCTTAACTGTTTACCATGTATTTTTATACATGGCATATTTGAAAAATATACATACAGATTATGAGACAGTGTAAGTTACTGAAAGCAGAATTGTAGTTAAAGGTCTGTTTTGCTTATAATCATTTAATGTTTTTAATTCTAAAATGATTTCAACATTTTTCTTAGCTATGAAACAGCCAATGAAGAATAAAGAGCTAGGCTTCCCTTTTGATAATTGAGGCGTGAAATTACCAAGCAGGCATTTGATTGTGGGGTTTGATATCTTCCCTTTCTTTAAGATACTGGATGTTTTAGCAGATGTTTGTATACCAATCTGTAAACTATAAACTAAAAATACAATGGAATAAGGAATGCTTGGGCTGGTTTTTAAGGTGTCATAACAAATAGCCTGTGTTCTTTTTTATTTATTCCACCACCACCACACCACCCCCCTTAGCTATTGCTCAGAATGTAGTATAATTGTGCAGGAAAGATGTCAACCTGGTTTTAGAAAACTTCTCTTGAATGTAAAGTCTAGCTCCATCCCCCTGTGTTCTCTCATACTTCTATATACTTCTCATAAGTTGGTAAATCCATGTCTGATATACAGGCATTTGGGGTATCTAAATTGGCAAGAAGGTGATGAAGCTTTTTGTGTTATTTGTTGGAATTGGTGGACATGTGTTAGGCCTGTCTGTTTCAGTAGCTTGGAAGAGCTATTTAATGTGTAACCTCTTAAATGATATGGTCAAGGTTAATTATTATTATACTTGGGATTCTGTGTAATACTTTTTTTAAAATTAGTTGCTCTATACAAGTTAGTTTTTAATGTTTAACTGAGCCACAGAAATAGCAGCAGGGGCCTGCAGGGCTGATAAATGGGCTCTTCAACATTTTCTCTCTTGGATTTTTGAGTTGCTGTGTGAGAAACCAGATTTTGTGAGAAAGCTCAGGTGCTGCTAATTTGAAATGGAGAGCACTTCAGGAGTGAAGCCTTGTAAGACGAAGTAGTGATAGCAGTTGGCTAGCCACCAAAGACTTGTTGTCAGTGCAAATCTGGAGGGTAAATAAATCTCCTGAAGTAAAAAAGCAAAAAGCAGCTACCTTCAGGCATGCTGAAAGGGTGGTTTTCAGAAGAGGCATGTGAGAGTCCTAATCACTGTCAGTGCAAGAGTTGTGTTGAACAGACTGTGCAGTTCTGTCCTTAAACCACAGGGGGAAGGTAGTGACTCGGGCAGTGGAAAAATGAAAAACTCTGAGACTTTCAATATTGACTAGAAAGCACCTCACTTGTAATTCTGAAGTTCCATTACTAATTCTTCAGCACGTGTAAGTGCTTGTCCTTGAATTACTAGCTGGGGAAACATTTAAAAGGAAACCAGAAACTATTTGAAGGCAAAACTTAAAGATTTTATATATAGTATGGTCCTCTTTACTTTTACAATAACATGCTCATTCTAATAATAATGCTATTGTATGCTTATTCCAATAACTTAGGTTATCTACTGAGTTATTCAGTAAAGCAGGTACAGATGCCCTGTGACTGGCACAGGACTCCCTGTTCTTTAGATTGTTAACTCTCATAAAAACTATTCTTACCCATAGGAATTGCAAAGAAAGGAAAACCTCAGGCAGGGATAAAATTGATTTTGTAGAGCCTGAAACAATAGGTCTGGGATTGGAACTGATCCATTAATTTCCAGGTGCAATCATAGTTTGTAGTGCTATTGTTAAAAACAATCTCAATGTTACTTTAAACTTGTTGGAAGGAATAGCTATCATAAAATGATTTTACACAGCAGATCTCATACACAGATAATGGAGAGCACAGTAGAAATCAGAAGGGTTTTAGGTGGGAAGCAGTGTGTAAACTTTGCAGATCTGGTATAATTATCTTCTTTCCTCTGTGGGGTGAGTTGAAAGCCGCCTTCCAAAAGCTGGAAGACAAATACCATCATTAATTTGAAAGATTTAAACATGCTTTCTTTAACATGTTAAATACTATAGCTTTCCATTAGCAGACCAGATGAAAGGGCAGGTACATAAGACTATCATGTGCAATTTTTTCCCCTTAAGGATGAGAAGCTTTAGGATGGAAGGTCACTTTCTTGGGAAACAATAATTCTCTGCATCATAAAAGAATTAACTAAGCTGGAAGACTTAGTTTGCTGTTAGAATTAGTGTATAATAATTTAATCTAAATATAACAGGTGTGATGAGTAACTACTGAAACTATTCAGAATTTTTTATTTAGCTACTGTCACTAAATAATAAGTTTAGTGATACTTTATATTGCTGCAAACTCTACTTCTTCTGTTATACTTGTGAAATGTATAAATGCTGTATCCATACAGTATGGGAGGAAGCTTAGAAGGAGTAAAAGTATGAATGGGAGAATCTCTGAGATTAGTTTTATTTATTGAATGATAAAAACTGAACACAATTCATAGAACTCAAATTGTGACATAATAAGAATTGACACTGTGTGCACTTAATCTCAGCTTGCTTTCCTCCTAATACAAAGCAGAATAAGGTACTGTGAGGTACAGATGTGTCAAAACTGCTGGGCTGAAAAGCAATAGAGCTGGAGAGTTAGTCCTGCTGCAAGGTAACAGTGTCCTCTGTCATACTGAGGTATCGCATACTTTTCTGGGTATAATATTGGCAGACGAGTGATTAAATTGGAAAGAATTCAGAGAAATATGCTCAAGAGTCTGATTTCTTAGGAAAGATAAAGTACCCCTTTGTGAAGTAATAGCTAAACTGAGTCTCTGTCATTCTACTAATACTGGAATAACGTAAACATTGGGAAGGGAAATGGAACTGTTTTAGAGTGGATCATAAGCTGAAGTAATGGAACCATGCTGTGAAGGAAAACAACTTGACTCAGAAAATGTGTCCTAACACGGAGACTATAGGAACCAAATAATGGTCTCAAGAGCATTGTGAAGGCAACCTGGTAAAAGCTTTATGAATTTGAAATAAATGTTAAATCCATTTTTGAATAGCTGGTGGGTTTTTGAACAGTTTTGCGTTTTTAGTGATGATGTAATCAATAGGTGTTGATGCCTATCACTTGAGGGCAAACCAAGTAATTTGATATGCACTGGAAAAAACTTTAAGCAATAACATCAATTTAATACAAATGAGAACAATCTAAAAAATAGGAACTCCATGCTTTCCATGAGAAATAGGCCTGAACAGCCCATGGTAAATGCACTGCTTAAGTTGGGGGTTAGCTAATTTTAATTTCAATTTCATTCTGAGCACAGGTTCTGGAAACTTTTGGTAATTTTGTGATCATCAGCTTCATGTTCAATAGCAGTTGGAAATGCAAATAGAATTGTACAGGTAACTATGAAATAAGGGGAAAATCAGGTGTACAAGATGGGCCACAGCAAAATCTATGGAAGGGTTTCAATGCAAGGAGAGCAAGACTAAGATTTTAACTTGGAAAAAGACAACTGAGGAAATATGATACAGTTAATTTAAAAATCATGTATGGCACGGATTAAGTGTAATCAGTTAACCATTTCGTACAGGACAAGAAGTGGGGCTCTTAATTTTAAGTCTTCTAAAATGTTTTCTAGGGCATTTGTCAGTAGTTAGCTTTTGTTTTTCCTCTGACCTTTTTGATAGACGTTATAAGTTGCCATTTAAAATAAAAAATGAGACTAGGTGAAAATTTGATCTGACCAAGTTTTAGCTGATCACGCTTCAACAAACTGGGTTCAGTTCCTTCTGATTGCTGTCTAGCTCAGTCACAAAAAGAATTGGAATTCTCGCCTCTTTCAACTACTGATAGATGTGAATCGTGCGTACTCAAAGGATTAACTTTTTCTAGAAAAAAAGTGTGGTGTCAAGTCTAGATTAAGATTCCCCAGCAAGTCTTAAATCATGCAGGCTACTGATAACAAAGTAGACCCAAATTCCTGCAGGAAACTTCGTTGTGTTGCTCCTCACTTCTTTATTTGCCACCGTCAGTAATTTCACATCGTATAGAAGACGGGGGCTTTCTGTTACCAGGCTCTTATTTGTAACAGAAAGTAGTGCTTCATGTATGTACTAAGACATAGAAGTTTATTAAAAAAAAGTGGCCTACAAAATGGATGCAGATGTAGACTAGAAAAGACAAATGTGTTCTGCTTCAGTAATGTGGGCTTTGTTGTATTAAGTGCTTGCTAAATACAAATTAATGAGGTTTAGTTGAAGCTGTGAAATTTGTAAATGTGAAAAATGAGCAATGTGTGGATATAAATATACCTAAATAAAGGTGCCAGTTTATTAGTTCAGGCAAGTAGGATACTGCTTGGTGTCTCTGTTGTATAAATGGAGTTTAATACTAAAGAAATGCTTCATCTGCTGCTGAAGTTACTTTCCTACAGATTGCTTAAATATTCAGAAGTTAATTTTGATCTACTTCAGTACTAAGGTAAATTAAAGAATTAAATAATTTAAATAAGTACTGGTTCACTACTCTTTTGAGCTTGATTAAAAATATTTTAATGTGGATCTTAATTCATGTTAATAGAACATTAAATTCAGTTTCCATTGTACTAAATCTTTTAATGAAAGTGATTATTATTTTGGGAGAATATGATGCAGTCATCAAAAGAAGCCTTTCGGACTTCTATTAACAGTGCAATGCAAGCTTGATTTTGTGGTGCATGTAACCGCTGTGGTTTTCTAAATAGAAGAGCCAGCTACACATCATGAAAGTGTGTAAAGTTTAAAATTGCATAGAAGGCCAAGTTGGAGAAGGGGAAAATTTGAACTTTTTTCTTTCCTAAACAAAAATGTTAATCACATTCAGAAGTATGGATCCACCACCACTTGTCCTCAATCCCTTTTCATAACATGTTCTTTGAAATTAGAGCAGCAAATACAGCATCATTTTATCCTGCATCTGAGACAGCCTTGCAAAATGCATACGTCTCAGCAAGAGACGCTGAGGACATACAGCAGATTGTGATCACTGATGTGCACAGGGATCCTCATCATCAGAACATCTTCACTTCTGGAGTAGCATCCTGTAACTGAATTTAGTGAGGATTTCTTGAGTAACACTTTGTGTACTTTGCTATGTTATTTTCAAATATGTCTGAAACTTCACAAAATCATAAAATTCTGATCTCGGATTGCAAAATTAGATTCTTTACAGAAAAGCCATGAGCCTTGTATAGAAAAATGTGTTTGAGTTCTGAGTTATTTCTTCAGTAAACAGTAAGAAAAAGCCTTGTGAAGTCATGAAGTGTCTTTTGGACACTGAAAGCATAAATACCTTCAGCCACTTGAAAATATTTTAAATGATACTGTTTTTCCTATATATCTGCCATCTTAAATTCTTGGGGGGGTTGGTTAAGAAGGATCTTTAAATAATGCTAGTAGAATAATGGTCTCTTCTATTATTTTGTCCTGTAATGTTGTCATACTTTGGTGATTAGTTCCAAAATAATTACCCTCCTTCCAAAGAACACGAACATTTAAGTTCATTAGTGTATGCCTGAGAGATTACAAAAACTTCTATAGACCCTGTATACAGATCAGCATATCATTGTATATTTAAAACAAATCAACACTTTTCAGCAAAAAACTGTCCTGATGTGTGAATACCAAACTTGTTTTCACTTAATTGACAAACATTTTTGCTTTGACTAGATAATATTTGAGTCAACTCCGGGCTGTTAGTCACTGAGTTGTATTCTTAACAGTTCTTATGGATTAGTTAAGAAATGTTTAGTCTCACCAGAAAAAAAGAGAGTTCAGATTCTGTTATTGACTTCACAGTTGGTGTTCTAGAATTCAGTATGGAAATAAGTGGATCACCCAAACTTGCTACAGTTTCTCCACCAGGTAACTGGGAGAATCTGACTCTTATCCTAGTTTAATACCAGATTTATCCATCTTGGTAACATTGCAAGTGTATTCAGCTGTTCAACTCTTACATGCACAGCAGCCTTTAATGAAAAGGAGCAAACTGTTGAATGTAGATATGTTAAGTTGAGCAGTCTTTCTTTGCTGAAGGTGATGTTCAGTTTTGCATGAGGCTCAAGTAATAACTGTTGGTTCCTGTGCATCGCCCAACTTGTATGCAAGCCAGACAGATGGCCGCTTTAGCCATGGGACTTACTGCACTCAGCAGCCTAACCACAACAATTACCGTTCTTACATGTGATGTTAAGGCAATCTGGATCAACAAAAAATGTGGGTTTTGC